>NW_026991709.1:65892900-66517900 GCF_029215605.1 Mirounga angustirostris | reverse complement strand
AGTGGAATTACAACCTATAAGTAATCACAGCATGACAGGTTGTTTTCCTTGCATGGTCCCATTCTTGGAACATTGAGAATATAGTAATTTAAAACAAAAAATCATCAATTTAAAAAAGAGGGTGTAAGGATTATAGTTATTTTGGCTACCATTTATTACTTCAAGTGATACCATTTCTTAGATTTTATTCATCATGTTACCGATCTTCTGAGTCTCATGGTTACTTAAATTACTTTTTCTGGCATTTCTCTCATAACTTGATGGCAGTCGTTTTTGCTGTCAACTCTGGACTTTCACATTTCATAGCTCTCTTGCATGTTAAATTCTCTTCTGGGCCCCAAGGCCAAAACATTAACAACAGCACAATGACGGCAATACTCAGTGAAAGAGAGGTTAGTTTGAAGTACACTCAGTTTTTAAAAAACATACATATTAAACACATTTGAAAGTTGTTTCTTTTAGCACCTTATTAACGGGCCTGTATGATGAGGGGTAGTTTTCTTCCTCTTTCCCTCCTCTCTCCTACCTACATATATACATTTCACACAAATACATAGAGAATTGCACAAGTATAGCTTGATGAGTTTTTACAAGGTAAACATCAAAGTAATCACTGTGTGTGTGTGTGCATGTGAAAGAGAGAATGCCTTATTCATGCACGAATATGATTTTCAGTGGCTCTCTGGTTATAAGTTATTCATCTCTTTCTGTCCCTGATGCTTTCTGATTTCTGTTCTTATGAGGGGAAGCCTTGAATCTTACTTTCAGAGGTTATCATCACCGTGTACTTCTTAGAAATAAACCTAACTCTGGTACATTCTTCTTTTGCCGAGGTAGCCTAATTTCCCATTTTCTTCCATCCATGTTTAGCCTGTTATTCACTTATTCTCTGTTTTCCTATTCACTGTCACTCTGTTTTGCTTTTCCATTTCATTCTCTTAAGTAGCATCTGGAATTCCCTCTCGTTTCCTGTGAGACCCCTGGTACTAAACCTCATCAGACAAAGAGCAGGAGCAATGAGTTTTCTAATTTTTTCTCACTGATAATTCTTTAATAAGCCTTTATCCATGCAGGTGGTTGTTGTCATTTCATTTGCATCAAAATCTCACCACATTCTGCTTTCTCTTTGACAAAGACTGGTCTGTATGCCCATCTCACTCATTCTTCACACACAGCTTTTCCTCACAGTTGTCATTTCTTTGACTTGGTCTCTGCAGTATCTGATGACTCTTTGTTCAACTTGGAGCCTGCCGTCTGGTAGGAAGGTTTGGTTTTGTATTCACATCATCTGTCTCTGTTAATCAATTTTAACTCTGCTAGTTACTTTTCCTAGAAAGCAAAAGAAACTGCATTTTAGGTGAACTGTTTTCTTTTTAGCATCCCCTAAATAATCTGGCATATCTCTGGCATATCATTATTTGAAATTCTTGCCTAGGTAGCAAAACTCCAAGCAATTGAAAGATTCTTGTCAATGTTACAGGTGTGTGTCTGAGAGGAGACTATGGCTGGGCTTCATAAGCGTACTCGATTGGGAGGCTGTAATCTAGTTCCCTTTGAGTGGCTGCATAATATAATTAGATTGTTGGATCTTTTTCTGAGTTTCCTCATTCATAAACTACAAAAGCCAGACTTCTCTAGGATGTTGTGAGGAACATACGTGAGTAATGCTTTGAAAATACAAAGTACTGAACAAATGTAAAGTTTCAATTCAGACAGATTGAAAGGGGTTTGAGCACAGATTTCAGGAGTGATTTAATTATGGAAGTGGTATGTGATGGAATTTTTACTTTATGATATTCAGTGTTTAGAAGTCTCCTGAACTTTTAACAAAGTCACCACAAAGAAAATATTTTCCCTCTAACTGTGGTGCTCCTGGTCTGGGCCTCCTTGTTGCTGTAATATCATTGTCCAGTTAGGCTACCTAACTACTGTATTCATTTGTGTAGTCACATTCATAGGTTTCTTGGAACGTCCCCTTCTTTAAGCGTCTTCTGCTGTGAATTTGCTGTCATTCACATGCTTTGCACTATGCTAATCAGATTGTCTTCCCATGTCTTCTGCCTTCCTTCCCCCAAACCCAATGATTGATGATTTAGTTTTCCATATGACAGCTGCCTTTCAGTTGACCCAAAAGCTTTTAGAAGAGTCACAGCTCTTTTAATGACTTTTTATTGATCTCTCATTCAAGGGACATACCACTGAATTTTTTTCTGCATATGTGCTTCATTAAAGGATAAATAGAAGACAGAACAGAAGAAGGAAACAAAACTAAAGTTTAGTAAGAACTCTTTTAAGTAAATAGAATTTTAAGAGTTCATTCTTGGATTTCTCCATTTTAGGATAGAGACTCAAATTATTGTAGAGATGGGCAGATTAGTAAAATGCTGTACTTTTTGTTGGCCATGATTCCCTTCATACCTTCTGTTTACCAGTTTATCAACCTTTGAGAATGCTCTTTTTAAAAAACTCTTACCTCTGTCCTTTAGTTTGGAGCCCTCTCATTTGTCAGAAGCTCTTATGCTCTGAAGTTGCCATTTCTATTAACTGAATGCCGATTAACTCCTTTTGGCTCACTTATCATTATTTAAAATATCTTTTGCCTTTTTCACTGTTCTTGTGTGTTACACATTTTACATAACATCTTCTCCACTTTTCCCCCTCTCCATCTTACAGAAATTACTTACTTTTATTTTTTTATTAGATAATATACATGATTTAAGGCCAAAAGGTACATAAGGTTTTACACCCTTACTTCTCCATGTAGGTAACAAGTATTTACAGTTTCTTAAGACTCCTGCCAGAGATATTCTGTACCATAAATAAATTAATGCATATATTCCTTCTTAACCCTCTTAGAAAATATAGTATGATGCTATCTTAATGCACACTGTTAGGCTTTTTTTTTTTTTTTTCTTTCATTCGTTTCTTAGGAAATCCTTTATATCAGCATATGAAGCAGTCCCTCATTCTTTTTATGGTCTTATGTCAGCTCTACTTTGGTCTGAAATTTTAGACTGAATATTCTTGTAGGTCAAGGTATTTCTACTGGGAATTCTCCATTTAAAATTGATACAGAATCCATCTGATAGATTATGTGCAAATAATGATTTCAGATTCTTTTCTTCATGTACAGAAAACCTTATTGTTATAACTAAAAACAAGCTATTAAATGCTAATAAGATAATAAAATTATTTTTATCTTTATAGTTTGAATCAGCTTGGGTATTGACAAATATTGCTTCAGGAAATTCTCTTCAGACCCGGATTGTGATTCAGGCAGGAGCTGTGCCTATCTTCATAGAGTTGCTCAGCTCAGAGTTTGAAGATGTCCAGGAGCAGGTAAAAAAAATGAAGCAAAGAGAAGCAGGTGAAAGAATACCATTTTTTCCTTTCGTCTTACATTCAGGGCCTCAGTTTCACCACCTGTCTGTCCATGATAATCCATGGTTCATCACAAGGAGTGTTCTAGAAATCTCAACCAAAATGGAAAATTTCATAGTGAATGTAGGCAGAATCTCTTCTGGAAACATAAAACCATTTTCCCCTTCCAGCCCTGAATTTTTTAAAATTCCTATATACTTTTTATTTTTATTTTATGATTATTATTATTTTTAAAGATTTTATTTTTTTTTAAAGATTTTATTTATTTATTTGACAGAGAGAGACACAGCGAGAGAGGGAACAAAAGCAGGAGGAGTGGGAGAAAGGAGAAGCAGGCTTCCCGCGGAGCAGGGAACCCGATGCTGGGCTCGATCCCAGGACTCTGGGATCATGACCTGAGCCAAAGACGGATGCTTAATGACTGAGCCACCCAGGCGCCCCAAGATTTTATTTTTTAAGTAATCTCTACACCCAGCGTGGGGCTTGAACTCACTACCCTGAGATCAAGACTTGCATGCTCCACTGACTGAACCAGCCAGCCGCCCCAAGCCCTGTATACTTTTTTTTTTTTTAAGATTTATTTATTTTAGAATGAGAGAGCACATGAGTATAGGGAGGGGCTGGAGGAAAGGTGCGGGGGGAGAGAGAGAGAGGGAGAGGGAGAAGAATCTCAAATAGACTCCCTGCTGAGTGTGGAGCCTGGGATGAGGGGCTGGATCCCGCAACCCTGAGATCATGACCTGAGCTGAAATCAAGAGTCAGACGCTTAACTGACTGAGCCGCCCAGGCGCCCCAGCCCTATATACTTTTTAGATCATATAAGCAGTTACTGAGCTTTTACTTGTAGGGATCTCTAGTGGTGATTGAAGTAGCAGGTCTTTGCCACTTTTGTGCAGAAAAAGACCTAGAAAACATGATTTTTTTATTACTGCAATCTGTCAAATTCATAAATATAAGTCATTGCTAAATGAGTATGATTTTCTTCTGCAGCTTAATTGAGGTATAATTTACATACAGAAAACTGCATGTATTTAAAAAGTACAATTTGATAAGTTTTGACATATGTATGTACTCTTGAAACCATCATCCCATTCAAGATACATGTATCCATCACCCCCAGAAGTTTAACAGCTTTCTGCAGTTTGACTGCTCTTGAGGTCTTTGTTCACTGTTCTCTTTTGTAAGCAAGCTTAAAATACATTTTTAATCAGCTGAATATATAAGAACCGGCTCCTCCCTTTTTAATAAGCTTATACCAGGAGTGTTCATATGTACACTTTATAATATGATTGATTGTCTTCCCCCAGTCCCACAACTATTTCATTTGATTCCCCGATAGTGAACTTCTATTAGAACTGTTAATAGTGCCTGTGTGTATGTCGATTAACTACCATATAATTTTGTGAGGGGTTATTGTGGTATTTTGTCATCTTTTCTGAGCCTGTCATTAATGAGGAATTCATTCACAGGCAGTCTGGGCTCTTGGCAACATTGCTGGAGATAGTACCATGTGCAGGGACTATGTCTTAGACTGCAACATTCTTCCCCCTCTTTTGCAGTAAGTTTGTTTCTGTTATTCTTACTACTAGTTTTTTGAGTAGTAAAAATATGGAAAGTTCCTCAGAAAGCAGTGCATCTTTAGAAATCATTTTGGATTTTCCGTTGTTATTTTTCATTACAGATATTTTCTTACTAACTTATTCAGATCATTTCTTCAGGCATTCTATCTTACTCCAGTGCCAAAATGCTGAATTAGTGCGGTTAGAATTAATTCAACTGTATTGTTCTAGAGAAAAGCTATTTAAAGACATGTGCTTATCTGTACAGCATTAGATTTAGTATTTATCTTATGCTATGAGATAATTAATGTCCATTATATAGTTTACCATTGTATCATCATGCTTCTAGGTTATTTTCAAAGCAAAACCGCCTGACCATGACCCGGAATGCAGTATGGGCTTTGTCTAATCTCTGTAGAGGGAAAAGTCCACCTCCAGAATTTGCAAAGGTAAGGATTATGCTTGTGGGAAATGGGCAGAAAAAGTACAATTAAAAGTGTAGCAGCGAAATTAAAAGAGTGTAGCAATGAATATTAATGTGAACAGATGATAATTTTTCATAAAATTTAAAATGTTAGAATTTTATCTGTTTCTAAAGCAGTTGGGCTTTTTGTTGTTTTTTTGGTGTTAATTTGGGATAAATTTTCACTGACTGTAAAAAGCTCTGAATTGATCTTAAAACCTAGCATTTTTTATTTATAGCAAAGTATCTAAAACACAAAACTTTTTAGCTTTACCATTTGAAACAGTTTCTTTACCTCTTTGGTCCAGAAAGAGTATGTTTCAACAAGGAATCTCACTCTGAGAATTGGTATATACTTCACTCTTGGAAATTATTTTCCTTGGTCTCTGACTACCTCATCAAAGTAAACTGCAAGGCACTGACAGCATTCCCAAAGATGGAAATGCCGCTTGCTACTCCCACTTGTAGAAGTATTAATCACCCCAGAAGTTACCATGTGTGTGCCTGGTTGCCTTTTGGAGTTTCTCACCTCACTTCTAGCTTTTATTCTGTTGAATTTCATTATCATATCATCTTCCCTTTACAGGTTTCCCCCTGTCTGAATGTGCTTTCCTGGTTGTTATTTGTCAGTGACACTGACGTACTGGCTGATGCCTGCTGGGCCCTCTCATATCTGTCAGATGGACCTAATGATAAAATTCAAGCCGTCATTGATGCAGGAGTATGTAGGAGACTTGTGGAGCTGTTGATGTAAGATATCTTCAAGCGTGTCTGTTCTTTTGTCCCTATATTAGTTTATTAGTTTTCTAGATGCTGATAAATATTAATATGTTATACTGACTTATTGTGCTTTGGGCTGCTCTCTTTTGTTACTTACATTGATGTCAAATCTGTTTGTTGGAGGCCTTTATATAAAGAACTGCTCATTCTTTTGGTGTGAACAGTCCTTCAGCAGGAACATTTGGAAAACTGTGACCTGTGTAATTAAGCTAATGATTAATGACCCGAGACCAACGACTGGATAGATAGCAAAAGGTATATTGCCACTAAAAAGAGTCAATCCTGAAGCACCTGGGTGGCTCAGTCAGTTAAGTGTCTAACTCTTGATTTGGGCTCAGGTCATGATCTTAGGGTGGTGAGATGAGCCCTGCATCGGGCTCTGCACTGGGCATGGAGCCTGCTTAAGATTCTCTCTCTCCCTCAACTGTCTGCTGCCCCCCCCCCCCCAAAAAATAGTAAAGAGGAAGTGAAAACCGTAGTAAAGAATGAGAGGGAAATCTTGTAACCCAGGTGATAGAATACCTGGGAAAGACTATTAAGAAAGATTTATAGTTTTTATTCAAAAATACTAAGTAAAGGGAGAGATAGCTTCTCCAGGGAATACCAAACCCATCCTCATAGGGTTCCCTTAAGAACCACCATAGGGACCTTTGTGCTCTAAAGTCACGTCACATTATTTGGTTTGGATTTCAGCCATAAAGAAAAGAGACCTTATAAGGGGGCGCCTGGGTGGCTCAGATGGTTAAGCGTCTGCCTTTGGCTCAGGTCATGATCCCAGGGTCCTGGGATGGAGCCCCACATTGGGCTCCTGGCTCAGCGGGGAGCCTGCTTCTCCCTCTCCCTCTGTTCTCCCCCTGCTCATGCTCTCTCTCTCTCTGTGTATCTCTTTGTCTCAAATGAATAAATAAAATCTTTAAAAAAAAAAAAGAAAAGAAACTAAGGATGGAAGTGTTGCATTCATCTTTCTTTTTATGGTTACAGGCATAATGATTATAAAGTGGTTTCTCCTGCTTTGCGGGCTGTGGGAAACATCGTCACAGGCGATGATATTCAGACACAGGTATGAGTAAGTGGTAACTATTTTTTTTTCCTTGAGAAACAGTACATTGAACCCCATGATTATGTTTTTTCCTTGAGAAACAGTACATTGAACCCCATGATTATGTTTCAGTTAGAGTATTTAACTCCATGTTATTAGGGAGGATTGACACTTTGTTTCATTAATGTTTGTTAAAAATGTTGCCTTAGCTACTTTCAGGACCTTCACTGATCTTTACCTATTGCTTATAGCAATTTTGGGTTCCCCTGTGATTTAACTTACCCTTTGGTTAGTCAGGTTTATTTCCCACTACTCCCTCTACTTGAAGTGGTTCTTGTGAGGGTCAGAGCCTCCAGTAGCATCCTTTCTCTGTCAGCTTCATCTCTCTAATAGCTTCCTTTTCTTTGCACATGATAAGTCTCCACTGTGAGGAGGATTCTTCCTTCCTTGTTCTTAATGTCATCCCTCCCCACTCCATTCAACTTCTGTATCAAGATATATCATTCACAGTGGATTGTTCTAGTTATTTTTCTTTATCTCTCAGATGCCTTGGCATTGTCTTTAACATTCTTTTCCTAGGCTTCAGTGGTGTTGAAGTGTTTTGGGTCTCCTGCTTCACTGACCATTTCTCCTTAGCAAGCTCCTTTTCCTGTTCTTTCCTGTTTGTGGGATTATCCCCTGGAGGGGATAATTATTCATTGAGCTTACTTATAACTTCAGCCATCACCCTGGTGCAGCTTGATTGGGAATTGAGAATTAGGTTTCCCAGCCCTGAATCGCAGGAAGGCATTTAATGTCTGCACTTTTCTAATCCCTAAAATTTGGATTTGTACTTGAAGGTGTCTTCCAACTCTAATATTTACTTTAAATTTATGCTATCCAGAAGGGAACTCATTATCTTCCCTGGTATATCTGGGCCTCTGCTTATTTATGTTACCTACCTCAGTGAATGCTACCAAGAGTTGACCATGCCCAAAACCTGTACATTAGCTGGATCATTCCCTGTCCACCTCTCTCATTAGTCACTAGGTGCCATTTCCACTTGTCTCTTGCAGTGCTTAGTTCAGACATTTCTTGTTCCATTCCGTATCACCAGAGGGATGCTTATAAAATGCAAATTTCATCATGTCATTCTCTTACCTAAAATCTTTTTATGGTCCCCTATTGTCCTTTGAGGGTGTTTGAGATCCTTTAAAATATGGTACCTGTTTAATGGAATGCTATGCAACAGAATGAGGAAGCTCTTAAGCACTGATTCAGAAATATCTCCAGGTTTTATCATTTAAAAAGAAAAACAAGGGGCAGAAGGTGTGTAGAATCTACTACTATTTATATAAAAGGGGGCAGGGAGAAGAGAAAAAGAAAACAACATATATGCTTGATTATATTTGCATAAAATTTCTCTGGAAGGAAACACAGGAAACTAATAACATTGATTGTGTCTGTGAAGACCTGGGTTGCTGGGGTATGGGAATGGAAAGGAGGCTTTGCCTCTGTAGTCCTTCATACTTTCTGAATTTTTAAACCTTGTCAGTGTATCTGCTATTCAAAAAAAGTTTGTCTTTCCCTCCCCATGCTATGCTCTGTGCTTTTGCCATGTTTATTCCTTGAATTCACTATGACCACACTCAGCCCTAAGTTTTACTACACTTTTGCTTCCATCTCCACCGAACATATGCTTGCATCCCCATCCCTGCTGTTAACCACTCCCTCACATGAATCCACACTCTGCGGCTAAGGTCGTCTCATTCTTCAGGTCTTCCTGTTAATACTATTTTCTCTGAGAGGCCTTGTTTGCTACCAGACTCTTAAGTTAGGTGTGCCTTCTTTTGTTTCATCCTTCATAGCATGTATCACACTGTATTGTAACTGTCATTACTAGATTGTGAGCTTCGAGGGCGGGGAATGGTGTCAATCTTGTTCATTTTTGTCCTTCTGTAGTCTTAATAGTTCCTGGCACAATGTGTAAGGACTCAAAAATTATTGAATGAAGTTCTGTATCTGTACATCTAGTTCTGATGTCCCTCAAGTTCTACTCCTGGGTCTCCAGTAGCCTGTTAGATATTTCTCTCACATTTGTGTCTCTCAACAGTTCATCTTCTTCCCCCCCAGAAAGCTGGTTCCAAGTCTTTTTTTTTTTTTTTCATTTCAATTAATGAGGTAACTATTCACCCACACCCCCAAAACTTTGCAGTCATATTTGGTGCCTCCATCTCTCACATCTTGTATAGCAAAGTCACCAACTCTTGTTGATTCTTAGTGTTTCAGTATCCTCATCTAATTACCTTAGTTTGGTCCATGTTTTCTCACACACAAGGGTCACACACAAGGGTCGTTACCTCATTTATCTTCCTCTTCTCCCCAGCATTTACCCCTCAGTTGACTCTTCCTAGTAACAGCTTAATCTTTCCTAAAACAACCTTGTTCACATTACCTTCCTTTCAGAAACAGTGAACTTTTTTAATGACTATGAGATAAAGAATCTTGAAAGACTAAGAAATTTGTACTTCAGGATTTTAGTCTCATTCTTTCTTGTAGCTTACTGTTAATTTCAGGGTTATAGAACTCTTCCTTAATAAGCCTCACTGCTCTGTTCTTTCCTTATTTTGGTACTTTGTGGTAGCTTGTCTCAGCACTTTTTCATTTCCAGCCTTTCTTATCTGTTGTGTCCTCCTCCTTCTTTGCTTATGAAATCCTATCCGTGTTTCAAGGCATTCCCTCCACCCCCACAAAGTCTTTTTTTCCTCACTACTCCACAAGTATTGTCTTTAACTTGTGACAGGTTTATTTTTTTATTATTTTTTGGCATGTTTATTTTCTAGATCACATCTTTGGCATTTAAAAAATTGCTCTGTAGTATCTTTTATACTGTTAAGATTGTGCTTCTTTAACCACGTTTTATTATTTTTTGAGCTGAATTAAATAGGCAGAAATGACTTACTTAATTTGCATTTCTTTTATTGTGAGGTAGGTAATCTATTAAAATTGTAGTTTCTTTTAACAATTTACATATTAAAGACAGCAACCCTCTTATCTGTTGCAATTTTTTTTACATTATGTAGTATGTATTTTAATTGACATGCAGATATTTCTATTTGATGAAATTTTATTTTTTCCCTGTAATTTCTTCCATTCTTTTTATGCTTGGAAAGTCCCTCCCTATCCCCAAACCAGCTATTTACTGATATTTTCTTCTGTTTTATGGTGTGTTTGTATATTTAGTCTTTATTTTGGTAATGGGTTAAGAATTTTTTAAAAAATACTTTTCAAAAATAAAAAATGTTTTTCAACTAGTTAACCTCTGGAGGAACTTTATTATATATTTAATTCCTCATAAATACCTGTGCTTGTTTCTGGACTAGGTATCTATTCTGTTATTCAGTGATTGATTCTTGAGCCCACCACATATTATTTCAGTCATTATAACTTAGGAGTTTAGTTTTGGTAGGCTAGATCTGCTTCATATGTATTTGTCTTACTCTCCCTCACCTTTGTAAGCTGTTTGATAGCTGGGGACATATTCTTTTTATCTTTGTGTCCTCTAAAGCAGTTGGTGTACTTCATTAAGTAGGTATTTGCTGACTACCAGGTAGAGTGTTATCAGAAGACTTAAAAATCTGAGACCACTTCTGAATTTCTGGCCACTTGATCTATTTACCCATCCAAAAGACTTTTTAATTCCTGTAAGGGATAGGAAGGTGAAGGACTAATACATTATTATGCCTTAAGAAGCAGCAGTTGTACAATTGTAATGTGTATAACAAAACTGCTTTGATAATCTTAGAAACTAATTCTTATTGGCACTGAATACTTTTTTACATATATAAAGTTATTTCTAAAATTTCAAGGGGAGACATTATTTCTTTGCTTATATTGTTCCGAAAATAAATGAGTTAAAGATTTACTTCTGTTTGGATCAGTAGAGAATAAGTTTCAAACTTTTCCTTTTAGGTAATTTTGAATTGCTCAGCTCTGCAGAGTTTATTGCATTTGCTGAGTAGCCCAAAGGAATCTATCAAAAAGGAAGCATGTTGGACAATATCTAATATCACAGCTGGAAATAGAGCACAGATTCAGGTAATCCCATAGCATCTGTCTTTTTCTATTTTTATTGATAAGTTTTAGCTTTTTTTCAATTAGCCTTAAAGTTTTTTTTCGTTATTATCTTGGAGACCATTAACTTCCAGCATTGTTGTCTTGTTTACTTATTTATTTATTTTTTTAAACCTACCTTACAGAAGTTCAGACTTTTGAAACTTAAACTTTGGTCTTGGTTTTTCCCTTTGCCTTTAATATTTGATGATTTGCCAAGACCCAAGAGATAGTGTCTTATATTTTCGAAATGTTTTGGTGATCTTTATACTAAACAGATTGGCTTTACTCTTGCCAAGTAAGATATTTTTTTTTTCTAGTGGCCCCATGTATTAGATAACTTCAATTTTTTATAAAACCTTTGGGGACCCATTTTTCTCTAAATGGTTATCTGCCTTTTAATTTTATTCTTACATTAGGTGGGAGAGTAACCCAAGTGGAAGATAAAGCAAGCAGTGGGCTGAAACGGGTTCACATTGACCATGAGAAAGGCTAAACATTATAAAAGATAAAACACAGACCTATGGGACTTTGAGCTGAGTGGAATCATAGAGGTTATCTCATCCAGTATTCTCATTTAAGGATGAAACTGAGTATCAGAGAAAGTGATTTGCTCAAGGGCACCCCTAGTAAATGACAGGATCAAGATGAAGTATTTTTCTGCTAAACTTTGCTGACTTCCTTCACTGGTATAATAGAGTTCTTGATCAGGAAAGCATGGTTGATGAATCACTAAATTCAACTCTTGAAACCAATATTACACTGTATGTTAATTAACTAGAATTTAAATAAAAACTTGAAACAAAACAAAAAGAGCATGGTTAGTCATCCCCAGAATGCTGCCAGGGACTGAGATTGATAGCTATAGCAGTTCATATGAGGTGATTTCAGCTATAGTTGATTGCCTGCTACTATCAGGCTCTTACATAGAATTTCTCAGTTTCTTGGTAGAGGAAATGATATGAACCTATTTTAGGTTTTTGAGCTTAGGAGAAAAATGAGAGAAGTAATTTGAGGCAGACTTTCAGTGTTCATATATGAGGGGAGAGTGAGTAAAAGTACTCTGTCCAACTACAGGCTATGCTGGTAATCTGGGTGGGAAGTGGTAGGTTGGAATAGGATTGCGGCAGTGCTAAAAGGGAAGGAAAAGGTGGCTCCTGATGTTTTAAATTGAGAATATAAAGAAGGAGACTTAGTGACTGATAAAATTTAGAATAAGTAAATACAAAAAGAGCCTTTATAAATACAAAAATAGAGGTTTGAGAAGACACCTGATATAGAGAGGGTGGATGATGTTTGAAGTGGTTAGCAGATCTGAAGCAAGCTGTTGGCCACCTTGGGCTGGAGCACCCAAAAGTGAGGGCTGGAGGGTTACAACACACGTGTCAGAGTTGGATGCTGTGAAAGAAATGAGAGTAGCAGAGGAACAGAAAATTGAACTTTTGTAATTTGTTACTGTGGGTGGAACAAGAGAGGACAATCAGAAAAGAACTCGGGGAAAAAACTAAGAGATTATAAGATCCCAGACTCCAGAGAGAGTATTACCAGTGATACCAAGTATAGTTGAAAGGTTATGGGTAAGAGGACTTAAACTCCTTCCAGTTAATTTTTAACAGGCAGAGGGGTGTCATTAGTGAAGCTAGCTAAAAAGTTATAATTAGTATCATGAACATTTTTACAAATTTTGTAATTTCCCTTTTCATTTAATTTTTGATTTAATTTCAGACTGTGATAGATGCCAACATTTTCCCAGCCCTCATTAGTATATTACAAACCGCTGAGTTTCGGACAAGGAAAGAAGCAGCTTGGGCCATCACAAATGCAACTTCTGGAGGATCAGCTGAACAGATCAAGTAAGTACTAGCCAGGTAGCATCTTGTAAATTAAAGGAAAAATTATGTCTACTAGTTATGAATGCTCAATTCTAACCTCTTGGAAGATTGTTCTGAGTTTCATAACTAGACTCAAATGTATATTTAATTTTTCTCCCATTCCTTCTTGCTGAAATAATTCCAGGATAATAGAAGTAAGGCATAGTTGAGGTTTGAGAGAATGGAAGTATTTATAGGGTGGCTTTAGTCTACTCTGGAGCTTTCTGGTCAGAACAATCTTAGGTAGTCTAGAAGGTTACTAGTAGAATCCTTAGAGTCCAACTTTGGTATCTAACTTGCTATTTTTAGTTTAGATGTCTTAAAAAGATTTGGATCAGACTTTGAAAGAGAGGTATATCTGAGAATAAAATGAAAAATTCACTAGAGGCAGTGTCTCCTGAAGTCCTGTAATGTTCAGTAAAGGGAGAGAGTTGTATTAGCTTGAGACTTAAATGGCCCCTTGGGTGGCTTATAATCTCAGTGGCTAGAGAAGGCATATATACGGACAGGAATCAATTCCTAAAAGAAGACATCATACAATTAAATGCTAAATTATGGACATTCAGTATTTCAGATTAAAAAAAGATTAATGATGAAGAGAAAAATGGAACCTAGACTCTTCTTAGCCTGCCTTAACTTTCTCTATGGGAAATTCAGATGAGAGGAAGATATTTCTAAATGAGTGTTGAAGTTGTAACCCTGCCCTTATATATACTGTCAGAAAAATACAACTGCTTCTCATATTGTTGCCTTGTGGGTTGAATGTTGGCACTAATTAACCAATACTAATTTTTAGTGCTCTGTTAGAAGTTTAAAAATGTAAAAGGTAGTCCTAACATTTCCGAAGTTGATTAGGTACAGAAGATAACTGTACCTAAAATAATAAAATAGATTAATACTGCATATAACTATTTTGGTAAAGTTCATCAGTGACAGGTTTTCAAGGAAGATTGCAAGTGGTCTTCAGAAGCACTTTTTATGAGGTTAAGGTCTTTTTCAACCTCCCAAGATTCTGGTTCTGGGGTACTATGATTATAAGTATGCCACCACGGGTAACAGCATTTATCCCAGTAATGGTAGCAGTAAGAAGTAATGTAGAAGTTATAATATGGTTTCATAGTTGAAATGGTTAAACTGTACACATATTTTTAAAACATTTCTAAAATACTGTGGTAGATTTCATCAGAAAGTATTCAGGGGTATTTTGCTCTGTTAAAGAAGAGTGTAAAGGCTATTTACTATTCCTTTTTAAAATTCAGCATAGCTGTTTATATTAATGAAGTTCATTATCATTCTGGCAGTTTCTTCTCAACCAGATGGAATTATCTTGAAAAACTATTACAAAAATATTACAGTCCAAATTACAGAAAATATACTGACTTTATCACTGATAAAATACATCTGTGTGGTTTTGCTTATTCTTACTGAGTAGACAAGATTTAGATGCAAGAACCAAGTAGAGTAACTTAGGAAATATCCATAATTTTAGGTTAAATATAATCAAATGCTAATATATAGTTTCTTAGGAATGAGGGATAAAGAATATTCCCTTGAATTAGAGAAAGTTTATGGAAGAGATGAAACTTGCCATTTGGGTAGAGATTTGGTTATTTTGGAGGAGAGCAAATAGCATGAGGGGAAGTGTGAGGGAATGTGCACAGGTAATGTTATTGGAAGAGGCAAATCAGTATTGCTATATGTTATTTTTTTTTTTTAAGATCTTATTTTTATTATTTGAGAGAGAGAGAGAGATATCACAGACAGATAGGGACAGGGAGAAGCAGATGCCCTGCTGAGTGAAGAGCCTGACAGTGGGGCTTGATCCCAGGACCCTGAGATCATCACCGGAGCTGAAGGCAGACGCTCAACCAGTGAGCCACCCAGGCATCCCCTGCTATAGATTATTCTTTTGCAAGATGAGGAATTAAGTAATTGATGGGCTTTGGAAGCTGGGATGAAGGCCTTAGTCTTAATGGGAAGACTCAGTATCTTTGGCCTTGAGAGTATTAATGAAGAACATAGTATTTTGAAGAGGAAGGAGCAATTAAGATGCCGCTGTAATAGTGTACAGCCAGGATTAATAGCTGTAGCATGAGATACGGATCTCAATACAAGAAGAAAGGATCTGTAGGACTTGCTGGCAGGCTTTAAGTAGGGAGGGAAGGAAAGGGAAGAGTCAAAGGTAACTGGCGAAAATGGTAGGTGGGTACCCTTCATAAAAATTAGGACACAGAGGAAGCAATAGTGGGGTATAATAGTGGTGGTTAATCTCTGTGTACTTTTTCTTCATGCTTTTCTGTTTTTCAGATTTGCAACTAACATTTGTAATCGTAAAAGAAGCTTGGTTTTTGTTTTTTAAAAGATTTATTTATTTGAGAGAGAGAGTGCGAGTGAGGGGAGGGGCAGAGGTAGAGAGGGGCAGAGAAGCAGACTCCCCACTGAGTGCGGAGCCCAATGCGGGGCTTGATCCCAGGATCCTGAGATCATGATCTGAGCTGAAAGCTTTTTGTGTTGTATAATTCTATAGGTATTGGTGAATGCATGTTCTATTTCTACCATTGTAGTGTCATACAGAATAGTTCTACTGCCCTAAAAAAATCCCCTCTGCTTCACCTATTCCTCAGTACCCCTCTACCCCCACCCACCCCTCAAATCCCTGGCAACCACTATACTTTTTATTGTCTTTTTTTTTTCTTTAAGGGATAGGGGAGAGGGGCAAGGGGTGAGGGAGAGAGAAAATCTTAAGCAGGTTCTATGCCCAGGACAACCCTGAGATCATAACCTGAGCTGAAATCAAGAGTCAGACGTTTAACAAACTGAGCCAGCCAGGCACCCCACTTTTTAGTGTCTTTATAAAAGTTTTGTCTTTTCCAGGATGTCATGTTTGGAATCATATAGTCTGGAGTCTTTTCAGACTGGCTTCTTTGACTTAGCATGTCTAAGTTTCCTTCATGTCTTTTCATGGCTTGAATAGTGCATTTCTTTTTATCACTGAATAATAGTCCATTGTCTGGATATACTACAGTTTGTTTATCCATTTGCCTATTTAAGAACATCTTGGTTGCTTCTGGCTTTTTGGCAGTTACGAATAAAGCTGCTATAAATGTGTGTGTATAGGTTTTGGTGTGGACCTAAGTTTTCATCTCAATTGGGTGAGTGTCCACAGTGTGATTGCTGGATTGTACAGAACGCTTTGTAAAAAGTTGCCAAGCCGTCTTCCAAAGTTCCTATGTTGCATTCCCACCAGCAAAAAAATGAGAGTTCCTATTGCCCCTCATTCTTGTCAGCATTTGGTATTGTCAAGTTGTTTTGCATTTTAGCCATTTTAATAGGTGTGGCATCATTGTTTTAATTTGCAGTCCCCTGATGACATATATTAATGATGTTGAGCATCTTTTCTTACTTAATTTGCCATCAGATCTTTGGTGAAAGGTATGTTCAGATCTTTTGCCCATTTTTAAATTGTTTTCTTGGGCGTGTGGGTGGCTCAGTTGGTTAGGCGGCTGCCTTTGGCTCAGGTCATGATCCTGGAGTCCCTGGATCGAGTCCCGCATCAAGCTCCCTGCTCGGCGGGGAGTCTGCTTCTCCCTCTGACCCTCCCAACCCTCCCCCCTCTCATGTGCTCTCTCTCTCAAATAAATAAATAAAAATCTTAAAAAAAAAAAATTGTTTTCTTGGAGTTTTAAGAGATCTTTGTACAAAATAGAATTGGCCTGTTGGGCCTATGGTGGCTTTAGCACCTGTTTCAGAGGTGTGGTTCTACAGAAACAAAGATGAAATTAGCCAAAATTACACTGTTTTGATGAGTTGCTCATATTCAGAGTAAGAGGGTATTCAGTGTTTTGGAGTGCAGGAGTTGTGGAGGAGGAAAAATGGAGATGGTGTTAGAGAAGTGGTTTTGTTTCATTTATTTGTAGCTTTGTGGTAAGATGTAGCCTATATGGCTGAATGGGTGCTCATTTTTATCTCTACAGTTTGAGGATGACCCACTTGTTTTATAAAAGTTTTATGAAATTGAAAGCTTTGACTAAATTGTTCTTTGTATTTAGGTACCTCGTAGAACTCGGTTGTATCAAGCCACTTTGTGATCTCCTTACAGTCATGGACTCTAAGATTGTACAGGTTGCCCTAAATGGCTTGGAAAATATCCTGAGGCTTGGAGAACAAGAAGCCAAAAGGAATGGCACTGGCATTAACCCTTACTGCGCTTTGATTGAAGAAGCATATGGTAAGATAGAGTGTTTAATAGGTGTCCTGAAATTATATTTTTCTTCTTGCTTTTCTGACTTGTCCATATATCAGTGAGCACAAACTCATATGAAAAACTTGTTCTCTTATGAATAATAATGTTTAGTAGGTAGAATTATTAGAAAAAAATATGCATTAATTGTGAAGAGAAGTGAGTACCCTTCAATTTAGCTATTTTTACACCGGGCTGTAAAGATCTTCCTAGTTCCTGGACCCTGCTTGCCCTTGTGGGTGCTCTTGTATTCTTACTAGTCCATCTGAGCCTCAAGAACATTTGCATCTACTATAGATGATGCCAGATTCTACTCCTTTTCTTTAAGATTTAGAGTTCTCATTTTGAAGAGTCACTATTTGGTTTCTTCATTCTTCCAATCTCAGGGTTAACGGTACTCTTAATCATTGGTTTACCAATGTACATTTTAGTTCCCTCTGTGATTTTAATGCATAGTCAGGGTTGAAAACCACTACTCTAGGGTTTGTTTATTCCTAAGACTGGAATTAGGGATCATAGGGTTTGTTCATCTTCCAGTTTATCAGATAATGCAGAACTGCTTTCCAAAATGATTTTAACAATTTACCATTAAAAAAAAATTATAAAAGCTATACCTGCTTAGTATAAGACATTTTGAAATGCATAAAAAAGAAAAATGTTCCTCTACCTGGAGATATTCCTCCACAGAAATAACTACTGTTAATTTTTTTTGATGTATGTATATTTTAACATGGCGATGTATATGAATATGTATTTTTTTTCCTTTGAGCAATATTAACATTTATTTCCGGTATTGCTGTAGCAGTTAGGTTGCTTATGGCTGCAAGTAAAAGAAAAGCCTAGCTCAGATGGGCTCAAACTTAGTAAAGGGACTGTGTTGGCTAATTGTTCTAGTTGGACTTCTTAGTTTAAGCAGTAGAAATTGATTCTGCCTCTTTTAAGGGTATTATATACATCTGTTGACATATTGGATAGCTCAGAACTTAGTTGATAGAACCGGAGCCAAGAATTCGTTAGGTCACAGATAGAGTTCAAAAGGAACACTTCTGCTGCTGGCCTTAGCCACTGGATGATGTGTGAAGACTGTTAGGGAAATTGCTGCTTCTGGGGACTGGTTGTTGCCTGCGTGTGTTTACGATGTCAGTGTGTAGTACTGGCATTCAGATGTCATCCCGGTGATACTTTCTATGCTGTTACAAAATACCGACGAGATATAAGTAGAGAAGAAAATCTTCCTTTACAATGAGGAGACATGGCAAAATACAGTTTCATTTCCAGCAGATACAAACAATACATATGTACACACACACATACACACAGATTTTTCTTTATTCTTCGTTCTAGGTCTGGATAAAATTGAGTTCTTACAGAGTCATGAAAACCAGGAGATCTACCAGAAGGCCTTTGATCTTATCGAGCATTACTTCGGGACCGAGGATGAGGACAGCAGCATTGCGCCCCAGGTCGACCTTAGCCAGCAGCAGTACATCTTCCAGCAGTGTGAGGCTCCTATGGAGGGTTTCCAGCTTTGAGGCAATACTCTGCTTTCATGTTCCTGTGTCAGACCAGGCTGCCCAGTCAAGTCCTCTTGTGGAGCCCACAGTCCTCATGGAGCTAACTTCTCAAATGTTTTCCATAATACTGTTTGCGCTCATTTGCTTGCCTTGCGCACCTGCTCTCTTACACACATCTGGAAAACCTCTGGCTCTCTGTGGTGGAAGACCCTTCTAATAAAAAGGGTAACCAGAACGGCCCACTCTTATGGAAAATCCCTAGGCTTTGGAGATCCGCACTTACATAAGAGTCATGGGATTATACACATATTAATGTGGCTCCCTTTCTTTGTGGGGGAAAAAGAGGACTCCTCATTCCCTTTAAAGTGGGGGAAAACACTGATATTAAAAGATGAGACTAAACCTTTATCTTGAATTTCACACAACTACTTGCAACAAGGGAGATGTTTAGACCTGTTGTGTACACTTCAGAGTACTTTTCATGAGTTCTTCCACAGTGAACCCTTGGATTACCTGGTGGCTTTTCTAGCCAAATCTGCATTAATCCTTACTGAGACTGGATGGTTTTCTTTCCTCTATTGGCGCCATTCTTCACAGATACTAAAGTTAAACCATCCGCTCCCTCACCTTCAGCCTTCAGTGAATGTGCTTTCTAGTTGTCAGGAATGCTGAAGAATTAACACTTTGACTCTTAAATGTGATACTGGTTTGAAGATTCCCTTAGAGCAGCAAGGAGAGGGGCACATTAATTTGTATGGCTATTGCTTCTCTTTGGTCTTATGTGTCTTAGGATTTGGAAGTGGTTCGATTCTAATGCTGGTATGAAGAGTTAGAATCCTTAGTAATCGAAACAATATCCTGTACTTCAATAAAAAAGTAAAAAAAAAACAAAAAACAAAAAATCCCTCCAATTTTCCCAGACTCAACCAGTGTGACTAGAGGCTGTGTTTCTGCATTAAAACAAATGTTTCAGGCTTTGTGGTCCTGATCAAGGTCCTCATTAAATTGGAGTTCACCCTAGGTGCTTTTCCCCTCTGTGACTGGCAGATAACACATACTTTTAAAGGTTACTTAGGGAAACTTTTTTTTTCTTAGCCCGGTGCAGCTTGATTCTAATGTATTCATGCTGCATATATGATCCTTTTAATGTAGCATCCTTATCTTAAACAAATAATCATCTTCTCAACATGACCTATTCAACCCAAATAAGGGCAGGGATTTTTTTTTTTTTTTAATATAACCTCATTGTTCCCTAATCATTTCATTTCATCTACTAGTACTGCCCAGTCAAGTCCACCCATAAAATAAAAAGTTTCTATCTTCTGGCTCATTTAATGATAACCGCAATGTACCTGCAAATGGCGCTTCCAGTACTGTCTTCAGTGATCCACATTTGTGCTTGGACTGGAATGAAAATATAAGCTTAATTGCCAAGAGAACTGCAACTGAGTTCAATATGACTTCTTGGTGCTAGTTGGCCATCTTGACTCAATGTTGGGACACACTATCAGAGAAGATTTTTTTGTTGATATGCTGTTCAAAATGAATTCTGAAGGAAAAGTCGCTCACTTCTGTTTCAGAGAATACCCTTTTAAACCTCTTTAATCTTGTCCTCTTCTAGAATTCATTATAACCCCAAAATGTAACTATATGGAAGTCCCCTGACAGGTTATTATACATCTCTGGTAAATCCTGCTGAATGTTAGGGATATTCAGAGCTTTCATACCTCATCATGTTGTTATTTAAACAGCCAACTTACGTGACCTGATTTAAACTTAAAAAAAATCCACTTCATTCAAAGTAGAAAGATACAAAGACAAAGGACATTTAGCAGCCAAGTGTGTGACACATTCTTCGCATCTAGTCTGTAGTTGTGTCTGTGCTCTGGATGGATACCGTCTGATGTCTGTCTGTTACTGATGGAGCAGCCACTGCAAAACTAGTCAACTCCCATCTATAACTTTTTCTAGTGCTGCTTTGTGCTGAAAGGACATTTTAGTTTACTGCACTTGACCTGTAAAAGACTTTGATTCTTTGTAATTTTAGGGACAAATTAGGTGGTTAATTTAAAGAAAAACTTTCAGTTTTGCCTTTACATCACATTAAAATATAACTTCTTTCAGAAGGGTAATAGAAGCACTGATTCATAGTAAAAATCTTGTTTTTAGCTTTGACTTTTTTTGTGGCTGGATTTTTTTAACCTGTACATCACTGGTAACACGTCATTTCTCTAGGATGTTTTAAATTATGTACCTTCTATTGGATAATTTTAAAAATTTCAATTCATTTTTGATAAACCAATTTGAATGGAAAAAGGATAAAGCACACAAAGTTGTTTCTCCAGGTTAGTAAGAAGAGCATACACTGGGAGTTTTGCAATTGCAGGTGTCTCAGTGAATGAATTAAACAAAGTCCATTTAACTGCTATGGTCCATTTTCTGTTGTAAACAGGAATTTATCTTGCTCCTGTCTTGGAAGTTCATGAGAGATGAGCTAAATTTTTTTTGCAATAAAATGTTCTTAATATAAAAATTGGAATTAACTAAAAGTTAAATCCCAGCATAACTGTTGGAACTGAAAAAGCAGCCTTTTTGGTTATAGAAATGAATGAGACTTCAGGAGGTAACTAAGTCCTCATTTTAGTTCTCTGCCTGGCAGATTCTATTAATTTACATTGAATTTATTGCAACCCTATCACTAAGATGTTACTCATTACAAAAGCATGTTAATTTCAACACAGGAAAACTCTCCTGCAATATATACTAACCAGTAGCTTGATTATCCACCCCCCCCCCCCCTTTTTCCTCCTCTGCACTTTCAAAGTATATTCAGTGAAAACTTAGGTGGGGAAAAAAAAGCATTGAAAGCATTTAGGATATAAAGGCACCTATATTTGAAGGACCAGCAGGGTAGATATGGTTAGATTGAGAAAAACCAGGAAAGGAAAACAGATTAAGGAGTTGTCTGTGGAACACTTTAATTCATGTTCTTGTCACTAAGTAAGGGCCCTTTTAAACCTTTGTCAGCTATACTGTTTTTGAAAACTATTGCCCTAGGATTGTTTCTTCCATCTGCCAGATAAAGCTAAATGGGCTCTGGGCCATTTTTTCATATCGTCACAAATATAAGCAATGACAATTACCCCATAATAAATTTGAATTATTATTGCAGATTGTTGCTGATTTTGCCTGAGAAAAAATATGTAATATATTTTAGAAACCAAACTATTGTCAATTAAATCCTGTTGTACCTGGCCACTCACAGGCAACTTTGAATTTACTTCTCTAGTGCTAAACAAACATTTCAGTTATTTATAATCTCCCAGTTTGGGGTTGCATTATGAAAGGGTTTTCCTCAAGTTGAAAGATTTTTCTTTCTTGCTGATTAGTTTTGTGAACATTTTTTCTATCAGTAGGCAAGTCATTGCATATTGATGTTTTAGGGCTTGGGGCTTTTCATTATAGGAAATCTTAATGTGTAAGGATGTTTTTCAGTAAAGAAAAGGGATCTACTTTTAGAAAGGGGCATTGTTTGCTTTTCATATTTATATACTATGTTCTACCTCCTACATTCCAAAATTAGCTCATTTGAGAAATAGGTATACCTATCTATCTATATATGAAGTCTCAAATCTGAATTTTTTGCCATCTGAAATTAACAGAGCCACTTTCATCTGTTGTTAGTTGAGCAGAGTAAATACGTATCTGCCATGCTGGGAAATATTTTTGGCTACCTTTCTCTATCAAAAGTTAAAGTTACCGAGCACCTGGCTGGCTCAGTGGGTAAAGCATGTGACTCCTGATCCCAGGGTCGTGAGTTCAAACCCCACGCTGGGCGTGGAGCCTCCTAAAAAAAAAAAAAATTTAAACAAAAATTTAAAAATTAAAAAGAAAAAAAAATTTGCTTTCTCATGGGGCGCCTGGCTGGCTCAGTCAGTAGAGCATGAAACTCTTGATCTTAGGGTCATGAGTTCGAGCCCCATGTTGGGAATAGAGATTCCTTAAAAAAAAAAAAAAAAAAAAAAATTATTTTTTTTAAAGTTCAAGTAAGTGAAAGCCAGATGGGACACCAGTACAGTAAGTCTGCTCTAATATAGACAGTATTCTATAATATGCTTTCTTGTCAGAAAAGGATAGGTAGTAACAGTACCAGGACATCACAAAAATGTTTGATGAAGTAAAGCAAGTATTATATGCTAATTTTAAAAATATCAAGTTGCTACTGGGTATAAAATTTGGAAGTCTGGGGCAAGAAGAAAAGATTAAGGGTAGATGAAGTTTTGCTTTCAACTGAGAGTAGGAAAAAAGAAGTCCCAGTCTGTTTTCCCTTCAGGTCAAAAAGGCAACTAGTCTTTGAGCCTCTGTTGTGTGCCAGGTGCCTGGGGAAGGGCTTCCGTTTTTTCTCTTTTAATCCTCCAACTGCTCTTTGAGATAGATAACTGACATTATGATATAGGTGACAGAATCAAGACTTAGGAGAATTTACTTTACCCCAAGGTCACAACCTCATACACTGTCTAGTACGGACAGAGCTGTGCAGGTTGTGTCTGGAAGAAAGCAGAGGTCACGGTGGAGGTGGTGTTCTGGGCCAGGAACTCCCAGAACTAGACTTACACAACTGTCCCAGCTGGACCACCTTTTTGTCAGACCAGTCTTTCTGGCTCTTTCTCATGAGCACCCTTAAAATAACTAAGGTATGCTTTTAGGTTACATATTTTGGTAATGTAGAGCCTCTCAGCCCAAACTTCTTTTTCCCTTCTGTGGTGCTAACATTCTGTATATGACCTGACAAAACAACAGAAGTCAAAAAATATATATGCAAATGATTGATTTTGAGTTCATTAGCATAATGGGTAAACTCAGAAACATGTTTCCATTCAACAAACTTAAATGTAGAAGCTACTGACAGAGAAGGCTTTGGAATGAAGAATTCTGCCTTAGAAAGCAGTGCCATCCATGGACGTGAATTTAACACAGCTGACTTCCTAAAGGAGTATCGTCCCAAGGAGTATCAAAAGTTAGAAAGATCACCTTTTAATGTATGTTGTTATGTTCTGCTTACTTCATCATTATGACCACTATATGTTGTTTTTCAAAGTGTTCTTACGCTTTGATTTGGAATGGATCTGATGATTCTTTGTACTTGAATGTGGTCTGTCAGGCCATGGGTGAGTGCCTTGCACATAGTAGACTATTCAATAAATACTAAATGACTGAAGGAATATGCATCGATGTGATATTAGTAAAGGGTACTTGGTTACAAAAGAAAATTCAAAGGAATTTTTTTATGCTGCTGTTTGAAACCAGGAATTAACAACTCTTAGACTTAGTGTCTCAATGTATGTTTTATATGTGGTTACCTTTCAGGAGGACATGATCTGACCTGAAGTTTACAAAAGCATTGTTATAGCCATTCATTATATAAAAACAAAAAACCCTATGCCTTCTGTGAAAAGTTATGGATATATTTTACAGGATAACATATGTATAATCAACCCCATGTGTTTGTATTACCAAAAATAGCACATTAATCTCTTCTGACCTAAAGTTAAGAAAAATAACTTTTTTGCCAATTGCATCCAACTTACATGGAAGCTGGTGGTTGCCTTAGGCTATTAAATAGGGTGTTTGTTCTTTTTTCATTTTTACTACTAAATGTCTTGCTGAGAGATTCTACTGGCCAGGTATTTTTTTCTGAAAACAGAATCTTAAATCAAAATGTAATTAGTTCCTGCAGACTACACTGTCATCTATAGTACAAATGGCTGAGTTTACAAATTTATTAAAGCTAGTGTAGGTGACTGTTGCCCCTTATTTCATTTGCCAATTTGAAAAAGTCTGTTCTCGTTTTAAAATCAATATATGGTAATATCTGTGATCTTGAATGTTTCTGCAGAGAATAAAATTACTCTAAATTCCTTTATACCCATTTAACCTGAGGAAGCCTGTGGGAATCCAGTTTGGATCATTGCCTTATCTAAACCACTTCGGCCCAGCATTATTTAGAATGATGGATGAGGAGAAAACAGAAACCCAGGAGACCAGAGTGGTGGGGAAAGAAAAGCACAGGGTTTGAGAGAGATGTGGGCAGGCTGGGGTGTTACCATATAAACAGTGTAGAATTTTCCAAAATTAAGTGGTGATTTATGACAGTCCTCCAGAAGTCAGTGATTATACTGGTTTGCTAGGTATAGTCCCAGGTTTTAGATCAATTAACAGCTGATTATTTGTGTCCCCTTTCACTTTGAAAAAGGTCTCAGTTTAGATAAATTCTGGGCCACTACATATTTAGTCCAACTAGATTTTAATAGATTTAAATTGCTAGTGGTCCTAAGCAACTGTACACAGTTCTATTGTGCTTGACTTTTGAAGACTGCTCAACTGGAATTGCTTAGGAATTGCTATGAAGGGAGTCGGTCAAGACATTTCTTAAGATAGGACTTAATCTCAGTCCTGACATAGATACCAAAAATATCTATTTTTAAAAATGACCTATTTGTGGCATTTCTATTTAGCATATCTGCAAACTTGACTGGGGGGGGGAAGGGAAATCAACCTTTTAACCATGGAGACCTTCAGTTCTAAAACTTTTATGGGAACTCTAAAGAAAACAAATTGATTTCTACAGAGAGGGAAACTTCCAAATCTCCTATCTGGTAAAGACTAAGCAGCAAAAATGGAAATCATTAAAAACAGGACCATATGAGGAATTTTGCTTGAGAGCAGCAAATGCACAGCTCTAATTATGGTTTCTGCCACTTTGGATTTACCTGTATCAGTATTCCCTACTCACACTCCACATTGCTGATGCTCTCCTCCTCCCAAGGACCTAAACTACAAAATTCTTAGGCCTCATTCATAAGGACACAATATCAGGACTACATATTAATATTAGAACATGATTAATAAAAAGATTTACCTAGTTATATTCAGAGCTTTAATTTCTTTACAAATTCCTGACGCTATTTGTAAACAAAAAATTCCGACATCTAGAAATGGATTTTAATAGTGGAAATTTCTTCAAATTCTGGGAAAATCTGAAGAACAATTATTTCTGGATATTCCTATCACTTTTTTTTTTTTTTTAAAGTAAACTCTACCCCTAATGGGCTTGAACTCACCACCCTGAGATCAAGAGTGGCATACTCTACTGAGCCAGCGAGGCGCCCCCTATCAAGACATTCTTGACTGTGTCCCCTGTCCCTCTGATTTTTGTGGTATTTCTAGTGGGTTATTAGAATATACGCCAGCACCAACACCCCATCCTAGCCCTCATGTCAAATTTACCTTGTCTAATTTCTTCTTTCTTTACTCAGTGCACAGAAGTTATTGGAAAAATATAAATTTACTTAAAATCTTTGGAACAAGCCTACACTATGTTCTCTATAGCTTTTTTTTTTAATGAGTTAATAAAAATGAAAATAGTCTCAACTGATGCAGAGTTTTAGTGTGTTTCTAAGCTTCCCAGTAAAAAACATACGATTTCAGGCTAATAGGAGGAAAGGAGAGAGAAGAGGCAGAGTTTATCATAACTGAACTTTAAGATACATAAAAGGGAAAAGTTTTTTAAAATGTTACAGAGGGAAGGTCCGTGGTGGCCTTGCCTTAAAAAATATCCAAGAAGCATCCTAATTTAATGTATATAAATGGATGTGCCAATCCACTTAAAAGATGCTCTTCCTATTCCAAGCACCACGTTACCGTTACACCATTAATTTGCACTAGCTAAGACTAAAGCTTT
The DNA here is from genome assembly GCF_029215605.1 of Mirounga angustirostris. Classification (NCBI taxonomy): domain Eukaryota; kingdom Metazoa; phylum Chordata; class Mammalia; order Carnivora; family Phocidae; genus Mirounga; species Mirounga angustirostris. The sequence goes on along the minus strand of NW_026991709.1, from coordinate 66,491,220 downwards.
TGTCCAATGCCTGTCCAAATTCCAAACTAGAGTAGTAGCGTCTTAAGGTAATGACGTTTCCACTACAGTCTATTATTATAGGTGATTTAATTATGTCGTGCCTCACTTAAAGGCCAGACTTTCAATCATCCCTAATAAATACAGGATAGGGGAATTTGTTTCCAAATGCTTTTAACTGTTGGCTGACAGAAAACATCAAGAGATACTTGCCGCGGGGCGCCTGGCTGGCTAAGTGGTAGAGCACGCGACTCGAGCTTACGTTAAAAAAAAAAAAAGAAAAACAAGATACTTGCCTCTAGACTTCAGCTCGGAGAGGGGGGAAACCTTGTAAACACACTTGAGCTCTCTTTATTGAGCAATTACAGGTAAGTAGAAACTCATCAGGCTTCCAATTTTTTGGTAAACTTTTTTTTTTTTTTTAAGGTTTTATTTATTTGACAGAGAGAGACACAGCGAGAGAGGGAACACAAGCAGGGGGAGTGGGAGAGGGAGAAGCAGGCTTCCCTCTGAGCAGGGAGCCCGATGCGGGGCTCGATCCCAGGACCCTGGGATCATGACCTGAGCCGAAGGCAGACGCTTAACGACTGAGCCACCCAGGCGCCCCTTGGTAAACTTTTTTTTAAGTAAGCTCTACGCCCAAGGTGGGGCTTGAACTCGAGACTCGGAGAGCAAAAGGATCAAGAGCCGCATGATCTAGGGACTGAGCCTGAAAGGCACCCCGGTAAACCTATTCTTGTTTAAAGATAGTAACTTAATCTGAAAAGCATACATCTTTATACAGCACTCTCAGGCCCATTAAACATTTCTTAAAACTTTATAAACTCTCTAAAGCCTATTACAAGTTAACTTTACACATTTCTTAATCACGTTCCACCAACTTCTAGGTCTTTTTCGGTCTCAAGCACCTATGCAGATCTGACCTTTTCTCTTAGAAAGTTTAAGGCATAAGGAAATGCTAAAACGAACGTTTGCTCGTTTCCACGGCACTACCATGTCCTAAGCAGGGGCTTTTGGAGGCCCACAACACATTCCTTCCCGAAACGTTTACGCAAAACTTAAAACCAGAAGTTTTATAATCTGGGCGTAAATTCGGCTAAGCTCCCCTTGCCTACCTGCAGCCTTAAGTACACGCCACCAGGCTCTATACCACAAGAGTAGAGAGGAGCAGAACCAAAGAGGCCCGCGAAGCAGATGCTTAGTCACCGGGATGGACGGCTAGCTAGGTGCCAAATGTGGGCTTAACTTTCCACTAAGGGAATCGGAAAATTCAGTTCTTTCTCGTGACACGGTTTCCAAAAAGAAATGAATGTTCTTTGAAACATTCACCGCTACCGACGCTAGTCAGTCAGGTCTGGGAGAAGCCCAGTACACCTACCCACACGGAAAAGGAGGAAGTCCAGCATTTGTGGGTGACAACCGCCGCCAAAGAAGACCGGAAGGAAACGCCGGCGCCTTCCTTTGCGCAAGCGCAGGCAGACCTCTCCCATTGGTCATGTCGGCTCGAAGTTGGAGTGCACATGCGCTCCGCCGTCCTGCCAGCTGGGTTGGATTGACGCGGCGCTGCGCCCCAGTGTTTATCCGCGGACGGCAGCCCACCCGGACCGCAATTCGTGATGCCTGCGCAGGTTTTTGTTTTGTTTTGACTTCCTGAAATCGTTTGTTTAAGCGGTGTTTCATTCATGCTCAAGTACCGAAAGTCTGTCTGACTGGTAGGCTTGCTCAGTGTTCTAAATGTTTCAGAGTTGGGGGAGGGGCGGTGAAAAAATACTTTTTGTAGATCACCCACGCCCCTCGTCACTTTGCACGGCTTTATACCTTCACAAAATACCCGAAACATACCTCCCTTGCCGACAGCGCATTGGACCCTTCTAGTATTATTTCTCAAGTATTTGTTTACGAAGGAGGAAGCAAAGAAAAAAGAGAAGTGGTCCAAGCCGTGCTGCTGAATCGTTGTATAGGGTAGTTTAAAGACAGCCCAGAAATTATAATCCCTAAAAGACCGTTTATTTTTGAGTCTGATGTTTTTATCTTCATTTTGCTGGGCAGAAAGTCAGAATATTGGGCTGCCTGGTTCAGGGCCGGACGCTTACCTAACCTACTGACTTGGAGCTTCAGAACCGTGGCGACAAAGGAGGCAGGAGATGCTAAAGCAGAGTCGAGCCTCCCCTTACCAGCCAATCGGAGCGAGCAAACGTCTGAAAAACCAAACTATGCTCTTAAATTTACTCTCGTGGGGCATACGGATGCAATATCATCGGTTAAGTTTAGTCCTAATGGAGAATGGCTAGCAAGTTCTTCTGCTGACAAAGTAATTATAATTTGGGGAGCCTATGATGGAAAGTATGAGAAAACACTTTATGGTCACAATCTGGAAATATCAGATGTTGCCTGGTCATCAGATTCCAGTCGCCTTGTTTCTGCCTCAGATGATAAAACGCTGAAGATTTGGGATGTGAGATCTGGAAAATGTTTGAAAACGCTGAAGGGGCATAGTAATTATGTTTTTTGCTGTAATTTCAATCCACCATCTAATCTCATCATTTCAGGATCTTTTGATGAGAGTGTGAAAATATGGGAGGTGAAAACAGGAAAGTGCCTGAAGACTTTGTCTGCTCATTCTGACCCAGTTTCTGCTGTTCATTTTAATTGTAGCGGGTCCTTGATTGTGTCAGGTAGCTATGATGGTGTCTGTAGAATTTGGGATGCTGCATCAGGTCAGTGTTTAAAAACACTTGTTGATGATGATAACCTTCCTATCTCTTTTGTAAAATTTTCTCCAAATGGAAGATATCTTCTAATTGCAACTTTGGACAATACTCTTAAACTGTGGGATTATAGCAGAGGCAGATGCCTGAAAACCTACACTGGTCATAAGAATGAGAAATACTGCATATTTGCCAATTTTTCAGTTACTGGTGGCAAATGGATTGTGTCTGGTTCAGAAGATAATCTGGTTTACATTTGGAACCTTCAGACTAAAGAGATTGTACAGAAATTACAAGGTCATACAGATGTTGTAATCTCAGCAGCTTGTCATCCTACAGAAAACATCATTGCATCAGCAGCATTAGGAAATGACAAAACAATTAAACTGTGGAAGAGTAACTACTAAACCCTTTAGAAATCAAGTAGTAGAGCCAAGCTGGCAAAAAACCCCCCAAAACAAAAAAACCCGCGTATTTAAAAAGATGGTTTCTCTTAATTTTGGTATGGTTTTGTATTTCTTTTTAACTTTGTGTTTCTCTCTCTCTCTGACAAATAAATAAAATCTTAAAAAAAAAGGGAGGGGGGAATGCCTGGGTGGCTCAGTCGGTTAAGTGTCTGCCTTCGGCTCAGGTCATGATCCCAGGCTCCTGGGATCGAGTCCCACATTGGGCTCCTTGCCCAGCAGGGAGCCTGCTTGTGCTCACACACTCTCTCTCTCTCTCTGACAAATAAATAAATAAAATCTTTAAAAACAAAACAAAACAAAAAAAAACATTGTCTTAGATTATAATATTTCAGACCTATAACCTAAATTTACAAAGCAAGACAATTGGAAAAGCAAGTCTAGAACCTACGACTTCTGACTTTTAATCTTCAGGTCTGGTATTAACTCCTATGTCTATCCCTGAACAGATTCCCATTCTGTTCCTCTCAGTGTATTTGGGAAATATTTAGAAGTAAGGTTTACAAGATAGGATGACTGATTAAATGAAGGGAGCAGGAGTTTGGAATAACTCGTGTTCCCGGTTTGGGAGATCAGATGAGTTAAGAACGTAAGCCTGGGATTAGGTGGAATGGAGATGTATGGCAGATGCCACTCACACATGAAATGGTTCCGTGGAATCAAGTCTATAAATTGGGAAAAATAAGTCACGGTTAGGTCTGTTAAACATTTTAAGATTTTTATGGAGATAAAAACTAAAAGTAAACCAAAACATTATAAATGGCATTTTGTTGAGGGACTTCTCACTATCCTGGTCAGATTGTGCCTCATGATTATCAAGCAAGCTAAATGTCTAAATGGTGAGGCTATTCTCTTTCACTATGTGTCTGACCTAGTAACTCCTACCCATGCTTCAAACTCAGTTCAGAAACCACCACTTGTGGACCAGCACTGCCTGCCTGACTCCAACCACAACTGACAGCTGAGTTAGGTTTTGTTTCTTTCTATAGCTACTGTTATATAAAGTTCAGAATATTCTTTTACCAGTTTGTATTGTAACAGTTTCATGGGCCATGTTTCTGTAAGTTATGAGCTCTGTAAAGAAGTATGTTTTACTCATTTTTGTATTCTCAGTATTTATATATATATAAATGGATTTATATATATATATATGGGATTAAGGTAATGTTTGATGAATGACAATGAATTATACCACCACCACTTTATTCATTCCTTGCCTTCTTTCAATAAACATTTGGAGACATGTCCCCATACTGTTATTACTTTTGTTGATTAAAAAAGTATCTGACCATAGGCTCATGTATTAACTTTATGTTCAGACAGGGCTTATAGGAAATATAAAGTGGAAAATGGTTTCTGCCCACTTTACCTACAGAGACATGATAAACATGAAAAAAAAAATCTAGAAATTAAGCAAAAAATAGTACAACAATAATTGAAAGTAACAGGGCTAAACTGTCTTATGTTTTTGGTATTCTTTAGTATAACAGTGCTCATTAAATACGATTTGCTTGGCGCCTGGGTGGCTCAGTCGTTAAGCGTCTGCCTTCGGCTCAGGTCATGATCCCAGGGTCCTGGGATCAAGTCCCACATCGGGCTCCCTCCTCGGGGGGAAGCCTGCTTCTCCCTCTCCCACTCCCGCTGCTTGTGTTTCTGCTCTCGCTATCTCTGTCTCTGTCAAATAAATAAATAAAATCTTAAAAAAAAAAATACGATTTGCTTGACAAGTTCTGAGAAATATAAGGTATTAGAGTTATTAGTAAGATGACTGCCAAAAAGGTATTATGTGAGGGTAGTGGGAGAATTGGGATTAGACAGAGACAATTCTGGCCAAGAAATTTATATTTAAACCATAAAGAGGTAGTTACTCTAAGTAACTGAACAGGACAATGACACAAAATGAGAAATGATCATGAAAATTCTTGCTGCATGGTAACATTTGTGAGTTTTGGTTTAATGAAACATTTTTTTTTTTTACAATAAATCTCCAAGATAACACTTTAAAATACTCCTTTAGAAGTTAAAAATGATAGTGTTCTATGAAGAAAAATTACTTATTTTTTAAAGAAGTACATTAAAATCAAAGAACTCGGTATCTAAAAAGCTAAGGTCAAATTACTCAAAGTATATTCACAGACATCATTAACATCAGATTATGAAATTATATGTGGTGCATTCCATTTTACTTAGTTTATTAAATCAAGTTCCAGTGCAGCTGCATATATTACTATCTGTTCTAATCCTCTGGAGAAAACTAGCAGGTTGGGATGGCTACGAGGACTTGTCGTCCATGTCATCCATTAATATGAGGCATGTGAGAATATATGAAACACTTAAAAGAGAAACCAGCATCCATACCTAAATATGAGACGGCTTGACATCCCGAAGTGTAAATGAAATACATAACCATGTGCAAAAGCTTATCTTTCAAAACTTACAAGAAAATGCATTTGAAAGATGTTCATAATTGAGAAATTTAGGGTAAAGGTAAAAGGAAAAGGACCAATTGGGAATTCTAAGCTATGGAGTAAAAGAGGTGACTACTGGCCCCAAGCAACTTCATGGTGCTGGGATTTCAGAGTTCTCGGAAACTTGTGGCCAGACCACTCTCATCACCTTACAGGGACCTTTTCCAAGACTGCTCTCTGAGAAACCTCTGTCTGCCAGCATGCCCAAAGATGGCAGAGTTTGATCGGGCTGCTTTGCAGGGCTCTCAAGAAGCACCACTGCATTTAGGGAGGTTAGCTCTCCAAGATGCACCTGGGCAGTGTACTCAGCTGGTCTTCCTTATCTCTCTAGAAATGAGTACACAAGAGAGAGGAATAAAGAACTAGAAGCCATTTTGGCTTCTGCAGAGAAAATCACTTTGGCAATGGAAATTAAAATAAGATATGGTTTCTGACTCTCTAAAAGAAGAGTTAATATTAAAGTTTAAATAAGTTGCCCCATTTTTCATTCATTTTCTCCAAAAAGCTGAAAGGCTGCATTTAACCTGGATCCAAGCCACAAAAATATAGACAAGCCGTTTAAGGAAATTTATTTGTCCCACTATATCAGAAATGGGGGAAATTATAAGTCGGTGCAAACCACACTTTCATGAAATGGATCCTCATACTGTATTCTTTTTAATACAGGCTAATTGCTGCAACATTATTCCTGCAATTTCAAAATCCAGCCAACACGGATACCTCTGCTACTCTGTTTTGGCTTTCAGAGCTGCTGCTTCTCTCAGGCGAGCTTTTTTTTCTAAGTTCAGCCTTGTTAAAGACTCGTTTCTTTTGACAGCCTAAAGTGAAACAAATTTGAACAAGTGATTATTTATGCAGGTTTGGGAAGAATGTCATTACCCTACACTGATGTCAGCTGATTAACTAGGGCAGCACAGGCCCAGAATGCTCTGCCGTGGGCACACTGAGCCCAGAAGCCCCCTCCGTGTGCCTTCTGCTTCCTCTAAAACTTCACAGTCCTACAGTAGCCCATCCAGTCAAGCACGAGAGAAATGCCACACCCTCCACCTTCTCTTTCTTTCTGGCCTGTTTCTTTAAATCTAGCTTCTTCCCTTATCTTTTCCTTTTTCCTCTCTTTAGTATTGAATACCTTTTTGTTTCCATTTCTATCCTTTTTTTCCTTTTACTTTTCTTTGTTGCTACCATTTTTCCTTCCCCAACTCATTTGTATACTTTCATACCCTTCTAACTCCTTACTCCTCTTTTACCAAAAATATTCAGCTTTGGGGATCCCAGACTTTACCAAATACTGTGATTGATGACTCTCAGCAGTATCTATCCCACTACTCCATCCTTTGACAGCAAACAGCAGTGGGGGAGAGACAACCATCCTCTTCCCTTGTTTCCCTCCATGTGACCTGTTACATGCCTGTGAAGCTTATATAAGCAGACCAGTTTCAAAAGTTCTATACCAAATAAACTAGCACCCTATATATAAGGAGGGATTTTCTTATATCTGTGTAATTTCACATGTAACAAATTAGGTATGGGAAGGGAGAGGAGAATGGGAATGGTAAGTTGATGGTGAGGACAAAATATGATGGCTTATTTTCTCTTCCAAATAGCAGTAAGTCTAAAAGTTCTTCATTCTAGTAGCATTTACCAACTTGTAAGAAATGGATAGTTCCACATAAAACAAATGAGATGGTTTTCTGGCATATAAAGGAGAGAAACTCTCTTGAAGTACATGGTGTATACCCTTAGATGAGGCTAGAAGAAATCCCAAGGGGTAACTTGTTTCTAGAGTATTTAGACTTAGTATAAATACTTATATAGTATATATATATATAGTATATATATAGTATAAATAAATATATATAAATATATATAAATATACTCAGCTTAGTATAATCAAGTATACAAAAGCAATGCAGACTTCTTGGAATTCTAGAAGCCCCTATGTCCTGTCCACATGCTTCTGTAGGTTTCAATCTGAGAACTAAGCATGAGAAGTCAAAGAGGAAACCAGAAGAAAATCTGAAGTGGGGTAGAACAGAGATGTCAAAAGATGTCAAAAGAACTTCACTCAGTCCTGCACACTTGTGCTCCCATAAGGTCAGTCTAAATGGTCAGTGTTTTCCACTCCAAAAGTCTGAAGAGAGCCAGAAGTTCATTTCCTTTTACTCTGCACTCACTGGGGATAAGGGAAGTCAGTTACTGCTGAGTTGGTAGAAGAACCTTTTTAATATCTGATAATAGATGTAAGACATCTCTTTGTACATGGTAGCTGTGATATATAAAATTAGACATGGTATTAAAATAAGTGTTTGACCAGTGCTGCTGCATATTTAAAAAACCCTCTCTTTTAATCACAAGATAGTATTATATGAGTTTGGGAACTTGCAAACTTGGCTCTAAATTTTTATCCTGCCACTTACTAGGTATGTGACTTTGGGAAAATGATTTAGTATCTCTAAGCTTCAGGTTCCTCTTTTATAAAGTATGGATAATAAGAGAACCTACTGCTTAGGTTCTTAGGATATTGTGGTGCGTTTAACAGTGCCTGCTATATAATGAGCCCTTAATAAGTGGGAGCAATTTTACTATCACCTCAACTAGGTCTAGGTTCAAACTCTGGCTCTGCCGTTTAGGAGATGTGTGACCTTGGGCAAAGTAGCAGAGCTTTCTAAGCTATGTTTCCTCATCTATAAATGAGGTCCTAATAATAGTACCTATTTTGTCATGCTATTGTGAGGTTCAAATGAAAGAGAAGCCAAGTGCCTAGAAGACAGTGAGTATTCAATTAATGATAGCTATTAATAATGATATAGGTTAAAACAAATATTTCTGGCCTTAACTGCCTCTGTACTTGTTTAGGAGCTATTGTCCTTACACATATGGCCCAGTGTGGCTGAGCTTCAAATCCAGAACAGTGACTAGCATGCTTACCAGGGCTAAGGCAGTTGGAGCGTGGATAAATATGCCCATGTACTGGAAGTGCTTTACAGACATGCTGGTGTCGTCATTAAATACACCAGGGACACTTTTCTGGCTTCACATTATTTATGACATCTGTGATAACTAAACAGTTTTTTTTACTTTATGCAAAACTAATTTAGTCCTTTACCTTGCCAAAATTAGGATTTGCTATTTATGCCCACGCATGACATCCCAGGTTTGTCCCTGCTGTGTCTCATTTTGTTTCTTATCATTTCTCATGTAGAAAGTAGCCCCCTCTTCTCAAGAGAATAAATATGAGGGTTGAACCCCTAATTTCCTTTAGATCCTTTGTAGAAAACAGAGACAGAGAGGCAGTCCATGCTCACCTTCTTGCCCTCAATAACCATCCAGATGCATCCTGCCACTGTCAGGGCAATCATCGCGTAGCTGACCTTCACCCGGATCTTGTTCTTTGCAGCATCAAGCATCTCAAACCTAGTAACACAATGAGATTATGAGAGAAAGTTAATTTTTCTCTTTCTGAAGTGGCCAGTAGGAAATAAAACTCTGTGTACCACAAATCAGAAGTGGAGTGGTACCACAAATAGAAAAAAAAAAAAAAAAAGATGTGGGGCCTGGAAATCTTGTAGGATTTTGGGGAAGATGAGGCATTTTCACAACTCACTTTAAACTTACTAATAACATCCAGTAAGATAGCACAAACTTGGGGCGCCTGGGTGGCTCAGATCGTTAAGCGTCTGCCTTCGGCTCGGGTCATGATCCCAGGGTCCTGGGATCGAGTCCCACATCGGGCTCTCTGCTCCTTGGGAGCCTGCTTCTCCCTCTGCCTCTCTCTCTCATGAATAAATAAATAAAATCTTTAAAAAAAAAAAAGCATAAACTTAAAAGTAAGAAAAACAGAAGAAAGCGTCAAGACAAAGTGGATCCAGGAACAAAGGGGGAAAAAAGGCAAAGTGTATTAATCTATGCTTGCTATGGTGGTCCCCAATTTTGGCTTTCAAGTTTCATATCAGCAGCCAATGCTAAAAGTGAAAATAGGAGCTGTTTCTTCCTGGGGTTCTTCAGAAGACGTTATATGATCCAGTGATTGTCTAACAATATCCTGACAACAGATACTCCAATGAGCTTCATGAGTTTCGTGTATTTCAACACAAATCACAATTCAGAAAACAAATGTGGAAGAAAGTTAAACAATATGCTCTTTATACCCAAGTTTTCGCTCTCTGCCTTGAACCAGGAATGGATTTAATAATCTAAATCTAATACTTAGATTTAGAACCAGGAATAGATTCCAGAGACTATCTGAAACAGCAGAAAGATCCTTTAAGCAATGTTCCCTTAATGTTTACCTTTTAACTAATGTTTTGCTAAAACTGCATGACAGTGAACTTGAGACTGTGCTCTTTGGCAAGTACTGCTTTGAACCTGTCCACTGAATGCAGACCCAGGTGCCGTAACAGAAAATTGAGGACTGGATTATCATTCTTGTGTGAAAGCTAAGAGGCCTACCAAGGAAGAGTCTAAAGAGAAGGCCATTCCACCTTTGTGATTCTGTATGTAGGCAGTGAGTTGCGGTTCTGTTACGTGAGTCTAGTATAGCCTCAGGGCAAGGCACGAAGAGTCCAGATGGACCCTTGACACAGCACTGGCCTACTCAGTAGGGGTGTAAATAGGAAGTGATTATCTCTAGATGATGGGATGAAAGTGCTAACTACCGTCTTTCCTTTCTTTTTTTCCCCAGATTTTTAACACACATTACTTTTGAAATCAGGAGGAAAAAAGTACTTTAAAAATGCTTGGGGGCGCCTGGGTGCCTCAGTCGGTTAAGCAGCTGCCTTCGGCTCAGGTCATGGTCCCAGGGTCCTGGGATCGAGTCCCACATTGGGCTCCCTGCTCTGCGGGGAGCCTGCTTCTCCCTCTCCCTCTGCCTACTTGTGTTCTCTCTCTATCTCTCTGTCAAATAAATAAATAAAATCTTTAAAAAAAAATAATAAAAATGCTTGGAAGGACGCACAGGGTCCAGGCATTGCAGGTGGTAGGAGAAGCCTGAAAGCATAGACATTGTGATATAAGAGCTGGGACCCAGTGAGGCAGCAATGTAAACGGAGTTCTCCAGGCACTGAAGCTGGGCCTGCAGGGTGGTGAGAGGAACCAGGGACAATTGCTAAGAACAGTGAATTGCTCTATTAAGAGCATCTGAGAGCCCACCAACCATAAACTAACTACCCATGTTGACAATATTTTATGTGAACTGGCATGTCCAATTAAAGTGCTGTGATACTCCTGAAAAGTAATATATTTTACTTTTCATTAGAAGTATTCTACATTTTGGGGCCCCTGAGTAGCTCATTCAGTTAAGCATCCAACTCTTGATTTTGGCTCAGGTCATGATCTCAGGGTCGTGGGATCGAGCCCTACATCGGGCTCCTCACTGAACGTGGAGCCTGCTTGGGATTCTCTCTCTCCCTCTGCCCCTCCTCCACCCCGCTCTTGTGCCAGCGCTCTCTCTTAAAAAAAATTTTTTTATATATTAAAATTTAAAAAAATTATATATATATATAATGTATTATTATGCATATAATGTATTATTATACATTAAAAGTATTTTACATTAAAAAAGTAAAATGCATTTAAATAAGGTCATGAGGTTGCCCTCCATGCTATAGGAAGCAATCAGAATGGACAAGTTAAGCAGTGCCTATTCAGACCTACCAGCATATGGATGAACACTTGTCCAGGCTCAGAGCAGAACATTCTAGGGTGACTTGGTAGTAATTTGGGCTTGAGGGGGATCTTGGAACCACCCCCAAGGCAGACTGAGGAAGGTGTTCCATGGTAAAATCTATATAGCACCTATTAGGACCATGGGTATGCAGCAGCTTGTTTTCTCCTGGAATATTCAGGAAGAAATTAAGACACACGCAAGAAATTATCAGGGGCGCCTAGGTGGCTCAGGCAGTTAAGCGTCTGCCTTCGGCTCAGGTCATGATCCCAGGGTCCTGGGATCGAGCCCCACATCATGCTCTCTGCTCAGCGGGAAGTCTGCTTCTCCCTCTCGCTCTGCGTCTTCCTGTGCTCGTGCTCTCTCTCTCAGTCTCAAATGAATAAATAAAATCTCAAAAAAAAAAAAAAAAAAGAACTTAATATCATTGTTATTTCCAGCTTGCTCTTGTTTTCCAGGAGAGTACACTGTCACTTTAGCTAAGAAGGACCGGGGCTTTCCTGCTGAAATAATTTTAGTGAAGATAATGTGCTATTTAATTTGACAGGCAGAAGCAGAATGGCTGTTAAAGCCCTTGTAAACAAAAAAGCAAATCACACTTCTCTTCCTGGGAAAAGATACCCTGAATGAACTCAGATCGTTTAAAATCATGCCTTGAAACCAGAAGCCAGAAGGTCCAGGAACAGTTTCTCACCAGAAGGGAATGTCTAGGAGCTTTGTCCCAAGTCCCTGTCTCTGAAAAGGATGACGCCCCACAGGGGAGATTGCACCTGCTTCTCAGCATCTCTCTTGGCCAAGATGCAAATCAATCAGGGTCTTTAACATCAGGCTGGAGCAGTGGTCTTCAGTCAGGGTTTTTTTGTTTTTGTCCCCTCTGGGGACATTTGGCAATGTCTGGAGACCTATTACACTGAGCGTTACTGGCATCTGGGGGATGAAAATGCCAAGCAAGGGTGCTGCTGAACATCCTACCATGTACACGACAGCTCCCACCAACAGAGAGTTATCTGGCCCAAAATGTTGATAGCACTGGGGTTGAGAAACCCTGGGTTAGAGGAATCTATACTTATCCACAGACTCTGAAAAAGTCCCAAGACCCGAGTTAGGGCTGGGTTCAAGGAAGTTGGTGACAGGGACAGGAAGCATGCTTTTTGGGATCCCAGAAAGAGAATATGTTGCTCTTAAATACTTTTATGTCTATGTTGAATACTTTAGTGGGTTTTGTAGAATATAACTATTATTTATTGTCAGTGGTACCTAACTGATATACCCAGATTAAAAATAAGCTAAGAACAGTGAATATCACTGCTTGGTCACATTTCTGTAGCTCGGAGAGGAAATCAATCAGTTGACTTCAGAGTACCTGACAGGTCTCCACTAGGCACAACATAACATATCAATGATAAGATACAAGATTTTCCAGCACTGTTTTTACTGCAAGTACTTGCCAAAGAGGAAACATTTTGAGAAGTGAAAACTATTCTAAAATTTGGTTGAAAGTTTTTAAATAGTCAGACTCAGAGGAACTGTTTTGCCTTTGAAATCAGTGAGAAAGAAAAAGCTGCTTATAACCCCTATGTTTAGCACTCACGAGACAGTCTCTGGGATTTCATCTTCCTTTTTGAAGCGACCTGACCATACCAGGATCTTCCTCTCCCAGTGTGTAGGTTTGTGTAATGGCACTCTGTGGCTGTAAGTGTCTATGAGAAAAACAAGACAAGATTCCTTATTTGAGCTTATAACTCTCAAATTTAGCAATTAAAAAAATGCTATGTATGCTCTTTAGCTATTCATGAAACAGAAACATTGAGAAACCTCAAGCTAATTAGAGCTTTATTTGAATGGAATTTCTTAGGATGCCTCATTTCTCAAACGAGGTTCCAAAATTCTGTGGGGACTGAGGTAAAATAAAAGTATTATTTCCTAGCCATTGAAAGTTGAAAGAACACCATGTTAAACAAAGATATAAAGGTTGAGAAGAACTAAGAAGGGAACAGTGAGAAGCTTATTTGACTTCAGTAGAAAAAGAAAAAGGTTATAAGGTAAAATAAGATTACAAAAGACCCTGAATGCCAGGCTAAGCTTTTTAAACCTGATTTGGGAATCACTGTACACTTTGAAGCAAGGAAGAAGTTAATGTTTTAGAGGATTAATCTGCATAATAGATGGAAGAGAGAAAGGAAGAAGTTAATGTTTTAGAAGATTAATGGGCATAATAGATGGAAGAGAGGAAGGATAGGACAGAGTGGGCAACAAGTTCAAATGGGAGGTTGTAATGCAAGAAAGGTGGTATGGTCTGAACTGGAGTTGTAACGGTGAGAACAGAGACAAAAAAGTCCATCTGAAGATGACTGAAAGGATTTGGAGGCTGATTAAGACAGGAAGGAATCAAAGAAGAACCTCAAACTTGAATGAGTAAGACAACAGCAGTACTGTTAACCAAGATAAGGAGACTGTGAAAAGAACCAGTTAGGAAAAGAAAAGGCATGAATGCCATTTTACATAATATCGAGTCTAAATTTACGCCATCTGAATAGGTTTCATTAATGAAGTCAAAGTTGAGATAATCATTGGTGCAAAGGGAGCCAGTGAAGGTGATAAAGACCCAAGAGAGGAGACAGGAGAAAGGTGCAGCAGAGGAAAATGGAGTGGCCAAAGAGGCAGATGAATAAGAAAGGCACACAACAGCAGACTGGAAGAGAAAGTCTTTCAAAAAAAGAAGTCACTAAAGGAGCAGAAAAAGTTAGGGAATCGCAGAATGTTAGGGTTAGAAAGGACCCTGGAGATAATCTCATCCAACTTCCATGTACTGCCTACATCTCTTGCAGACAGACCATCTCCTTCACTGCTGCCTACACGACATACTCATTCCCACCTCCACACCTTTGCTTGTGCTGTTCTTTTCACTTATTCAGAATGCAACAGCAAAAGGAACTGGAAAGTCACTAGGAAAAAAATCCATAAAAAACTGATGGTGAGAGCAGAGGTTTAGAAGTACAGAAATAGCATTGCTGTAGTTTTATCGTTTAACCCTTCCAGCACTTGGCATAGCTCTATAGTTGTTATTTTTTTGTTGTTTTCATTTTAAGTACATTAAAGACAATTTGGAAAGTATAGATGTAAAAAAAGAAGATAAAAACTATCCCTAATGCTCCTGTCATAGCATAATCACTGTATTTCTATTTTGGTAGTGTTTCCTAAGTCTTATCCCCATAAGTATGGGGATTTATATGTTTATTTATATAAACTTATATATTTATATGTGTATCATGCTATGCTTACATACAATATAAACTTCTGTATCCTGCTTTGTTCACTGACATTATGACAAACATTTTCCATGCCAATACATGGTATTTACAAGCACCATTTCCAACAGCTGCATAATTCCATCAAGTAGATCTAACATACATGATTAATCATTCCCAGATTATCTGACATTTAGATTAGTTCTCATTTTCCTATTACATATAAAATATGGGAACATCTTTACACTCAGAGCTTTTTTCTATAATAGGGATTATTCCTGAGGCTAGATCCCCAGAAATGAAATACCAGGTTGAAGGGTATAAACATTTTTAAGTTCTTGATAAATATTCTTTGAGGATAGTTCTTTTCTATTTACCAAGACCTGCCTGACCCTAGTATACTCCCATGAAGAAGTAAGAAGCAAATAGCTCATGGGACCCTACAGTTTATACATTATACTCCTTGTTTCCACAGTGGACAGTGACAAGATAAGAATAAGACTAACGATGGCTGAAATTAATGCCCAAGCCAGAGGCTAGCCCTAGTTATACTGTACCTAAAATATCATTTCCCAATTTGGTTCATCTTTGGGGTTCCTTAAAAGACCAATTCTAGATCACTATT
Source organism: Mirounga angustirostris (assembly GCF_029215605.1). NCBI lineage: Eukaryota > Metazoa > Chordata > Mammalia > Carnivora > Phocidae > Mirounga > Mirounga angustirostris. The sequence continues at coordinate 66,476,048 of NW_026991709.1, read as the reverse complement.
TCATTTGATGCCTCTATTCTCCAACAAAAAGCTCCAGTCTAATCCTGGAAACAAGAGATAAAAAGGACAGATGAGGAAAATGAAGAAAGCATTGCTTCATATGAGCCAATATAAGTACAATTTGGGAGGCATGAACTATAAGAAAGGGTAGGACATAGGAACCCCTGGAACAACCTGTCTTTTAGGTTCTTTTGATTCCAAGTTGTTTCACTCTTTGGGAACTGCTTAGTCTGTAACTGGAAAAATGAATAAAAACTTACAGGGTGGAGCTTTTGGACTTTCTTGTGGTTTGGCACAATATCCATTTATTCTCTTCAAGTCGGAGTTTCTGCTAAGTCTTAGAGATGAGGAAGCACCTCTTTCATATAACCTAAAATAACTTCCTAGAAAAGACAGAAAATGTTTCAGAGAAAGAAAATCTAATGTTGTCTCAAAATAAAAAATGCCTACAAAGTATATATTTCATTTACAAAAATTAACTCATTTAAAAAGTGAATATACTACTCTATGTAAGACACACGTATTTAAAATATGATATTTGGTCCTATTTTAAAATATACATGTTTATAAGTTAGAAATTTATACTCTAGGGGCGCCTGGGTGGCTCAGTCATTAAGCGTCTGCCTTTGGCTCAGGTCATGATCCTGGAGTCCCGGGATCGGGTCCCACATAGGGCTCCCTGCTCGGCGGCGAGTCTGTTTCTCCCTCTCCTACTCCCCCTGCTTGTGTTCCCTCTCTCACGGTCTCTCTCTCTGTCAAATAAATAAATAAAATATTAAAAAGAAAAAGAAAAAAATTTATACTATAAACATTTTATCAGCTGTAAGTTTTATAAAAGTACTTCTCACATGTATCTTGTCATAACAATGGTTCTGGTGGAAATATTACATATTATAGCACTGGGCAGTTTAGGTAAAGATTAGAACCTCCCACAAGTGATAAACCAGGATGCCAAGTTGTCAATACTACTCTGGTAAATTCTGGGTAGGCTGCAATGGCAGCAAGGGGCTCAAGAAAGCCTTCTTCCACCCAAGCCATAATTCTCCAACTGGAAATCAAATTTAGATGTAATCATGAATTGTGTAAAATTTTTAAATTATATATTTAAAAATGTATAAAACTATATTATATATAATTTTTAAAATCTAAATTCTAAGTACACATAGGGATCAGTATTATAAATCTCCATTGTACTCACCACCCAGTGTCAACAACTAAGCCAATAAATATGGTTTCATCTGAACACCCCCCAACTCCCTACTGAATTATTTTTTTTATTTTTAAAGATTTAATTTATTTATTTTTGAGAGAGACAGAGAAAGTGAGAGAGTCAGGAAAGGGGCAGAGGGAAAGGAAGAGAGAATCTTCAAGTAGACTCTGTGCTGAGCGCACAGCCCAACATAGGACTCAATCTCACAACCCTGAGATCATGACCTGAGCCAAAATCAAGAGCTGGATGCTCAACTGACTGAACCACCCAGGTGACCTCCTACTGAATTATTTTAAAGCAAATCCCAAACATCCTATTTAGTTCATCTATAAATACTTCAGTATGCATCTCAAAACAGCAACTTCTCAAAATCATCCAGAATACCATTAGCTTAATTAAAAAATATTATATCCTTGATATTAGCATATTATGATCAAATAAATTTCCCCAATGGGCTTATAATTTAATAGTTGGTTTATTCTAAATAGGGGCACACTGAATATGGTTGTTGTGTCCTGTAGAGATCTCCCCCTCCTTTCTTGTTATTTGTTGAAGAAGCTAGGTCATTAGTTCTACAGAATTTCCCTCATTTGGGATTTTGGGGAGGGTATCCCCTTGGTGTTGTTTAACATATTCTTCTAAATTCTTTTTCTTATAAACAGATTTTTGAGGCTTCATCAGATTTAGGTTAGAATTTTTAGCAAGCACGTGCACAGGTGGTGCTGCATACTTCCTACTGTATCCTACTATACCGATCCTACTGTATCAGTCTGACTCATACCTTATAAAGACCTCCCTCAACCTTTCATTTGATGTTTTTAGCAGACATTGATGATGTTATCTAGATCTATTATTTCAATATGGGTTGTAAAATGGTCTTATTCTACATTAACTATTTGATTATCCTAAGGTAAAAGCCCACAAGAAATGTGGAATAAATGCTTGGTTCTTTCCCTTTGCCAGTTTTCAAATTAATGGATTGCTTTCCTTGCAGCCTCCACAGGTGATCTTTTGTTTAAAAATAACACGGGGCGGGGGCACCTGGGTGGCTCAGTTGGTTGAAGGTCCAACTCTTGGTTATGGCTCAGGTCATGATCTCATGGGTTGTGGGATTGAGCCCCATGTCCAACTCCACGCTCAGCAGAAGGTCTGCTTAAAGATTCTCTCTTTTTGCCCCTCCCCACTCTTATACATGCACACTCTTTCTCTCAGATAAGTGGATAAATCTTTTTAAAAAATGAATAGAAATAACATAAAGAACTCTTGCATTTTAACACATGTACCCCAGCCCATTTCAGTCATTTTTCTTTTTGATACTCAGTCTCATTTTTAGTCATTAGGGACCCTTCTATGTTGGCTCCTGAGTACTTTCAACATGTGCTCAGTGATCATTGATAGCTTCCTTACTTTCTGACATGATATTACAGATTCATTTTGAATGCTTTCTGCCCCTGGTTTGGAATTTAGTATGCTCTGGTTCCTTTAAAGAAGTATTTTTAGAGATGCCTTAGGAAGACTCATTGTTACTGAGTTTGTCATTGTTTCCATGCCTTCTCAGTAAACAAAACTAGGAAATGCATTCATTCTTAAAACAAATGTATGCTTAAGAACTTAGTTTCAGGGGGCGCCTAGGGGGGCGCAGTCGGTTAAGCGTCCAACTCTTGGTTTTGGCTCAGGGTCGTGAGACTGAGCCCTGCTTGCATTGGGCTCTTCACTCAGCTTGGAGTCTGCTTGAGATTCTCTCTTCCTCTCTCTCTGCCCCTCCTGCTCATGCTCTCTAAAATAAAAATAAATGTTTAAAAAAAAACTTAGTTTCAGTTAGCCACTTTCACCTTCAGCCTTAGCATGAAATTTCTAAATCAGTCATAATTAATCAGAAGTCAAAGGAGAGACAGCCAGAAATAGTTTTGATGAGGGTGAGAGGAAAGAGGGGGTGATTCTGAGTATGGGAGTCATGGTACAAGAGAGAGACCAAGGCTGGTATAGGATTCAGAATCAGAAGCGCCCTACAGTCCTAGAACATGGAAAAAGGGGAGCGCTATGAAGTACAATGGAACAGAAAAGAAAGCTGGAAAGGCACCAGTGATAAATCTGATTAGTGTCCTGGCACTGCCTAATGCTCTGTGTAACCAAAAAAGGAATGCCCAAGACTTGCCTTTAATGCAAGAAGAATGTGCTCTCACAGCTATGTGGATAAAAGCTCACAGGAAAGTTCAAGTAGTTTTTAAAATCTATTTGTTAGTAGACAAATAGTCTGTACCTTTGCAGTTCCAAACTTCAACTTGGATATCTTTGTAGCTTCAGAGTTGGAGCAATAAGGGGAGGCAAAAGAGGGAATAGGAGTAAAATATGGTCAGAGGTGGGCTTCCCAAAGCTGGTGAGAAACATGATTTCTTCACTTTTTTTCTCTTGTTGTTAAAAAAAATTTAAATGTAACAATTTAAAAGATACTACTATAGACTTTACATTTTATTTTTTTAAGATTTTATTTATTTATTTGACAGAGAGAGAGAGACCGTGAGAGAGGGAACACAAGCAGGGGGAGTGGGAGAGGGAGAAGCAGGCTTCCCGCTGAGCAGGGAGCCAGATGCGGGGCTCCATCCCAGGACCCTGGGATCATGACCTGAGCCGAAGGCAGATGCTTAACCATCTGAGCCACCCAGGCACCCCCTTCTATAGACTTTATATGGGCATATGTTTATATTTGTGTAAAGATTTTTAAAGTAACACTTACTGACACATACATAACTCCATATCATAAACGTTATTTTTTTAAAGGATTTATTTATTTTGGGGGGGGAAGGACAGAGGGAGAGGCAGAGAGAGAATCTAAAGTGGACTCCCTGTGACCCTAAGATCATGACCCAAGCCAAAAACAAGAGTTGGACGCTTAACCGACTCAGCCACCCAGATGCCTCAAATTCATCCTTTTTAAAGTGTATAATTCAGTGGTTTTTAGCTTATTCACAAAGTTGTGTACTGACCACTACCATCTAATTCCAAAAGATTTTCACCATCCCAGAAATATGTTTCAAATTTTGATGAGGTCCAACTTAATCCATTTTTTTTTCTTTTGTTGCTTGAGCTTTTGGTGTCATATACAAGGTCACAAAAGCTTCTATGTTATCTTCTAAGAATGTTGTTTTAGTTTTAACATTTAGGCCTGGTCGATTTTGAGCTAATATTGGTATATTATGTGTGGAAAGGATCCACCTCCATTTTTCTGCAGGTGGAAATCCAGTTTTCCTAGCACCATTGGTTGAAAAAACAATTCTTCCCCCTGTTGAATTGTTTTGGCACAATATAGAAAATCAATTGACCATAAATGTGAGGGTTTATTTCCGGACTCTCAATTCTATTCCATTAATCTATAGTCCCTTGTATTCTATCTATGTTGTATTAGCTTAGTGGTTACCTAACCATTGGACAGGGACGTCCTTCGACGCTTTCCACCAGCAAGTTTGCCAGCCTTTGCCAAAGGGCTTCATGTGCCTGTCGCAGCGTGCTCTGGGGTGCGTCGGGAGAAGCTGTTCCCAATGAATTAGCTGAGTCAGGTGAAAACCAGGCAAGCCCAGTGGGTGGGAGTTTCCAGGGAAGTGCCAGACAAGCTAATGGTAACAATTCTTGGGGGCTGGGGATTTTAGGGAGCTTCAAATCCATTCTCTTCAGTGCCTGCTAGAACTGCTGGTTTTCCTTGAGGCTATTCATTTTCAAGGCTACTGTGAAGCTGACAGGAGATAGAAAACTGTTAAAGCTATTATAAAGCTTGCTGTTCTTACCATGTTTAAGTCATTTTTCTTGGATAAATGCTACTCAGATTGTCACAAGCCTCTGGTTATTTACTAGTTCTGAAAAAATTTTAAGAATTTTTCACAGTGTTTTCATTGCTTTTATTTTTTTTTTAAGATTTTACTTATTTGAGAAAGAGAGAGTGTGTGTGGAGCAGGGGAGGAGCAGAGGGAGAGGGAGAATCAGACTCCACACTAGGCACTGAGCCGATGCAGGGCTCCATCCCACAGCCCTGAGATCATGACCTGAGCTGAAATCAAGAGTCGGATGCTTAACCCACTGAGCCACCGAGGTGCCCCTCATTGCTTTTATACAGGAGTGGATTTTCAGAGATCCTCTTACATACCAGAAATTGGAACCTGTTTATATAAAGATTATGGTTATTTGCCCTCTAAATTCTTTCATAAGGGGCCACATTTATTTCATTTTCTGTCTGTAATCCCAGAAGGCCTTGCCCAGGTCTGGGTAACCAGCCCACCACTGCCACCTAGTGGTAGTAAGTGTGCGCCAGGAGGAAAGTAGATCAATCCCCGCGTAATCCATCTCCGCTCCTTTTCTCATTTTAAATGCGGATAATGTAGTATTTACTGCCCAGGACTGATTTGAGGGTTAAGTGGAAAAACAAATGTGAGAGCATTTGGTGAGACGCTTGAAACACAGCAGGGCCTCTAAATTTTAAGTTTGTTTTTTGAAGCGCTACTTAAACTAGTAATTTTCAAAACATTTCCATAGCACTTTTCAATTTTACCCCTAAAGTGGTCAGAATTTCTCACCAAGGCAACTTTATGCAGTTACCAGGGCATGAAGATATTCTATAAAACTTTTTTTTTTTAAAGATTTTATTTATTTATTCATGAGAGACAGAGAGAGAGAAGGAGAGGGAGAAGCAGGCTCCCAAGGAGCAGGGAGCCCGATGTGGGACTCGATCCCAGGACCCTGGGATCATGACCTGAGCCGGAGGCAGACGCTTAACCATCTGAGCCACCCAGGCGCCCTATTCTATAAAACTTTACAATAGTTTTTCATAGCTCTAGGGATTAAAACAAAATGCTGTAATGCTGTGATTCTCCAACATCAGTGTGTGTCAGAACCACCTGAGTGGCTTGTTAACACAAAGCACTGCGGACTCCTACCTCTACTTTCAGAATCAACAGTGCTGGGGTGGAGGCTGGGAATCCGCATTCCTAACAAGTTCCTAGGTGAAGCTGCTACTAATGATTTGAAACTACACTTTCAGAACCACTGTGTTTGGGTTTTTTTTTTTTTTAATCGTGGTAAAATATACATAACATAAAATTTGCCATTTTTAAGTGTACAGTTCTGTGGCATTAAGTATATACACACTGTTGTATCACCATCACCACCATCCATCTCTAGGACTTTTTCATCTTCCCCAGGGAACCCCTTATTTACTGTGACCTACAAGGCCCCATCTCACACCAGCCTGCCCCATTCCCTTCTTGCAGGCACTGAGACAGAAAGGAGCAAGGTTAACTGGCAGTGAGCTATAAGGTCCACAGGAAGCAAAAAGAATCTGTAATTATTTTCTTAGGTATTGCCTTTCCCCATCCCTCTTAATTAGAATGGAGGCAATTCAGGAGAAGAAAAAACAAGGTGCCTCTCGGCTCAGTTTGGGTAATAATGATAAGGCAAAAATGCTATCACGTACCCCTAATTATTACCAGTCACATAAATGCATGTTTGGAGATATTCACTCAACAAATAACAACTGAGTACCTACTGTGTGTCAGGCATTGTTCTAGACAATATATAAAACAGATAAAAATCTATGCTAATAAAACTTACATTCCACTGGAAACAAAGTATATATACATATGTGTGAGCATGCGCACACACCCACTCACACACACACACACACACACAGATAGTAAATGAACACTGAAAACAAAGAGAAAAAATGAACACTGGGAACATGACATGAAGTGAAGTGTTTGTGTGCTAGGAATGGGGTGTGTGTAGGAGATTTTAGGTAGACTAGTAGGGTGAGTTCTCTTTGAGAATGCCACTTTTGAAGGAAGTGAGGGAGCTAGCTACGCAGATATCTGTTGGCAGGATATTCCAAACAGAAACAACTGTTACATGCAAAGGCCCTACAGTGGTTCTAGGAACCACAAAGAGGAGGCCAGTGTGGCTGGAACAGAGTAAGGGGAGTAAGATCTGAAGTCATAGAAGTGTCTGGGGTGGAGGTGAAATTAGGGACTTGAAGGCATGAGAGGTTTACCTAGATCAGAAAATATCTCCCAACATTTTTCTTACTACAACCTCATACTGGATGCCAATCATTTTTACCTCCCTGAAGTATAAATGTTAATTAAAACATGCAAATATGATCATATTGTTTTTACATTAGATTAGATTGTTTTACATTAGAAATAACAAATGTAAAAAATTTTAAAAAACTGAAATCACTAAAGAAAATTGTTAAATACTTGTGATTTCAGTTATTTTGCAGTTACAAAAAAAAAGCATATAAAAGTTTTAGTATCATTAAGACTTCCTCTTCTGTCTCAAAGAGATAACATATATTGCCCTCCAGACATCCAAGCCAGAAATTTTCCATCCTCTGGTGAATCACAATTAAAAACAAACAAACAAACCAAAAGAAAAACAGCCCTTTAACCCTTTGGCTGCACTTGCAGCTTGCCCCTGGCTGACCAGTTCTGGATCCCCCAGGCCCTAGCAGGAAGTCAAGATGAATCCTCACTGCTGCCTCTACAGATGTGACTGATGAATAGCTGGTTAACCTAGAGCAGAGGTTCTCAAACTTTAGTGTGCATCAGAATCACCCAGAGGACTTTTTTTTTTTTACCATTTTGAATATAAATTTTTTTTATTTTATGATGTTATGTTAATCACCATTCATTACATCATTATATCATTAGTTTTTGATGTAGTGTTCCATGATTCATTGTTTGCGTATAACACCTAGTGCTCCATTCAATACGTGCCCTCTTTAATACCCATCACCAGGCTAACCCATCCCCCCACCCCTCTAGAACCCCCAGTTTGTTTCTCAGAGTCCATAGTCTCTCATGGTTAGTCTCCCCCTCCGATTTCCCCCCCTTCATTTTTCCCTTCCTACTATCTTTTTTTTTTTAATAGATTACTGGAACCCAGTTCCAGAGTTTTTGATTCAGTGAGTATGGGTGGAGCCTGAGAATTCTCCTTTCTAACAATTTCCCAGGTGATGCTGTTACTGTTGTTCTGGGGGCTCACAATTTGAAAACCAGTACCTTAGAGGTTTTACTAGAAGCTGGAGGCTGTAGTAGGTCAGATGGGATGAGGCTGGTTCAAGTACTGGCTTTTGCCTTGTTGTCCCTTCCTTTCCATAAAAAGCCTTTCCAACCTCATGAGGGACAGTGCAGAGAGGAGGAGATGCCTTTTTTTCTCAGAATCTTTCAAGACACTCCTGGAGAGAATCATCAATGATGTGAGCTGAGACATGATAAATGAAGGTTCAATGAATGCTGTGGGAGAAAGAGGTTTTTAGATGAACTAATTTAGTTCATCAGTTGAACTAAAGATCAGTTGCCAAGTGTGTTGTAAGTATGTTGCTAACTATGAAGGCGCTAATGATTTGCTTAAAAATAAAATCATGGCATTTGTCAAAACCCATAAAACTGTCCATCACAAAGACCTTTAATATATGCAAATTTTAAAATATCAAGCAGGATGTTGGGAGAATCCAGAATGGAATGCAGACTGTGACAAATGTATCAAACTGTATTAGAAATGTGTAACATGACCTAACCTCACAACCTTCAAGGTGGGGAAAAAGCTGACCTAAGTAACTTTGGAAAACATCATTTTGACTGGAAACTGTAAGACTAAAGACAGAAAGAATTATACATAAACACTGTACTCTAGTTGGCAAATTTGTTTCTTATAGAAGCATGGGTTAACAATCCTGAAACTACAAGTAGGCTAGGACTGAACAAATAAGTAAATAAGTGATAGATAATGAGAGCCCAGAGAAAGAAGTTCCAAAAGCAAGGATAGAAGGCTAGAATGAATGTGGTGCTGGATCAGTCAGAGAATTCAGTATAAACTCCTTTAGCTTTACATAGCTGTTTATTAATGTATATAAATAAACATTTATTTGTTATGTTATTTGTACGTATGTACGTATATGGGGAGATGATAAACATAAGATATAGACATAATCCTAAGTATGTGTGTACACATGGGTTAGTATACATACATGTATTTCCTAGCTCTACCTAGCGGAAGGACCTGGAATCAGTGACACTTCAGTAGGAACAAGCACACTCAGTGCCTAGATCTTGATTTCCAAATACCATTATCTAATAAAAGGAACTAGGGCTCCTTGGAGAAAAATGGCTGATTCTAGGCTGAAGCAGAGAGAATACAAGATGAGTCTAGAATACCCTGTAGGGCCAGAAAGGAAGTATTCAAAAAACACAAGGATGTTTTCGGATAGGGGCATGCAAAGGGACATAGGAGCTGATCTGATACAGCCTAATCTGGAATAATTTGAGCAACAAAATAACACAGTAATAGATTATAACTTAAGGTTATAATCCATATTGATATAAATGATAACTGAATATATAAATGAGGGAGAAGGGACAAATCTCCCCGTTTGGGAAAAATCCCAAATACATGCAGATACTCTTCCCTCCTGGATTCCTTTCCCCTTGTGGGAAAGTGTGAGTTGGACTTAGCGACTTGTTTCCAAAGAACAGAGTATGGGAAGAGAAAAACAGTAACTTTACAAGGAAGAAACAAACTGACCAAGGTTAAAATCACCAGTCATACATCATGTGGATATCGTGTACTGAAAGAAGGACACTTGACCTCTGTGCTAGTTGTTCTGTCCTCAAACCCATAACTCTAGTCTCATCATGAGAAAGCATCAAACAAACCCAAACTTAGAGACATTCTACAAAATATCTGACTCGTATTCTTCAAAACTATCAAGATTTTGAAAATCAAAGGATGTGAAACTGTCACAGATCAGAAGAGCTAAAGAGACATGACAACTAAATGGGATGTGGCATCCTGGAACAGAAAATGGGACATCAGTAGAATAACTGGTGAGACCCAAATAAAGTCTGTCCTTTAGCTGACAGTAATATACCAATGTTAATTTTTTAGTTCTGACAAATATACTATAGTTATACAAGATGTTAACATTAGGGGCAAACGGGTGAGAGGTACACAGAACTCTTGTACTATCTTTGCAATTTTTCTGTAAATTAAAATTATTCCAAAATAAAAATATTTTTTAAAATGAGTACTTGGATATTAATTATATCTTGCTTTTACTTTATACATGTTTTATAAATATTTTATAATTACTTGATATTTATTCTTTTTAAAATTAGCAATAATTTGATGTTATCTCTATAAAAATGTCATTCTCTCAGTTGCACTCCAATATGCTTTTGGAACGAAACAGAAAAAGAAAGGAATGAGGTATAGTAGGAAATGTGCCCAATTCAGGGTAGACAAAAATGACTAATGGGCATTGGTGGAAATGAGATGAGAAAATTATACATGTTGGTATGTATCTTATCACACCTTGCTATTCTCAAATGTGGCTGACATCGCCTGGGAGCATGTTAGAAATGCAGATTCCTGGCTCCCACCTCAGACCTACAGAATCTGAGTCTGCATTTTTATTTTTTTTTGAGAATCAGATCAATTCTAAGTCTCAGGAGGACAAAGCTAAAGGTACATAGGAGCTGATCTAATTATTTATCCTGACAATTGCAAAGCTCATACACCCTTTAATAAGATATCCAAATGATTCATATGAACATTAAATTTCGAGAAGCAAATAGATACTCACATTCATTCAACAGTTGATGAGTACTTACTATGTGCCAGACACATGGAAACCAATACCACATATTCTGAAGTCTAGAACAGTACTATTTACTCAGCCTCAGCTGGGAGCTTCATAGAAATACAAATTCTCGACCCCACCCCAAACCTGGAGTGTGGCCTAGAAAAATGTTTTAATGAGCCCTCTAAGTGATGCTTATGCGTACTAAAGTTTAAGAAGGAGTGTTCTAGAAAAGTGAATTTCAAATTTTGCATATAAGAATCACCAAAGTAGCTTTAAAAAATGCACAAGGCCATCCAATTAAATCCCAGTGTCTGGGAGCAGGACTCTGGCACAAATATTTTTTAAAATTCTCTAAGTGATTCTAATGTGCTGCCATGTTTGAGAATCAACACGATCAGCTAGAGTCCCTGTTGGAGCACAGGTTACCTGGATGACCAGGGTACCTCCAGAGCTTAATACTGGTCTCTGGCAGAGTTCAAAATCCCTCTTTTCAGCAACTAATTTACTGAAAAGAAGCTCTGCTTTATTTCTAACTTCTGCATATCAATAACATATAACTCATTACATCGAAAGTTTGGAATCTCTGTAGAGTTGTATGCGCAACTTTCAGATTTTACGAGAGTATGCAGACTCATACACTACTCAGTACTTAATGACATGCACTGTGAATTGTTCTACAGTTGCCTGACCTCCTCTTCCCCTTTGGAAAAGGCTGTATTTCACATCCCTCCTCCATCCTCCACAGCAGCTGACTAAACCCTCACGGGTAAAAGACCACTGTCTGATTAGCTCACAGTGAATGACCAGAGCCCACCAGGCTGATCCTACTGCACTGCTATAAGACTGTTTGCCCAACCACCTTCTCTTTTCCTACTGTTAAAGAAGGCTGGGAGCCACCATGACCCTGGCTGGGAGAAGCAGCTTGTTTTTGGGGAACAATGTTCCCTTTCCATGTCATATGGAAAGATTTTTTAATCTAAATACTTAGCCAGTTCTCATGTTAGCCCACAAATGCCTATTTAATCCTCCTAGAATTCAAATAGGATATTGCTAGTCCTAAAAGGTTTGCTGGATAGGAAAGGGCAAGTCTGAGGAAGGAACATTCAAAGTTTGTTTTGAGAATCAAATCAATTTTAAGTCTCAGGAGGACAAAACTAAATGTATGCTTATCCTGACAACTGCAAAGCTCATACACATACACCCTTTAATCGATACTATATTTTATATCATTATGATGAAATTGTCTGTCAAATGTTTGTAGCTGCTCAGTAGACCTAGAAGGAAGAATGACTAAGTTAGGGTAATTATCTCGCTTAGAGAAGTGAGAGATTTTATTCCTACTCAGAACTCATTTAAATTAGAGAAACCACACTATAAGCAAAGCTGGGCTACTCTAAAGGCCAGCCACTAGAAAACAAACGAATGAACCTGAGATATTAATTTACTCTGAGTTTTTCCAATGATCAGCTTTGATTTCTCCTATCTGCAATTATTCTGAAAAGGATGGAATATTTTGGCTTCACACTGTGATTTGCCCAGCTCTTGTTTGCAACAGAGATTTCCAAATCTGCCTGCCAGGCTCCCAAGGCTCAGAAACCTAACTGCCTTCTTAATGAGGTCCATGCTGATGTTCTAGGGCTTGGAATAAGTTAAGACACTGGCCTAACTCACTCTGGCTCTGGGTACTGTGCCTATCCATGCTTCCCCCACAGTGAAAGTCCTTTTGTCTGCCTAACTCCCAAAAGGATTTGGCAAACAGAGCAGTTTTAAGTAGGAAAAAAACAGTAACAAGGGTGATTTCATAAAGTAAATCTGAGTGCAGAATGCAGGACGGGCCAGGGCGAGGGACGAGTAGGGGTAAAGGGAGCAGGAGTTGCAAGACATAAATATGGAAGCCTCCTTTTAGGTGGTGTCACAACGCTGTGGTTCAAGTGGGTTCCTTAAAGGAAATACGACAGCTATAGGTCCTAATGGAGCGAATCTAACAGATGTGAAAAATACTAGGGGAAGAAAAATGGCAAGAATGACATTATGAACTTTTGTGGGCTGGCTAGAACCCTAATCACCATTTGTAACATTGCTTCTATGGGAAAAAATTTTAGAGTTCAAAAAAATAGATTTATAAATAGACCTTTGGTACCTGGCCAGTTTTTTAAGTGCGGAGGAAACTCTGGAAAAAGTCTTGCAATTCTATGTATCTGGTGGCCACACTTAAGTGAGATGGGCCATTTCTTGGTGATTTTTTTCCCCCTCCCATCAACACTCCAGCCCATTCCCAATAGTGGTTATTTGAAACTCTCTTGGCCTTAGCTGTTGACCTAAATCTGCTTTTTGACAGAAACTGATTCCCTACTTTTCCTGTTTTCTCATCCTTCCCTGCAGCCTTGTAAGAACACTAGGCCTTCCTGCACTCTAAACTAGTGAACTGTTCCGTGATCCCTCTTACTGAGGGATGTTGTACCAAACTTAGCTCACCACTTCCCTCAGCCCCTTTCCTGCCAAATGTCTCCCTGCTCTTTAAAAAAATAAACTTTAAATTATACAAGTAACACTTGCTCATTACAGAAAATTCAGAAGCTTAGAAAAAAGTGTGAAGAAAAATAAACACACCTATAATCACATCATCCAGGGATAAATAACAACTTAGTGTATCTTTCCCAGACTTTTTCCTATGCTTATATATAACATACACATTTTTAATAATTGAGTAATACTACATCTTGCTTATGTCCAAATACTTTTCCAAGATATTAATTAAAAAATACTTTTGATGGCTATACAACATCTAACATATGGATATAACCTGAATTCGATCATTCCCTTAACTGGATGTTTCCAAATTTCACTATTACAAATGAACAGTTTTCTACATAAATCTTTGATGGCATTTCTGATTATTTTCTTATATAGAATCCTGGTAGTGCAGGGTTAAAAAATATGAACCTTTTTAAGAATAGAACAATTGTTTTCTAGAAAGGCAGAACCGATTTACACTTCTACCTGTAGATGATGAGAGTTCTTGTCTCATTATACCACAGTGACACTGAGGGTACACTATCTTTGACAAAACAATCACTTGTTCTCAACAGTTCCTATAAAATACTAATCTCCTTCCTTTCGTAGTTCAAATGACTGAATAAGTGGCATGTATTTAACTTGCTCCCTTGGCCTCACTACCCACACATTTTTCTATAATGTTCCTTCCCCCACTCATTTTACTAAAATTGCTCTAACATTAGTGATCTCTTTCTAGTCCCATGACTATGTTTTTTAGACTCTCATCATTAGCTCATTTGATTCTACTCTTCCGATCTTTGAAGCCATTTGACTCTACTGATCTCAGCCTTTGGCAAGGCCTCTGTCTCTCCTAACGTTATACTGCCACATTCTCTCCCTTCATGTCTGACCTCTATGATCTACATCTTTTTTTTTTTTAAAGATTTTTATTTATTTATTGAGAGAGAGAGAGAGAATGATAGAGAGCATGAGAGGGAGGAGGGTCAGAGGGAGAAGCAGACTCCCTGCTGAGCAGGGAGCCCGATGCGGGACTCCATGATCATGACCTGAGCTGAAGGCAGTCACTTAACCAACTGAGCCACCCAGGCACCCCTATGATCTACATCTTTAATGTCCTCTTTGCCACTTCCTATTACTTACACTATGTCAGGCCTGCAAGATTCAGTCTTTGCCTCTATCCCACATTCATCTGCCTCAGGGAGGACTCCCCTTTGTCCCCTGGTCTTTGACTGAGAGGTCCCACATTCGCCTATAACTCAATGCCACCGACCACTCAATAATGCGTGGACCCCCTCTGCCACAGCAGTATCCCTTTTTTTTTTTAAAGATTTTATTTATTTATTTGACAGAGAAAGACACAGCGAGAGAGGGAACACAAACCGGGTGTGGGAGAGGGAGAAGCAGACTCCCTGCCGAGCAGGGAGCCCGATGCGGGACTCGATCCAGGGACTCCAGGATCATGACCTGAGCCGAAGGCAGTCGCTTAACCAACTGGGCCACCCAGGCGCCCAGCAGTATCCCTTCTTACCTTTCTTATTTCAGACAACAGGGCAACACTCCTTCAGCCCTCCACCTCAAAAACTTCAGTCTTCCTTTAATCGCCCTAGGTCTCATGGAGCCACACCGATTTCTTCAAAAACACTTCCTAGATATATTCTTTTTTTGGCATTGCCATCATCACCTCACACATGGATTTCTGTAATATCTTCACAGGTCGTAGCTATTCGTGTTGTAGGTAGCAACCATGTTAATTTTCCAAAAATGCTTCTTTAATGACTTCTGCTGGAAGGCTTCCTTTTTGCCCAAATTCAAGTGGTCCAAAACCCTCAAAAGGCCACACCGTATCTATTACTTCCTGACTGAAATCCAAGGTAATCTTCCTCCTTCCACATCCTCTCCAGACCCATTACTGCCCCTACTTTTGCTCCTGTCTCTCTCCCAGACCTTCTGTTGCAACGAAGCCTTCAGTAATTTGATTCCTTTGTTAAAGCCAGTGGTATGTTGGGTCTTGGGAGGAGATCAGTGAGGAAAAGCCCTGATTTGTAGTGTTTTTCAATAACCCTCAGCGTGGCAGATTTTAAGCTACCAATGTAACGTAACTAATTGGGAAAAGATGTGCACAAAGCCAATAGGAACTGGCTCCATAGCACCACGGCAGCACTTAAAGTCTGTTCTGCAATCCAGAACTTAATATATACTGTCTTGCATAAGCTCTCCAGATGTATTATATAGGTATATTCGTTCACTGCAACAAACTCCAGCCCTAGGGAAAGTGGGAGTCCACACACTTCAGAGCTTTCATCCTGTACAGGGCACACAGTGTGTGCTCAATAAAGACCTGCTGACAAGCCCTGGAGGGAGTGATAAGCAAAGCCAAGGAGCAGGAAAAATGGGCATGTACTCATTTAGGGTTGGTTAGCAAAAACAAACAGAAATGACAATGAAGGAGCAGAACGTAGGGGAAAGAAAATCAGAATGGGAGCCAGGAGATATTGGTTATGTCCCAGCTTTGTACGTAGGACTCTTCTGAGGTCAAGTCAATTCCCCTCTGAGGCCTTAAGTTTCCTCATCTATAAAATTAGGGGGCTAGACTACATGACTTCTACCTTATCTCTTGATTCTAATGCTGTGGAATGTCAGTTAAACTGACAAGGATGCTGTCCATGGTCCACTGTATTGGTATAATATAATAATAAAATCATTTTAAAATCTGTTGGTAAGTCAGCAAAGTTTAGGACAACAAAATTTTTCTGAAGGTGTGAAGAAACATTCTTGTAAAGCCATTCTATTCTTTTGACTTAATTACTCTGTAGAAAGTAATAACTGTTCCTGCTCGTGCTCACTCTCTCTCTCATAAATAAAATCTTTTTTAAGGTTTTTATTTTTTTGACAGAGAGTTAGAGAGCACAAGTAGGCAGAGCAGCAGGCAGAGGGAGAGGGAGAAGCAGGCTCTCTGCTGAGCAGGGAGCCCGATGCAGGGCTCCATCCCAGGACCCTGGGATCATGACCTGAGCTGAAGGCAGACGCTCAACTGACTGAGCCACCCAGATGCCCCATAAATAAAATCTTTAAAAAAATAATAATTATTCCAAAGGATATCTACTGCCTCTCTGTGAGCTGGACACTGATAAGTGCTAAGGATTTAGTAAAAATTCAGTCTTTACCCTCATGGAACTCACAGGAGTATGGGTCAGTAGCCATTTAGTTCCAAATCACTCTATCAGTGCCTTTTAACTTAAGGAGCACAGATTGCTCTAAGGAATGGATGCAAGCTATAGATCCTCTCTTCCCAAAACATAAAAATATGAATATAATTTCAGAGGTTCACAGGACCACTCATCTGTGGAGGGGTCCAAGAACCACAAGTTAACAACTTTGACCTATATCTCTAGCTACATCTGCAAAATGATAAATTTAAAACCTACATTCTGTTTGCTAAGAAAGTACAGCAAAGATTTCCAACAGAAATAATTCAAAAAAGGTCCATCGTTTAAAGGATTAAGCTTTGGCTATTTGAAATTTCACTCACCTAGAGTATCTTATTCCAAATAATATTCTGGATAAATGAAGCATGCCTAGATTAGGTTTCTATTTGAGCTGCGATTCCTTTGGTTAAGGTTGCCTGATAAATCAGTCTTCTTACTTGAAAATCCATTTGCACATAAATATGTGCTTCCATTTCACAAGTATATCTGCATTTCATGACTCTTCCATTTCACATCAAACTCAATTAACCATGACAAACACAGTACACACATATACTGAATAAGCATCTTGAATGAAACAAAGGGCACAAGTTCCTGAACTAGCAGGCACTCACTCATTTCCTGGCTCTAACATTTTATGGCTAAATGATCTTAAACAAGTCATTTAACCATCTGACCTATGTTTATTCACTTGTACATTGGAGAATGGATGATAAGACTTACCTAGGAAGGGTACTATAAGAAATCAATCAAGTAAAATAACATATGTCAAAGTATTAAGCTTTAAAATAGACACAAGTGGGTGAAAGGGCAAATTGCTTACAGTTGCTCACAAAACATCAAACATTCAAAGAAGGTCTTTGGAAAGAGTTCATCATGTAACATTCTTAGTGGATCTATCTGGAATAAAATAAATTGTTCTTAAAATGCTCAAGGAATTTTGTTTTGATTGAGTGGTCAATAGTGAGGTTCTTAAATATCAAAAGTCTGCAAAGAGGCTTTGGAATCTTTATAATGCATAAATATGTTTTCAAGGCAGGAAGATAAACTACTTAAAACCCTAGGGTCTTAGTTCCTATGTAGTCAAAGTCCCTTTCAGTCCGTCTATTTTAGCTTTTTCCAGAGCAATGATTCTTTCACTTACCTTGTAACAGCTAACAGGTCAAAAGGATGTACACAAAAGACTTTAGGTAAATTAGTCCAACAAAGCTGAACAAATCAATGAAATCAATCTTTTTTAGTGGAGGGAATGTTTATTTTAAAGGAAGTATATAATATTCTTCTGTTTGAGACATGTTTTCCAGTCCATTCTCCATTGGAACACAAAATAAGAATATAAAAGATAACTTTTTCTTACATTACTTCATTTACATTTGCAATGCACATTTACATTATTTCAACAGGCAAGTTTGGGGCGATTCTTCCTTTAAAATTTGAAATAAACAACTCTTTAATAATTTGCTACCAAGGAATAAAAGATCAGTCATTACACCTTATCAAAGCTCATAAAGGTGATCAAAAGTGATTTGCCCTGGTGACTAGAAAAAAGCCAAGCGGCAAACATTTTGATTTCTCAGCCCCTACTAAGCTCTGTTGGTTCCCCAAGAAGACGAAGACAAATGAAGTTTTGACTCCAAATACCCATTACACAAATGTCTACTAGAAAAATAAACTGCAGATTCTACGTAACACTTTCCTCCAAAAAATTCAAAGCACTTAACCGTAGAATTGTTTAAAAGAAATGTATCCCCCATTTTAGGAAAACAATTACTATTATTCTGTAAGCCCTTAAATCCCTTTCCTAATCAGACACTAAGTGGGTAGGAAACCCTAGACTAAAGGTTTTCTCTGAGAGCCGGGATAAACTCTTGAGATGGTGGGGGGCCGGGGAGACTCAAGACTCAAGGAGAGCTACGGACCGGAGAGGTTAGGGTGAAAAGCTGAATCAATCAGACAACGGGGAAGTTCTAGGGATGGCAGGTGCATTAAGAACTGAATTCAGAGGCCACTGGGGGTGGGGGTGGGTTGATAAGGATCGGGGAGCAAGGGCTCGTTAAGTTGGTGGGAGCTGGGTGGATGGAGGCCCAGGCGCGATGGTCACTCTGGGCCAACCCCCACCACCTGCTTAGCAGTTGCTCGCTCAGCCTTTGCTCTTTCCCATTATCGGGGTATGACTACGAGCCACTTAAGAGTGCGCGATGAAACCGAGCAACTACCAGATTTGGGGAAGCTGCAGGATTCCTCAATCTCCAGCAGCCAAGCTGGCTTCCCAACCTCCCCGACCCCGGCCCGCGTCTCACCCGCCGCCTGGCGCAGGCCGCGCAGGCTCCCCATGGCTGCCCACTCCGCAGACCCGACAGCGCCTCCCGGGCGGTGACAGCGCGGGAGCACTCAATGTTACCAAACGCCCGCGATAGGAAAGAGGCGGACGGCGCAGGCAGGCAGGACTAGGGCTACTTGAGGGCGGACCGAGCGGGTCGTGCGTGTTGCGCGGGGCGTGTGGGCGGGGCCTGCATGACGCGCGGAGCGTGTGGGACGTGCGTGACGTGCAGACTGTACGGGCGGTGAGCCCGGTTCAGCCCCGCACAATGCCTGGACGCGTCTTTAACAATGTGTTTGTGGGAGCTGGGTGTCACGGGCCTTTGCAGTCATTCCCTGCGCCTAAGAAAGTACCCTTTAAAATAGAAATGTGCTCCCTGTAGGACTTTTGTGAACTGTAGAACCCGAAATCACACTGCCTAGATAAACCAGTATTTCAGTACTGTTTTTCCAGCATTTCCAATGAATATATATATATATATCCCTCTACCAAAAACACACAACTGGGCTCCTAGTAACTGATCGACCCCACGTCTTACTGCCTTTGAGAGTATTTCTCAGCCTACCTGAGAAATTCACACCTATGCTTCCTATTTCTTTGATTTGCCTATTTTTATAAAACCAAACATTTTATTTCCACACCTGAACACCTTATTCAACCCTTACCCACACTGTCAGTAGTCTTCTTTTAAAAACGTTTCTTAGTAGTCCCAAATTCTTAACGAACAAAGGCCCCTCTGCTCAAGGGACGGGAGGTAAATAATGAAGTGGGAGGGTTAAGAAAAACCTCACTTGTACTCTAGATTTCCTACTCGAACGACAGGGTTGCTGCGACCAACAAACCGTCTCCCTTTGTGTAAAAGGAAAACAGAAAATGAGATTGGAGTAAAACGATCCCTTCAAATTCTAATATTCTCCGATCATCTAGGCCGGCCGTTCCAGGAAGCCGTGTTAAAGCGGTAGAAGCGAAAGGAAGGATAGCAGGTTTACAGGTTTGGGTGTATTTGAGGACCAGGGAAAAGACAAACCTTAGTTTAGTTTAGGTTCCTAGCTGATTGCCTTCGGAATAAATTTTGTTAGGCGGCGACGCGGACACCTTTGCTCCGTGGTGATTGGCTCGCGGCTGGGGCCTCGCGTTTGTCCAATATGGCGGCGCCCAGTGGCGGTGTGAACTGTGAGGAGTTCGCCGAGTTCCAGGTGATGGGGTTTTCCTCATGTGGCAGGAGCGTCCCTCCTTTTGTCCCCGTACCGTGTTCCCTGCTGTGGCCTGGGAGGGAGTGCGGACCAGTTGTGGAAGAAGCGGGCAGTTCAGGGCTCCTTTTTCCAGCCATTGGAGGTCATGGGGGCGCGGGCTTGGCCGTAGAGAGCGAGGCAGCTCCGTGGGGATCATGGTTTTCTCTGCGGTGCCCAGACCTTGAGTAACCGCCCGGGGAAACTCCGGGTGGTTCCGAGGTGGTAAAACCGAGCTTGGGCCGGATGGTAGGGATTGTAACAACCTTTTAAGCCACCCCCTGAACGCAATTCTTAGCTTCTGCGGTCCCCCTCCTACTTTAAGTTGAGCATTCGTAGGAGAGAGGAAAGTGAAGGAGAACTTATTTGCTTGATAAAACAAAACAATACAAAACTTAG
This sequence comes from Mirounga angustirostris, assembly GCF_029215605.1. NCBI lineage: Eukaryota > Metazoa > Chordata > Mammalia > Carnivora > Phocidae > Mirounga > Mirounga angustirostris. The sequence goes on along the minus strand of NW_026991709.1, from coordinate 66,455,542 downwards.
TAAAAGTTTTACTATTTTGGTGGGGCAGAACGTTTGGAGCCTTGGAGGGGCGATTGATTTTAGTACCTGCTGTGGTGCTTCTGCCTACCTAACAATTAGAGGAAATGCAACATTTAAGAAAAAGGCCGTATCTTTTATATATTCAAATTCTAGAGGTCTAGGGCTAATACCAAGCTATAAATTAAAGAACAGGGGTCTGGATTCTAACTAAGTTGCTATGAGAGTTATCTGTTCCAATGTAGGCATAAACGTGCTGTCCAAAGACTTGAATTTAAAAAATCATGACCTTATAAATGTATGTTTAATCAAAGATAATGAAAAATAATTTCAAGTATCACTGACCTATCTGTAGGAAGTTTTGTGCTATGAGCCATTTTGTAGGGAGTGGTATTCTTGAAGGTAACCTCAACAGACTGAATTATTTGACAAATATTTGGCCAGAGAAATTTATGTGGGGTCTTTCCACCATTACTTGTACCCTCTTCACCCTTCAGCTGCTCCTCAGATGAGATCAGCACAACAGCAGCCGACTTCAAATGTGATCAAAGTGCCTGACAAATACAGATACTTTTAGAAGTCTTAAATAAGATGGAAAAAGACCATTAGAAAATAAAGTATGCAGAATATTTAAGTTAACAGGCCCGTTTATGGCCTTGGTCTTTCACATTAGTACTATGACTTGAGTTAATGAGCTCAGATAACTGAGCAGTGATAGCTTTAAGGTTTATTAGAATGAGCCCTGGTTAGGGAGTTAGATGATCTGGGTTCTAATACTACTTCTGCCTTTAACAGCTTTGGAAACTTGAGCTAATTGCTTAACACTTAGGAATAAACTTTTGAATCTGTAAAATAAGATTATGTTAGGTAACATTTAAAACTGCTTCCATCTCTATAATTATTTGAATCTCTAAAACTGAATTTTAAGATTTTATTTATTTGAGAGAGAGAGATTGTGCGCAAGTCGGGGGAGAAGCGGAGGGAGAGGGACAAACAGATTATGCGCTGAGCACGAGCTTTGGCCAGTGGGGGAGCTTGATCCCCCTACCCTGAGATCATGATCTGAGCCAAAATCAGGAGTCGGACACTTAACCAACTGAGCCATCCAGGCGCCCCTCTCAAACTAAATTTCAAAGGATCTCTGTTAAAATACCCAACAGTGCTTAAAAAACACTCGTATTTTTCTTTTGGAAGTCACATAAGATGTAAGGGGGGCAAAAGCTAAACCCTCTTTGCAGAACCATTCCATTCACAGAAAAATGTAAATAAAAAGATCATAAAATGAGTTTCATTAGTGAAATGGGGAAAGTTTTTAGATAGTTTTCCTAGGGCTTTTCCAAGTGTGTGGTTTATAATGGAGAATACCTTGGGTTAAAAGTCAGATTTGGTTTTCCACAGCTGCCTTGACATATCATTTAACCCCATTCTAAATTATAAGAACATTTGCTCCAACTATATCAGTCACATATGAACATAAGTGAAGGAGCTGTAAAACGTAAAAATTTAGTATAACATTTAGGTTTAGATGAATTGGGTAAAATTATAAGCTGTGGTTAACTGACATACTCACAGATTATCAATTAAAGTTAATATTTTTTAAAGCTATGAAACCATTACATTTTGTATGTAAGTACCCTAAATGTGAAAAGCAGTGCTCTGAATACTGTGGAAGAGAAACACGAAATCATGTACTTTTATTATAAAGATTTAGGTACTTTAGAATTTTATTGTGAAAATGTTCAAACACTATAGAAAAGTCGAAAGAATCTTACAATGAACACTTACGTATATCTAGATTCTGTAATCAGTGATTTGCTGTATTTACTGTATCACATATCCATCTCAATATAGTCATCAATTCACCTTTTTTTTTTAAGATTTTATTTATTTATTTGAAAGAGAGAGAACCCATGAGCAGGGGGTAGGAGAAGAGGGAAAAGCAGACTCCCCACTGAGCAGGGAGCCCGATGGGGGACTTAGTCCCAGGCCCCTGGGATCATGACCTGAGCCATAGGCAGAGGCTTAGCTGACTGAGCCACTGAGGCGCCCCTGCCTTTTTATCTTATTTATTTTATTTTATTATTATTTTTAAAGATTTTATTCATGAGAGACAGATAAAGGCAGAGGGAGAAGCAGGCTCCCCATGGAGCAGGGCGCCTGATGCGGGACTAGATCCTAGGACCCTAGGATCACAACCCAAGCCCAAGGCAGACGCTTAACCAACTGAGCCACCATGGGCCGCCCCCCTTTTTATTTTTTTGATGCATTTCAAAATAGGTTGCAAATCCATATTCACTCCTGAACATGTCACTATTCATATCATTAACTATAATTGAATATTTGTTCACTTTCATTCTGTAAAATTTGTATGCGGTGAAATGCACTAATCTTAAGCATACCATTCTTTTGACATTTACCTATACCTGCAGTACAAACCTCTACCAACATAGAGAATAATACTGCCACCTCCAAAAGTTTCTCATGCCCCTTCCCAGTCAGTGCCTGCCCATATATCCTTCCTCCTCCCCTCTTACAACTACTGTCCTGATTTTTTTCCAAGTAGGTGCATGTTTTAAAGCTTAAGAATTTTGAAAGTATTTTAAGTTTTTGCAATTCTTATTTTTCCATTGTAAAAGTTGGACTTAACACTCCTGGAAAATATACTGTTTCTAAAATGAAATAAAATCCAGAAAAGAATGTTTAAAATAGAGTGTCTAGGATTCCATTTGAACAACTCATTTAGCAAGAATTTATTGGATATTGTATTAGTCTGCTAGGGCTGCCATAACAAATTCCACAGAGTGGGTGGTTTAAACAACAAATTCATTTTTTCACAGTTCCAGAGGCTCAAAGTACAAGAGCAAAGTCCAGTCAGAGTTGGTTTCTGGTTCACCATCTCTTTCTGGCTTGCATGTTGCAGCCTCATTCCTGTGTTCTCATATGGTCTCTTTGTGCCCAGGGTGTGGGAGAGAGATGTCTGGTGTCTCTTCCTCTTATGAGGACACCAGTTCTGTAGGATTAGGGCTCCAACCTTATGACCTCATTTAACCTTAATTACCTCCCTATAGGCTCTATCTCCAAATACAGTCCTGTTGGGGGTTAGGGCTTCAGTATATGAATTTGCTGTTGGGGGGACACAGTTCAGTTCATAACAGATACTTGTTAGGTACCAGGCACTTGGGGAAACTTAGTGGACAGAATATAAAATAAGGAACGTAATGCAGGCAAGGATACAAAACATGTAGAAGATATTGAGAATATGAATAAAATGCTATAACAGGTGAGAGAGAAATAAATCAAGAGGTGGTAATTAAGTTGGGCTTTAGGTGGGCAGGACCAGGGGAATTCTAGGTAGAAGGAACAGTATGTAGGCAGAACATTTTATGTATTTGGGGGAAAGAGCCAATCAGTATTGCTGGGATTCGGGATTTGCACAGGGACAAATTGGGATTACACAAAAGATTGGAACCAGATTATGAAAGGCCTTGAATGCCAAGTGAGATTAGGGAGTCATTTCTGTCAGGAACATTCATCAGTACTGCCACAGTCTTTGTTCATCCCCTATGAACGTGTTTGCAATTAGCTTCACAATATCCCTCCTTATCTTCAGTCACTGCTTCCTCCAATATATCCCCCTTCAATTTAATCTCTATAATACTATGGCTTCATATTGTTATCTTCTGAATTTTAGAATCTGAACCATGCATCTAATTTGAGGCTTCTGTGACTAGGTCTAAACTACTTAACATGTCATACAAGACCTTTTAAAACCCAGTTCCAAAGTCTTCTCCTTAGTTATATCTCTTACTCTCCCTTACTCATGTTTCCCTCTCCTCAACCACTGCCACCTCCAACACGCATTTGAACTCTTCTGTCCAGCCACGTAGGCTTACTTTTCCCTGAACACATCAAGCTCTTTATCATTTATGTGTTGTTTTTTTTCCACTGTTGCCACCCTGAATTCCCTTCTTCCTGACCCTATCTCCGACCCATTTCATGTATCACTTGAACAAAATCAACTAAGTGTTCTTCCCAGAAAGTGTAAGTCTTGGTATTTCTGTTGGGAATATTTATTTGTTTATACACAACTGATTATGGTAATTAGGTACAGATGAAATAGACTGTTTTCTAGCATCAGTCATGGTTCCTTTTGCAACATGTCCAGCTGCAATCTGAGCCTGGGGGTGCTAGGTGTCAGAAGACTCTGGCAATTGCAGGCAAGTCTCTATTTCTGGTGTGGGGGGAGCACAGTGTGAGCATTGCTATAAAAAGTCGGTTTGAGGAACAAGGTCTGTTTGAAAAGAGCACCATGTGAATGGAATCTACTTCTGGGTACCTTTAGGCAAAGGGTGAGGAGGGAAAAGTTTAATAAATCCCAGATCATTCTTTGAAGTACATTTTTATTTTGCTGTTATGTGATAGACCTTTTACCGCTCCCCGTATACCCTAGAAGCTGCCCAAAATAGTAAAAGGAATTTACCTGAGGATTAACCTTAGGGGTAGAGTGTAGTTATAGGGGCAATAGAAAGTTTTCTCTACCCCTCCCTACTAAATATGGGCACTCCTTCAATTGGCTTCTGAGAGGATGAGATTTTCACTCCACTATTACAGATAAGACATAAAATGCAATTCCAAGATCAGTGTCTGAATAATTTTAAAGGGCCAGCCTAAAATTAGAGATTCATGATATATCAGAATCTGGTTTATTGTGTATGATGTCTGCTCAGGGGTGTCTTCTGTATATTTTCTTAGTGAATTTGAGAGAGAAAGGGAGGGAGGATGCCATTGGAGCCAGGCATCAGATAGGTAGTCAGTAATTCCTTATGAATAATAGCACATGATTTAATGGCAGCGCTCTGGTGTCTATGTTAACCTTCATTTGCTCTCAGTCTGTGAGGGCCATTCAGACTTTTCTCTAGACCCTTTTGGAGTTGCCTTAAGAGCTCTGGCACTTTTTACACTGTGAAGAAATGTGTACCTAGTGAGGTGGTTTATAGTTCTTTTCCTTCTCCCTTAGTGGTTTTGCAAGAAATTCCTTTCTGAATCTTACCCCTCCTTTCCCCCTTTATCTTTCTTTTTTTTAGTATCTTTTCTGTGACATTTAAGAATAGCTTATAGTTCTCAGCAGTCCCTAACAAGTGCATTATCGGTTTAGAAGTTGTCATTATATTTTCTTAAATTCAGCATGGTCCGGTAGAACTGTGATGGTGGGAATTTGTGCCATCCACCAGCAACAAATCTTGAGCACTTGAAATGTGGCTAGTGCAACTGAGGAACTAAATTTTTATTTATTTATTTTTAATTAAAATAACCTCATATAGCTAGCGTCTGCCATATTAAAAGTCAAGCTCTAGATCAAATATTGATGATTTTCTAGCGCACTGAGAATTGATATATTTGAAAATCCACAGTTGTAGTTTCCATTGGTAAGACTGTGAAATCACCTAGTTAATGCAGATAAATTCCCATTGCCATATAAGGAACTTAACAGTTATGTCCACATTGTTTTAATGGAGAGGAATTTGGCTATATAGCTAGTGGTCAAACTCAAAACTAGTTAAAGTTCAGAGTAAACAAAAAATTCCATGGAATGTCAAGCTTTGCAATCTTTTACCTGGATTGCTGGTTCATCTCCTAACTGATGCTTTTGCATTTACTCTTGTTCCTATCTAATTCATTTTCCATATTTTAATACTTTAACCTAAGCTATCAATTCAGAGTACAAATTTGATCATGTAACCCCACCATACTTTAACACTTCTTTGGTTCTCCACTCTCTGAGGAAAAAGATTAAAATCAACAATGTGATCTATAATGGTGGGCTTCATTTTATACTGTTTTCTCTTGCTCTCTGTACATAAGCCACATTAACTTTCAGTTCGTTAAACATTCTATTCAAATGACTCTTACTAAGATCACCCAGGATTTCCGTCCTGCTAATTCTGAAAGTTAATTTCTGTTCACATCTTTCTTTGACTTCCTTGTAACACTCAACACAGGTGACCATTCCCTCCTTGCAACCTTTCTTCTGATTTGTGCAATATTAGTTTTTCTCCTGTACTTTAATTGCTTGAGTTCTTTCTTAGCCCCCCCCCCCATTCCCTACAGTCTCCCTCAGTGATCTCTTCTCATCTCATGGCTTTTAATAATACCAATGTGTTAATATAACTCTAGCCTGGTTCAGTGTCAGACTGGTGTTTTCAACTTTCTATTCAACTTGTCTACTCAGATATTTAATAAGCATCTCAAACTTAACACGTCCAGAACAGAACCTTTTTTAAAAAAAGAGACAAAAACTTTTTTGTGTGCAAAATTTCAGTCCTATCCAAAAGGAGAGTTGCTACCATGAATCACTATGTACCCAACCCTTAGCTTCAACAATCAATTCATGGCCACTCTTGTTTCATTTATATTCTACCACTTCCCCCATTCTATCCAGATTATTTTGCAGCATACCCCAGAAACCTTATTTTTTTTCTATAAATATTTCAGTCTGTATCTCCAAAAGATGGTAATTTTAAACACAATACCAGTATCACATACAATTAACAATAATCCTAAATATCATCACATATCCTGTATGTCATAACAGAACCTTGATCTTCTCATTCTTTCCAAATCTTTTCCTCCCCCAGTCTCTCCCCAACATCAGTTAATGGCACTACCATCCATTCAGTTGCTCAGGCCTCAAAGCTAACAGTCAATCTTGTTTTCTTTTCTCAATACCCACCACCAGTTCGTCAGCAAGTCCTATCCACTCTATTTTCAAAATATATCCAGAATCCAGCTTCTTCTCCCTAACTCTACTGCTACCTCCCAATCAAACTATCTTTATCTCTTGCCTAGACCACCGCAGCAGTCTGCTATATGGTCACCCTGTTTCCATTCTCCTTTCTATAATCCATTCTCCACATAGAGGTGAAGTTTTCTTCTTCTTCTTCTTCTTCTTCTTCTTTTTTTTTTTTGACACAGCATAAGCAGGTAGAGTAGCAGGTAGAGGGAGAGGGAGAAGCAGGCCCCCAGCTGTGCAAGGAGCCAGATGTGGGGCTCCATCCCAGGACTCTGGGAACACGACCCGAGCCGAAGGCAGTCGCTTAACCAACTGAGCCACCCAGGGGCCCCAGGCGAAGTTATCTTTTAAAAAAATTAATCATGTTATAGCATTCCCTTGTCTAAAACCCTGTTTCCTTTAGAACAGAATCCTTCATTGTTTCCCTGGTCTCTGTTGTCCCTCATTTTCTACTTTCTCTGACCTCACCTAACACCACTTTCTCCCATATTCACTCCCAGCCCACTTGCCTTGTTTTAGTTCTTCATATACCCCAAAGTTTGTTCTTGCCTCATCATTTTTGACTGACTTCCCCAGGTGTTCTTTCAGTTGGCTCATTCGTATCATTTAGTTCTCAGCTCAAATGCTGCATCCTCAGAGAGGCCGTTCTTGATCTCCTCATCTAAAGTGCTAGCCTCTTAGCCCTACTGTCATTCTTTATCCCATTACCTGTTTGTTTTCTTTTTCATAGTATTCAGTACGAAAATTATCTTGTTTATTGAGGTACTTGCTTATTGTCTGTCTCCCCCTATGAGAATTTTGCTCCCAGAGAGCAAGGACCTTTTCTGTTTTATTCACCACTGTAGCCCTGGTGTTTAGAACGGTGCCTGACACATACTAGACATTACCAAATGTTTATTGAATGAAGAGTGAGTTAGTAAATGAATTGTGCTATATTCTAAGTGCTGCATATGTTGAAAGAAGAAAGATTGCCGAGGACTTTGCTCAATACCCACCACCAATCAATACCTGATTGCTCAGGGAAAGCTTTATCTAAAAGATGTAACTTAAACCTCAGTCTCAGAAGATCATTTCAAGTTAGTTAGGGGAAAAGAGATTTTTAAAGGAGGCTGCTGCTGCTGCTTCATCTTCGTCTTCTTTTTGAATAGTCAAGTTGCAGGTGCTAAAGTTGGCAAGGAAGGTCCTTGTCTGCCGCTACTTCTTACTTACCTGGTTTTTGATACTAAATGGTGCTGCCACCATTTGTTTGGAATTTGCCACTCATATATACACATATATCTTCCATTGTACAAAAAACATTTAAAGTGGTGGTTGCTTAGTGAATATGTTGAGATTATTCCTTAAGAATTCCAGTTTATAGAGCATAATACTATTAACAAAAATAGAGAGATACAGAAGGAGGGGGTAAGATAGTGAAGTTGGTTTTAGACCTGACATTTGCCTGTGTTTTATTAGTCTAAATTATGAGCCTTCTATAAGCGGTTTAACTTCTAGATTGAGATCTAAAAAAGGCCACTAAATTACTAATTAAAGCTTAATAGACTGATAGGAACAGAATCTGAACTGCAGATTTAGACCGGATGGCTTAAATGGTTTTTGTAATTGGAAACACCTAAATATTCATTATTGGGGAAGTGGTCTTACAGGTTGTGATACCTCCACAGGATTCTGCCAACTATTAAAAATGTCTTCAAGGCACTTTTAGTAACAAGGGCAAAATGCTCGTGGTATAATGTCATAAAGCAGGACTTTACAGTGTTACAAAGGACCTCAGGTTTATAAAAATATTCATAGATATGTACAGAAAAAACTAAAGGTACATCTTATAATATTAATAATGGTTAACTGTGGATGATTTTTATTTGTAAGTTTTATTAATTTTCCTAAAATGACTATGTAATACTTTAATCATAATAAAAGTTTTTATTTTAACAAATGGATGAAGAAACAAATGAAGACGTTAGTTTCACTCATGGATTTCAGTCTGGCAAAGGAAAGAAATGGGTTGGTATGTTGAAGGAGGCGAGGCAGAGGATCAAGCAAAATTGCTTTTAACACACTTTAGTATTGACTGTTAACTTGTTGGGGGTTTTTAATATGTATATTTCTAGCATTATATACTTCAGTTTTCCTGATGATTTTTCAGTCATTATATTTTGCTGGGCTGGGGTGCAGAAAGGAGAATTTAAGAAACAAAAAGAAAAGAAAAGGGTATATTCCTAGAAACTGGTTCTAGAGTTTGTGTTTTCTGGAGACGGAGTGTAACTGTTGCCCAGCCTTTCTCTAGTGACAAGTGAAAAGAAGTACCCTAATCAAAATGTAGAGAGAAGGGACTATCCTGGGTAGGTATACTTACCAGAGTCTTTCTAAATCCTCTGCCCTTTTGGTATTATTTTTCTTTTGGTTGGTTTTGTGAGAGTTGGGAGCCTTTTCAGGAGGAAGAGATCTTTGGGAAATGTGCGTAGGGTCACTAAGAAAAGGTAAAACTAATTTGTTTGTTCTAAGAACAAGAAAGCCATGAAGAGATTTGATTCCTTCTCAAGCAGCATGCTTTGTTTTACTTTTTTTTGTTACAGAAATAATATACAATCATATTAAAAAGCTAAAAAAACAAAAAGACTAAAAGATTATAGGTTAATTTCTTACAAGTGAACTACTACTGAGTTTTCTTGTATATCTTTACAGAATTTTTCTGTCTAGCACCACATTTTAGAATGACAGGCAAAGAGGGACTAGAGCAAGCAGTTATGTTGGATTGTTTGGGACAATTTGAGTAATCGAGTTCAGTAGAACCCTTTATTGGCTGTATGCTGGGGATGGAATGAGCACACACACAGTTTGCTAAGCACTGTGTCAGCAGGTGGGGTTTAAAAGTGAATAAAACAATCTTGACCCTTGAGATGGTCACATTTGAGCCAAGAAACAGAGTTGGTGCCCATTCTTAGAATTACTATTACATAACCTACCTATTCTTGTAATAAAGATTATCCTGTGGTTGCACTAAATTTAGCATGGTTTCTCTACTTCTAACTTACAAAGTTGTAAAATATCCAAGAGCTTTATGGGTTTTTTTGTTTGTTTAAATGTTTCTTTTTTATCACTTAACTTTCCATTCAGGTTATTATTCTTTTATTTTAAACATATATAGGAATTACTCAAGGTGATGAGGACGATTGATGACAGAATAGTACATGAATTAAACACTACGGTTCCAACAGCTTCCTTTGCAGGGAAAATTGATGCAAGCCAAACCTGTAAACAACTTTATGAGTCTGTAAGTGTAATCTTTTGAGTCTTTTGTGCTTCCTTTATGCCTTTCTTTGCAGGCAAAATAAAAAACCAATTGACATATAATTAAACTGGATAAAAGTGTGGCATCTTCATGTTTTCTTGCCTACATCTGAGGGTGTGTACAAGTTTTGATCTGGTTGCTACAAACTAAAGAAAATGTGTGATCTTATGCACAAGTCTATGAAGAGATCATTCTAAGGAATGAGAGCAGTTTTTTAGCCCCTTCATGGGTAGCCTTTAACTTAAGGAAACCTTACGCACCAGCGAATGAAGGGGAGAGTGAAACAGTCGAGTCAAACAGTGAAACAAGAGCAAGGGCTTTGAGTGAATCAATCCTAGGAAGCCAGACACCTGATACAACGAAGAATTAAAACCCTTCACGCTTTCTATATCTTTTTTCTTTCCTCAGTCATCAGGAAGGGGAATAGACTTGGCAGTTGGGCGAGAAGCCACAGATAAATTGTCCTTTCCTGAGGCTTTGGTTTCTCAAGTACATATTTTTTCATTGCCTCTTAAAGATTCCCTTTATTGTCTCTATAAATTCCAAAAGCAAAAGGAAATAATAATAATGTAGCTAAGTATTTTTTCATAATTTACTTACATCTTTTCATTAACTTGGAAGCTAATGTTCAAATGGCATTTGCTTCTTTAGCACAAGGAATACTTAAAACCTAAATTTTATTTCTCAGTTATGAAAAAAAAAGTCAGTTTTAGATAGCTTATTCATATCAATTAAATTCAAAGCATTAATAATTGCTGATAATTTTTATTCTGCTTTTATATGAAAGTATGTAATTTCATTGAGTGGTCAGGTAATTCTTGTGGCTTGAAAATTCCAAGGTTGTGGGCTTTAATGAATAGAATCCAGTATTGGAAGTAGGGAGCCAGAGTCCCAAGCCCTAATTTATTTTGAGGTTGTTTGACAGTTCACGTAATTTCTTTGGGTAGCTCTGTCTGAAGAACTAGAAATTTATGATCTCACTACCCATATAATCTCTATAATCTATTCAGTTGTTTCCTTTTACAATCTTTTTATTAACTTGAAGATTTATAGTGTAGGGATTAACAACATGGATTCCATATCTAGATTAAATCCTACCTCTGCTATTTCCTAGCTGGTAACCTTGAACATGTTACATAACTTTTTGCCTCAGCTTCCTTATTTGTAAAATAATATCATAATAGTACCTAGTTCATAAGGTTGTTAGAGACCTAACTGAGGTAATATGAGGTGCTTACTGTACTAACTGTCTTACATGTAAATGTTTGCTGCTTCTATTACTGTTGTTGTTATTATTTCTTATCCCTTTGTTGAACCAGAATAATCTTGCATACTAGAACCTTTTGTTTTGGATATTTAGGATCTTTCTGTTTTGGATATTCTTATGTATGTGTTTGGGTTTTTCTCTGTCTGTACCCTAAAGGGCTCCAGCAACATGACCATCAGAGAAAGGATGGTTTATCTAGCAGTTTTTTTGCCAGTGATTGAGCCTGCGGCAGAATGCCCATGCTAAGAAGTCCCACTGAGTTCCCTTAAATATTGTCTCAGTTAAGGGTGGAACTCTGTGAAACATCCAGGTTGCTTAAAGTTATCTTGACTTCCTTTAGCCCCAGCCCTTCCTTCTATAGCTGAGGAAGGAATGTTTGTACTCTCTAATGATAATACATCTTCATAGCAGATGATTAGCAAAGTTATTATGAAGCACTAATTGTAGAAATTCCACATCTTAAAAGTATACTCTTAATAAAAATAATTTCAGTGAGATACTCTTATTAGAGCGTATTCCCTTGAATCTGTGAAGTTTTTCTAACTGTACATTGTTTATTGTTTATTCTCAAGATAAACATGAAGATCAATGCTGAACCTTAAAAAGTCTATGAACTTGGAATAGTGCTTTACAAATGCAAAACTATTACTGGTGTCACAGTGATTGATATAGGGTAATTCTTAAAGGTATCTCTTTAATATAATGAATTTTTGGAATATGTGTTTAAATGATATGTTTCCCTTTGCCTCCTTTTGTCAGAAGTTCTAGGGGAAGATTTAAAACAAAGTGCCATGACAAAAATTTTTTTTTTTGTAATTTTTATTTTGTTTTTAATGATAGTTAAACCAAGGGTCATTGTCAGGGTTCTGAAGCAAATGATGTTTGGGAAATGAGAATTTAGTATAGAGTTAATTTAGAATCAACCTTTGTTCTGTAAAGAAAAACACCAAAAAGGTATAATAATCAGGAAAACTGTTGGCATTGTTTCCCTTAAAGGCAAAAAGCATTGTTTTAAAATAATGGTTAAAAGATATAGTAGGTGAAAATTTGACTAAAAGAAGTTCTTAGAGTTTTGATAAAGTAAAATAAAACTGGGAAGTCCTAGGTAGACCACTGTTAGACTAGTTTTGAATCATTTTCCTGCCCCATCCCAAATGCCTTCATTTCAGAATTGCTTACCCCAAATCAAGGGAAGTATGGTTATGACAATGGTTATCGTTCAGGAATTTTCTCCTCTAACCAAAGGCCTTGCCTTTTACCTTGCCAAGTTTCTTGATGAATTTTATCTTCATTCCTTTGACAAGCACGTTGTATATAGAAACAATTCTCATGTGACCCAACTTCTGAAACATCTGAATTACTAATGAGCTAATAAGTCTGGTTTCATGCTATATTTTTCTCTGGTAGGCTTATGTCACACAGTCTTAGTAGAGTTCTCAAGCGTCCTCATTTCTTTGACGTACGTGTACAGAAGTCCATGCATATTCCTCTTGCCGATGGCTTTTAATTCTGAATTTTGTTGAAGGATGGTCGTGAAAGCTAGACTAAAATAATTGATAATACAGAGTAAAAGATGATTTGCTCAGTAATTTCTGTCCACAGGGGAGTGGGTTCACAGTGGGGCTAATCTGAAGGAAGAGTACGCAGGTGAGAGTAGGAGGGTGGTCTTCAGCTAGAAGTGTATCCACAGGAAAGGGGCCAAGTTAAAGAGGGGAACAGTGGATGAAATCCCCCAACCAAGGGAGGAAACTCTGTGGTGAGAGAGACTGAATGGAAAATATTGAACATTTTAATGTGAAATGTACACAATTTGAATTAGATTTTAAAATGCAGATAGAAAAATGAAAATACTGTGACAGACTCCTAGTTGGTGCTAATGCGATTTCACCAATTATTGGGGGTTTAGACAAAATATCAAAGTGATTAAGTAGCATCTGACATCTGAGCAGTGTATTGAGTCAAGTTACCCTTAAATTTTAGAGGTAGAAAGGATGTTAGTGATGATTTACTCATAATCCATAATTTTGCAAAAGAGGAAACTGAAGCCTGGAAATACTAATTATTTAGCCAGTCTCACAACAGGGAGAGCTTCTTAACTCTAATGATGGTTCTTCTTACTCTATTTTGGGAAGTTTCCTACCTTCAATGGTTCCTTTCATTTTCTGGAATTATACCTGAAGGAGGAACCAAGTAACAGAAGCAGCATATTAGCCAATAAAATATAGGCCTTGGGCTGTCCTTGTGAATCCTAACTATTACAGTGAAAAAAATTAGCATGTTAGAGAAATTTACAATAGGTGGGGCTAATGTCTATTTTAATTTCCTTCTCTTCACATAGGTATGATTTATAACCAGTGCACTTTTAGTATTACTGTACTCTAGAAATGCAAAAGTTTATTTTTTTCCTGGTGCATATTAGACCAGTAATTCTTAACTTCAGGGTCCAGAGATGATCATTTAAGAGATGTGTTTCAGGTAACTTATGAAGAATGCTTGTAGAATGGTTTAGTCCTAAATGTTATATAAATATATGTATAATGGTTAGGTTATCCCTAGTATAACTGTCACTAGCGTAGCATTAAGATATTCTCTCTTCAGAGGGAAGAAGGAATAATAGAACATGATTACTTGGAGCAAGTTAACACCTAAATTTTAGCTGAAGGTGAGTCACCTTTTTTAATTCTCCATTAATTATAATGGCAATTACATATTATTTTAGTACTTTGTTTTTCCTCTCCCCCAGATTATTGGAGTGTCATCAGAATTTGGTTATGATCATGGGAGTCATGACCATCATACTTTGTGAATCAAGGAAGAAAATAGATGCAAATTGTTTTATTGGATTTGTTACATAAAGGTGAAAGTTTAGTAAAGAATTGCCCTGCCAGATGTCCTTTCAGTCAGTTCACACAGTTGGTGGAACCAGTAGTCTGTACCTTATACACAATTTTTCTGTATTAATACTTGAACTTTAAAATCTTGGAAAGGACTCTGTCTTGCATAGGTAAATATAGCATTCTTTGTTTTTTATTGTAACAAATTGCTTTTCTACATCACTTAATTTGCAATTTCTTGCACCTAGTGACAACACGGGTCTGGAGAAAACCATGAAAGGACAAAAAAAGAGAGGAAGAATAGCAGTAGTAGCCCTGGAGGTGTGTGGGGGGGGTGGTGGGTGGAGGGTAGAAGAACACAACACGGGAAAACTGGGGAGAGAAATGTAGGGAGAAGGGACTGAAATGAAAAGCCGCTTGTGGGAAATGCAGGGAGAGGAGTGGGAAGTCCCAGAAGCATACTGAGGAAGAAGGCAACCTGACCACGTACTTTCCACCAGGAGAAGTGCTTCCTTTGATCTGTTTTTAGGTGATTTAGCTGGTTCAGCAAAATCTTCGCTTCCAAAGATTCAGTTTTTAAAAATAGTTTAGAAAGTATTACCTTTCTATAACCTAAAAATAGGATTTTTAAAAAAGACTAAAATGTAAAAAATTGGTGTGATTTTTCTCTTTTGTGCCTTTGTTCTTTTAGTTGAAGGAGGCTCATGCCAGCAGGGACAGAGTCATAAAAAATTGTATAGCTCAGACCTCATCAGTAGTAAAACACCTCCGAGAAGAGAGAGAAAAGAATTTGGATGATTTAACGTTATTAAAGCAACTTAGGAAAGAACAGACAAAGGTAAGTCGAACAAAATTTACATTTCTGAGCCAAAGATTTCCAAATTTAATAAAGGCAGGGTTTGTTTGTTTTTTTTTAAGATTTTATGAAGGCAGTTTTTAATATGAAAATTTGAGAGTAAGAAATGGTCATTACTTTAAAAAAAAAAAAATGACCAGGAGAGTAATACTTCATTTTTAGTGGGCTTTATTTTATTACATTTAGATATTAGTTGGTAAGTTAATGTGCATTTCATGCATATATGCAGTGTAGCAGCTTTAACTTAAGCATGTAGTCATATTTTCTTTCCATTTATTTATATGTTAAAGATAAAAGGATTAGTATAGACCTACCACCACCACATCAGAAAATCTAGGGAAATCATACCTGTATCAGTGTTTAAAGGCTTGACTTGAGAATAAACTTTTTCAAATATATTTACATTTTGAGAATAGTTACCTCTGGTTTCATCTGTACAAATTTGCTGAAATGCAGTACAGATATTTCAGAATGTTACCCTCTTCAGCCATAAAAATATAGTACTATTTGAATATAACCACATACACTAGAACCTCATTATAATTTATTTCCCTACTGCAGAGAAGTTGCTATGGGTCTTTGGCTGTTCTTGGACACTTTTTTGTTTCCATTTCATCTTCCATCCCTGCAGTTTTTGCTTTTAAGAAAGAAAACAGTAAATGTCCACTGAGTGCTAGGTCGGAGGAAGGCTTATTTTCCCAAAGTTAGCTAATGTAGATAGGATGTGGACCTCAGAGTATAATAAACGGAACAGAACTGTTTCTTTATAGCCCTTAATGGTGAAATGTCAAGAAAATAGTTGAAATGTGTGTGGTATTTTATTATGTGGAGCACATTGCTGTCTTCCCTTTGGGGGTGGTGCTTAAAGAGTAACTTTTTATTTTGGTATAATTTCAAACTTACAGAGAAGTTGCAAGAATAGTACAGGGAACTCACGTGTACCCTTTACCTATGTACCCTTTACCTATATTCACCCATCGTTTACATTTTGCCCCACCTGCTTTGCAATACATTCTCTCCACTCCTCCTTCTCCCTCCTCCTTCCCACCTTTCCCTGTTTTCCTCCCCTTCCTACCACATGTAGGCATTTTTTTTTTCCTGAGCCATTTGGCAAGAATGGTGGGTACATGGTTCCTTTGCCCCTTACATATGTTGGTCATTACCTAAGAAGAGGGGCTTTTTCCTACATGACCACTGAGCAATTATCAAAATCATGTCTGTGTTTTAAGATGGCACCATAGGTGACTTACTGATCCTTGCATGTCAGGTGACTGAAAATCCAGTATGGGATGGAATTGTGTTTTTCATTACTAAACAGTCATGAAGTCTGCCCTTTGTTTAGTAGATGTAGCCAAACTTTGAAAAGGGGACCTTATCATCTCTCAAGCCTTTATTCTTATAACTGCCCACGTGAGTATGCGCACTTGCTCAGTCATCCCACTGATGCAGCTTGCTGGGTATGAGATTCATCCCCTGTCTTCACTGTTCTCTTAGTTCATGATGACTGCTTCAGTCCTGTGTTCCATACCTGCCCATTCATCAGGCAGTGGTGGGTTCCTCAGACAGTGATCTTTTGCTGTAATGGTCATCTTACTCAGTGTTTAAAGTCTTACAGATAATTTATATAAAGCAGGTTAAAATCTAATTATTTTTGGATTTTGTATTTTAACAGACTTTTGAAGGTATTGACAAAGGAAACAGTGGGGCAGGGCTGTTGTATCTGAAACCTGAAACTCACTATTTGCATGTTAAGTCAAACAAAGACTAGAATGACTCTTGTTAGTGGAGAGCAAAGTTCAGAAGCCACTGAGTATTTGGGAGTGACCTATCACATAATTTGGTCCACCCTCATTTCTGCCCTTTAGCCTTTAGGGCCCAGAGAGAATCACCAGGATGACTGTTGCAAGGAGTAGTTTTAGAAACCAGTTAGCGAATTATAAAAGGTAGATTTCTAGACTGATACTGTATAGAACTAGAGGGTGACCATGAGTAGTACTTAACCAAGTAAGGAAGCTTGAATTTTTTTTTAATTTTCAAGTTTGTCGTGAAGATTATGGAATCAGAAAGAGAACTCTTAGAGATGATCCAGCTCTACCTCTTCCTTTTCTGAATGAGGAAACTGAGACTCAGAGATACTAACTGACATCCCCAAAGTCACAAGCTAGTAAGTGGTAGAGCTGGAACTTTAACCCATCTCTTCTGACTCTGGATTCAGTGTTTGTACATTAAACTGTGACTGATAGTCAAATTCTCATTACTTAAGTGAACATACTTTATTTATATGCAGAAACACCAGTCTGAAAGTCCCAGTTCTTTCCCTGAGTCCTTAACGCAGAAAAAGCACATTCCTTGCTGAAACTATATAACCTATATAACATAACTATAATGTCACCTATTAGTGGCCTTTGAAAGGAAGTTTACCAGTTTAAGACCTAGAGCCTCAAAAACAACCATCTCAGAGGTAGCATTTTGTTGGTGGCATGTAGAAGTTGGTTGTAATATCTGCAGCATTCAAGAATAGAGAAAACTGTTCTTGGATTATAAAGGCAGATAGTTCTAGGGAATAAATCCCATCCACCATGTGGTGGGTTTGTAAACTTATAAATTAGTTGCCCTGAAGTAATCAGATTTTTAGTTTGTAAAATGGTGTCAAGACTTCTTACACTTTCATTTTTAGGGATTAGGATTAAATTATATAATGTGTGTAAGAGCTTGCATATCCCTGATACACTTAGTAGTTGCTTTCCTTTCCTTTTTGAGTCTCTGGGACTCCATGTTTGTTACATTAATCCTCCTTACAATATCTCCCAACCAGTGGTTTCTACCTTTTGTTTAACCACTACTTAAGGGGGCAGGGGAGGAGGAGTACTTCAGTCTTCTGTAACAGTGCATTTTCTTTTTGGATGGTTATAATTGTTCAGAGATTTTCTTATATATTGTGAAAATCTGCCTCCCTGTAACATGTGATTATTGCTCCTTAATCTTCCCTCTGCAGGTATATAGGATAAGTCTAAACCCATTTCTGCATGACCTCCCTTTAAATATTTGAGAGCAGTTATGAAGATTGTCCTAGTGGCATGTTGTAACCCTGTTTTGTTTTTTAAGATTTATTTTACTTATTTGAGAGAAAGAGCATGAGCAGGAGGGGCAGAGAGAGAGGGAAAGAGAATCCCAAGCAGACTCTGCACTGAGTGCAGAGCCCAGTGCAGGGCTTGATCTCATGCCCCTGACTTCATGACCAGAGCTGAAACCAAGAGTTGGAGGAGGCTTAACCAGCTATGCTACCCAGGCATCCCATGACCCAGTTTTTTGACTGAGCTTGTTAATTTTTTGTCATTCAGTCCAGGCTTTGACAGATCAGTGAAGTTTTAATGATTTCTGTTCCATGTAGCTGATTATAATCTGAAACTGAGGTTGCTTTCATATAAGCAGATGGGCTTCTTCAGGCTTGTTACTACTTTCGCACAATACTGGTTGTCAGAAATGCAGTCCTTCCTCTTGTTCTAGTTTGAGTCCTTTGTCCCTGTGTATACTCTGACACTATTTCTGAGTCTAGCAAGGGAGTTTACAAGGGGCCAGTGGAGTTTACAAGGGGCCAGTGGATCAGTACTAAGTTCCTGTCTTATTAGTGTTATATGTGCATTGCTTAAATGTCCTGCCTGAGCTGTGCTCCTGACTAATCAGGTTCTTTGGTCTGGGTCCCTGACTCATGGTTGCCTAGATCTTGTCTAGCTCTCTGGCATTTTGTTCCCAAGTCTCCTGGCCTGAGTCTTGACTTTGGCCTAAGGAAATCATCCTAGTTTTAACCTCTTGGCTGCTTCGACCTGTAGCTCATGCTTTTTTCTCCTAATTTTCCTGAATATTTTCAAGCCTCCTTCCTGGAACTAGCTAGCTTCTTTTCTTTTAAGTCTCTGTGACTAGGAGTATGATGGGCCCCACCGTGTGGGCCTGGCAATGGAATTGGTTACTTTTCTGATGGTGTAACTAGGTTGGCAGTTATCAAGAAAGTTAGAAAGACTTTAGCATCTTTAACCTCAGACCTCTGGCTGTATGCTCAAGGTGAAAGATCATGCCTTTCTAGATCTTTTGGGCCTTATGTATTCACCTTCTCTTTTCTGTTTTTCTTCCTGATTTTTTTTTCTTCATCCAAATTAGATTGCCACCTCCTTCTTTTTATTCCTCTGTGCTGTCTTTGCAAATCACTATTATAGGATCAGTAACTAGAACTAGAATTCTTGAGTGCAATGACATGTGAATTTATGTTTTTATAAATCTTACCAAATTGCCCTCCATACTAAGAATGTGTATGAGTGTATATTTTTTCATACCCTTACTAGTAGTAGGTTTTATCAGACGTACCCATTTTTAATAATTTTTGCCATATTATGGCTTAGCTTACATTTCTTTAAACATTAGTAAGATTGTACATTTAAAAAATACATTTATTGGCCATTTGTATTCCTTTTGTGAACTACCTGGACATTTTTTTTTTTTTTTTAAGAACTCTCAAGGTGATTATAATATGCTTGAGAACCATGGCTTTAGAAGATTTAACAGCTGATTAGATATGGGGAGAATGGGCTGTGTCCAATATCTAGTCCAGGTGATACCATTAACAAAGAATGTTGCAGCAGGAGCTCCTTTTATTAGGAAACTATAAATAGAATTTAGTTTTAGTTCTTTAATTTGAATTTTCATAACTCTAACTTTTATTTTTTTTTCCTTTTTGCAGTTGAAATGGATGCAGTCAGAACTGAATGTTGAAGAAGTTGTAAATGACAGGAGCTGGAAGGTATAAAATAATGCTGGTTCTTGGAGAGAACTATGAAGGAAACTGAACTAGCAAGGGGAAACCAAGGGAGGGGGAGTAAGAAGTGCCTTGGGCCTTTTTAGACATCTTTCATTTATAAGCAACTGAAGGTTTTAACTTTGAGAAAGGGTGCAGTTGGCATCCAAATAGAGCCAGCTTATAAAAATCAGCTTTACAGTCATATGGTAGATTGTATGACCTGTCATGGTAACAGAACTGGAGACATTCTTTATGTTTCTTAATACTAATTATGGGCATACTTGTTATTTAGGGTTATTACTAATTAACTTAGAACCTTCAGTGGTGTTATTTGTTAAAATTAGCCTTTTTGAGCCCTATTACTTTGCATAAATTCATATCGTTAGCTACCCTTTGCAGTTGCTTGCTTTCTAACATATTGATCATAGAACTTATTTGTACATAACTTTTCTGATATCTGATAATAGGGCCTTTTATGGCTCCCTGGTTCACATGTTCCTTATTACCACCTGTGTAGTTCTGAATAGGAATTAGATTGGAGGACCAGGATTCCAGGATTTTACCTATAGTCAAAAAATCATAAAATGCTGACTTTAGTTGTATGAAATGGTATATCTGTATACCCTTCTCTAAAAATTCAAAGATTTCTGAAGGGAAATAATCTATTAAATCTGAAGGAATTAAC
This sequence comes from Mirounga angustirostris, assembly GCF_029215605.1. Taxonomy (NCBI): domain Eukaryota; kingdom Metazoa; phylum Chordata; class Mammalia; order Carnivora; family Phocidae; genus Mirounga; species Mirounga angustirostris. Next base: position 66,435,032 of record NW_026991709.1, on the reverse strand, counting down.
CGAAAATTCTGTTTCATCCTTTGAAATTGACCAATGGAATGAGGTTAAACACAGAGAGAGGTTAACTGAACACAAACTAGAATGTCCCAACTTGCAGAGCTATGAATAAATTGCAAAGTACAAATTGATTTTCTTTGCCGTATCACTTTTCTTTATTCTGTCCTCTTTGCCAAGGTTTCCTATTCTTGCCCTTTCTACCAACGTGAGAAGGTGTTTGCTACTTGAAAGATTCTGGTGTTACTTGTTCATTTATGTTCTCCAGAGAGATAATATTTACTCTTGGGATGGCATAGGGGAGGGGTACAATGAATATCTAGTTTGAAAAACCCAATGGAGAGGTTGATATATGTCAGATGTAGTGGGATGAGGGAAACGTTTTTATTTCTTAATATTATTTTTAAAAATTATTTTTAAGTAGGCTCCGTGCCTCGTGTGAAGCCCAAAGTGGGGCTTGAATTCAAATCCCTGAGATCAAGACCTGAGCTGAAATCAAGAGTTGGCCACTTAACCGACTGGCACCCCAAGTGAAGCATTTTTATTTTTTTATTTATTTTATTTTAAAGATTTTATTTATTTATTTGACAGAGAGAGACACAGTGAGAGAGGGAACATAAGCAGGGGGAGTGGGAAAGGGAGAAGCAGGCTTCCCGCTGAGCAGGGAGCACGATATGGGGCTTCATCCCAGGACCCTGGGGATCATGACCTGAGCCGAAGGCAGGTGCTTAAGACTGGCTACCTAGGTGCCGCTCAAGTGAAGCATTTTTAGATTTGATACTAGTTTTAAAGAAAATATGCTCCATCCAGTCTACAAAAACTTAGGTTCCCTACTTGATTTAAAAAAAGAAAATGTAGCTACGGTGCAGTAGGTCAGCAAAAGTGGTTAGGAAGGCATTTAGAAAAAGGATTTGGAGAAGTTTGGCCAAGTCATATATATCATCCCACCCAGGGTGCCAAGGCCACTAATCTGAAGCCTCCGATTTGAGCATTGGGAACTTAAGGGAAATGTCAGGGCTGGGAACTGACAAGAAATGAGCTATAAGACGAAAGGGCCAGAAAGGGTCTATATAATTTCTACATTTTTTCTTCTAATTGTGAGATAACACATATCAAAGAGTATGTAACATAGCATGTAAGGAATATTAATAAAATGAACATTCATGTATCTACCACCCAGCTTAAGAGATTGAATAATACCACTACCGTAAAAGCTCCCTATGTAGATTTTTCTTTTATTTTTTTATGATAGTCCACAGTGTCCAATATAGGTTTTTTTGTGTGTGTTTTGTTTTGTTTCTTAACCTTAAAAATAATTTGTTCCTTATGTCAATGAAGTATGAGGGTAAATTCTAAGAAGAAATTCTTTTAGATTTGTATAATTTTTTATTTGGACACTTAAAATTTTTAGGTACGATTAAATTTTTTTTTTTTTTTTTTTTAAAGATTTTTTTTTTTTTTCTTTTTATTTATTTATTTGAGAGAGAGAATGAGATAGAGCATGAGAGGGAGGAGGGTCAGAGGGAGAAGCAGACTCCCTGCCGAGCAGGGAACCCGACGCGGGACTCGATCCCGGGACTCCAGGATCATGACCTGAGCCGAAGGCAGTCGCTTAACCAACTGAGCCACCCAGGCGTCCCACGATTAAATTTTTTTTAAAATATTAAACGAAATATGATAAAAATTCTTCTCATTCCTCCATTTCAGCCACCTCCTTTCCTTTCCTTCTGAAAAAATGATACATGCTTTAGATATTTGCACCTTTTCTAATTTTATGTATGTCTGTTTCCCATTTGTCACATCTATGAAAGTGTACTGTCCACACTTTTTTTTCTTTAGTATATCTTGGAGATTTTTTCACATCAGAACACACAGAGCTTCCTTATTCTTTTATGTTTGCATTATAGTCCACTGAATGGCTATACCAAAATTTTTATTTAACACAGTCCCATATTGACAGACACTGAAAAATGTTCTTTTAACATTTATGATATATTATTTGTTTAGATTTTTAGGAAGCAAGGTAAATAGAACAAAACATTTTATAAATTTACACAATTTAGCAAAGGCCTGATCTCTCTTCAAGTATACCTACTTGTGAAAAAGATCCCATACTCAGAAAATCACAACAGATATCTAAATAAAATCTACATTACAAAAAGAGGGAAAAAAGCTTTATCTTAAATCATTTCAGATATTTTTGTCTAACTGTCTAGAATATGTAATGAAAATGTTTGTTAGTTACTAAAGCTAGCTTGTGATGATTTTTTCCTTGAATAATATAAAGTTTATTAAAAAATCAAAATTGTCTTATAAATGGATATCAAAGTCTTCTGTATTCTTAGCGCCTATAAGTCACTTTGAACTCATGAGGAAAATTTTCTGTTCCCTAAATCTGTTGACCTGGGATAAAAATGGTTATATCCTCCTGAACCATACCAAATTTAATTTAGTTCCAGGCTTGATTTATACAAGATGACTCAACGACTTTTGTTTCTGTTTAAATATCTTAGGTGTTTAATGAACGCTGCCGAATTCACTTCAAGCCTCCAAAGAATGAATAAAAAGATACTTTTTTTTAAATAAAGGACCGGGACATCTCATAAGAGCTAAGCATGACAGACATCAACAAGGTGGGCTTCCTAGGATGATTTCTGAGCCAACAGTCCAAGACCTTTTGTTGATTTTGGCCCCACTTAGCCAAGACCTTAAGTACAAATAATTCTGATAATTATGGAGAAATCAACTGCTATTTTATACTGATTCTGTAAAAAAAAAAAAAAAAAAGAAGAAGAAGAAGATGCTTTTGTAACTATTAAAATAATTTTCTGACTCAGTGTACATATTTATTTGATTGTTTTCCAAGTTGAGATAATAAGTTCTTATAAGAGAATTTGAATACAGTTTCAGTATCTGATTTGATTTGTATTATATCTTTTTTGATGTTTTACAAATTTATTGGCAAGAACGTGGACCTTTTTTGGTCATTGATGATTTTATCCTTTTATTTATCTTTGTGGGGTTTGTTGCTCCTAATGAGTAAGATGGCAATAATTATAAGCTGCATGCTGTCCAAAGAAACTTTCTCCTTGGTACCTTACCTTATCTTGTTTTCATATGCAAAAACTAATTTTGGGTGGAATTTTCCTGGACAGTATTTCCATGGGCAATGAAAACGAAAACAGTAAAATAAATTTGGGAAAGGCAGAGGAAGGCTTGTATGATACTATTCAAATGAGTCAGTAAAAAACATATCATTGCAGAATTCGGTCATTGCAGAGAAAGCACTTTCTAGTACAGGATGATCATAATTAGTTTTCTGTTGCTGATTAACAAATTACCACAGTTTAGCAGCTTAAAATCACACCTGTGTATTGTTTTATAGTTATGTAGGTCAGAAGTTCAAGACTGGGTTCTCTGCTTGGGGTGTCATAAGCTGAAATCAAGTCAGCCAGGCTGGGCTCTTGTCTGGTGCCTCTATAGAAAGAATGTGCTTCTCGGCTCATTTAGTTTGTTAGCCGAATTCAGATCCTTGTGGTTATAGGACTGATGTGCCCATTCCCTTGCTGTTATCAGAGGCCACTCTAAACTAGAAGCTACCCACATTTTTTGGCGCATGGCCCCCTCCTTCTAGCTAGCAACAGTGTATTGAATTCTTCTCATTCTTGGTATCTGACTTCCTTTTCTGCTAAAAACCAGACAGATTTTGCTTTCAAAGGGTCTTTGTGATCAGATTAGGCCTATCATGACAGTCTTCCTTTTGATTAACTCAGAGTCAAATGATTATAGCCTTAATCTGCAAATCCCCTTTGCCAGGTAACATCACAGATGTAATGTCTTCTATTCTCAGTCTAAGGGATTAGAGTAGGACATCTTGGAGAGCCATTTTAGGATTCTGCCTACCATGATGATTTAAACAAGCCACCTGGCTCTAGCACAGTTAGATTGACCAACTGGGTCATTGGTAGGCCTATGTTTCAGTATGTGTACCCTCATCAGATTATGCATTTAGAAGTGAGCAATAAAAGTATAAAATGTGCACTGTTCTTTCAACAGATCTTTTGAGTACTTACTGTCGGTCAGATACTGTCTTAGTTGTTGGGGATATTGATAGATAAAACCTACTTTTGTGGAGATTATAATCTAGTCTTCTTAAAAAGGAAAAATCTCTTAGGGCCAGCAGTAAAAAAGATTTTCTATAGGACTTAAAGTGAATGGTGCCTGACAGAAAGTTGATACTTTTTTTTTCTTGCATATGTCTTTTCAATTGAAAGGACTCAATAAAAAGTAAGACTCAATAAATAAAGATCTTCCTGATGCTCAGGAGGGAATTGAGAAACAGTCCTTGGAAAGGATTCATAACAGCTTTTCCAGAATTTCAGGTCTGCTAAAATACTATCTAGCTAATCCAATTATGTTAGTAGGATGCCTGAATCATCCCAATGTAACATGAAAAGTGTGCGATTGTGGCAATCAGTGACTTTTACTATAATGAATATTAGTATGTTTAGTTTGTGATGAATGGCACTTAAACCGTCAAATATGAAGAGAAAGGGATGGCATACTATTCTTAACCGAATGAGCCACCCAGGCGTCCTGGGATGGCATACTATTCTTGAAAGTTGATTTGCCTCTTGAAACAGTGTCTTGTATACTGCTGCCTTAAACAATAATTGTTGATTTTGTTGGCTTGAAGGATAGGTAGGATTTATTTATTTTTTTAAGATTTTATTTATTTGACAGAGATAGCGAGAGCAGGAACACAAGCAGGGGGAGTGGGAGAGGGAGAAGCACGCTTCCCGCTGAGCCGGGAGCCTGATGCGGGGCTTGATCCCAGGACCCTGGGATTATGACCTGAGCCGAAGGCAGACGCTTAAGGACTGAACCACCGAGGCGCCCTGATAGGTAGGATTTAGCCAGAAAGAGAGGGAGAAGAAGCTGAATGCAAAAGTTCAAAGGTGAGTTTGACTCTTCCTTGGCAGGACAGAAGATAGCCATAGAAGAAACACCAACCCTTAAATGTTTGAGTCTCTCCCATATTCTAGGCACTATTTGCCAATACTATACATCACTGAACAAAACAGATAAAAAAATACCTGCTCTTAAAGAACTTATATGTGGTGAAGAGAGATGGACAGTAGTAAGGAAGTAAAGCATATAGTATGCTGAAAGGTGATAAAGCTACATGCCAAAAAAAGAATCTGGAATGGGGAGTAGAGAGTGGGTGGCAAATGACTGATTTCAGCTGATTAGAGAGTATTATAATTCCCTGTCTTTGAAAAGCCAATTTAAATAGAGACAAATAATACCAAATAAATGCAGTAATAAAAAGGAAGTTTTCTAGTAAGTCATGCTCTCTCTCTTTTTTTTTTAAAGTAATCTCTGTACCCAACGTGGGGCTCAAACTTAAAACCCCAAGATCAAGAGCCGCATGCTCTACCAACTGAGCCAACCAGGTACTCTGGTCATTCTCTTTTTCAAGTTTTGCTTCAAAGATAGCCAGTTTAGGAAATGGCGCGATAATGTACCCAGTGCTATACAGTAGTCTCTGCTGTGCCATGCTACCTATTTAAGACCGTCCAGGGATAACTTGTAAACTGGGAGATTAGTCCAACATGTGGTTTCCCAGCAAATCAAGAAAAATGAGTATTCTGCCTGGAGTTATGTGAGCTAATCAAATGTTGGAGATTACTGAGGTTACTCATGATATCTGTGTGTACCTTTAGCCTAATAGTTAAGCCTTGATTGTTCGTTAAAAAAAACAAAACCAAAAAACACTTCTTATATGGTTGAGCATGAATGTTGAAGAATAAAGAAAATAGTCATAAAGTGATTCTTCCTGATAGGGGCAGCGTTTCTAAGAGAAGCCTAATTTACCCAACAGCGTTATTTTGGAGAGGAAACACAAAATGTTAATGAGGTTTAAGCAAAGATAGCTTCCAGCTTCTGAATGCATCCCAGCCCCGGGCTGTCTGTCTCCAAATTAAGTGAGGGCAGGGATTTTTAATTTATTCATTGAGGGATATAAAGGAGTGGTTCACTTATTTGGTTAAGCCTCTATGTTTAGGATTCTGTTACATGGAGCCGAATGATATGTTCAATGAACGAACAGTATACTACTACTAATAGCTCATTTGTTCATTGCTTACTACAAATTAGGTACCATTCTAAGTATTTTACATGACTGCCATATTTGGGAGACAAAATTTGGGAAATTCTAATAGGCAAAGGCTAAAGACCAGGCCCTACACCAGGCCAGAAGTGTATGAAGGAATTTGTGGGAAATTCATCTTCTTTCTCTAAGAATGACTTGACATTGAGAGCTAGTCCAACTAGGATCTGTTCATTACTTGGCTCCTAAGGATTTGGGTCAGATCTCATTCATATATCGCAACAAACCAATGCAGAGGGTTTTTTGTTTCGGGGGGGTTTTTTTATGCTCAGTTGTGAAATCTACATTAAATCTCTCTCTCCCCCCTAATCAGTCATGCCTTACTTCTCTAAGGACACAATATTCCTGTCTGTCCATCCATCCATTCATTCCTCCATCCATATGTTTGTCATGTGGATCATATACCAGCCACACCACAGCCCTTTCTAGGAAGGACTCTTTGGCCCTTATCTCCTACTGAAATAGCACCCCTTGGTAGCCCGTTTTGCACTATGCATCACTAGGGCTGGGCAACTGCCCAAGAACTGCTAACCTTAAGTTGGCCAGTGTCTTAGGACATGTCATGGGGCAAGAAGATGATCTGGACAATCAAATTCTTCAAGACTTTGAACTGAGAAATACTGAGGAAATGATGTAGTTAGCAGTGGAAGGTGAAGCTTGAAGGAAGTGGTGATGAGGTACAATAGGGGGCCACGAGGGTCCAGTGTTCTGAGAAAGCAGGACCCGTGAGGATGCACACCATGAAGCAGGGAGAATTATACAGAAGAAAGAATGCCAGTTGGAGCTGGCACAAAAGTGGACAGAAACAGATGCAGACAGCTGCTTGGGGAATAGCTGAGCCCATTCATAGTAGAGCTCTAGAGTAAAAACCCGCATCCATAGTTCCTCAGGTTCTTAGAGCTGCCTTGGATTCCGGTTCTTGGGTCTCCAGCTTTGAGACCCAGTTCTGTATGGGTCCCCCTTCACAAGGCCTGGTTGTTTGACATTTCCTAGATTCCTAAGCAGATGCATCTTTATGATAAATCTGTGTATTACATAAAATAAGTTCTCTTGAACCAAAGGAGTCTATCAAGAACATTCCCACTGGGTCAGGTGGCCAAGCGATATCTCCCTATTTAAACTATCCATTGACATTAGGACATTTTTTCCTCATCCAATACCTCCTCATATTGTCATTTAAAGCACCAGGTATGTGCTTGGATAGTTTCTTGGGAAAAACTCCCCACTGTGTCTGAACCAAGTTCCAGCAGGGGAAGCCTCAGAAGCCTCCAGGGTCCAGGATGAGTCTTTGGCTCTCTCCTAAAATAAGAAACCAGGCAGAAAATCATAGATTCACTCCCTCAGGTAAGTGAAGAAACCTGTTTCCCAAGACAGAACAGAGAAGGTATTGCCTACAACCCTGAGCAGAATCATGCCCTCTGAGTTGTAACTTGGCCCATTACTGGTCATTATTTAAAAACAGTCTGTGGCAGAGAATTTGGGAGGGCCTGACAGACAGCTGGGGTTGAGTCCTTCACCTTGGCAAGGCAAGAGTACATTCAGTTTCTCTCTTTGGGGTTAGACAAAACAATTTTTGCGATAGAGTTACAAATTCTATGTACAAATGCTCCCAGATTCCATTTCAAATTTGATGGGGAAAAATGCTTCAGAAATGCAATTTTCCCTTGGTTGCAATGTACTGTAAAGGAAAGCAGGGTTTTTTTGGAGGAACTTGCCCCTTTATTTGGATAAGCCCTAAATGACCAATGAGCTTTCAAATACCCTTTCCATCAACTGGACAGCCTACAATTATCCAGTTATAGATATATTTTCTTTTTGTTTTTCTTGGAATTCCAACAGTTCTTGGGAAGTAAGTCTAATTGTTCAAATACCACTTCCTTATTTTTTAAAATGTCACTCCCTTTAAAAAATTATCTTCCACATTAAAATTGTTTTTAAAAAGAGTCATTTCTCAACATAGTGTAAATCTTCAACAATAGTGTAATTTTTCAACAACATTTAGTCAATGAAAAATAATTTTCACACTTTTTATTTTGCTGGGACTAAACAGATTTGGGTTACGTTTTTTGACGTGTTTTTTTTTTTTTTTTTTTTCCTGTTTTCATCATCTTGTTTTAGGCTGGTCTCAGCCTATCAATAACCAATGTTGTGGCTGGAGCAGTACGTGTAGTTCTTACTATGATTGCAAGACACCCTTAGGCCCTTAAGCAATAACTGTCAGGAAACTTTGGAGGGGAAACATTATTACTTGCAAGATCTGGAAATTACATAGCATACCTGGGCCCACAAAGTGAAGTCACAGGGAGAGAGAAAGACATTGCCCTGGCCTGGAATTCTGTTTTTATTGGGGGTGGAGGATGGGGGGCCTAGGGTTTTGGGGGCTCGCTCTTTATTGGTGAATTTAAAATGTAAGAATGGAAATGTAAAGCATGGGAAGAGAGAAAGAAAACAAGTGGCCCAGATGGTTATCGAAATTAACCAAGATCTCTAAAACAATGGAGTCCTCATTTGAGGGAGGTGGCTTGGTTCTTCACTTGGTCTGTGGCTGGTGCTGTGTTTATTTGAGATAGTTATCTTGGAAGAGGATGAGTCTTTGAAGTGGATGCCTCACCAAAGCTTAAATGAGGCACTTGTATTACAAAAGCAAAACAAATAAACAACTGTCAGGGTTTACCCTACACATCTATTATGTTTTTAACCTACTAGCAGAAATTTTTTGTAGTATTTTAAGTTTTGAAATATATTTTCAATTCAAGTATTTCCATTAAACCTTTCTCCTTTTTCCTTTATATCACTCTAGTACTCAGCCTTGGCTGACATTAGAATCATCTAGATAGACTCTTTCTCAGATTTTTACTCAATTAGTCTGCATGGGGCCCGACTTGGGACTTTTATTTTATTTTAAAGATTTATTTATTTGAGAGAGAGAGAGAGAAGCAGACTCCCCACTGAACAGAAAGCCCGACTCAGGGCTCCATTCTGGGACTACTGGATCATAACCTGAGCCAAAGGCAGACGCTTAACCTACAGAGCCACCCAGATGCCCCCCAACTTGGGACTTTTAAAAAAATTATAAACCAAGTGATTCTAATATGCAGGGATGATTGAGAATCACTGCACACATTACTTGATCTTCTTTCCTATTCCTATTTGCTACTATGTTCTCACTAACATGAAGTTTACTTAACCAGTGACAGGATATGTTTATCCATTTATTCAAGTCTTTTAGTTCCGACAGTGAAGTGCTGTAATTGTCTTTACATATGTTCTGTATGTCTCTTACTAGATTAATTCTTAAACATGTGGTATATTCAGTCTTCTATACCAAAATCAGGATAAAGTACAAATAAATCTAATCAATCTGATTATAGAGTTTTGTATATCCTGCTCTGAGTTTATAACTACAGATGTTTGTGTCCATGTTTGCATTTCTCGGAAAAGGATTATTAGGCCAGTGAGATAATTTCTGGTAGTCTCTGTTACCTAAGAGCCGTATGGCATTAATATTAGCCAGCCAGTGGAGATCTTTTAGTTCATTGATTGAAGTTAATATCTCTGTGCTAGGAGCTGACGGCAGATGGATAAGACAGTTCCTTTATTATGAAGCATCTAGCAGTGGTCATTACATACATATATATCACTACACTATTTCAAGCTCTCCCTTGCCTCCTACAGGGGTCAGAATAGCTGAGCAAATGAATTCTGAGCTTGTGTTAGTAGAGTGTAGGAATTAAGAGCATTGGTCCTGGAGGCAAATAGCCTGGGATTATATCTTCACTTTATTAACTAGCCATGAGGTCCTGGGCAGTAACTTAACCTCTCTACACTCAGTCTTCTGTAAAGAGGGGATAATAACAATATTTATTTCATGAGGTTGTTATGGGAATTAAATGAGTTACATGTGTAAAGTCTTTAGAACACTACCTGGTATAAAATAAGCACTTAATATATACTATTATTATTTGGGGACAGGGGGATTGACAAGTGGCACTAAAAGGATGATGAACAGAGTGCAGAACACAGAGGGAGACATTAGTTAGGGCATCTTTTTTTTTTTTTTTTTTAAGATTTTATTTATTCATTTGAGACACAGAGATACAGAGAGAGAGCACACGTAGGGGGAGAGGCAGAGGGAGAGGGAGAAGCAGGCTTCCCGCAGAGCAGGGAGCCCGATGTGGGGCTCAATCCCAGAACTCTGGGACCATGACCTGAGTCAAAGGCAGACGCTCATTTAGGGCATCTTTAAAACAAATTTCCTCTTTTGCTTTCTCTTCTTCTCTCCTTTCTCCTTCTCTTTCCTTCCACTTCTTCCTTACCTCTCCTTCCTAACAATTCAGTCCAAAATCTGTTAGGTAGGTCCAAAGAAGGAATACTATGAACAATTATATGCCAATAAAATAGATAATACAGATTGAATGAATATATCTTTAGGAAGACAATACTAAAACCAATTCAAGAAGAGTCAATCTAAATAGACCTATAACAAGTGAAGAGTTAAATTAGTAATCACCCATAAAGAAAAGCCCAGGCCCAGATAGCTCCACTGCTGAATTCTACCAAACATTTAAAGAAGAGTAAATACCAATTCTACACAAATTCTTCCAAAAAGTAGGAGAGGAAAACTTTCCAACTCATTCAGTGAGACCACTATTACATAGATACCAAAACCAAACAAAGACATCACAAGAAAGCTACAGATCAATATCACTCATGAATATGGATGCAAAAACCCTCAACAGAATGCTAGCAAACCAAATCTAGCACATAAAAAATAATTATATACCATGACCAAATGGGATGCATTGTAGGAATGTGAAGATGGTTTAACATTCAAAAATCAATTAATGTAAAGCACTATAGTGAAAAAACAAAAAGCAAAACCACATGAACATCTTAAAAGATGCAGAAAAAAAAAAGATGCAGAAAAAAAGGCATTTGACAAAATCCAATAAATAGCCTTCCATAATTTTAAAAAACTAAAAGAAAATGTCATCAACTTGATAAACGGCATCTACAAAAACCCCACAGCTAACATCATACTAAATAGTAAATGACTGAAAGCTTTCCCCCTAAGATCAGGAACAAGACAATAATATACACTCTCACCACTTCTTTTTAACTTTGTACCAGAGGTTCTAGACAGTAATTAAGGATGAAATAAAAGATATTCAGACTAGACAGGAAGAAGTAAAACTGTCTCTCTGCAGATGCCATGACCTTGTTGTACAGGAAAATCCTGAGAAACAAATTACCAATAAACAAATTCAGCAAGATTGAAGAATACAAGACCAATATACAAAAATTGATTGCATTTCTATACACATGCAATTAACAAGCCAAAATGAAATTAAGAAAACAATTTTATTTACAATAGCACATGTGAGAATAAAATGCTTAGAAATAAGTTTAACAAATAAGTGCAAAACTTATACTCTGAAAACTATGGAACACTGTCGAAAGAAATTACAGAAAATGTAAATAGTTGAGGAAACATCCCATGTTCATGGATTGGAAGGTTTAATATTGTTAAAATGGCATTACTTCCCAAATTGACCTACAGATTCAACATAATCCCTATCAGAATCTTAATTGACTTCTTTGTAGACATTTATAAGCTGATTCTAAAATTCATATAGAATTTCAAAGGGCCAGAAGAACCAAAACATTCTTGAAAAAGAACAAAGTTGGAGGATTCATACTTGTTGATTTCAAAACTTACTACAAAGCAACAGTAATCAAGAAAAGTGTGGTACTGGGCACCTGGGTGGCTCAGTCGGTTAAGCGTCTGCCTTAGACTTAGGTCATGATCCTAGGGTCCTGGGATTGAGGCCCACATCAGGCTCCCAGCTCAGCGGGGAGTCTGCTTCTTCTTCTCCCTCTGCCCCTACCCCCTGCTCATGCTTGCTCTTTCTCTCTCTCTCAAATAAATAAATAAAATTTAAAAAAGAAGACATGTAGATTAATGGAACAGAAATGAGCATCCAGAAATGAATTTATGTGACTGTGATGTTTCAACAAGGATGCCAAGACCATTCAATGTGGAAATGAATAGACTTTTCAACAAATGGTGGTGGAACAATTAGATAGCCACTTACAAAATAATCAAGTTGGATCCTTACTGCATATTATTTATAAAAATTAACTCAAAATAGAAACTTAATTCAAAAGGGATCAAACACCTAAAGGTAAATATTAAAACTACACAACTCTTAGAAGAAAACATAGGAGTAAATCATTATGAGCTTGGATATGGTAAAGGATCCTTAGATCTGACACCAAAAGTACAACAACTTAAAAAAACAAACTGATAATTTGGATTTCATTAAAATTAAAAACTTTGACACTTCAAAGGACAGCATCAAAAAGTAAAAAGAAAGTAGGGGAGAAAATATTTACAAATCATATATCTGATAAGGGACTTGTATCCAGAATATGCAAAGAAATCTTACAACTCAATAATAAAGACAAATAGCCTGATTTAAAAATGGGCAAAGGATCCGAATAGACATTTCTCCAAGGAAGATATGCAAATGGGTATTAAGATCATGAAGGATGCTTGACATCATTTGTCATCAGGAAAATGCAAATCAAAGCCATAACACAATACCACTTCATGCCCACTACAATGGCTAGACTCAAAAAAGCAGAAAATAACAAGTGTTCAGGATGTGGAGAAATCCAAACCATCCTACCCTGTGGTGGGAATGTAAAATGGTGCAGCTACTCTGGAAAACAGTCTGTAAGTTCCTTGAACAATTAAACATATAGAGTCACCCTATGAAACAGCAATTTCACTCTTAGGTATCTACCCAAGAGAAATGAAAACATATATATGGGCAAAAAATAAATAAAATGTGTGCAAATGTTTATACATTGTCCATAATAGTCAAAAGGTGAAAGCAACCCAAATATCCATCAGCTGATAAGTGGATGAACAAAATGTAGTATATGCATAAAATTGAATATTATTTGACCATAAAATGGAATAAAAGATCAGCACATGCTACAACATAGATGAATCTCCAAAACATTATGCTAAGTGGAAGAAGCCAGTTGCAAAAACCATATGTGATTTCATACATATGGAATGTCTAGAATAGGCAAATCTTTAGAGACAGAAAGTAAATAAATTAGTGATTGCTTAGGGGTGAAGATGTGGAGGAGGATGGGGGATAATAGCTAAAAGGTATGGGGTTTCTTTTTGAGGTGATGAAAATGTTCTAAAATTGGCTGTGGCAGTTGCACACATTTTTAAATGTACTAAAAACTATTGAATTGTCTAATTGTATAATTGGGTGACTTATATGGTATATAAATTATATCTTAATAGAGTGTTAGAAAAGAGAAAAATGGCAATTAAATGGAACACTTGGTTTTGGACTGGAGCTTTTAGCAATAAAAGACATTTTGGGGAAGGTGAATGTTGTCTGGGGATTAAATGTTAGTAAATGTATCAGTGTTAACTTCCTGATTTTGATGGTTGTATTTCAGTTATTCAGGAGAAAATGCTTGTTTGTAGGAAGTGCACACTAAAATATTTGTTGGTGATGAGGCATCACTGTAGGTAACTTACTCTCAAATGTCTGGGAAAAAAGATTTTTTGCAACTTGTCTGTAAGTTTGAGATTATTTCAATATATAAATATACTTTGTAAAATACCTGATTTAATTTTAAAATGTCAGGCTAGGGATGGAATATTGGATTCTCTGCTACCACAGGGCACTGATAGCCCATGATCTAGCCTGCCTGTGGTGGGAATGGTGGTGGTGGTGGTGGTGGTCTTATCCTTTAGCTAGTTGCATTGGGCCTGACTAATTTCTATAAGATTTCCAATTGACATCAATTTGTATGGAATTCCTACTCTAAAGCAATAACATTGACTTTGAGAAAGAGAAGGTAAATACTATTTAATTCAATGAAAGAGAAATAGTTGAAGAAATAAATCTATTTGAAAAGGAATGTTTGCTTATTGATAGTTACATTTATTAGCAGGGAACATTAGTTAGTAGCCAGTGGAAAGTATCAGACCACTTTTGGAACATGCTGCTAAAAGCCTGTGATCTCATCGTCCTTGCTTTTGTCAGTCTGGTAACCAGTAAGTGTCAAAGTTGGATTTGGTCCAGGAAGGCCTTTGAATACTTTCATGTGAATATAACTATTATCACCTACTCGCACCTAAAAGATAAAAAAAGAAAAAAAAATGAAAAGGAAATTCATTCAGATGGATCTATGTCAAGTGAAAGATCTACAGACTTAAAGACTCACCGAAATAAGTTTTCAGGAACAGTATTTCTATATCAGCATTCTTAGACCCTTGATTTTCATAAGCCTACCACGTTATTTTATGAGAAAGGGCAGGCTAAAGGCATGGCAAGAGGCATAAGCCCTTCATTTATTTTATTTTATTTTATTTTATTTTATTTTATTTTATTTTATTTTATTTTAATTTCTCTACTGCTTGGGCACAAATGAAAGTACATTTCATTTTCAAAGATGCACAAAGCAAGAAAACAAGTGACAGTCTCTTTATTGATTCTGTTTTTTGACTTCCAAATTGGGATACTTTATTTGCCACATGGTTTGAGAAGGGAGGAGAAAATCAGAATTGTCTTAGAAAATTTGGGAGGTGTGGTTCCCATATCTATATTAGAACCTACACTATAAATGCCCACTGATAGGACTGAGCAGACACCAGGGGATGGACAGTCTAGGGTCCCTTTAACGTAAAGGGATCTTGCTGGGAAGTCATTGGTATGAAAATTGAAATGGTAGTTTGGGCATGAATCTGGGACCTAGAATATCATGGTGAGAATTTCTACTTTTGTTTTTGGTTAGGACAATAAAAGTTTTGTCTTAGAATAATATTTTTTATGTTCTGATGTCCCTTCTTAATTAACAAATACCATTTATCAAATGTTTACTATGATTCAGAGGCTATGATATAGAATATTTTATGTACTTCTTACTATAGGCCTGAATAAAGGTAGAACAATGACAATTTTATACATGCAGAAGCAGATTAGGAGAGATTAAGTAATTTTCCATAAATTTCTTAGCTAATAAGTGACAGAGTCAAAACCTAAATCTAGACTCCAACATTGATGTTCTTTTCACTCTACATTATAACTATTATTTTTTTTCATGTAGGTTCCACACCCAGCATGGAACCCAGTGTGGGGCCTGAGCTCACAAGCCTAAGATCAAGACCTGAGCTGAGATCAAGAGTTGGATGCTCAACCAGCTGAGCCACCCAGATTCACCCACAGTGTAACCTTTTAAAAGCATTTATTCTGCGTTTGGAACAGGACATCAGCCTTTGCATACATTATTAGAAGCAGCACAGCCAGTAGTTAAGCATCAGACCTCCTGGGTTCAAACCCTGGCTCTGCTCCTATAACTGTATGACCTTTGTTAGTTACTCCATCTCCCTGGGCCTCCATTGTCTCATCAGTAACACGAGGGAAATGATCATACTTATCTCATAGATTTGTTGAGAGGATTAAAAGAGAGAACACACGCTCAGCTCTTAGAACAGAGCCTGGCACATTGTAAGTGCTCAGTAAATTTCTAGCTCATTTACTCACACAACACCTGGCAAAGTAGGTTTTTATCTGCATTGTGCAGATAAAGACACTGAGGCTCAGAGAAGATGAGGGGCTGTGATCACACAGGCACTGACTAATGGAACAAGTTGAACAAGGGTTCAAACCCAGAACTGTCTGACACCAAAGCCTGCACCCCATCTATTCCACCACCTGGCTTTTGATAGGTACTTGAAAAAGAACACAGAAGGTCCCATCAACAGAAAGACCTTAAATGTAGAGAGCAGTTCAGAGCAGAGATCAACAACTAGACAGCCAGGAAGTAATGAGGGAACTGGGGTCAGGAGTTGTAATCCAGTAGGAGAAATCTAACCAGGCAGGTGGTCTTAAGGGATGAAATTTTCAATTTTTCTGATGAGCTTTTTAAGAAATACATGAGCTGGTTAATATATGAAATTTATGAACTTGGACTAATTGTAAATTATTAAAACAATGATCCCAATTTTGATAGAATGTTTCTTCTCTTTGAACAAAATCATTTTTAACTGGAAAAAAGTTCTTTTTCAGCTGTGAAGAAAGTAGATTGAGAAGGGAGGAAATAATGTCATTGCTTTCTGAGGATGAGGTGACATCTCATTCATGTGGGCCACCCCAGGACCTGGCATATACTAGGAGCTCAAATTTGATAGGAGTGGGCTGATTGATTTACATGACCCAGTGTTGTAATTTTCCTATGCTGAGCTGGTTAGGACCTGTTATTTTATTTTTTTGCTGAAAACATTTTTTAAACATTTTATATCTTAAGTAGTTAATTGTTAAAGAGAAATAAGCCAGACTGTGCCTTGGTCAAATGGTTTTGTAAAGATCCAAGTACATACATTTGAATGTCTGTTGTTATTATTTATTAAATCAGAATTATCATCTCAATACAAAAGGATGAAGATGGTTCTCAAATATCTATGGTTGACTTGTTGAATTGGTTCCGTCTCAACTTTGCAAACATTTTCTTCAATTAGAACTGGATAGTGCATCATTTAATTCATTGATATAGCTATAAAATAATCTTAAAATTATTTTAAATGCTCCACTGTTTTAAACTACACCTACAGTGTCACAAATTGAATCTACTTACAAATTGCAAAAATTATTTAAACTTTATTAATCAAAATGCTGTGTGAAGGACAAAAGTAGCTTCAGTTATTTTCCCACCTTAAACTACTTTAAGTCATTTCTAAAATCCATTTAATTTAGACACATAGAATCACAAAGCTTTGAGTGGAATAAGCTTCAAGATAGCATCTGGTCCAGCTCCAAGCCTTCAGGCAATTGAGATATTCTCTCACTTCACACAAAAAGCGCCATGGCCACAAACTGAGCATGCTTGGAACCGTTATGAAATCTCTTTCTATACAATTTCTGAAAATTGTAATTTGTAAATTGTAATTGTAATTTGGAAGGAGTCAATATAGGAAACCTTTCTAAATTCACAGGAAACAGATGGTATAAATATATCATCATCTGCCAAATTTGAGAGTCTACCACTTGGGAGATTTCATGCTAGGGAAACACCTTCATTTAGGATAACCGGAAGGGACAAAATATATGGTAAGGGTGCAGGGAACATCACATAAAGTGGGAAATGCAGCATCTTTTAGTGCCAAGGTGAACCCAACAAGGATGTTGAACTCTAACCTTAATGTAGTAATTTATTCCAGCAACCACTTGAGTTTTATACTCTACAGCTTCAAATTCTTGATAACTCTCATTTGTTTTTTCTTCAAGCTGAGGTTTAACCTTAAGAAGAGAGAAGAGGAAATACATTATTAAAGCTATAATGGACTCCATTTATGTGATTTACAAGTCTGGGAACCTTGTGCTTCTAAAGATGCTCAAACATGATAACGAGAGCTATTTTCAGTATTTCAAGGAAAAGAAAAGATCTACCTTTAATAAGATTACATGGGCTAACTAAAATGTTAAATTTTGTTGCTTTAGGCTGAATTTGCATCAATTCAGTGTGGTAATATGACAATATGGTAACGTTTTCACTAGTAAAACTCTGATATATAAGTCTTTGATTAATAAAAATAGAGCAATAATTACTATTTCACTTAAACTTTTTTTATTTTGAAGTAATTTCAGACTCAAAGTTGCAAAAATAGTATAGTATATCTCAAGATCCTTGATTTAATCACATCTGCAATTTCCTTTGCCATGTAAGATAGCACATTTATAGGATTCAGGGATGAGGATATTGGCCACCATTCTGTCTACTACAGAGAGATTATAAGCTTTGGTGCCAGCATGCCTGAACCCGACATGACAAGGGAATGGAGAGTCTCAAATTCAATATGTGAACTTTTACTGGATCTACCAGTTTTCAGTATCGGTCCTTCATTCCTGCCATCAGCTGAGCCTGATATTTCTAGTTTTCACTGTGATCTCTCTGACTCACTTTCTGTTAAGAGTAAATCTCCAGAATTCTGCTAGCTTGGAAGATAGTGAAAGGGAAGGATCTGGGGGTGGCCTAACTGCTCCTCAAACAGATCTGCTATCAGTTCTCCAGGCATTAGCCCCATGCCTCACTCTCATCTTCATACGTTTCTGGCGTTGCTAGTGCTTGAGCCATTTTGGAATTCTGCACCATGAATCCGCTTGCTGCTGGCTCATCACTCCCCTCTATGGTTGGGCTCCATCTAAGTGGCCCAGTCATTTTCCATCGTTTATCTGTTTTCCATCTTCCAAGGTTTGGTCAGTATTTCTGAGGTGGTGTTTGCCTATCTCCTGTTGTCCTTCTATGTGTGGTTTTGTGCCCTTTCCCCGCCTAATCTTTTCCTATCATTTAGAGGGAAAAGAAAATAGGTGTGTATGTTCGATACGCCTTGTTTATTGGGAAGTTGCCTCCCTTCCCTTCACTAAAGCATTTTACGTGTTTCAGGCAGGCATCCTGTGCATCTAGGTTCTCCCACAGCCATTCAGTCCTTCCCATCAGTAGGCAGACATATTGAATCCTTTTCTATTGGCCCCTCGGTTTGAGTACCAGAACTGGTTTTCAAAGATGTAAACATTTTGCAACTCTGAGTTCTCAGACCACTTTTGAGGGTACAACACCTCATGGACCACCACCTATTTCTCCTGTGACTTTCTGAATAGATGGGAAGAATGTGCTATTGCTTTCTTGAGATGGAAAATGAAGCTCCAAAGTGGAGAAAGGAAGAAGACAAATCATGAGGAAAAAAAAAAACCAAAAACAGAAATGGGAAGAGGTGGGGTGCAGGAAAGAGGGAAAAAAGGTAGACAGGAGTGCAGAGAGAAGTCAAGTAAGGAGAGGAGTTACTGTCCTATTGCTTCCCCTGTCTAGCCTTTCTGAGCTAACGCTGGGTACCAGTCAAGTTAGGAGCTGAGTTGGAAAGGGTTAATCTCTAAACCCAAAATTATCTATTTAAACCTCATTTTACAAATGAGGGACCTGAGGCTGTGAGGAAAACATGACTGCTTAAGGCTGAAAAATTATTAATTACAGTTATTTAAGGTTTTCCATCCCTTGCCTGATAGTTTAAGTATCTGATTTATCTGTTGCAATGATCTGTATTCCTTCTGGTCTCCAGTCTTTTGGTCATGTTTTGTTGTTGTTGTTGTTTGTTTGTTTGTTTTACCACATATCAGAAAATTTTATTTTATTTATTTTATTTATTTTTAAGATTTTATTTATTCATTTGAGAGAGCGAGAATGAGAGAGAGAGAGCACATGAGAGGGGGGAGGGTCAGAGGGAGAAGCAGACTCCCCGCCGAGCAGGGAGCCCGATGTGGGACTGGAGCCCGATGTGGGACTCGATCCCGGGACTCCAGGATCATGACCTGAGCCGAAGGCAGTCGCTTAACCAACTGAGCCACCCAGGTGCCCCAGAAAATTTTATTTCTATTTGTCCTAAAAAATAGATCAAAATCTGTAACCTTTCCACTGCATCTGTGAAGTCTACAAGTCCAGAATTTTCCACAAGAGAGCAGATTTCCAATGTCCTGGTTTGTTTTGGTAAGTGCACCGGCACCCTCTGACTGTGTGCTGCGATTTCAGGCTCACTGTACTTATAACCTGTAGCCTTGCTCTCTCTTGCCAGTAGAACAGACTGGTATTCTTCTAATGTTGGATGTTATGAACCTGGGGTGATGAGGTCTAAGCGGAGAAGCAGGAAAGGGGGCAGAATAGGAAGGAACTGGTCAGTGAAACCTTAATTTTCAGAAGGCAGCTTGGTGCTGAAAGACCCCCCAGGGATGGGTGCTGGGAGGGTGGAGGCCAGCTAGGAGTGATGGTCTGGGACCTGGTGGTCCATAGACAGACCTTGAGCTGAACACAGTTGGTGTTCACCTTCCCCAGCCTGCCATGCATGGTGGTGGCTGAGATGCTGGAAGAAACAGTAAGGGTTTGTTACTCGGGCCCCAGTCAGGGGAAGGATGCTTTCAGGGAGGAGCAGCTGGTAAAATACAATTACCCTAGAGCTGTTCAAGATATTTTTACGGTTGCAGAGCATGAATCTAGGTGAGTTGTTATTAGTTCTCTGGGATCTGAGGATTTGAGCCACGCTGCACCCAACACCAAGGCATTTTCCCTATCTATAATCATTCTGCAGAAACATTGGACTATGTATAATTTAAAGAGGAATGGATAGAAAGGTGATAGTGGCAACATAGGTAGGCCATATTTTGGGATGTTTTACAGAGTAAGGAAGGAGAGTTTGGGTATGGCATGAAAGTATAGTGGGACTGATGAGAAGTGACTTATAGACATTTGTCATCTGACTACGTATTTGAGGGAAGGGGCAAGTGTGGGGCAAGGCACCTGGTATGCAAGAAATGATAGCACTCCACATAAGAGAGGAAGGGCAGAGTCTTAGACTGGAGGGAAGAATGAGATCCGGCAAGGGATAAGGAAATTGGGAGTGTTCTTGTACCAGATGACTGTAATCTTTTAAGAGAAGGAACTGAGACACTGGCTGGAGGGGCCAAGGGGATGGGAGGGATTGAGAAACCAAGGAGAGAGAAGACCCAGGTCCACCTCTCCGGGGTTTCTAGGAAAGGGCCAACAGAATGTCACTGAAAGAATGTTTTGGCAGCCCTAGTGTCCTGTTGTGGTTGTTTGCTGGCATGCATTCATAGATTTGTACTGAGTTTCTGTGGTTCTGCAACTTCCTTGAGCAAAGTTCTCCGAACCTGGAGCAGAAGCTGAAGAGGAAGTGGTGGCAATGGGAGTGATCTCTAATTGAGGACTGGAATGCCAGAATTTCATGAGATACACAGAAATCAGGGGTGGAAGTGTGCATAAAGCCACCCATCATGGGTCCAGTCTGGATGAGCACTCAAGTGGGCCTAGGCATGTTCTGATGATGAAGATGGGAGGGTGAGGGCCTGAAAGATTGTGGTGTGGCTGAATGGCAGGTTCTCTGGGTGTGGGGCAGTGGGAGACGTGATTGATGAGGAGGCTTTGGTCAGAGAGAACACAAATGTGTGGGTGAGTGACAGCTATGACATGCTAAGCTCCGGGATGTGGTGTCCATGATGATATGCAGAGGGGGTGTTTGTATGGTGTTATGGTCTGTGTGGATTCCAGGAATGGCATTTAGCAATTAGGTTTGACTTAGGGGTGTGTGTGTGTGTGTGTGTGTGTGCGTGCACATGCACACATATACATGTGTGTGTGTTGTGTGTATCTACCTGTGCATGCATAATAATAGCCCTCATTTCTGAAAATAATTATTGAAATAACAGCTCTTTCCTGCACATAAACATACTCTGGAATTACCATCCCAATGCTCAGGCCAAGTATAGCTCTTTATTTCCTTGAGTGTATCTCTTATCTTGTATCTATTTTGTAAATTTCTCTAAAGGCAAGAACCATCTTTGTGTCCCTTCTGTCCCTATAGCAATTCACACAGTACTGTGTACATAATGTTTTCGGAATGAAGAAACCAGGGTTGTTTTTCTTCATGACACCTTGTCTTCCCAGAAAGAAAAGAGGATAGAAGAGGATAGCAGAGACCCTCAAGTAATACAGAGACTCCTGGGAAATGGGATTTCTTTCACATGTACTCAGGACCCAAGTACCATTTACATCCTTTAGTGATACGTGATACACACCTACCATTCAGTCTCCGTTATCTTCAGAATGGGGACACTCTTTTCTCCTGCCTTCAGAAATGTTCAAGTCTCCTCAAACCCAAGCTCTTTGTTTGATTTTCTTCTCTTTCTGACCTCATCCAACATCCCTCTTTTATTTTTTTATGTTTGTTTACTTATTTATTTATTCATTTATTTATCAGAGAGAGAGAGAGCACAAGCAGGGGAGTGGTAGGCAGAGGCAGAGGGAGAAGCAGGCTTCCCGCTGAGCAGGGAGCCCGATGCAGGACTCGATCCCAGAACTCTGGGATCCTGACCTGAGCCGAAGGCAGACACTTAACCTACTGAGCCACCCAGGCTTCTCCCTCTTTCATTTCAAATTCCTTGAACCTGCAGTTCTCATTTTTCCTTTGATGCTTTCCCCTCTCTATGAGATGGCCTTCCCTTCCTTCCCTTCTTTTCCAAATGGAGTTCTTCCTTCAGCTGGCATTCCACTAAGAAGCTCTCTATTAAGGACAGGGAAAGCTGATAAACCTCAGCTCCTCTAAGAATACCTACATTTTAGCAGGTGATTTAAAAAAAAATTAGAATACATTAAAGAATCAAAGGGATAAAATTACAAGGTAAATGACAGGTAGTGGTGGTCTTCCTTGGGACCACCTCAGATAATACTAAGTGTATGACTACCAACACTTACCCATTTACCTGACTCTGACTGGGCACCTAACTAATTCTATAATCTTGGAGAAGGTGTTGATTATATTTCTTCACCTACAGGTGGTTTTGGTAATACCTGCCTCTTGGGGTTGTTTGTAGGGAGATAAATTTTATCATGGATGGGAAAGTGCTTCCTAAACTGACCATTCTTCTGCCTTCTAATACTTAATTGGGAATTGTCCCCTAAGGTTCTCCTGGGAGAGGGGAGCCAGATGATAACTGGGAGCTTAATACCCGTGAAGCTGAACTACTACACAGTAATTATTCACTTGAAAGTTAGGAGCTTTGATGGGCAAACTCTAATGTCTTTCCTGGTCCCCAACCTATGATTTAAAAAATGTTCCTAATTGGAGATTGTTTTATTATGTTCCAGTTATCTTGACTTCTCTAAATGGACTCTAAACCCCTTGAGGGCAGGGGCCATGTCTTAAAGTCCTTATGTATCTTCTATAACATTTAACACAATGCTGGACACCTAAGAGATAGTCAAGAAATGGTTCATTGATATTCATTTCTCAAATTGATTGAAATCTGAGGCTGGCTGCTCTCACAGAGAAGGCAATTTGCCATACCATGTATTTCCCTCAACCCACATGCTTCTCCATGTTCCTGCCACTGCATAGAGGAAAAGGCAGGTGGTCAAAAATCTGAAGATAGGCTAGCTTCTTAACTAGGCAGATATTAACCTCTTTGAATCTCAGTTTGAAATCTCATCTGAGATATGGACATGATGATTTCCTTCCCTGCACCAGGGGTTAGGAAGACCAACTGCAATGCAACTTTCTGGAGTGATGTACTATTGTTAATACCTATCTCTCATTCTACCTCCTCGACAGGGTTGGAGCCTGAGGTGAGCAGCAAGAAACACACTTTCAAATTAATTTCATAATTTAAGATGTGGTTCACAGATGGTTGTTTTTAACAATGCAAGGCCTTCTTATAGCTTCTTACTAAAAAAATTATTCTTGCTAACCAAGATAGGCTTTTTAAAATTTTCTGCACACTCTCTCTATATGGAATCTCTGTTATTCCCCATCTCCCTTATAGCTCCGGTTCCTGGAGAGTCTCAGGGGGATCTTCCAGGGTCATGGGTAATTTCGGGCAGAAATTTGAAGCGAATAACTGTGATGCCCCACCTATGCGTATTTCTTTCTTGTTTTCAAGTCACTGTTATGCACATCACCTTGTGTAGTCCTTACAGCTCTGATATCAGCAGAGCAAGAGGTGTGATCTTCATCTCACAAACAGAATTGATAATTTTTTTGCAGTGCTCTGCTTTCATTTTTTATTTATTTTTTAAAAAGATTTATCTATTTATTTTAGAGAGAGACAGCAGGGAGAGGGGCAGAGGGAGAGGGAGAGAGTCTTAAGCAGACTCTGTGCTGAGCGCGGAGCCTGACGCAGGGCTCAATCTCAGAACCCTGAGATCATGACCTGAGCTGAAACCAAGAGTCAGAGGCTCAACCGACTGTACCACCCAGGTGCCCCCAGTGCTCTGCTTTTAGAAAGCCCATCTCCCATAGACCTCTTGGATTTATGTATCTCCAGATTTGCAGGCCAGTGATGTCATGGACAGCAGCATGGGCATCACCTGGGAGCTGGCTAGAAATGCAGGTTCTCAGGCCCACCCCAGCCATATCTACTGAGTCAGAATCTGCATTTTAACAAGACCCCCTAGGTAATGTATGCGTACATTGAAGTTTGCAAATACTGACCTGTACATTGAAATTTGAGAATACTGACCTCAAATAAAGGTATTAATGACTTAACATTACCCTTTGCAAGAAAGAAAAGCTCCAAAGTATCTATTTTTTAAAAGAACTCTTGAAAAGGAAACATTTATCCCCAAAGAATGAGTGATAGAATTCCAGACATTGCATCTCTAGAGAGCATTCCAGAGCCCTAACATAGAAATCCTATCTCTTTCACTTACACGAGAGGCCAGTCTTGTTTGCCAGTGTCATAGAATGAAGTTTCAGAGAGAAAAAAATGAAGAATGATACAAGAAAATAGGGCAACAATTTACAAACCTAAAATGGTAATTTATACATATTTTCTTTCATAAAATATGCAGTATAATAAAATTTTATCATACAGGTGATAGTTAATCAAACAACACTTAGAAAAATGTATCAACTTGCTAAAAACATTGAGTTCTTGTTTTCACCATAACCAATTTCAGAATCACCACAGACAATGTCACTCCCCTTCCCTACTAGTTTAATCATCTTCTATATACGAAGAGACTAAAATTTTTTCTATTTAGTCAAATTCGCAGGAAGTTTGTAAGTGGATTGTCTTTGCAATATTGTTCTTCATTTAACCCATTTAAAAAAATTTCCACACAGAGCGCATGAAGGTAAGTTTGTCAAATTGTTAACAACCTCAGACTTTAATTACATGTTGGCTCCATTTGGTAAGATTAGAAGCTTCATCAGAACTGAATTAGTAATCCTAGAATCATACACTGTAAGCCTATAAAGATGACCCAATATAAATTCTTTTATAAATGGGGAAACTGAGGCTCAGAGAAGGGGTGTTACTTGTTCAAGACCACTCTCATAGTTGGGATTATTAGAGGTTTCAACTGAAAAGGTTTTTAGTTGTAAGGAAGCCTGAACAAAACCACACATTTCCAATGTTCTTCTGGTTTTCATGTTCACCCACACGCTTAACACAGCCCATCTAGGAACCAAGATTTTGGATCAATCCTTTTCATGAGATACACCAACTCACCTTGTTAGCAATCTCCTGGATTTCTGGAGTGGCAGGTTTGGCTTCAGTTAAGCCTCCAGGTATCATTTTGGCTAATTGCTTCTTTGCTAGGCAGGACGCTGGAACTGAAGTGATCAAGGAAGCGTGGAGACTGGTTTTTAAAGAGGGTGTTGCTCAATAAGCTCCGCCTCCAGAAGGTTTTCTTTTTCACAAAGAGCAAAAAGGCACAGGGAAAATGAATATGTCTTGAAGCTTGCAAGCCATGCTGCTTCCTCAACAGAGTGTGCCAGTAGGAATTTGGGAGAATGAGTGCTGAGGATGAACAAATGGGTGTGCCCAGCGAGTCAACTACGTCATCACAGGGACTCAGACTTCCCTGCATTCTCTTGGACAATGAGTCCATCCTGGTGCATCTGAGGAATGAAATCTGGAGCCACGACCAGAGTTTCCCACTGTTTTAAACCTCTAATACTAAATTTTATATTTTAAAGGTATATTTATTAATAATGTCAAGGCTGATTGTTTAGAATTTACTTGACTTTATAAAGAAAGTAAAAGTGTCTGTCTGGAGAACCTTGGCTGGATATTTGTATTTTACTGTTTGTTTGTTTGTTTTTACATTTCTAGAACTGTAGAAAAACACAAAGAGTAAAACAACAAGCACCTATATTCCTATCACCCAGATTTAAAACTTTTAACATTTTATCTTACCTACTTTCCCTTTTTTCTTTCCTTTCCTTTCCTTTTCTTCTTTCTTTCTTTCTTTCTTTCTTTCTTTCTTTCTTTCTTTCTTTCTTTCTTTTTTTTTGGTAGTTGTTTTTAAGAAAATCAGTATTACCAGTCTCCCATTCCCACCCCGCGCCCCCCAACTTTGCCCTCCACAGAGGTAAACTACACTGTGAGTTTGATATCCTTCTAGCCCATTTTATACATTTACTTAGTGTGTTTTTAAAAATTTATTTAAGTTGTATGCTAAACATATACTCTATATATGCTTTTTTCCTGCTCAACATGTTTTTGAGTTGTTCCATGTTGACACACAGATAGATCAATCTAGTTTATTTCCTTTAACTGTTATTTGATGATAGATTGATCTATTATCTATCTATCTATCTATCTATCATCATCTATCTATCTATCATCTAATCTCTCTAACTACTATATGCTATTCCACATTTTACATACTTATTCCCCTACTGATGAAGACTTTGGTTGTTTCTCGTTTATTACCCTTATAAACAATATTGCATTTTTTTTCCCTTTTGTCCATGTGTGACAGCTTCTGGAGGGAAATTATCTAGAAGCAAAATTACTGCTTTATGTGAATATTTATCTGCATTATTTTATTCAATTGTTGGAATATATAACATGTACACATGATAAGAATATTCAAAAGGAACAAAAGAGTTTACAGTATAAGGAATTCTTCACCCACTCTATTCCTCAGCCACCCTTCTATTCTCTAAAGACTATTGTCACCAGCTTCTGTATCCTTCAGAGATATTCTTTACATGTACAGATATTAAATAATTAACTACACACATACATATACATATGTATATACTTTTCTTCTATAAATGGTACAAATGGTACCCTACTTATCCTTATTATATGCTTTGCTTTATCCCTAACAATATATTTTGGAGACTGTTCTATATTATTATATTACACATTAATACTTTCATATTATAATTAATTAATATGTAATATATAAATTATATATTAGACAGGAGCTTCATTCTTTATAAAGTTTGACAGGTGCTTGACAAATTTTTGGAGCTAGGTGGTTGTCTTACTGGATAAGCTAAGGGGTGCTATGCAGATGGATGCACATGGAATGCCCTGATCCATGTATTGAGAAAAATAGCAAAGGTGAATGACATGGTATTCAATCAAGAGGCCACAAGTCATCTTACGACTTAACTCTGGCCATAGATAGTCCTTGACATCTTCCTGTGACCTTTCTAAGTCAGGTCCTCTCATATCCAGGCCTTCAACCTTTTTTCAAGGGCACAGTCAGTTTCTGCCTCTCTGTTCACCAACTAGTTCAGGTGGTATTTACCTAATCTCCCCAGTGGTCAGGCGTGGGGTAAGCAGCATATCTTCTGTTCTCTTTCTAGAGTCTATGCCTGGTACTCTTGGGTATTCAAAACCTTTGAGAACCTGTTGGTTCTCAAAAATTTCTTTTAGAAGCAAAAACTGACCCAAAGCAAATATTGCTTTTGTCTTTGCATTTCTATTATACCATCCTAGCTCTTCTCAAGGTAGTATGGATGTCTCTGATAGGGAAGAGTCACATAGAAGGAAGTGCAGAAAAGAAAAGCACAAAAATTAATATCTCTGTTAATAAAAATTAAAGTGACAAAAAGAGACTAGAGGTTGCCGCTGGCTGGGAGTGGGAGAGAGGATCTACTGCAAACGGGCACAGGAAATGTTTTCAGGAGATGGAACTGAACTGTTCTATAGTGGTGTGATTGTGGTGGTGGATATCAATGGTACACAATTACCAAAATTCATCAGATTGTACACTTAACATGGGTGGACTTTATTGTATGTAAGTTATACCCCCTCAAAAAAAAAACTGAGGTAAAAAAGCACTACCTTTTAAACACCTTGCTGATGTGTCTCTTGGTCTTGCTTTTATACTGCTTCCTCTAATATTTTCTTAATTTGAATTTGAATTGATTCCATCTTAGTAAGTCAACAATAATTTAAACTTCTGTCTTGTTACTTCACTAAGAAGCACAAGAGCCTCTCCCACAGTAGTCAGATGTTAGCTACCATGAAATACAATTATTTTTCAAATATGGTCTAGGACAGAGCTTTTTTTGTATTACATAATTTATAATTTCTTTCTGGGAAGAAATTAGCTTTCTTGATAACATACTTAAGCAACTTTCTGATGAACTTTGATAGGATTAAGACTTGTTCGGCAAACCCAATTATTTTCTCATAAAATAACTAGTTACGTTTTATAAATGATACGAATAAGTTTCTCATACCTTTCAGAGGACTACAAAACTCAGGCTTCCCTTGTGATCATTAGGGATGGACAAGGGCCTTGTGGAAAACTGCAGAACCAGCCTTCGAGGAGGGGTTGGCCAACACTGCGATTGAGGAAAGTCATGTCAGTCTTGCCATTAAAATCAGGGTAGACCTGGAGGAGGGGCCGTGACAGTGGGAGGTGGGAGGAAGATCCGGGAGGAAGGTGAGGAAGTTTCAGTGGAGGGGAGGAGAGTTGGGGGCCAGCAGCCCCTGTCCAGTGGATTTTTTTATGTTGGAGATGCACATGGGCTGTTGAGGCAGTTGGTGGGTGGCTGCCTGTGACCATGCAGACCCCCAAAGAGTCCAGTGCCATCAACACTCATGTAACTAGAATCTCTGCTCTCGCTGCTCTACACCAACTTCATACGCAGGGCAAATGTCTTCTTTCTCAAACTCAATTTTTGTCAGTCTTTCCTGCACCCAAGTTAGTGCAGTGGTTTTCAAATTGCCCTCAAGGGACTCTAAAGGTTTCTCAGAGGTCCCCTCGGGCCTGGAGGCGAGGGTGAGAGGAAATGGGGGAAGGGGAAAGAACAGTTAGCTACCCATAAATGCTTTGCCTCCGCTTTTTGCTTCAACTAGAGTGGTGTGGCTAAGCACAGAGAAGAGGGAGTTCTCTGAAAGAATTCCTTTCAGAAGGAGTGCTCTATTCTTATGAAAGAATTTCCTTGTCCAGGCCTTCTGGGGAGAAAGCTGTGACTCTCTGATCTGGGTGTTGACTGGCATCTTGGCTTGAGAAAAGCAGTTTTTATTCTGCATTCAGAGAGAAGGGGAGACAGTTCAGCTAGCCAGGTGTCAAGAGAGCCAGCCTGTACTTTATGATGAAACCGCTTTCTGTGACTTTGAACTTCAAACTTGCAAAAAGTTGACCCAACTTACAAAATGCTTGGTAGGAGTGGATATTTTTTTTTTTTTTTTGAGAGGGAGCTCGTTGTCAGAGTTTCATGCCTGAACTGCTGTGTAGCAAAACAGAGTGGACAGAAGGGAATAAAAAGAGTGAGCCCTTAGGGCTCAGCCAAACTCCTGGGGCAGGCATAGAGTTTCCTCCTCTCCAAACTAGATCTCTTTGGCTGGGGAGTTCCCAGTTCCCATCTGGTTTGCATATATTTGGAGTTCCGTGTGGGATTCTTTCCCCCACCCACACTTTTTTTAAATTGAAGCACAATTTATATGTGGCAAGATGCACATGTTTTTAGTGCATAGCTCAATAATATGTGCTTAAATTTTCACAGTTGTTTACACCCATATAATGTTATAGAATATTTTCATCATCCCAGAAAGTTCCCTCATATCCCTTCCCAGTTACTACAGTCTGTTCAACCAGTCCTTTTCCAGTTTTTAAATTTCATATAAGTGGACTCATACTGTAGATTTTCTTTTTTAAAATTTAAATTCAATTTAGTTAACATATAATGTATTATTAGTTTCAGAGAGAATTTAGTGATTCATCAGTTACATATAACACCCAGTGCTCATTACATAACCTGCCCCCCTTAATGCCCATCACCCAATTATCCCTTCCCCCTACCCACCACCCCTCCAGCATCCCTCAGTTTGTTCTCTATAGTTGAGTCTCTTCTGGTTGCCTCCCTCTGTGTTTTTATCTTATTTTTCCTTCCTTTTCCCTATATTCATCTGTTTTGTTTCTTAAATTCCACATATGAGAGAAATCTCATACTATAGATATTCTTTTGTGTTTGACTTCTTTTTTTCAGCAAAATGATTTTGACATTCACCCATGTTGTTGCTTTTATCAAATGGTTTACTCCTTTATTTCTTTTTCTTTTTTTTTTTTGCATGTTTTTGTATCTCTTTCCATATATCCATATTTACATGTGATTTTTGCACTTTTATGAGGCTTATACTATAAATTAGTATTGAACATACTGATATATGATTTTTCTGGCCAGATATATAAACACAATATAAATGCAGTAAAAGTAATGCTCAGAGTGTTGATTTAAGGTGAAGAAAGGCCCAGGACCACAGAACCCAGAGGTTCACCGAATGTTTCTGACCACCTGCTACAGAGCCCTTGAGGAATCCCCAGGATGGAAGACACACAGACGTGCAAACAGAAAGCAGGGCCACAGAATGAAGTGTGTCATCTGGGAAATGTCTACAAGGAGAAGGGGTCCCTGAAGAACCCCCTACGGAAAGTAAACTGTCAGTGTTTTTTTTTATGATTTTTAAAATTTTTTTATTATGTTATGTTAATCACCATACATTACATCATTAGTTTTTGATGTAGTGTTCCATGATTCATTGTTTGTGTATAACACCCAGTGCTCCATGCAATACGTGCCCTCTTTAATACCCATCGCCAGGCTAACCCATCCCCCCCCCCTCCCCTCTAGAACCTCAGCTTGGTTTTCAGAGTCCATAGTCTCTCATGATTCATCTCCCCCTCCGGTTTTCCCCCCTTCATTCTTCCCCTCCTGCTATCTTCTTTTTTTTTTTTTTTAAACATATAATGTATTATTTGTTTCAGAGGTACAGGTCTGTGATTCTACAGTCTTACACAATTCACAGCACTCACCATAGCACATACCCCCCCCCAAATGGTATTATTTGGCAGTTTCTAATAAAGTTAAATGGAATTCCATTGTATGAATATGCCATGTTTTTTTAATTCTACAGATGGGCATTTCTATTTTTGGCTATTTTGAATAAATCTACTATAAATAAGTCATTTCTCTTGAGTATATACCTAGGAGTGGAAATCCTGGGATATAAGGGAGGTGTATGTTTAACTTTATTAGAAACTGCCAAATAATACCATTTTAAACTCCTGTCAACAATTCATGAAAGTTCTGGCTTCACCATCCACTTCAAAAATTGGTATAGTTATGTTAGTCTTTTTAATTTTAGCCATTTCTGTGGATATATGTAGTGTATCTTCCTGTGATTTTGATTTGCATCTCCTTGATGAGTAATAATTTTTAGCACCTTTTCATGTGCTTGTCAATCACGTGGATATTTTGTTTTTTTAATTTTTTATTTTAATTCCAGTTAGTTAACATAGAGTGTTATATTAGTTTCATGTGTACAATATAGTGATTCAACAGTTCCATACATCACCCAATATGCATCATGACAAGTGCACGTTTTAATACTATTTAAGCCATCCCCCCACCTCCCTTCTGGTAAACCATCAGTTTGTTCTCTATAATTAAGAGTCTGTTTCTTGATTTGTCTCTCTCTCCCTTTCCCCCCCCTTGCTCATTTGTTTTGTTTCTTAAATTCTATATATGAGTGAAATCATATGGTATTTTCTTTCTCTGACTGACTTATTTTGCTTAGCACAATACTCTCTAGGTCCATCCATGTTGTTGCAAATGGAAAGGTTTCATTCCTTTGTATGGCTGAATAATATTCCATCATATATGTATATATATATATATATGATGGAGAAAAGGGAGATATATATATATATATATATGTATAGATATATATATATATATATACACACACACACCACATCTTCTTTATCCATTTATCAGTCAGTGGACACTGGGCTACTTCCATATGCCTTTGAATTAGTGCTTTTGTATTCTTTGGGTAAATACCCAGTAGTACTATTAATTACTACTATGATTGTAGGGTAGTTCTATTTTTAACTTTTTGAGGGACCTTCATACTGTATTCCCAAGTAGCTGCACCAGTTTGCATTCCCACCAACAGCACATGAGGGTTCCCCTTGCCAAAGGGGGGAACATCCTTGCCAAAACCTGTTGTTTCCTGTGTTGGTAATTTTAGCCATTCTGACTGGTGTGAGGTGATATCTCATTGTAGTTTTGACTTGCATTTCCCTCATGGTAAGTGATGACGAACATCTTTTCGTGTGTCTGTTGGCATCTGTATGTCTTCTTTGGAGAAATGTCTGTTCATGTCTTCTGCCTATTTTTTAATTGGATTATGTGTTTTTTGAATGTTGAGTTGTATAAGTTCTTTATACATTTTGGATACGAACCCTTTATCAGATATGTCTTTTGCAAATACCTTCTCCCATTCTGTAGGTTGCCTTTCAGTTTTATTGATTGTTTCCTTTGCTGTGCAGAAGCTTTTTATTTTTAGATGGTCCCAATAGTTTATTTCTGCTTTTGTTTCCCTTGCCTCAGGTGACATATCAAGAAAAAAAGTTGCTACACCTGATGGCAAAAAGGTTTCTGCCTGTCCTCTCCTCTAGGATTTTTACAGCTTTCTGTCTCATATTTAGGTCTTTCATCTATTTTGTATGTGATGTAAGAATCATTTGGATATTTTCTTTCATGAAGTCTCTCTTGAAGTCTTCGCCCCCCCCCCCTTTTTTCTGTATGGAAAACTTCTTTATGTATTTTGGATGTGAGTTCTTCATAACACATGTATATATATATTGCAAATTTTCTCCCAGTCTGTAGCTTCTCTTTTTACTTTCATAATGGGTGTTTTTTGATGAGTGGAAGCTTTTAGTTTTGATGAAGTCCATTTTTTTTTATGGTTATTGCCTATGACATGTTTAAAAAATATTCACCAACATTAAGGTTCAGGAATATATCTTCCTATTTTTTTTTAGACACTCCATAGTTTTAGCTTTTACATTTAAGTGTATGATCTATCTCCAGTTTATTTTTGTATGGTATGTGAAAGAGGTCAAATTTCCTTTGTTTTTCTTTACAGATAGCTAGTTGTTCCAATACCACTTACTGGGGAAAAAAATCCATCCTTCTTTCACATTGAATTTTATCAACACCTTTGTTGCAAATAAGTTGACTATGTAAATGTGGGTCTATGCACTTATTATTAAGTGCCTTTTCCCCCTGAGGGCCTGGTGAGCCAAGAGAAAGGGGAAAGACAGCAAATATCAGGTATCTTGCCAAGGAAGTCTAGATCTAAAGAATAAGATATGTGGAAGGAAATGGTATATGGTTGTTAACTTTGTCCTTCTCTTGCCCCTAAGAACAATGTTCCTATTGTGTATATAGGTCTGCTGTTGGTAAAGGCATTAAATACCATGCTTGTAACCAGTTATGTGGACTTAAGAAGTGCTGTAGCCAAAATTGTGTGGCTCTCAGATTTCCATCCCTCCCCCAATCCCCTTAGATGTTACTGTACTCACCTATTTTCCTTATCTCATCTATTAAAACTTACTCTTACAAGAGAATCTGCAAATCTTTCACAAAAAAGTACAGATGATTAATAAAAATCACCCATAAATATTGACATTTTGGCTGAGGTGAAGAAATATGATGGTGAAGTTTTATGTATGTGATAAACAAATACATTTTGGGAAGTAGAGTGTTCTTAGTGTCCATTGATCACATCAGTTTGGTGATCACCTATCTTGCTTACATGTTAAAGCTGACGTTTCCTTGTTTCAAAAACTTATTCTGACTTTGTTAGACCCCATGTGTTTCTTCTACCACCATCCTTCCTCAGGGACCCATCTCTATCCGTTCCAAAAGTCTAAAGTTGGCAAAAGTTGCTCACAAGGAAGGAGGTAGTTTTATATTATAGAAAAAACAATGTTGGATTAAATAATTTTAGAGAATAGTTGAAAACTTAACAAAAAATGTATCTAACTGTCCCCAGGTGTTTATATTTACTAACATTTTCTCTAGATTATAAACTCTATTTAAATATACAATTTAGGGCGCCTGGGTGGCTCAGTCATTAAGCGTCTGCCTTCGGCTCAGGTCATGATCCCAGGGTCCTGGGATCGAGTCCTGCATCGGGCTCCCTGCGCGGCAGGAAGCCTGCTTCTCCCTCTCCCACTCCCCCTGCTTGTTTTCCTGCTCTCACTATCTCTCTCTCTCTGTCAAATAAATAAATAAAATCTTAAAAAATATATATACAATTTAGTGATTGGTAAGTGTCTGCATTAAATCTTCTTTAATGGTTCTTGCAGCTTTGTTGAGGTATAATTGACAAAATTATAATATATTTAATGTGTTCATCACAATGATTTGATGTACATATACATTGTGAAAGAATTCTCACAGAAGTAATGAATACATCCAACTATCCATCACCTCAGACACACCTTTGTGTGTGTGACAACATTTAAGTTCTACTCTCTTAGCAAATTTCAGTTATACAATACAAAATTATCAACTAGTTACCATGTTATTCATTAGATCCTCAGATCTTATTCATATTATAACTGAAAATTCATAGCCTTTTACCAGCCTTTCCCTATTTTCTCCAGTCTCAGCTTCTAGCAACCATCATTTTTTAAAAAAGATTTATTTATTTTAGAGAGAGGAGAGAGAGAGTAGGTAGGAGGCAGAGGGAGAGGGAGAAAGAGAGAGAGAATCTCAAGCAGACTGACCACTGAGTGTGGAGCCCAACTCAGGGGCCCTATTCCACAACCCTGAGATCATGACCTGAGCCAAAATCAAAAGCTGGATACTTAACCAACTGAGGCACCCAGGTGTCCCATCTAGCAACCATCATTTTACTGTTTCTATGAGTTAGACTTTTTTTTTTTTTTTTAAGGTTCCACATGTAAGTGATACTGTGCAGTATTTGTCTTTCTCTGTTTGGCTTATTTCATTTAGCACAATGCCCTCCAAATTCATCCATGTGCAGGGTTTCCTTCTTTTTAAAGGCAGAATAATATTCCTCTGTGTGTGTGTGTGTGTGTGTGTGTTCACATTTTCTTTGTCCATTCAGTTGTCAACAGACACTTAGATTGATTCCATACTTTGGCTACTGTGAATATTGCTGCAATGAACATGGGAACATAGATATCTCTTTGAGATAGTGATTTGTTTTCTTTGGATATATATCTAGAAGTTGGACTGCAGAATGATATGGTAGTTCTATTTTTAATTTCCTGAGGAATCTCCTACTGTTTTCCATAGTGGCTGTACCAGTTTACCTTCCTACCAACTGTACAGGGTTACTTTTCTTCACATCCTAGCCAGCATTTATTATCTCTTCTCTTTTTTCCCTCAGCTTTATTGAGATATTATTGACATACAATATTGTGTGAGTTTAAGGGGTGATGATTTGACATATGTACATATTTCAAAATGAGTATCACAATAAGTTTAACACAACCATCACCTCACATAGTTACTTCTTTTTTGTGGTGAGCATTTTAAACATTCACTCTCGGCAACTTTCAAGTATACAATAGAGTACTATATCACCATGCTGTACATTACATTCCCAGAACTTATTAATTTCATAACTGGAAGTTTATACCTTTTAACTATTTTCATGCATCCACTCCTTCCCCCAGCAACCACCAATTTACTCTCTGTGTCTATGAGTTCCATTTTATTAAGATTACACATATATTGTCTTTCTCTGTCTGACTTATTTCACTTAGCATAATGCCCTTGAAATCCATCCATGTTGTCATAAAGAGCAGGATTTCCTTCTTTTTTTTTATGGCTGAATTATAATCTATTGTATCTCTTGTCTTTAAAAAAATTTTTTTTAAATAAGCTGTATGCCCAATGTGGGACTTGAATTCATGAATGACCCCAAGATCAGGAGTCACATGCTCTACTGACTGAGCCAGCCAGGTACTCCTCTTGTTTTTTTGATAGTAGACATCCTAATAGGTGTGAGATGATCTCATTGTAGTTTTGATTTGCATTTCTCTCATGATTTGTGATCTTGGGTACCTTTTCAAGTACCCGTTGGCTATTTGTATGTTTTCTTTGGAAAAATGTTTATTCAGGTCATTTGCCTGTTTTTAAAATGGGTTGTTTTTTTGCTATTGAGTTGTATGAGTTCCTTGTATATTTTGGATATTAGCTCCTTATTGGATGTGTGGTTTGCAAATATTTTCTCCCATCCTACAGGTTACATTTTCATTTTGATAATGATTTCCTTTGCTGTGCAGAAGCCTTTTAGTTTGATGCAGTCTTATTTATTTTTGCTTTTTTAACGTTTGCTTTTGGTGTGAAATCTAAAAAATCATCACTCCAACCAGTGTTAAGGAGTTTACCCCCTATGTTTTCTTCTGGAAGTTTTACAGTTTCAGGTCTTATGTTCAATTTAATCCATTTTGAGTTGACTTTTATAAATGGTGTGAGATAGGGGTCCAATTTCATTCTTTTGCATGTGGCTCTCCAGTTTTTCCAACACCATTTATTGAAGAGACTATTTTTCCCCATTGTATATTTTGGCTCCTTTGTCAAAAATTAATTGACCATGTACATTTGAAACTAATATTATACTGTATGTTAAATAACTGGAATTTAAATACTTAAAAATTAATTGACCACATATGTATGGGTTTATTTCTGAGCTCTCTATTCTGTACCATTGACCTGTGTGTCTGTTTTTATGCCAATACCATACTGTTTTGATTATTAGCCTTGCAATGTAGTCTTTAATTAGGAAGTATGAGCAGCTTTGTTCTTCTTTTTCAAGATTGCTTTGGCTATTTGGGGTCTTTTGTGGTTCCATACAAATTTTAGGATTAAAAAAATGCCATTGGAATATACTTTTTAAAGATTTTATTTATTTATTGAGAGAGAGAACAGGGGCAGGGAGAGGGGGAGGGGCAGAGGGAGAGAGAGTAGTAGACTCCCAGCTGAGTGTTGAGCCTGATGTGGGGCTTGATCCCAGGACCCTGGGCCAAAGTCAGCCACTTAACTGACTGAGCCACCCAGGTACCCCGCCATTGGAATATTGATAGGGATTGCATTGAATCTGTAGATTACTTTGGATAGTTTGGGCATTTTAACAATATTAATTCTTCCAGTCCATGGAAACAGGGTATCTTTCCATTGTGTCTTCCTCATTTTTTTTCATCAATGTTTTATACTTTTTAAGGTGCAGATCTTTCACTTCCTTGGTTAAATCAGTACCTCAGTATTTTATTCTGTTTGATACTATTGTAAATGGGATTGTTTTCTTAATTTCTCTTTCTGAGAGTTCATTGGTAGTGTATAGAAATGTGACTGATTTTTGTATATTGGTGTTAAATCCTGCAACTTTTCTGAATTTGTTTATTAGTTGTAACACGTTTTTTGATGGGATCTTCGGTTTTCTCTATATATCATATCATCTGCAAACAGAGACAATTTTACGTCTTCCATTCCAATCCGGATGGGTTTTTTTACCCCTAATTGCTTTGGCTAGGACTTCCAGGACTATATTGAATAAAAATGGTGAAAGTGGGCACCCTTGTCTTATTCCTGATCTTAGAGGGAAAGCTTTCAGCTTTTCACCATTAACTATGATGTTAAATAATTATCATTAATTGAGCTGATAGTTATTCTTTTAAAAAGTAGAAGGTACAGGGATGCCTGGGTGGCTCAGTTGGTTAAGCATCTGCCTTTCGCTCAGGTCATGATCCTGGAGTCCCAGGAATGAGTCCCAGGATTATCAGACTCCCTGCTCAGCGGGGAGTCTGCTTCTCCTTCTCCCTCTGCTCCTCCCCGTGCTCTTTCTCTCTCTCTTGCTTGCCCGCTCACTTTCTCAAAAATAAATGAAATCTTTAAAAAAAAAAGTAGAAGGTACATATGAAAGCATTTCTTAGCCAATCACATCCTAATTATTAGATTCATGGCATTCTAGCTTCTTGGAGTTTCCTGGACATCCCTAACTTCTCTGCCCATGGAAAATTCTTCAAACTGTGCGAAAAATCTTTCCATTGCAAAAAGTAACAAAAATTCTAGCCAAGACAAGGCAAAGGAAAAAAAATTCTGGCCACAGAGGGCTCTGGCTTTCCATTGGTGGTGGTGGCCAGTAATGAGCAGAGAGTGAGATCCCCTGTAGAGAGCAAGATGGAGTCACTAAGGTCAAGCAGAGGCCTGTGTCAAGCAATGACTCAAGCAGCTAAGGGCGTTGCAGTTAACACCAGATATCGAAGAGACCAGCACCAGCTGATGACACACTCAGAAGTGATAACCAGCAGAAATGGAAGAGGTCTGCAAAAGCCAAGATTGATTAAGTCCCTTTAAAAAAGAGAAGATTTTTGCAAGTCACACTCCTCAGACACTGACCCCTCTGTGTCTGACCACTTCAGAAAGGGAGCTGCTGCCGAAGGCTCTGCCTGACTTCCGAAAAGAACAAAGATCTTTCAGTGCTTGAACATAAGAAGCAGTAAGTGCCAAGAGCGGATCTGTACCAGACTGAGGCCTTACATCAACTGCACGTCACAGACTGACTTTGCGTTTGGTTTGTTAACCTCCTATCCTCTGATCTATCTTGTTTGTTGTGTGACTTGTCCTGTGCTTTGCTTTGTGTGACATGTAAGAAGCCAAGTTAAACAGGTGGTGAAATATCATTGAATTTAAGATCCTGAACCTGCTTTATCATTATGTTAACTTTGCTTTACGACTAAATAAAGCGGACATTGTGGAGAGACACAACT
This sequence comes from Mirounga angustirostris, assembly GCF_029215605.1. Lineage (NCBI taxonomy): Eukaryota > Metazoa > Chordata > Mammalia > Carnivora > Phocidae > Mirounga > Mirounga angustirostris. The sequence continues at coordinate 66,396,415 of NW_026991709.1, read as the reverse complement.
CATGTGTATGCCTTCACAGCATGTTCATGACATTCCCCAAAAGGTGAGTTCTGAACTTCATGAGTTAGAGGTATCTTGCGGTGGATTAGGCATGGAGATGCACTGGGGGTAGGGAAGGCTGGGATGGTGATATAAGGTGGCTTTTGACCCATATCTGCTTTTATGGTCCCTGATTTGGCTAACTTTGAAGAGGCTTATACAGGTGTGCTGAGACTGAAGGTGGGACTGATGCACTTAAAGCCAACAAGTCCGGGTGCCATTCTGGCCCTAGGGCACCCCTCTTGGTGCCAGGACACTAGGTGAGGTTGGGAACATAGTCTGAAGGGTTGTAGAAGCAAGGTTGTCATCCTTCAAGAATAAATCTTTCAGGAAGCTACAGTTTTTCTCACTTCAAAAGTGAGTGTAACAGCAATCATTCTCCTCCTCTTTCTCCACAGGATAAAGGAACTGGTGATCTCAACAACCCCGCTGGCTTTTGGGTAGTCTCCAAACAATGCAGAAAAGCTTGTATTGCCGCAGGCATCATTCAGACTTTTGCTCAATAACCCAGTCTATGAGTTGGGTTGCACTTTTGCCCTTTGAGTGGAGAGGGAAGTAAACTGTAGGGGTCTACTCACTGTGGATATTCATAAAATGAACCGGCGATACTGCAGTTGGCTCAGTCAATTTTTATGACTAATAATAAATGCCAGGGTGGAGTAATATTAAGCAATCAGTGTTGCTGCACCTCTCCCTAGGGAGAAAATTCTGCCCCTGCCCAAACACACACTGGGATGACAGGCATCTCCCAACATGACTTTGTGTCAGTTTACACCCTGGGGAAAAGCGACTCATGCATATGCACAGGGCCATGCTCTCAAAGGATTCTTGGGAAATGTTAATTTATGAGTTTGGCTTTGTGGATTGTATGGCTGGGTTCAACTTAGCAGTATTTCCCAACATATGATCTGAATCCCCTGGGACGCTTTCTGAGCCCTATCTCACATTTATTAAATTAACAACCCATGGGGGTGAGCCCTATAATCTGCATTTTAAAGAAGCCCCCCTAGATGATTCTTGTGTGTCCTAAATTTAGGGTCCTAGCAACTTATAATGTCGGTGTCCTGAGTTTATAGATGCATTAGGGAGGTGCACAGTTGGAAATCTGGAAGAGCAGTTCATTGCTAGAAGGCAGCCATTTTTACAAAAGAGAAAACAAATGAAAACAGCCCAAGGAAAGAGTTAAAGCAAATGTTGGCAACATGTGGTATTCATATCAAGTTACATGCATGGGTTCTGGGTTCATGTTGTGGAACATCCAGTGGGGGGCATGTAATGTGCCAGTACTTAAAAGTGTTTGTCTTAGCCCTGTGACCATGCCTCCAGTTGTAGCTGGGGATTTTGTGCCTGGGCAGGTGGAGCTTTTTTTTTTTTTAAAGATTTTATTTATTTATTTGACAGAGAGATAGAGAGCACAAGTAGGCAGAGAGGCAGGCAAAGGGGGAGGGAGAAGCAGGCTCTCCGCCGAGCAGGGAGCCCAATGTGGGACTCGATCCCAGGACCCTGGGATCATGACCTGAGCCGAAGGCAGACGCTTAACCAACTGAGCCACCCAGGTGCCCCCAGGTGGAGCTTTTAATCAGAAGAGGACAGATGATCCTTACAACACTACCATGTCATCTATTAAAAACCAAACTGATCAATATTTCTCCACAACCTGGGGAGTCCTTTTGCCTTCTGTGTCATTTCCATTTGTTTTTTGTGCCCTATAGATAACCAGTGTGTGGCTGGATCAGCCCTGTGGTTCTTTCTCTTTTTTTCAGCCTGTGGTTCTTATTATGATTGCAAGACACCCTCAGCAACAGTATACATTTTTTGGGGAAAAAGTATACTATTTATATATTCCACTATCCTGGGAATTACATGACACATGTGGGGTCACACAGGAAAGTCACAGATAGAGAGGTAGAGAGGGAGCATGAGAGAGTGCAAGTGTGTGCCTGGGGTTCTGCTTTTATTAAGGTTGAGCGTGAGGTTTGGGTCATTCTTTATTGGTGAATTTAAAACATAAGAGCAGGGATTTAAAGTGTGGTAAGAGAAAAAATAAATAACCCAAATGCTCGGTTGTTGAAACCAACCAAGATCTCTAAAACAGAGGAGCTTTGGTGGGGGTGAGGGGTGGGAGGAGCGGCCTGGCTCTTTATTTAGTCTTGTGGCTGGCAATGAGTTTATTCAAGATAGCCATCTTTGAAGTGGATGCTTCTTTGAAGTGGATGTGCCGGCAATCAAACCTTTTGTCAGGCACTTGCATTACAAAAAAAGAAAAACCTACTTTGGGGCTTACACTACACCATTTTAACCTTTCCAGTGTTCCTTTTCCCTTGCACGGATCCAGCCACCCTGGGAAGGAAGGGAAGGCAGAGTTAAACTTTAAAACTCTTATATTACATTCATTGATATTTGGAAATACTATATTTTGATAGAGGGACCTTCTAAAGACTGAAATAGAATATTAGCAATATAAATCTGACATGAAACTGAATAAATGAGGTGTTGGCATAATACTTCTGAGATACTAGAAAACTCTAACTTCAAGGCTCAGCGCACAGAAATCCAGGGGCGATGTTGTAGGAACCCCTCAAATATACTGGCAGTTATGATTTCACAAGGTCTCTCAAATTCACCCTTCCTTGCTGTTTCATGGGTGCCACTCCATCAAAGCTTTCGTCACACCCTTACCAGATTATTGCTGACACTTTCTGGCTGGATTCCACCCTTCTAGATCCTCCGGAAAACGAAGTGTTTCTCAAACACTTAAAAAAAAAAAAGTGTTGCTCCACAACTTGGGAACTTCCTGTAGTTTATCCAGTCAATCACTTTGCCAATAGGCTGTAACTCCTTCTGGTGTCCATCTGCCTATTTGTGTCTCTGTAATGATAAAACACAATTTCACAGATGCAAGAATGGTAAGGGTCACATTTTTCTTTTCTTTCCCCTCTTTCCTTTTCTTTCTACAGGTAAGCAGAGCTTATATTTTCCAGATAAGTTGAGAAATATTTTCTGTATTTTCATACGGAGAATGGTTGTGCTCCAGAGAGACAAGCAGCTTACTGGCAAGAAAAGCAGGGCACCCCTGCCAATGGTGGGTAGCCAGAGCCTTGGCAATCTCTGTTATGGGTAAAAACTGTGGACAAGCCAGGGACCTGGCCAGAATTGAGAAACCTGGGAAACAACTAAAGTGGGGTTTGAAGTTGCAAACAGAACCATTATTTGGCCCTGGTTATCTTTTTTATATATCTGTGTTTAAATATAATTCATACAACCCTAATCACAACCTTTGACTTTCTGCCTTGAACTGATTTTCTATTTTTACCCTGCAATATTCTATTTTTTTAAAAGATTTTATTTATTTATTTGAGAGAGAGAATGAGATAGAGCGAGCATGAGAGGGGGGAGGGTCAGAGGGAGAAGCAGGCTCCCCGCTGAGCAGGGAGCCCGATGCGGGACTCGATCCAGGGACTCCAGGATCATGACCTGAGCCAAAGGCAGTCGCTTAACCAACTGAGCCACCCAGGCACCCTACCCTGCAATATTCTAAAAAGGATTTGAATCAGCATGCTTAGGTGCTTCAAACACAGCAGCAATATGAACTTGTACTGTATGTAATTGAGGAAATTGGGAATGGAGAGAAGGAAAATAAGAGTAAGAAGAAAAAAAAATTGAAACCAAGGTGTGGTTATTACACTAAATGTGGACTTTTCTAAGATAGGGTTAGTTGTCAGAGGCAAGCTACAAATTTGGATTTTAAGGTTGTTGGAGCCAAAGCAAAGAGGGAAACAAGATTAAACAATTCATGGAGGAGAGAAAGCAGTGACGCAGCTGTCTTTAACATATCCCTATGGTAAATGCAAGTAGCACAAGACTCAGAAATCCTTTGTACACTGGCTGAAGGGCAGTTCAGCAAAAGCAATTTTGAGTAGTAAAATGATCAACATGAAAATCCCTTCAGCTCATTTAATTCAGAGATAAAATCTAAAGTATCCAGAACACTAAATTAATTGGATCTCCTTTAGACATTCTTCCATAAACATTTCTCACAGATGGGCAGCCTTGACGATCAGCTGGGCTTCAGATTCTCTGCTCTGCTGGCCAAGGACTGGTCCAGTTGTTTGACAGTTTGCTCAGTCACTCATCTAATCTGTTCTTATAAATGAGTTGTTTGGCAGTCTGTATGCCTGGTCTGAATTCAGGCCGAAGGCCTAGTAGTTTGATCTAAGCTGGTACAGATATGAGGATGCGCCAAACAGATATGAGAATGCTAGGTTACACAATTCCAGGGGCATTATTCACACTATATTCTAAAATGGAGCTCAAGTCTGTGGGATATTTTTACTAAGGATACTTTTATTTTTCAGTAAAAATGTACATAATGGGCAAGAAGGCTTCTATGAGATGAATTTAAATTCATCCAAGTTTTCAAAGGAGAGCTCACTGGAGGTAGAAAGTATAGTGGTTAATACAATGGGCTTTGGAGTCAGAGATGGCTGGGTTCAAGAATCTGTCTGGTTCTGTAGCCCTGGGTGTGTGACTTCACCCTTTTGAGCACAAGTTTCATTGTCTGTGAAATATAAATAATAATAACTACCTCACAGGGCTGTGAAGGTTAAATAGAAGATGTATGTGGACCATTTCACCCAGTGTCTGGCACATGTAGTGTCCCATAAATGGAAGCTAGTAGTATTTTCATTTACAGGTATCCTTACATTTTACATCCTCAGCTGCATCTTTTTTTTTTTTTTTATTTGACAGAGAGAGACACAGCGAGAGAGGGAACATAAGCAGGGGGAGTGGGGGAGGGAGAAGCAGGCTTCCCGCCAGGCAGGGAGCCCGATGTGGGACTCGATCCCAGGACCCCGGGATCATGACCTGAGGCGAAGGCAGACGCTTAACGACTGAGCCACCCAGGCGCCCCTCAGCTGCATCTTTGAAGGATCTAGAAATACAAAGAAAGATGAAGAAAACAAAACAGATTGGAAGAATGCATTTGGGTTTTTGGATTAATTTTTAATATTTGAGGTTGATGAGATTAAAAAGCCTCATCATTATAACCAAACCAGGCTGGGTAGCTAAGTATTTTTTTTCTTCTTTCTTTTTCTGATATAAAGTGTGGTCCTTAGTGGAGCTATTGGGTAGATAATACTGGATGGTCTCTTGGTTGCAGGGTCTACTTCTGATGACCCCTTTTGTCTTCTGGTTCTTCTCCTTTTGTCTTCTGGTTCTTCTCCTTCTCTGTCCCATGCCTTGGTCCTCCCATTTCCCAACTTGGAAAGATGGGTGTCACTCTCCACTCTGCTCACTCTCAACCCCCTCTTCAAGTAATCACCGTTTCCTGTCAGTTACTATGGACTCCATCTACTTCTTTCCATCTGGATTGCACCATCCGCATTCGGACCATGATTATGTCTCTCCTGAATACTGCAATAGCTTCTCCGGTCTCCCCCCTTTGACCATACTCCATCCTTACGCAACAGCCAAATATGTCTTCTAAAAAGCAAATCTGATCATATTGTTTTCTTAGTTAAAACCCTTCAATAGCATTCTGTTGTTCTTAGGATACAGTTGTCACTCTTTAACATGGCTTATAAGACCTTTCTGATGTGGTTCTTACTAAATTCTCCTAAGGCACCCTTCTCTTTGCCTCTTTGCTTACGCTGGGAACCCTTCTCTGCACTTCCATTTGCCTGTCTGACTCCTCTTTATCTATCAGGCCTGTTACAGGCTACATTATGTCCCTCCTTCCCAATTCATATGTTGAAGCCCTAATCCCCAGTACCTCAGAATGTGACTGTATTTGAAGATTGGGCCTTTAAAGATGTGTTTAAGTTAAAATGAGGTCACTAGGGTAGTTCCTAATCCAATATGACTAGTGTCCTTATAAGAAGAGGAAATTAGGACACAAACATACAGACAGAAGACCATGGAAAGACAAAGGGAGAAGATGACAACAGAAAAGCCAAGGAGGAAGGCCTCAGTAGAAATCAACCCTGCTGACACCTTGATCTCAAACTTCTCGCCTCCAAAATTGTGAGAAAACAAATTTCTGTTGGTTAAGCCATCCAGTGTGCTGTACTTTGTTCTGGCAGCCCTAGCAAACTAATACAAGGCCTCAGCTGAAATGTTCTTTCCCATCCCATCCCCCCACCTGCCTCAGACATCTGTGTTTCTCTGTTACCTACTCCTGTAGCACTTTGTAATTTCTCTATCAGACCCTTTAATACGGTGTATTAGAATGGCCTGTTTTTCTTTTCTTTTTTAAAAATTGTTTATTTTGCTTTTATGTTTTTGGTCTGTACTGTCTAAACCATAAGCTTCATAGGCAGGGACTGTGTCTGTTTTGTTCAAGATTTTTTTTTTTTAAGATTTTATTTATTTATTTGACAGAGAGAGACACAGTGACAGAGGGAACACAAGCGGGGGAGTGGGAGAAGGAGAAGCAGGCTTCCCGCAGAGCAGGGAGCTAGATGCGGGGCTTGATCCCAGGACCCTGGGATCATGACCTGAGCTGAAGGCAGATGCTTAACGACTGAGCCACCCAGGAATCCCTTGTTTAAGATTTTATCCCTGGTGCCTCACATAGTCTTACACTTCTGGGCATTCAATAAATAGTTGAATGAAAGTAATGAATGAATTGAGGGTGATTAAAATCCTGGAGGTTAAACTAATGTTAATCAAAGGTCACCTAGACCTAGATACCCAGGATGTAATTTTGAGTGTCAGAGTTGGTTAAAAGAATGTTAACCAGGGTATAGTTCTCAGCACAAAGATAAAAACCATCCCCTTTCTATCACTCTAGTTACAAAGCAATGCTAAAACCAAATGGAAGACAGTGGAAGATGACATTGCTGAATGAAGCAAACCACTTTATAACTCCAAATGGAGCTAAAGATAAATGATTCAGATATAAGAAGAACTATAAAGTGGCCTGTAGGTTGAAATCAGACCCAGATTCAGGGATGACAGGTGGGTTCTCATCCTTCACATTCGTAATTTTTCACTAGGCATGCCTGGGTCAAGTTCCAATCCTCCTTCTAAGTACCATTGCTCTTCCTCATCTAACCTGCAAGCCTATGTGAATAGGTGGGGCTGTCAAACAGCCAGAGCAGAGCCTGGAGACAAAGGGTGGAGTCAGGAGTTATGAAGTAGCCAGACAAGGAGTCAGGACAAGTAGTTAGACTGGAATTTTACCCAACCTGTTCTTGATGACTCACTTAACCTGTGAACCAGAACACTGGAAACCTGTATGACATATTCAAGTTACTTCCTGGTTCTGCCGTCAACTGTGGGGAGATAGTACACTTGTAGTACAATCTCCTCTTTGGATCAGCAATTAGTGTACCCATGATTTGCAAAATGTATTTACTAAACGTATTAATATCTGAGAATTAAAAAAAAACCAAGTAGTATATTTTCTATGGGATAGCCAAGAAATTTAATTATTGTAAAACATGTCTTTGGTGAGCAAAACAACTTAACCAGGGCTGAGATTATCTCAGCAGATGTTTCTTTTCTTTCTTATTCTTGTTGTTGAAGATCTCTGCTCTTATTTATTTATTTTTTAAAAAGATTTTATTTATTTGAGAGAGAGTGAGCGCACAAGCAGGGGAGGAGCAGAGAGAGAGGGACAAGCAGACGCTGTGCTGAGCACAAAGCCCCATGTGGGGCTTGATCCCATGACCCTGAAACCATGACCTGAGCTGAAATCAAGAGTTGGATGCTTTACTGACTGAGCCACCCGGGTGCCCCTGCTCTTATTTATTTTTAAAAATCCTTTTGTTGGGGCACCTGGGTGGCTCAGTCGCTTAAGTGTCTGCCTTCAGTTCAGGTCACGATCCCAGAGTCCTGGGATTGAGTCCCAGGTCAGGCTCCCTGCCCAGCAGGGGAGTCTGCTTCTTCCTCATCCTCTCCCTCTGCCCCTGCTCATGTGCTCTCTCTCTTGCTCACTCTCTCTCTCAAATAAATAAATAAAATCTTAAAAAAAAAATCCTTTTGTTGAAGTATAGCATGTAGGTGGTGCACAAATCATAAACTCAATAAATGCTTTTGGTTTTTCAAATAACATCATTTCTCTGATTATGAAATCAATATATGCACATTGTGGAGATACTTTAAAATATGTAAAGAATATAATTATCATTAACAATCCCACTCATGGAGTGCCTGGGTGGCTCAGTCGTTAAGCATCTGCCTTTGGCTCAGGTCATGATCCCAGGGTCCTGGGATCAAGCCCCGCATCTAGCTCCCTGCTCTGCGGGAAGCCTGCTTCTCCTTCTCCCACTCCCCCTGCTTGTGTTCCCTCTCTCGCTGTTTCTCTCTCTGTCAAATAAATAAATAAAATCTTTAAAACAAAACAAAACAAAACAAAAAACAATCCCACTCATAATACCACCAGACAGGGATCCTTTTTAACATTCTGGTAAGGAAATTTCCAGCCTTTTTCTATAGGTTCTATTCAAATATGTACTTTATAAAATTGTAATTGCATAGTTTATACTGGGTTTATTATTTTTACTGTGACTATTTCCCTATATCATCACATATTCTTCTACAGTTTGACATTTAACAGCTGCATAGAATTTTATCCTGTGATCTTACTCTATTTAAACAATTCTCTATTATTGAACATTCAGGTTGTTTTCAATTTTTGCTAATATAAATAATGCTGCATAAACATTGTTCTATATAAGCTCTTGCCCACATATATGATAAATCAATAAATGATTAGAGGATGTTACTATTCCCATTTTCCTTAGTGAAGATGATCAAATGCCCTGATTTTGTGTGTTGGATTTAGTTTATGTTTTCAAGTCCTAGGATCCTTAGTATTATGGAAACACAGGGCCACAGCAGAGAAATACTCAAGTGAGGAAAGTGGGGTTAGAAGTAAAAGTGAATTTACCAGCTTATTTTAATTGGGATGCTAATAACAGATACAAAATTTTTTTAAAAGATTTTATTTATTTATTTGACAGAGAGAGACACAGCGAGAGAGGGAATACAAGCAGGGGGAGTGGGAGAGGGAGAAGCAGGCTTCCCGCGGAACAGGGAGCCTGATGCGGGGCTCGATTCCAGGACCCCCGGATCATGACCTGAGCCAAAGGCAGACGCTTAACGACTGAGCCACCCAGGCACCCCCAGATACAAAATTGTTTAAGAAAGATATCTGAGAACCCATGTAAATACTGAAAAATAAAAGTGTAGCCAGATAATATTTCAGGTACTTACCTATATTTTTACTATTCTTATACGTTTCCCTGCCCATTCAAGCTAGTGGTTACCCTGTCCTTATCCGTCTCTCAAAGGAGGGTTGTTACATGTTAGAAAGCAGAAGTCTGAAAAGCTTTCTGGCTTCTAAGAGATTAATTCTAGAATAGAGAGCAGGCAGGCAAGGAGTCTGTCTGAAATTGTAGTGAGACTTGAAAATATTGTCCTGGCTAAGGGGAAGGGAAGTGATGAATGAACAGAGATCTCTGGGGCCTTGGAACAAAGGAGGATGGTAGCAAAACTTTAAAGAGGAAATAGTTTCAAGGTGCATTTGGGCATATGGATCCTAGGCAGCCTTGCAAAAGGATTCCCGTGCCTGGGTGTGAGGCACACTTGCTTACCAGAATGGTAGGCATCTCCACCGTAAACTGGATACACTTGCGAGTTGGAAGCAGATTGTGACTCCTATTCCCCATCTTTGGTACCATATAATGTTCTGAAACAATGGCATACCCAAAGTGAGTGAGGGAAAGTAATTAAGCCAAAGAATTAAGGCTATCTCCCTGTGAGATGAGAGCTCAAAACAGAAGCAGAAATTGAGAAAATCAAGTTCTATTTCTTTAATACTTGGGCTTATAGTGTGAGATTTATACCCACTATAATTTCTCTATTTTCTGTAAAAATTAATAAAATTAAAAAAAATCCTAACGAGAGTACTAATGGGAAACAGTGTCATTCTCAGTTACATTGCTTCAAATTCAGGTATATATTTTTATGAGGCATAAAGCTTTATGGGGGTAGAGTTGTAGGATACAATTCATACAAATTCTGATAGTATCATAGAGTTATTTAGAAATATCTGAAATTCCTTCATACTGTTTCAAAGGAATGAAGTAGTGATTTGGGCATTTTAGGAATTGATTTACAGTATTTAGAAACTTTAGATTTTGCTTGAGAACTTTAAAAGTAGACTTTAGTCTTTTATATTAACTTCCAGTGCAGATTAATGACGTCACACATTTTACAATTCAGTAAAGTCAAATAGAGGCTTAGAATCTCTAATGCTCTGGCTTAATCTAAGAGTTAAGGTTGTAGTATTTAGAGCATGATCTCTATTCTCTCCAGTTATCCTTCAAAAATCACATTTCTCATACCTGGATTTGTGATAAGGATTGGACAGAGAACACTGCAGGTTATATTATCTGGTAAATTCTCAGTGGGCAGCTTCACTTTCAAGCCTTTTCACTTAATTTGATCTGCCAACTAACTCTCAGGGGACTTTAATTATTCAAACATAAGTGACCTAATGCTTTAAAAGGAGGAGATTTGGAAGTGAGACAGAAATAGAGACAGATATGAGAGGCAGAGAGACAGACAAACAGAATGAATGGATGAATGGGTAACTGCTTTTCTAGGGAGGTCTGAATTAGAGTCTTAGCTCTTCCTTGGTACCTATGTGACCTATGCGATCTGGGGTAAGAAACTTCTAGGCCCGGATTCCTCATGTGCCCCAAGGGTGCTAATAGTCTCTAGTGACTTAAGAGGGTGGACAGGAACTTCCTTTTTCTTCTGAGGCTCCTTAACAGAGAAATACTTCTATATGGGAGAGGGGCCATTTTATAATCCCTGTCTCTTCCTAGAAGAAGTATGTTGTTTTTTGTTGTCGTTATTTTTCATTTTTTTTTTAAGTGGCAGAAAGATACTTTATTGAACCTCCCCAGTCCTAGTTCATGTTCTCCTGCATAGTCTTGGTTTCTCTGAGATGCCCAGTCCCCTGGGCAGCGGTGAGACCCACTTTGCGGGGTGGGGGTGGGGGGCATCTTTGAGGATGGTACCAAGTTTGCCAATGTGCTGGTAGCTGCCACCTCTGAAGGGACGCTCCACAGGGTTCATGGCCACACCCCACATGCGGGGCTAGCAATTCCTCTTATCCTTATACTTGTGGTAGGCACAGTGGATTCCAGGATGGGCTTGTAAGTGCGGTCACCTCCGGCCACTACACGGACCACAGCTCTATTGGCTGAGGAGATGACCTTCTTGGAGCCCGAGGGCAGCTTCACTCGGGTCTCCTTGGTCTCAGGTTGCGGTAGGTGACAAAGGCGTTGTTCGTGGAGGCTCGGGCCAGCTTGCCTCCATCGCAGGCTTCTCCTCCAGGCAACACAGGACGGTGCATCATGTTTTCAGGAATGGTGCCCATTGGAGGCATATGGCCCATGCTGAGCTGGGCCTTCTGGCCGCGGTACACGAACTAGCTAATGTGGATGCCCTCAGCCGTGAAGAACAGCTCTGTTTCTTATGGGGTAGGTATCTTGCAGGACCCCCTTAGCACCAGGAGTGCCTCCCCCTGCGGTGTGGATGACGTCCTTCCTGACGCCCTTGACGTAACCGTGCGGCCGGCGAAGTAGGTGCGCAGGCGCACAGCGCCCTTTGGGGCTACATACGCGTGCCCCGTGGTGATTTTCTGGTTCCCCGTGGGCACACGCTGCTTGGCGTGGCTCTGGGGGGTGCTTCAGGGGTATTCGTGGCCACCCAGGCACCCCGCTGTGGCCCAGGGACCATTGCTATCCCTCAGAAGTTTCAGGGCTTCTTTTAGTCACGTATGGATTTAAAAGCAGGTAGCTTCTTTCCTTCTCTATACAGTTTGAAGATATATATTTTTAAAGATTTTATTTATTTATTTGAGAGAGAAGGAGACAGAGCACGGGGGGTGGGGGGACAGGGGGAAGGAGGAAGCGGGAAGGGGTAAAGGGAGAGGGGGGGAGGGAGAAGCAGACTCTTGCTGAGCCCGGAGCGGATCCCAGGACCCTGAGATCGTGACCTGATCCAAAGTCAGACGCTTGATGACTGAGCCACCCAGGCGCCCCCAGTTTGAAGATGTTTTGCACAGACTGCGCGTACTGAGGGTTCCCTAAGTTTTGTTCTCGGAGCTACCGTAACCAGTTATGTGGTTATCGAGTTGATCGTATCTGGTCTCATAGTCTTAGGTGACAGGGGAGAAGGACAAATACAGGAATTCTTATTCCCTCTCGTACTTTGGATTCTGACCAGGTGGAAGAAAGGACTGGGAGGAAGTCAAGCGGAGGTCATACCTGGAACTGGTAGTTCCACGAAGTAAGTGGTAAGTTTAGCTCCCATTATTTAGAGTTCGTGGAAGATTGTTCTTTAATAGCAGAAAGGAGAAGTGAGGTTTTTGGAGGGCTTTCCGACTTGGAATTTTCAAGTCTAAGCATCTGTAAGGCAGCGATCTTCAGATGTGTGAAGACAAGTCTGGGAATCTCTGTGGTAAGAGGAGGAGGAGGACATGTAAAGTTTGAAAACCCATGATTGTAGGTATGTTTGGAACACCAAACATTACTGTTTTAAATAATAGGAGCTTCGTAAGAGAGGTAATCTTTTTAATTCCTTTTTTTTTTTTTAAGATTTGTTTATCTATTTATTTGACACAGAGAGAGAGCGATCGAGAGAGAGAGAGAGAGAGCACAAGCAGGGGGAGTGTCAGGCAGAGGGAGAAGCAGGCTCCCTGCTGAGCAAGGAGCCCGATAGGGGGCTAGATCCCAGGACCCTGAGACCATGACTTGAGTGGAAGGCAGCCACTTAACCAACTGAGCCACCCAGGCACCCCTGTCTTTTTAATTCTTATTTAATGGGTATGTGTGTAAATAAAGCTTGAGAAACTGCTTTAGGCTGTAAAGGAGGGTGCCAAAAGTTGTAAATGAAGTTTAACCCCAGAGTTAGCTAAATAGGGAATCAATAGCAGTTTAATTAACAGAGACCTAGCCAGACCTGAGAGACAGACCATCCAGCCAAGGGATTGCCAATAGCTCCAGGAGCCAAGTCCAGGCTGGCAGCTGATTTTTTAATAACCTGCTAGCTAATAATGGTTTTTACATTCTTAAGTGGTTGCAAACAAAAGAAGAATAATATTTCTGTGGAAACTATGTGAAATAAAAATTTCAGTGTCCATAAAGTTTTATTGGAGCAGAGCAAAGCTCGTTTGTTTATGTATTCTCATTTGCTGCGTTTATGCTGCAGGGACAGAGTTGAGTAATTGTGATGATATATAGTCCATGAAGCTTAAAGCATTTATTATCTGACCCTTCACAGAAAATATTTGCTGACCCTCTTGATCTTGCTCAGAAAGAAATTAAGGCTCTGTAAAAGTAACTGGCTTGGTCAAGCTCAAATGGTTAAACAGTAGTAGGTTCCTAATATTACTCATGGTATCTCTTTTCAGTGTGTCTTTTTAGTTATCATTACTATGTCAGCACTTCTCCTCCTCTCAACCTTTTCTACCTCCAAAGATCTTTCCTAACAATTTTCTAGAGCATATCCACAACTATATTTCTGACAGACAGGAGTTGTTTTGCTTTGCTTCAAATGCCCTTTTAAAAGCATTTTGCTGACCTTTCCAACTAAGTCAACTTGTGACCTGCCTGAAATGTCTTTATAAATTAGTTTCTAATTAATCAGAAGGCTGTTAATATCTTTAAAGGACTTTGTAGGCAATTAGGAGTCTATTGCCACCAAGTGGCCAATGGCATATTGATTACACTTGCCAAACTGAGCGATCATAGAATTATCACAGTGTCACAGGGTCTCCTGGTTGGAAGAGACCTGAAATTTCAACCACTTAACAATAAATTGTTAAGGAGATCATAATGCAGTCTAGTCAATTGTTAGAAATAAAAGTAGTTTTTTTTTTTTTTAAAAGGTAAGCATACATACTTGCTTGGTCACTTTTAAAGCCACATATAAAGACATGCAAAATTACAAATGCACTTTGGTGCTATCCTCAGTCCTCAGTTGTCATTAATCATAGATAAAACTGGCCCCGCTGTTAGACTAATGACAACTTTCTAACTCATTCTATTATTGTCAATTAAATGGCCCTCAGAGGTGTTTTAAAACAGCCTGATAGTTAAAGCAACCCTTGTGGCTTGCTAGTATTTATCCCTCTTTTAAAAGAGAGGGTGGTGGTCTCTGTAACTCTGTGCACAGCTCAACACAACAGGAGCCTGCTCACCCTCACAGCCTTTTCCTCCAGCACATAATGGTGAATTGTGTATTCATATTTTTTTGCCCATTTTTTTAAAAAGATTTTATTTATTTATTTGAGAGAGAGAGAATGAGAGAGAGGGAGAGAAAGAACATGAGAGGGGGGAGGGTCGTAGGGAGAAGCAGACTCCCTGCTGAGCAGGGAGCCCGATGCGGGACTCTATCCCCCAGGACTCCAGGATCACGACCTGAGCCGAAGGCAGTCGCTTAACCAACTGAGCCACTCAGGTGCCCCTTTTTTGCCCATTTTTATATTGGGTTTTTGGTTTTTGTTTCCTTTGATTTCTAAAAATAATTTACATATAAGGGGTATTACTCATTATCTGTGATATATGTTGCAAATATTTTTCTTGCAGTGAGTGATTTGTCATTTGACTTTACTTTTGGTATTCTCTTATGTGATGTGAGTTTTTAATTTTGTTTTTGTAGTCAAATTTATCAGTATTTTACTGAATCTGAATTTTGAATCAGAAAAAGCCTTTTCCCACATTCAAATTATAAAGGAATTTACCATTGATTTCATCTAGTATTTATATGATATTCTTTCTTTCTTTCTTTCTTTTTTTTTAAAGATTTTATTTATTTGAGAGAGAGAGAGATAGCAAGAGAGAACATGAGCAGGGCCAGGGGAGAGGGAGAAGCAGGCTCCCCGCTGAGTAGAGAGTACGATGCAGGGCTCAATCCCAGGATCCCGAGACCACGACCCGAGCCGAAGGCAGACGCTTAACTGACTGAGCCACCCAGGCACCCCTGATCTTATTTCTTACTTTTAGAACTTCTTATCCATTTGGAGTTATTTTTGTGTATGATTTGAGGTATGGATCCAATTTTATCTTTTTCAAAATGCTTATCAAGTTGTCCTCACACCCTATATATGCCCCAGTGCTTTTTTGATACCACTTTGATCACATTCCAAATTTCCATATGTATTTAGGTTTAATTCTGGACTTTGTGTTCCATTACATTGATCTATTTATGTGCCAGTACCAAACTTTAATTATAGAAGTTTTATATTTTGATATCTAGTACAGCTACTTTTCCCTTATAGCTCTTCTTTTTCCATTTTTTTTAAAGATTTTTATTTATTTATTGAGAGAGATAGTGATAGAGAGAGCATGAGAGGGGGAGAGTCAGAGGGAGAGGCAGACTCCCCGCTGAGCAGGGAGCCCGATGCGGGACTCGATCCCAGGACTCCAGGATCATGACCTAAGCCGAAGGCAGTCGCTTAAACAACTGAGCCACCCAGGCGCCCCTCTTTTTTCATTTTTTAAAAAAGCTATTCTTGCATGTTTATTTTTCCATATGAACTTTAGTATCAGCTTTCTAGTTCTAGAAAAAAAGCTTATTGGTATATTTATGAAGAATCTTATTTATAAGTTATCTTAGGAAGAACAGACATCTTTTTAATATGAATGATCATATTTAAGAACATATAATGTCTTTCCGTTTGTTCAAGTTAATTTGTGGGTGTTTCAAGAATGTTTCAGAGTTTTCCTCATGTTGATTTTGCACATTTATTGTTAAGTTTATACCTTAGAATTTATCTCTTGCTGTTGTAAATAGGGCTTTTTTCCCCTCAATTATATCTTGAAACTGATTATTGTTAGTGTATCTAAAGGCTGTTGATTTGTGTATATTAGTTTTATATCTTGCTAACTTTAGAATTCTTTTATTATTTGGTTAGTTTTACCATGGATTCTCTAAGATTTTGTATATATACAATTATGTCATCTGTAGGATACTGGGTTCAAGACTGAGGTGTATACATTTTATTACATACATTCCTATGTTTTTGAGTGCTTTTTTTTTTTTTACATAAGGAATAGGTTTTGAGTTTTGTCAAATATTTTTTCAGTCTTTATGGAGATCATCATATGATTTTCCTTCTTAGATCTATTAATATGGGGAATTATAGTAATTGATTTTCTAATAATGAACCACTCTTGTAGTTCCTGGAATAAATCCACTGGACATGGTGTATTATTTTCTTAATGTGGCATTGGATCCTGTTTACTATTTTATTTTAGAATTTTGCATCAACATACATAAATGATATTTTTCTGTCATTTTCTTTTTTTAAAAAAAAGAACGTGAATGCAAATTGGAACAGCCACTCTGGAAAACAGTATGGAGTTTCCTCAAAAAGTTAAAAACAGAACTATCCTGTGATCCAGCAATTGCACTACTAGGTATTTACCCAAAGGATACAGAAATACTAATTCAAAGGGGTACATGCACCCTGATGTTTATAGCAGCATTATCATCAGCAATAGCCAAATTATAGAAAGAGCCCAAATGTCCATTGACTGATGAATGGATAAAGCAGTGGTATATACATACACACAGTGGAATATTACTCAGCTATAAAAGAATGAAATCTTGCCATTGCAGCGACATGGATGGAGCTAGAGAGTATTATGCTAAGTGAAGTAAGTCAGAGAAAGACGAATACCATATGATTTCACTCATGTGGAATTTAAGAAACAACAACTGATCATAGGGGAAAACAAGAGAAAGGCAAACTAAGAAACAGATTCTTTTTTTTTAAAGATTTTATTTATTTATTCATGAGAGACAGAGAGAGAGAGAGAGAGAGAGAGAAGCAGAGGGAGAAGCAGGCTCCCAAGGAGCAGGGAGCCCGATGTGGGACTCGATCCCAGGACCCTGGGATCATGACCTGAGCCAAAGGCAGACGCTTAACCGTCTGAGCCACCCAGGCGCCCCCAAACAGATTCTTAACTATTGAGAACAAACTGATGGTTACTAGAGGGGAGGTTGTGGGGGAATGGGTTATACAGGTGATGGGGATTAAGGAGGGCACCTGATGTGATGAGCAATGGGTGCTGTATGGAAGTGTTGAATCACTATATTGTACACCTGAAACTAATATTACACTCTATGTTAATGAACTGGAATTTAAATAAAGACTAAAGAAAAAGAGAAACTGAGCCTGTTACTTTTTATGAGTAGTTCTTTGACAACTTTCTCTATTTTTTAAAATATGGACATTGGTCAGTTTAAGCTTTTTATCTCTGCTGGAGTCAATTTTGATAGACTGTATTTTAGTAGGAAATTATCCATTTCATCCAGCTTTTCAAATGTATTTGCATAGTGAGGTACAAAATATTAGCTTATGATTTAAAATATTTTCTGTTTTAATGGTTATTTCCCTTTTGGTATTTATTATTACTTTTCCTTATTTTTAAAAATTTTTCAGAGAACCAGAATTTTGATTAGTTTTGCAGTTTTTTTTGTTCCTTACCTCATTAATTTTGGCTTTTAGATTTATTAGTTCCTTCCTTATCCTTTCTTTTCATTACTGTTTATATTTTTCTAGCTTTTTGAGTTGTGAATTTAATTCACTTATTTTCATTCTTTAATTTTAATTACTGTAAGTGTTTAAGACTATGAATTTTCCTCATATCACTTTTAAGTGGGTCCCATAGATTCTAATATGTAGTGTTTCAGTCTCATTATTTTTTGCAAACTCAGTAATTTCAGGGAAAACTAGTAATATTTTTCTTTTCGTCCAAAGGGTGTTTACTAGAAAGTTTCTTTTCTTTTTTCAAACATACAGTGTTATATTAGTTTCAGGTATAAACATAATGATTCAACAATTCTATACATAACATAGTGCTCATCAAGATTAAGTGTATTCTTGATGTCCTTTATCTATTTCACTCTTTTCCCCATCCACCTTCCCTCTGGCAACCACCAGTTTGTTTTCTGTATTTAAGAGTTTTTTGTTTGTTTCCTTTTTTCTTTGTAAATTTGTTTCTTAAATTCCACATATGAGTGAAATCATATGGTATTTGTCTTTCTCTGAATGAGTTATTTCACTTAGCATTATACTCTCTAGCTCCATCCATGTTGTTGCAAACGGCAAGACCTCATTCGTTTTTTATGGCTGAGTATATATATATAACACATCATCTTCATCCATTCATCTATGAATAAACACTTGGGTTGCTTCCATATCTTGGCTATTGTAAATAATGCTTCAATAAACATAGGGTTTCATATCTTTTCAAATTAGTGTTTTCATTTTCTGTGGGTAAATACCCAGGATTGGAATTATTTGATCATATGGTAATTCTCTTTTTAATTTTTTGAGGAAACTCCGTACTGTTTTCGACATTGGCTGTAACAGTTTGCATTCCCACCAATAGTGCACAAAGGTTTCTTTTTCTCCACATCACCAGTACTTGTTATTCTTTGTGTTTCTGATTTTAGCCATTCTGACAGATGTAAGGTAATATCTCACTGTGGTTTTGATTTGCATTTCCCTGATAAGTGATATTGAACATCTTTTCATGTGGCTGTTGGCAGTCTGGATGTCTTCTTTGGAGAAGTATTTATTCATGTCCTCTGCTCATTTTAATCAGATTATTTATGGGTTTTTTTTTTTTGGTGTTGAGTTGTATAAGTTCTTTTATGTGCTTTGGATATTAATCCCTTTATCAGATTTATCATTTGCAAATATATTCTCCTATCTTGTTTTCTTAATGGTTTCCTTTGCTATGCAAAAGCTTTTTATTTTGGTGTGGTTCCAATAGTTTAATTTTGCTTTTGTTTCTTTTGCCCAAGGAGACACCTAGAAAAATGTTTCTGTGGCCAATGTCAAAGAAATTACTGCCTATGTTTTCTTCTGAACATTTTATGGCTTCAGGTCTTGCATTTAGGTCTTTAATTCTTCTTCTTTTTTCTTTCTAGAAATCTTATTTTTTATTTTGTTTATTTTTTTATTATGTTCAGTTAGCCACCGTATAGTATATCATTAGTTTTTGATGTAGTGTTCAATTTGAGTGTATTTTTGTGTATGGTGCAAGAAAGTAATCCAGTTTCATTCTTTTGCATGTAGCTCTCCAGTTTTCCCAGCACCATTTGTTGAAGAGACCATCTTTTCCTTATTGTGTATAGTCTTGCCTCCTTTTGTCATAGATTAATTGACCATGAGTGTGAGTTTATTTCTGGGCTCTCTGTTCTGTTCTATTGATCTGTGTGTCTGTTGTTGTGCCAGTACCATGAGTTTTTGGTGATTACAGCTTTGTAGTATATCGTGAGATCTGGGAGTGTGATACACCCAGCTTTGTTCTTCTTTCTCAAGATTGCTTTGGCTGTTTGGGGTCTCTTGTGTTTCCATACAAATTTTATTATTCTTTGTTCTAGTTCTGTGAAAAATGTTGCATTAAAACTGTAGATTGCTTTGGGTAGTATGGACATTTTAACAATATTAGCTCTTCCAATCGGTGAGCATGGTATATCTTTCCATTTGTTTGTATCCATCTTCATTTTCCTTCATCAGTGTTTTATGATTTTCAGAGTACAGGTCTTTCACTTCCTTGGATAAGTTTATTCCTAAGTATTTTATTATTTTTGGTACAATTGTAAATGGGTTTGTTTCTTAATTTCTTTCTCTGCTATGTTTAATAGAAGGCTTCTTAACTTCAAGGTGGAATGGCCTTTTTATTTTTGGTTTTGCCATTAATGTCTAGTTTTATTACATTGAGATTATCTTAATTCTCTTTTTAAATAGTATCCTTCTCTTTCTCCATTGATTTATTGGAGAAACCACGTCATTTATCTCAT
Organism: Mirounga angustirostris; assembly: GCF_029215605.1. NCBI lineage: Eukaryota > Metazoa > Chordata > Mammalia > Carnivora > Phocidae > Mirounga > Mirounga angustirostris. The sequence goes on along the minus strand of NW_026991709.1, from coordinate 66,376,531 downwards.
ATGATGTTACATATCTTGGATTTGGCTGCTTGCTTCCTCATGTTGTCATTTAACCTATTTTTTTATATGCCATGTTTTCTATAAATTGCTAGTTACAACTCAGGCTTGATTAGATTCAGGTTTAATGTTTTATTCAGTAATACTTCATGGGAATGCTATCTACTTCCCATTGCAATAGATCATGAAACATGTAATATTCCACTTCAGTGATACAGATATTATTCACTGGGTTTAGGTGAGTAAGCCTGATACTCCATTATAAACCTGACTATCAACCTTTTGTGTAATAGTTTTAACATCCACTGATGTTGTACCCTTGACCTGTTATTTTATTAGGTGTAGCAAAATGACTTTCCTGTCATTCCTTTTGTTATCTTTGGTTATTGTGGTTCTATTTATTTTTTGATAGCTTTATTCAGGTATAATTGATGTATAATAAAATCTATGTATTTGAAGTATACAATTTAATTAGTTTTGACATATTTATATACTTATACTGATGATTATATAATGCATTATTATACATTGATAACTAAATTTTTCTATAAAGAATTTTTCATCATCAACTAGATTAGATTACCCTAAAATTCAGTTAGTTCATATAGGAAAAGTCAAGCTAAATGCTTGATTCTTTCACTTAATTTATCAGTTAATAGATAATTATTTGATGCCCTAGAAACTTCCATTAGTAATAATTAAAGTTTTTTTCCCCACACATTTTGGGGGGGGAATTTGGAAGGGTATTATGAACTCATGCATTTTTATGTACTTGAAATGTTTCAATCAGTTAAAGTCACTGTCTTTTTATTGGTGCTTATGTTGTGCCACCTTAGGCTATTGGGAGCCCCTTCGAGTTGGCTCTTACATCTTTTTGATAGAATGTCAGTAGTCTTTGATAGCTTCTTTGTTTTGTCACAAAAAGATGTCATAGATTCATCTTGTATATTTCCTTCCACAGACCTGGAATAAACCATTTTTCTAAAGAGTCCTGGTTCCTTTTAGTGGGGAAAGGTATTTAGAGCTATGAGTTTTTCTTTACGTTTTCATTTTTAATCTTTCTAAAATGATATATTGGTTCATTACTAATGGTATACATTAATGACATACATTATTGGATTAATATTTTTCATATTAATTGTTTAAGCTAATAGTGTTTAGGTTTGTTTTTAAATATCAGCTAAGAAATAATCTATGGTCATTTAAAGTAACATATCTTTCCTATTATCTTTACTCATGTAGTCAGATTTTATTTTATTTTATTTTATTTTTTAAAAAGATTTTATTTATTCATTTGACAGAGGGAGAGAGAGAGCACAAGTAGGCAGACAGGCAGGCAGAGGGAGAGGGAGAAGCAGGCTCTCCGCTGAGCAGAGAGCCCGAAGTGGGGCTCAATCCCAGGACGCTGGGATCATGACCCGAGCCGAAGGCAGACGCTTAACTGACTGAGCCACCCAGTCAGATTTTTAAAAGATTTTTATTTATTTATTTACTTATTTATTTGTTTGTTTGTTTATTTATTTATTTATTTTAGAGCATGTAGGAGGGAGGAGCAGAGGGAGAGGGAGAGAGAGAGAATTCCAAGCAGAGTGTAGAATCCTATGGGGGGCTTGATTTCATGACCCTGAGATCATGACCTGTGCCGAAATCAAGAGTCAGATGCTTAACCGACTAGGCCACCTAGGTGCCCCTGTAGTCAGATTGTACTTATCACAAAGACTATTTAAAAAGGGCAGTGGTACCAACAAGTTGGGAGACCTGGGGACTCAGCCTCACTCTATGGGTGGTATGACCTTGAATGAACCACCAGCTCTCTTAAATTTCTGACTCCTCTTTACCTAGGCAGGGGTAAAGACAATGGCCTGAGAACAGCTGATGACTGTATATGCTATTGGTATATACTACCCACTTACTGGGCACTGACAATCAGTCTAGCCAGAAGAGTAAAGGCAGCCAAGAGAGGATGATAAGAGTGGCCAGATAAGTTAGAGACACTTATTCCTTTTCACCTTTCCAGATCAAGAAGAGGGAGAGGGGTAGGAGTGAAAGAACAGACCATAGCCATTTCTCATTCTGAGTCTCTCAAGCCAAAGTTGGCCTGCTGATGGGATGAGGAGAAGGTGTGATCATTAAACTGGATTTGAAATTCAAATTTTACTAATAGTAGAATTTTTAATAAATAAAAGTGACTGGAAAGACATAAATTCTGCCCAAAATGTTGTTTAGGGGTGGGAAAAAAAGATTCAGCAAAGCCTGGTCAAAGACAGTGAGGGATGGCAGAAAAGCAAACTATTTGAGTACATAGCCCATTGTGTTCAGAATGTGCGGTAAACTGGGTGTATTTGGTAATCAGAATGGGAGAACTTAAATTTTTTTGTGTACATCAATAGAAGAAACAGAGATTCAGAAATGGAAAATTTAGAAGGAGTTTCTGTACTTTATTTTTATTATTTTTATTATGTTCAGTTAGCCAGCATATAGTACATTGTAAGTTTTTGTTGTAGTGTTCAACGATTCATTAGTTGTGTATAACACCTAGTGTTCATACCAACACATGCCCTCCTTAATACCCATCACCTGGTCACCCCAACCTCCCACCCCTCTCCCTTCTGTAACCCTCCATTTGTTTCCTGGAGTCCAGAGTCTCTTATGGTTTGTCTGCCTCTCTGATTTCTTCCCATTCAGTTTTCTCTCCCTTCCCCTGTGGTCCTTCGCACTATTCCTAATGTTCCACATATGAGTGAAACCATATGGTAATTGTCTTTCTCTGCTTGACTTATTTTGCTTAGCATAATCCCCTCCAGTTCCATCCATGTCGATGCAAATGGTGGGTATTCATCCTGAGATACCACCTTACACCAAGCTAGAATGGCCAAAATTAATAAGACAGGAAAAAACAAGTGTTGGCGAGGTTGTGGAGAAAGGGGAACCTTCTTACACTGTTGGTGGGAATGCAAGCTGGTACAGCCACTCTGGGAAACAGTATGGAGGTTCCAAGATGTTAAAAATAGAGCTACGCTATGACCCAGTGATTGCACTACTAGGTATTTGCCCCAAAGATACAGATGTAGTAAAAAGAATGGACACATGTACCCCAATGTTCATAGCAGCAATGTCCACAATAGCCAAACTGTGGAAGGAACTGAGATGCCCTTCAACAGATGAATGGACAAAGAAGATGTGGTACATATATACAATGGAATATTAGCCATCAGAAAGGATTTTCTGTACTTTAAACTAGAGATTGATAATCTCCCCTACCTCTAGGCTTTTCCTGTAATTCAGTCATTCTCCACTAGGTGGCAGGAGATATCTTGGTTATGCTATCCACAAGCTCAAATTTTAATTTTCTGCTCAGATTTCATTGTAGATTTTAGCTGTATATTTTTCAAATAAAAACTAACATCATTTGAGTATTTTTTTAAGGAAAGATCTTTTCTTTTCTTTTTTTTTTTTTTTAAAGATTTTAGTCATTTATTTGAGAGAGAGTGCGCACATGAGAGAGCAGGAGAGGGAGAGGGAGAAGCCGACTCTCCACTGAGTAGGGAGAGCTGGATATGGGACTCTGATACCTGGAGGCCGGGATCATGACCTAAGCTGAGGGGAAGGCAGCCCTTTAACCCTCATTTGAGTACTTTAGTAAAAACTTTAAGTATTGCTTTAATACAAATAGGAAATTTTGATCAATCTTTTTTAAAAGTCTAGGAGGCAAACTACATAGAAGTGTTTTTCATTGTATTGCTAACTAATTCTTTTCTTATCTCTAGACTGACTAGAATGATATTAATTCCCTCTGATGTCGTTTTATAGTAATATGTCAGTGGGAAATGGCTGGCACAGTTCTGAGACCAGTTAAATTGGATAACACAAATTTATTGCAGTTTCCCTCTGCTACTGGTTCTAGGATGTTGGGGTTTAGGGAATAATTTTTGTGTCTTTTTTTTTTTTTAACTTGTCCATAAGTTTCCATTTCTTATTTTCAGAGTTTCATTTTTATCCCTTCCCTTGGCAAAAGCAAGAAATGAAAATCTCTGACCTGTTGAGACCAAAAATCCCCATTCTACCAGGTTACTTTCTTCAATTAGAGGGCAGTAATTTTCCACTGATTCATAGAGTGACATCACTTTTTTTCCCATCAGCTTTCTAACTGGAAACTCATTTAAACTACTTTACATATGATAGTACTTATCTTGCCATATCCTAGCCACAACTCTGAGTTCCTACAAATAATTTTAGAATGTTCTATACACAAAGGACATTTTAAGCCAAAATGTAAAGTTTCTGAGCAATAGTTCAACAAACATTTATAAACAGTTCTAAAAAATAAATTCCCAGCTTTTTATTACAAAGTTTCTAAACATTCAGAAAAATTGTGCAGTAAATTATTCTATACCACCACGCAGATTAAATAATATTTTGCCACATATTTAAATATATATCTTTTTTTGGTGAAACATTTTAAAATTGCAGATACTGTGACCATTTACCCCTAAAGAGTAGAGTCACATCCCCTAAAATGAGGACATTCTCTTACATAACTGTATTATTGCCCCTAAGAAAATTAACAGTACTTCCTTAATTTTATCTTATAACCAGTCCATATTTACATTTCCCAAATTACCCTCAAGTTCAAATTTAACACATTACTTTTGGTTGCTGTTTAGAATATTATAATTTAGAAAGGTTTAAAAAATTTAAAATAACGATACTGACGTTTTGAAGACACCAGGACAATTGTCTTATAGAATGTCCAATATTTTGGATTTGTCTAACTTTTCTTTATAGTGTCACTTGATTCTTTTTTTTTTTTCAAAGATTTTATTTATTTATTTATTTGAGAGAGAGAATGAGAGAGAGCATGAGAGGGAAGAGGGTCAGAGGGAGAAGCAGACTCCCCGCCGAGCAGGGAGCCCGATGCGGGACTCGATCCCGGGACTCCAGGATCATGACCTGAGCCGAAGGCAGTCGCCCAACCAACTGAGCCACCCAGGCGCCCCTATAGTGTCACTTGATTCTAAGAGTATCTAGTCATATTAATTTGATGACAACCAATTCCTATTATCATGTGAAAGTTTTCAGAAGTTGCAGTGGTTTGAAGCCCCAAAATGATTTTACCTACTCTTCTGTCATTCTGGAAGACTTGCAACCAGCGAATGTCAGAGCAGGAAAGCCAGCCCCAACTGACTCAGTATAATAGGTTCCTGTAACTGCTGTATGGCCGCTGTAACAATTTACCACAGATATGGTGGCTTAAAACAGTGCAGATTTTTTCTTGTCATGTTCTTAGGTCCCAACTAACAGGGCCACTTGCATGAGCAAACAGAGAAACCAGAAATACTGCAGAATGTTTGGGAGTGAGGAGAGTGCATCACCCACATTAAGAAACCTGCAGGAGAGAGGTCCCCAGCAATGGAGGGGGTCTCTAAGGAACTAGAAATACTCATGAGCGAGAGTAATCTGAAAACATCTGCTGGGTACCGATCAGTGTGGGGACTTCCCTGCCCAGTTTACTTTTTCTTCCTCTCTGTGCCCCATCGTTGGAGAGGATAGCCATGTGTGTAAGGAGGAAAGGGCATAGCACCTGTGGGATAAATAGGGAAATGGCTGACCATAGCCCCTTCCCTACTAATGGCTTCTCTCTCTGCAGGAGACCTGAGCTGAGGAAAAGGGAGGGGGACTAAATTAAGCCAAGAGCTTGACTCTAACAAGAAACTAGACATTTGAATTACTGATTAGGACCTCATACCACGTAACAGTTACCAGAAAAGTCATTCTCAAGTTTTTCACTTAGAGAAAAGAGACCTAGCTCCATGGAGCAGATTTAGGTGGATAGGGAAACAAAAATAGTTACTTTCGGATTATATCCTGTGAGTTTTGGGTTTTTTTGATGTGATTGTTACAGTTGTAAAGGTTCAGGACATAGATGTCTGGTGCCTTAATTAGCATGCCAGGGGAGAGGGGAAACGTCAGGAGACTGGAAAAGAGATTGAGGGATGCTAATAATATTGTTTGTTTTATATTTGGGTTAAAATTTACTTACCCACATCTGTATAACAAAGAAAGTGTGTTTTAAAATTATTTTTTGAATGTTTTACCTTCCACCTTATTTTTTAAAGTTTTTTTCTTTTTTTTTAAAAGATTTATTTATCTTGAGAGAGAGAGAGTGTGCACACAAGTGGGAGGGTCAGAGGGAGAAGGAGAGAGAACCCCAAGCAGACTCTGCAATGAGCGCTGAGCCTAACATGGGGCTCGATCCCATGATCCTGAGATCAGGACCCAAGCTGAAACTAGGAGTCGGCTGCTTGACCGACTATGCCACCCAGGCGCCCCTAAGTTTTTTTTTTTTTCTTAAAGAGCATGCAAGACAGCATAAGCATGGGGGGAGGGGCAGAGGCAGAGTGAGAGAATCCCAAGCAGACTCCTTGAGTGGCTCCATGCCAGGCTCCACGCAGGGTTCAACCCCATGACCCTGAGATCATGACCTGAGCCGAAATCAAGAGTCTGATGCTTAACTGACTGAGTCACCCAGGCACCCCAACCTTCCACCTTATTTAAGGTCACTTAATATTGGCCAGGATGTAGGGAAATGGATTAACACTCTTTTGTAGCTTATCCAATCAAGAATTCTGATGGATTTAGCTCAAGAGCCCACAAGTGATTTCTTCTCATCTACTGTCCACTATAATCTTGGCTTTATCAGTCCTTAAGTTGTAGCTAAAATACCACAGGTAAGGCTATGTTTCTCTTTCCCTCCCTCCCTCCCCCTTTTCTTCCTTCCCTCCTTTCAGTGATGTTATACAGCATTGCAAAAGAAAGAAGCAAGTAGACAATACTCTATTTTCCTTCCCTGTGTTTCCTCTTCTTCCTTTTCAATGAAACTTGAAACTTCATTTGTGTTATTCTGTGTGGACCCGGATTCTGTGTCCTGCTCTCCCCCTTAACATTGCTTCTAAACTTGATGATGGGTTTTGATATAGTACACACACTTGCCATATCTGTTGTTTGTGGGCTCTCCCACAATAGGATTATAGTGTAATTTCCTTAGCCGTGCCCTGGATGTTGGGCATCTGGATTCTTTCCTGTTTGTATCCCAGAACCTCAGCAATGTGTCAGTGCTCCCTTGGGTGCAGGCTCTGGGCATGTGGCTCAGGTGTGTTCTCATGTAGCTGGAACATGGTGCTGCTAATTAATTAATTGGATTATTTCCTTGGGAGTGTATACATAAAAGAGAAATTATTGCCACAAAGGCTGAGAAAGACCTTTGTAAAAACTTTTAAACCTTTTGCCAAAGGACAGTCCAGAAAATGAACCAGCCAGAAGTTAGTTCACCAAAGGGTAGATCCTAATAGAGGATGTTGGAAGATCTAGAGGGACTGGTCTTTCATCAACCTCCAAGAAGGCCTTTCTGATATGCTTCAAGGAATTACCCTTTGAACTTTGTTGTAAAGGTCTTAATTTTATTTAAATATTTTTGCTTTTCAACTAAAATTTTAGCTGGTTGGCAGACTTTCAGGTTCTTTTTGTTTGAATGTTTGATGGACTGACTTCTCTTGTGATGAACTGGGGCCAGTCAAATCACTGAAATTCTGTTGTGTGATTTTTTTGGCTGATGAATTCTTTCTTATTTTTTTGGCTGATTTTTTAACATTTTCTATTATGGAAATTTTAAAAACTTAACAAAAGTAGAAGGAGTAGAAATATGGAGCCCCATGTACTCATTACCCAGCTTCACAACGATTAACTTTCTGTTGTTCTTTCTTTTCTCCCTATATACTTATTTCTTCCTCACGTTGTGATATTTTATCCTATTTATTTATTTTTAAAGACTTGTTTTATTAGAGAACAAGAGCACATGAGTGCAGGGGTGAGGAGGGGCAGAGGGAGAGAGTCTTAAGCAGACTCCATGCTGAGTGTGGAACTCAACGTGGGGGCTCGATCTCATGACCCTGAGATCACAAACTGAGCTGAAAACGAGGGTTGGATGCTTAACCAACTGCACCACCCGGTACCCGAACACATTGTGATATTTTAAAGCAAATCCCAGACATCATATGATTTCACCCATAAGTACTTCACCCTACATCACATCTTATTAAATGACCACAGTGCTTATGGCAAAGCAGGAGAGTTAACAGTAAGCAAATTTGGGTAAAGGGATATGCGTGGTCTTTATAGTACTTATTTTTATAAATTTTCTGTAAGTTTGAAATTATTTCTAAGTAAAAAGTAAAACAAAACAAAAAAACCACCCAACCAAACAAAAAACATGACCATGATGATATCACATCGGATAATCCAAGAACAGTTTTTTCTTGTTTTACTCTAAACCATGCTCTTGGAAAGAAAGTAAGGGAAAAAACTCAGATAAATATTAAAAAGAAAATAAAAATCACTCATAATTCTAACACCCAGATACAATCACTGTTTAATGATTATGTATTTTTCTCCAGGCTATTAAACAGACACAGATACACCCAAAATATGCCTATCATTTAGAAAGTCAAATAGTCTGATGGGCTTATAATCAAGCACATAATTCCTATCATCCCGTTCCCTCCAGTCTCCCCACCGGAAGTACTTCTTGCGTGCTCGCTCTTCTCTAATGGCAAAATACCAGCTGCAGCTCTGTTTTCAGAGTAGTACCTCCTTATCTGTCACAGCTGTTAAGATGAAAGGGAATCCTGTTTCTCTTGCTTTTTCTCAGGAGAATGTGTTTTTCGTTTTGTGTTTGATCTTAAAAATGCTTTGTTTGTGGGCACTGTGTACTGCAGATTGGCTTGTCCATCATCCGCTTTGACCTCCTCCTAGCAGGTCTTCCTATACTGTAGAGGCTGGACAGCAAAAGCCACACTTCCAGACTCCCTTGCAGCTTGGGTTTTGCACATAGCCAGTGGGAGGCCTGGAAGGTTGATGTGAATGGAGCCAAGCACAGTGGCAGAAGGGTTTGGTTCCTCCAGCTGCAGTGAAGAGTCCAGTGTCAGGTCCCCTGTGGCCTGGTTGCTAAGTGGAAGGCAGGAGAAGGAGTGAGGTTTTTGCCAGAAGAACCCCATGGAAGGATTAGATATTTCTTCTGGCTGCATTGTTCCTGATTGTGTAGCATCCCAAGCTTGGATTATCCTAAGTTTATAAGCATCTTAATATCCTATAACAGATCTTTTTTTTTGCTTAAACTAGCTAGAATGAATTTTATTGTGTCCAACTAAGAAACTTGATAGAAGAAATTATTGAATTCTATGATACTTCTTGAGATTCTAAAAGCAAAACCTCCAAACTTCAGTCATCTGTGGTTTTAATGATTTTCTATATTTTTCCTATACCCCTGAAAAGGGGGATACTCAGTTATTTTATTTGGCAAATAACCAATTATGGCAGGTAATATTGTATCCTCTTTACATAAGAAACTGAGACAAATGAATTTGGACATTAACTACTTCACCTAAGGACATATATAGCTTATCTGTTATGCTGTTTAGAATCCCACACCTGGTGTTTCACTACTCCAGTACTTGACCTTATTAATGACTAACAATGAAAAATAGTCCCTAAGAGTCCTGGAACCAATTATAGCACTAGCAAAACTTTATAGGAGTGGCAACTGACCTAACTGGGTAATTCTTATCTAATACAGTTTGCTTATCTGTTTAAAACGTCACTCATGGCAATTTTAAATTATTTTCTTAATTTTTCTGATACAATTTTGTGCTTAATGTACAAAATGTGGGAACTATAGATAATTCTAAAGAAGAAATGATTAGTCCACCACAAGCAGCAATGTCTATTATTTGAATGTTTTTCATAGGTCAGATAGAAACAAAACATTTAAAGAAAATTGGGAGGTTTTGAGCAATAACCACATCTTTGGGTTGATGTGAAGAACAACACATTCTTCCAAAAACATTTTCTGATATTTCTGTTAGGGATCAAATCCTGTACTGACCCTGAGGGTTATTCTTGGGCTTTGATCTCTTACCTATTTCCATTATACTCACAAACATTTGCACTCCTTGTGCTGGGAACTCAGTCCTAGAGTTAATTGTTTTATTGGTTCTAGCCTCCTACTCTAGCTAGTTATCCAGGTAGCTAGTGCCCCAATTTCAGAGGAAGACAGCTGGTAATAATCTCTATTGCTCCCCCACCCACTTCCTCTAAGCCAGCTCTTGGTATATATAGGTATCCTTACCTCCACTCCAAACTCCCCCCACTCTTGTGCATGATTCAGGGGAGGGGACGGATGGTCATTCTAGCACAGGAGGTGGTTCCCCTTGCCCACTTGATGCCGGGGTCACAGTTGTCCTGCTAGTCCCTAAATACACCTTCTGCTGGTTCTGCCCAGTCTCCTGCCCCTACTTGGCTTCTTCTAGTAATTTTCCACTTACACCCCTAGCTGAGTAGCTCCCCTCAAGGCGAAAACTTTTCTCCCTGTCCTTGGAATGCACCTTTGTTCCCGTGACTCATCCTACCCTGTACTTGTTGTATTCCTGACCCCTCCCTCACTCCTTGCATGATAGCAAAGTTCTCATCCAACTGCTGGTATTTCCCCATGATCCAGGACAAGAAAGCTAGGGTTTCCTGGACACCAGTGATCTCATTACAACAACTTTCTTCCACCTTCAAGATACACCTTTATCCCCAATGGACTCCTAAAATGACCATCCAGGCTCAGACCAGGGGTGATTAACCAGCACGCCCTATTAATGTTCTATTGCTCTGCTAGCTCAGATGTGTACAAATGCAGCAGATAACAGAGGAAAACTGGCTCTGTGCAGCGCTAGCCCACAGCTTCTAGGACTTTAGCCAGGCCCAGAGGGTAAATAACATTGCCTGGAAATGCAACTTCGGGAGAAAGACGGAGGGAAGTCTGATTTCCCCAGAATTGAAACTAAGGCAGTTAGACAAGTTCTGGTGATCATAGGGACTTTCAGAGTGATAATGTTACCTGCTGATTGTTACCTGTGAAGTTCTCATGTAAATTCTTAAAATCTTCTAGGTAACTCATTTGAGTGAAAATCCTTCATAACTATATGATTCATTTTTATTTTCAAAAGAAAGATAAACAGTTTCCCATTGCTAGTGGACTCTAAAGAATCTTTTAAAAAACTCTTCTTTTTTTTTTCTAAAGATTTTATTTGTTTATTTGACAGAGGGAGACACAGCGAGAGAGGGAACACAAGCAGAGGGAGTGGGAGAGGGAGAAGCAAGCTTCCCGCCAAGCAGGGAGCCGGATGTGGGGCTCAATCCCAGGACCCTGGGACCATGACCTGAGCTGAAGGCAGAGGCTTAATGACTGAGCCACCCAGGTGCCCCTCTTATAAAAAACTCTTGACTGACTTTATACAAGAGAGAAAACAAGCCCTTTTTTGTTGAAGCTACTGTTTTTCCAGTTTCTGCTACTAACAGATAATAGATTGAGAGCAAATGGCTGTTAATTATCTAAAACTGAAACCCAGAAAGACTAAGAACACAAGGTTTATACTTCCCCAAATAGATTTGAAGGAATAGAATATAGGACAGAACTTTCTTTGGGGAGGAGAGAGACAGAGCTAGTTGGTGGGGAGAGCACTAGAGTGAGAGCAGGTGGATCTCTGAGAAAGGACTTGGCCTGTTCCCTGAGCCGAAAAAGCTCAGGAAAGGGAGGACAGTAAAAATGGATTAGTTTTGCGTTGCTTCTGTAACAGTACCACAGACTTAATGGCTTAAAACAACATACATTTATTATCTTACAGTTCTGAAGACCAGCAGTCCAAAAAGGCTCCCATTGGGCTAAAATCAACATTTTGACAGGGCTGGTTCTATCTGGAAGCTCTGGGGAGAATTTGTTTTCTTGCCTTTCCCAGCTTCTAGAAGCTGCCTGCGTCTCTTGGCTCATGGTTCGCTTTCATATTCAAAAGCAGCAATCACCTGTGGAGTCTTTCTCACATCACATTATTCTGACACTGATTCTCTGCTTTCCTCTTCCACTTTGGAGGAGCTGGTGATGATATTGGGCCCCCCTGCATAATTCAAAATAATCTCCCCATCAGGGTCAGTAAGGTAAGCAACTTTAATCCCATCTGGAACCTTAATTCACTCTTGCCACATAATTTATCATCATAGGTTCTGGAGATGAGGATGTGGACATCTTTGGGGGACTGTTAGTCAGCCCTCAACAGATTCCTGTACAGATTTGGAGACACGTACTCTGTTTTCCCTCTGGCGCCTTGAAAGCCAGTCACCATGAATTCTCCACACCAGCATAGGGTGGCAGCAGTGAAGTAGAGGTCAGGAGGGAAGGGCCTGGGAGCTGCCTGGCAGTCCGCAGGCCCCAGTGTTCTCTATTCAGGAGAAAGCTGGCAGGCCTGGGAGGAGCCTAGCGGTTGGCACAAAGTAATGCAGCTGTGAAAATCACCGTGGATCCCATGACTGGGGACCATATGGGGATGCCAGGCCTCAGAGGATGCCAGTGGAGAGGTGTAACAATTACTGAGGGCCCGATAAGAATGTTCTCAGAGATGTCAGTTGGAGTTGCTGATGTTTGAGGAACACCACCTCCCTTTTCACTAAAAGCCCTCATGGAAGGAGGGAAGAAACCTCTGAACTGACCCCCAGAAATGTGAGTTGATTCAGAAAACTCTGAAGTTACTGAGAAAACCCCAATCTAATTAAGATGAATTTCCTGTCACTAGGCTGAATGGGAATTTGAGATAGAGACTAAATTGTTACAGAAAAATAAAGTTCATGTTTTACACCCCTGATTTTGTCTGAGAGCTGTGCCTGCAGCATGTAAATGAGGACAATGATGTCGAGCCTCCCATTCTGACAAGAATATTGGGAAATACTACCTTATTTGTAAGCACGTGGTGAAATGGAGCTTAATGTAAATGTTGCACGTGTTCCTTGATGAGCCTCCTCCAGATCAGCAACATGGGTGAGCTGCATGTTGAAGGATGAGCCTGTGACATTGTGCACAGCGAAGTAACTGTGTTTCTACGTGGCTGTTTTGACAACATAAAAACCAAGCCCTCAAACTTTTCAACTTCCTTTTTTTTGTTTGTTTTTGTTTTAAGGTGAAGTAAAATGTCAAATTTAAGTCTTCACTCAGCTCTGTGCCTTGCTCAGAGGCATGACGAGGGCAGGAGGAGCAGGTGGGGCCTGTGGCCGGTGCCCTCCCTGGCTCAGGGAGCAGGTACCTCACCAACATCTTCCTGGGTGAGCCCTCCTTGGTGTCTTACAGTCACGCACCCACATGGTGCCCTTGAATGCCTTTTCATCCAAATGAACAACCCTCACATCAACAAGTTACTTTAAAAATCATGGAAAGGCAGCCCTTTGGAAGAAAGTGGTCAGAGGAAGCAGTCATCAAGAGCTGTGAAGTTGAGGCCTCACACAGACTTACTTGCTATATTTTGGCTTTGCTTAAGAGCAGCATTTAGAGCGATCCGGGAAACTGCTGCCAAACTGGTGACAGTCTTCCCTTGGTGCTGGAACCAGAGAAGCAGAGCATGGGGACCTCTGGGGGTCTGATTGACTGTTTGGCTTTGTCACCAGGAGCCAGTGTTGCTAGGACTGACCCCTTGAACCGGGTCCCAGAGTTCTTGGGGTTATTATGAAGAAAGTTTTTGTCATCAGTGGGCTTGTCATTAAAATCTGGGTAAACAAATAAGGTTTGTTTTATATTCTAAGCAAGTGAAAAAAATAATCGCAGTATCAGTAATAATATTAACTAATATTTATTGAGTGTTTACTATGTGCTAGGCACCATGCTAAAGTACTTTACATACATTATCTCATTTAATTCATGTAAGCGCTCTGAGGGAAAAGAATGATTATTACCTCTATGTTAGAGACAAAGAAACTGGGGCTTAGCAAAGTTAAGGTTCCCTGCCTATGGTCACCCAACTTGTAAGTGACTGGCTTGAACTCAGGTCTCTCTGGCCTCACAGCCTGAACGCTCAGAAGTATGCCATTCAACCACTTTAACCACCCATGGGCAGATTCCCACTGCTGGAGGGAATACGTGTCTGGCATTTGGGGTGTGTGTGTGTGTGTGGCGGGGGGAGTGCCAGGCTAAGGTCCTGCGAGAGCTCTCTTGGAATCACATTTTCTGACCCCAGCAGCTGGTAGAGGCTAACGATTGGAAGCTTATTCTCCACAGGGTCAGGTGTGGATCTGGCTTCAGAAAGCCTTGGGGGCAGGATGGGGGCAACTTCTGGATTCCTGGGACTCACTTGGGCTTAGCTCATGGAGGTGAGGGTGGTGGGGTGGGCAAAGTTGGGGAAGGCGCTAAATAATACTGCCTTATATTAATCAGACTGTGACATTTTTTTTTCAGTTTGTATTATCCACGAACTATTATAACAGAAGCATTTTCTTAAAGATAAAACTACGTATTAGCAATATTAATTACAGATACAGCTCATTGGATTCATGCAGTCCCTTGCCAACAATCTGAGGTGATTCTTGTGCTCCTGGAATCTAAACATGGCGTCGTTATCACACTCTTGACCAAATGCAGTTGGTACAGGAGGGATGCTAACCTTCTAGATGTCACATGATAGCAGCAGCAAGTAGGAGACCAAATATCTTATGGTTTTCATAAATAGGAGGAGACATGTTCACCTTACGGTTTTGAACATTTGAAGTTCTTCCCATTGTCAGGGTACTGGGCAGCACTGGTGACATTCTGTCTTTCAGACTCTTAAATCTGGTGGTGGCCAGTCTGATGTTTTGTCACTCTGCACACTTCTGTCTCTGGGCCAGGGTGTCTGCAATGTTCAGAGCAGGCATTTCAGTGCTGAGAACAAAAGGAGGGAACAGGTGGGTTGCTTACAGCCTTGGTTTCATCTCTGGGCTGTTGGGTGGGATAGAACAGAGGAAGAGAACAGAGAAGGGACCCGAATGGCAAATCTTGTTATGGTGTTCTCAGTACTCTGACGTATCCAACCACAGCATCACGTGGCTCTCTTTTTTTTTTTTAATTTTAAAGGCAACATTAGTCAATTCACTGTTCTTTCCAACAGTGCAACTGAGTTTGAGGTGTTTGGTGTGTCTTATGCCTCCTTCCACAGAAGAAAGGAGTCGGGGGCAATTCCTCATCCCTGTCAGAGGACGCATTCCCAGGAAACCTGTGTGGCTCCTCCCTGACTGGCCACCTTCTTCCATTTTACGAACGCAGCATGTTTTCTGTGACGGTGCTGCCTGCGCTGCTGATGACAAAGCTTTGGGAACTGGACACGACGAGCGCCGGGGCCATGTCTTCAGGCTCTTCCGTCTCTGGTCGGCGGTCCCCCCCCACAGGCCCTTGCAGGCCCGTGTCCTGCACAGTCAGTTCTGAGGCCGCCTCCCCGCACTGCAGCGGGAGCAGTGCCTGGTGTCTGGTCAGGGTCTCGTTGCCTCTCTGGGCCTCCAGGGAGTGCTGGTGCGTGGAATTCCTGGGAGCCATGGCACCCTTCCGAGGCTCGTCAAAGCTCAGTGAGAAGGTGACGGTGCCACTGCCGAAGATGACCTTCTGCTTGCATCTGGGCTGCGGCCGTAGGGTCAGGGGTTGCCGTGGCGGCGGCTCTTGCTGGGGCAGGGCCAGTGGTGGCTGCTGCAGCTTCTGCCTCTCGGGCTGTGGGAAGGGGTCCTCGCTGTTGCTCTTGCTGCTGATGGAGGAGGAGGGCGTGGAGCCCGTGGAGCCCCCGAGGCTGCTGGACCGCTTGCGGGAGACGTTGCTGCGGCGCAGCGTGGCCCGGGCTGCCACCTTGAAAGCATGAGCAGCGGTGCTGCAGCGCACCTCCTCGATGGTGTTACGGGACGGCTTGAAGAGGATGATGTAGACCTTGTTGAAGAAGATGCAGGCCAGCAAGCCAAAGCTGGCTGCCAGGATGGCGATCACTTCCACGGCAGAGACAAACTTGCCGTAGGTGCTGGCGTAGGCTGGAATGAAGGAGATCCAGACGATGAAGAAGATGAGCATGCTGAAGGTGATGAACTTGGCTTCATTGAAGTTCTCTGGCAGCTTCCGGGACTTGAAGGCAAAGAAGAAGCAGATGGCCGCCAGCAGACAGGTGTAGCCAATCAAGAAGCCCAGTGCCATAAGGGAGCCCTCATGGCATGTGATAAAGATGATCTCATCCTCCAGCTCATGGTTGCGGTAGCTTGAGGGTGGGGCGGTGTAGAGCCAGATCACGCAGATGACAATCTGCATGAAGGTGCAGAGGAAGACCAGCAGGAACTGCAGGTTGAGCCCCCACCACTTGCGGTGGAAGCTCGTGGGGATCTTGGCCTCAAACACCAGGAGGACACGGTTGGTTTTCACCAGGATGCATGATATGCAGAGCACGAAGCTGATACCAAAGGCTGGCTGGCGCAGGCGGCATGTCCAGTCCTGGGGCTCACCAATGAAGAACAGGGAGCTGGAGAAGCAGCAGAGCAGGGAGAAGAGGAGGAGGTAGGAGAGCTCTCGGTTGGTGGCCTTGACGATGGGTGTGTTACGGAATTTGATGAAAACACCAAGCACGAAGGCTGTCAGGAAAATGCCCAGCACGGCAAAGAGGGTGAGTGCAATCCCAAAGGGCTCTGTCCAGGACAGAAACTCAATCTCTTTGGCAATGCAGGAAGTGTGGTTTTCATTGGACCAGAAGTCATCGGGGCACTTGTCACAGGCACTTGCATCTGTAAATTATTCCAGGGAAGAGTGTTACTGTGTGGCATAGACTATAATTTGTGAGTGTGAATGTGGTGGTAAGGGTATACAGATTATTGGATGTGGTCACTTTAAATTTTCTTTGTTGATGAAATAATTGTGATTTTTACATTACAAACACATTGAACTTTGACTTATGTTTAATAGTATACTTATTTAATTTTACATAATTATAATAGTTCTCTTATTTCTTTCCTTCGTACACGGTGAGGGGTGGTGCTGCATGTTTCCTTTAGCACTACTTGCTGATGGCTTATAGCAGAGAATGATCAATCTTGCTGGACAGGTTGCTTCCTACACACTAGGGGTCTAGCATCATTCATCACCTTTCCATAGTGATTCGCACTCAGCCTGACTCATTTTGGATATATGGATGGGCTTTGTGGATATGCCAGAGCAGACTTCCTCTTAGATCAAGGCAGAGTACCCCGCACAAATGACCTGTGCCTTCCTTACTCCACATCGTGGCTTTCCAATGAGGGAGGCTGCAGACTCATTCAGTCAATAGATATTTATTAAGTCTCTGCTATGTCCCAAACAGCATGCAGTTTTGGGGAGTGAAAGGAGCATGGGCTTTCAGTCAGAGATTTGAATGGGAATCCTGGCTTTGCCATTTACTAGCTGTGTGACTTTGGTCAGGCTTCTTAACCTCTCTGAGCCTCAGTTTCAATCATCTCTGTAATGGAAGCCATAATCCTTTTATTGTGGTGAGGATGTTAGAGAATAACAATAATAACAATTATAGTTAATATTTATAGGGTGCCTCCAATATGTCAGGTAAGGTTTTTATTTAACATTTATCTAGAACTTACCACGTGCTATACCAATATTAACTCATTTAATTCCCCAAACTCTATAAAATAGATTTTTTATTCCCATGTTATAGTTGAAGAAACTGAGGCACAGGAAAAGCATAAGTAAGACAGCAAATACAATGCCAGGCACCCAGCAGGCAATATATCATGGCCTATTAACTCTGTAGTCTGGAACAGACAGGACTTTGTCTATTCAGGGTTACTGAGCTGTAAGAAAAGGATTACAATATTGGAGAGTGGTATCAAAGTAAAAGAAAGATGTCTAAGCTTTTATAGTATTAGAAGACATCTAATATTTCTTTTCTGTCCCCCTCAGTGTCCGGCCCAGTGTGACTCTCATACATACCTTGTTAAATGAGAAACTGTGCTAAGTACCTTCTCAGCCTAGCCCTTTCAGGGACTTCGCTGACCCCAGGGCCCCCAAGTGGACCAAGCCTTGCATTGTGTCCATGAGAGCATGTTCCTTTACCTGTTTCATCACTGTACTCCCCATCAGGACACTCCACACACTCAAAGCAGCAGGTGGGCTCCCCCTCAATGATTCCTTTCCTGGTCCCTGCCAGGCAGTCTCGGCTGCAGTTGGAAAATGGCACCTGGAGAACCGAGAGCACAAAAGTGAAGGGCTGCAGCTGTGGGATCAGTTTCACAGCTCCTTTGACGTAAGTACAGGGAAGGAGTTTGTACACAAGGACCAGTACAACAGACTTCAGGCCCATTCCAGACAGAGGAAGCTCCAGAGATCCGTGTTCCTGTTATCTATGAAGGGAGAGATGTCCATGGGCAAGTGGCTGCACATGCGGATGCACACACACACACACACACATTCATGGGATTCTGGGAAGATGAGTTGTTGTGACTCTGCACAGTGACCAAAATCCTCCTTAAATAATCCCCCGTTCCATTCCCTCCAAGTCCCAGAGTGGCACACCTGTTTACTTTCCATGGAAACAGAAGTTTAAGACAAACTAAAAGATACGGGGACATGGACCTACACACAGGACATTACAAGGGGAGATGCTGAGATGAGGAGAAGTTTGTTTGAAATAAGACTTTGAACTTTGCAGTGAATTGCAATTCCTGCAATTTTATTTTAGGCTTTATAGGGAGACTTCTGAGATACTTGCCACCATTCAGCAAGGCAGGCAGGACAGGCATAAAGGGGTCAAAAGTAAATGGATCAGAAAGATATGTCAGGCAATTACTATCCAAAAGAAATCTGCAATAGCTACATTAATTCAGATAACAGAGATTTTATTTGTTTGTTTGTTTGTTTACTTATTTCCTTAGTGGACTTCAGATGCATGGAATTTGATTGATCATAATCCTTTTTTTTTCCCATCATTATTTATTCATGTTTCAATCACTTTTAGCCAGTCATTTTTAATGATTACCATCCAAAACAAAAGCTAGGACCAGAATAACCTACATGTAACTGTATGCTTTCCTCCATCCCTTGCTCCCCACCCCCCACCACATATTCATACCCGAGATGACCACTATTCTGTGTTTACCACAGCAAATAACACTAAATTTTCAAGGAACAGATGAATTTAACCTTATGTGACCTCTACCAAAGGTTTAAAGAAAAAGAAGGAACACCCTCTAACTCATTCTTATAAGGCCAATGTAACCCTGATTCCAAAACCAGACAAGAACAGTATGAAAAAGAAAAAAAAATTACAGGCTGATCTCCACTACTTTGTCTTCAGAGGCATACCTGAGTTGAGGATCTGTGTACAAGTAGTTTATAAAGAAAGTTCTCTCAAGGGAACCAGGAAGAGAATGGAGCAAGTCAGACACAGAAGGGAACAGGACAGCAAGGGTGTAATCTTGAGCAAAGACCCTCAGAGAGTAGCTTCTGCCTGATCCCACAGGAGAACTCTGGACTGTAAGTTGTTCCTCAGAGCTGTCCTGACCTGAGGAAAAGGGAGCAGGAGATTTCATACTTCCACACCCCCACTCATTGTTAAGGGTCATCTTAGGGAAATGTAAATTCCTAGGCTTTTTTGCCTCTCTGAGCCTGTGAGCAAAGTGGGTTCCATTAGCCTGCTGGTAGTCTCCTGAAAAAGAGTGGTGAGTTTTGGTTATTGGAAGCAAAAATATATAGAAGTCCTGGAGGTATATATAAAGTATAGGAATCTGAAAGGACCTGGAAAGAGTACAACTATTTTTTACCACTTGAAAAAAGATGAAAAATCCTAAAACAATTAACAAACTCAAAGGACATAAGAAACAATATATACCATGATCATGTTGGGTTTATGCCAGGAATGCAAACAAGTTTATCATTAGGAAATCTATAAATGTCATCCCCTGCATTAATAAATTAATGCAGAAAAGCCATATATGATCATCAGTAGATGAAGAAAAAGCATTTGATGAAATTCAACACAAACTGATGATTAAAAACTGAATTGAAAAAGGAGTTAGGAAGAAATATCTTTAACTTGCAAAGGGTAATATAAAAAATTCTTAAACATCATTCTATATGAGAAAATATAAAAGTATTTCTTTTAAAACAAGAATGCCCACTATCGCCACTGTTATTAAACACTGAGTTCATAGCTAGTGGAATAAGACAAGAAAAATAAGGGCATAAATATTGGAAAGAACTCAATAAAACTATTTTTATTTGTAGATGATATATGATTGTCCACATAGAAAACTTACAAGAAACAGCAACCAAATTATTAGAAATAATTGGGGAGCTGCCCCAAGCTAAAATGCCACGGACTTTTCTTACCCAAATTTCATTAGTCTTTCTTAAAAAGACACTTCACCTTTTGTTTGCTTTTGGTTGATTGCCAGATCCTTAAATGGTTGTTTTTGACAGTTTTGTCCAGTTTATTGCTTCACCATTTCAGAAGCTCTACTTATGTCTCATTCCATATGATCATGTCAGATAACATGGAAGGGCTCATACTATTTCCAAAATGTCTCTTTAATGAGACTCTTCCCTTCTCTTCCCATCTACCTGCTTGGTTTGGAGACATCTTACAGAGTTAAGTGCATGGAAAACAATAAAATTTCTTTGCTCTAACAGAAAAGAAATAACTGGTGTGACAAGAAGTTTTTTAAAAATCTTGAAGATGATTGGCATTATCTTCTAATGAAAAAGGGATAGAAAGGGCAGTGTTGAACCTGATGATCTCTAAGTTTCTTGGGGCCCTGGGGCCCAGGGAAAGGAAGGAAAAGAAATAGTGAAGGACAGTACACATTAGCGCTCTGAACCATAGTAACACAGTACTCTCAGAGATTTTATCTTTCCCAGGTTATCAACCCATTTGATCTAAGAAATTGTCCTTTTGATTTATAAGTCAATTGTTTTTGATTCATAAGTCCTTGAGCTATTTGGATGACAGGGAACTAACTCTGTGTGAATTGTCCAGGCCCTGCCTTGAATGATGTTTATGTTTGCTTAAGTATTTTGCTCTAGTTGGGGAAAGCTCTAAGTGAGGAAATTGTTAGTCATTTAGTCAAGGAGTCAGATTTATAAAGAATAACAAATTTTCCAATATAGTAAGTATGGGGCTCAGGTTCTGAGGATTCTCCTCTGTACACTAAACACTGATGGATTTCACAGAGCAACTTGGCAGTGCAGAGTTAGTGAGTTGAGGGAAGTGAACTTACCATTTTTCAAGTCCAGTGGTGAAGCCCAAGGCCCTCCCAAAGCCCAGCACAATTTCTTCCCCATGGTGGAGGCATCTGTTGTTCTGAGGGACAGCACATACCTCCCTGGAGAACCCACTCCACAGGATTTTCTCCTCATTGATGAAGAGCCTTTCTCCTTTCTTGGCATAGACGTTGTAATATCCAACTTCCTTAAACACTATGGAGCCATCCTCTGGGGAGAGGTGCCAGTTGATGATGGAGTAGTTCCCCATCAGGTCACCACATTCATCGAAAGTCACCTGCTCCCCCATATTGTTGGTAAAGTTTAGGTGCCGTAGGTGCTTCAGGACCTAAAGAGGAACAGAGATTCTGAGAACAAGCCACAGGGCTTCCATGTATGGTTGAATGTGTTGGGTACTGCACAAGGACAGTAAACTATCTTGTTCTAACAAAGTGGAAGGAACATAACTTTTAGGAAGAGGCACCTTTTTCTTTTTCTTTTTTTTTTTTGAAAGATTTTATTTATTTATTTGAGAGAGAGAATGAGATAGAGAGCATGAGACGGAGGAGGGTCAGAGAGAGAGGCAGACTCCCTGCTGAGCAGGGAGCCCGACGTGGGACTCGATCCCGGGACTCCAGGATCATGACCTGAGCCGAAGGCAGTCGCTTAACCAATTGAGCCACCCAGGCGCCCCGAGGCACCTTTTTCTAATTTACACTAAGGTACTTGCATGTGTTAGCGGCAGCCCTGGTAAGTCTTGGGCTTTACTTGGTATTCAGATGGTAACTGGGGTAAGAAACACTTTCTTGAAGTCAGGAAAGTAAAATGGGTACATCTCACTATGGCCCCTGGCCAAATCAAGTCTTCTGCAGGAACATCATCAACTGGTGGTGCCCCAGGAGGGGCAGGGTTTGTAAGCCAGAGCCATCTGTGGTGTATTCTAAGATGGGTTTTGGGAAAGGAGTGGAGGCATGAAGTACTCTTATGATTTGCACCATCTTTATGCTACTGCCTCTGTGGAAGTGTCTTGCTGCCAAAGATCACAGAGGTGGTGGGTGGAAGGAAGAAAGAAATGAGGCTGTGGGTGGAGCCCTTACTATATATGTCACATAGCTCTTGTGCAAAAAAATAATGATAATAATTATTATATCTTAGTAGTCATTTTACTACATTTTAGGCACAAATGCTAAATACTTTATATTCATTATCTAATCTTTACAACAAATAGTACTATCACCCCCATTTTATTGATGGGGAAAGTGAGGCATAGAAATGGACATATCTTGTTTAGGGTCACACAGTTAGCAAGTGGTGCAAAGCCTGCGCTCTTAATGGCTGTGCTTTGTTGTAGCATCATTAGGTTCCTGGCTTTGCTTCCTGTGTGCCCCTGACATGGATCAGGAGGAGGCAGGGGACACTCAGCTCCTTTCATGTGGGACGTGCCAGGGGTCACCGAGCCACCAAGAGAGATTAAGACACGGTCCAGCCTGTGAATGTAGGGATGCTTGCTTCTGCTGCACCTCCCAAGTCCCTGGGCTTTATCACTTTCCAGCTCTGAGCATGTTTCCTCACTTTTGTAAGGAGAGTGTTGGGCCAGAGAGGCAGCAGGGTCTCTGCAAATTCTAGCATGGACTTCTGTTCTGTGGTTTGGTGGTCCCAGAAGTACATCTAGAGGCACCTCTCCCTTTTATCATTATTTTTAAGGTACCTAAAAAACCAATATCTAATCTGACACTGGGAACAAGTTTGGGTTGAGTCTCTCTAATGGATGGCCTTACTGAGGCCTAGCACCCATTATCCATATTAATATGCATGACAAACTGAGCTGACTGAGCTAGACCTTTAATGTTCCACTCCTTGAGGGCACCTTTAATATTCCACTCCATTCCAGAACTGACACTGCTTTTTAACAATATATATCGGTCTTGAGTTTATTTTCAAATAAACATTTATTATAAGGAAAATTAAATGGGGAAAAGGAGTTAACTGAATTTGCTCATAAACAACTCTGGGACAAGTTTAGGGACAGAGTCTACGGGAGACCACATATGCACACAAACACACCACCCTGGGTGCCTCACCTAACCTTCTGTGTGTGATTTACTCCCTTAGTGTCCTCTTTGCTACCCTGGTAGACTCTGGCTGCCCTGACTTTTGCCCAGACCTATGGTGGAAGAGGGAGTGCCTCACTCCTTGCTATCTGTTCTTCTGTTCTGCAACCAGAACTGCCTGGCTATCCTAAAAAAAGATTGAGAATGAATCCTACTAAGGATTAATGCCACCTGTGCTCTCCAGAGCCTTCCTCAGTGGTCATCAGTCTTCTATTTTTTCCTTTATTTTTACTGAGCTCTTAAACCTGTCTGCAGAAGGGTGCCCCATATATGCTCCTTCTTTATACCTCCAGCTCTCCTTCCTTTTCCTCCTTGCTCTTGGAATGATCTGGCCTCTTCCTATACAGAGTGATGTCTGTGGTGTCACTTTTGCCTCTACCCCAATGCATCCCTGTCCTGACACAGCTTTCTTTCCCTGAGAGGAACATACAGTCCTTCTACTCTGTAAGGCTGACCCTCTCTTGCAGCACTTAGAACCTCATTCCTCCCGTCCACTCTGGAACCTTTCTGACATCGTCAATCTACCCTTCTCCATTCCATAATCATACTCCTCCCACATCCTGCTGGAGACCTATCATGGCTCAGATGAAATATGCTTCAAACTTCTCTAGGTAGCTTCCAAAACCTTCCATACTTTGGTCCCACATACCCACCATTACTTTTCAGTGCAAGGGTTTTATCCTAATCGTACAGTTTCCATGGTCCTTTCCACAATTGTGCTAACTCTGTCTTTGCTCTGATGTGTGTAAAAGGAGATGAAAAGAGTGGAGAGGCAGGGAACTACCTCTTAGTTATACTTCTATGTGCCAGGCATTGTACTAATGCTTTACACAGTATCTCATTTAATCCTCACAACAACTCTTATTATCTTTATTTTATAGATGAGGAAATGGAGGAATAGAGAGGTCAAGAAACTTGCCAGTCATAAGCTGGGAAGTTCTTGAGCTTTGATTGAAACATGAGCTTTTCCTACTGCACCATCCTGCATCCAATATAAATTGTTTAGAGTGTCCATGGCAAGTATTTGTCAGTAATATTTCCTCATTAAATATATTTTTAAAAAGCATCACTCTTACTTGAAGAACAATTTTAAAAGCACATATGGCAGTAAAACTAGAGTATCTAGTATAAATTTACTTTTTATTCAGCTTTGATTCCTTGGTTCTCAATATGCCAGGCATCAAGCTTCCTCTCTCCTTTTTTCTGTCTATAGGTTCTCTGCAGTGAAACTCTGTAGGCATCCGTGGGTGAATAGAGAAGGGAACAGGGACAGTCATTTTATAATTCTTCTGCATTGATCAGATTGGGCAGAATAGTGATTCAAAGATCACCAATGGCTATAATCCTTTTGCATTCCATTGCTATTGACATGGGAATGGAGATTTCTACCATAATCTTGATTTGAATGAAGAAGGAGTTAATCAAAAACCATTTTCTTAAAGTTTCCATTAAAAAACTCATTGTAAATACAAGGTGAGATTTGTATGCTGTTAGAATCAATCAACAAGTAAATATAGACTATCCACTATGTTCTGAACTAGGCTGCAGTAGTATGAGGCATAGTAATATAGTCCTCATGGAGTTTACAAATGGGTTAGGGATATAAGGAATAAGATATAAATATTGGATGAAGTAACAAACCATGTGAGATAAAATATAGTTAAGTGCTAACTTATGGGGTATCAGCTCTAAATACAGCTAAAGTTAGGAGAGATGGAAATTAAAAAGGACTGAAAAGGTCAATACAGGCTTGAGGCATGGTAGAAGTTTGGATTGGCAAAGGACAGAAGTAAGGATGGTGTTAAGAACAGTGGGAATAGTATGGACAAAGATCAAGTTAGGAATAAACATGAAGTGTTATGGGGGCAGTAAAGAAACCAGCTTCTTAAAATTCGTGTATGTGCTAGAGAACAAGGGGAAATAAAGTAGATAGGTAAAGAGGAGCCAAGGCAAAGAGGCTAGATTTCATAATAAAAGGCACAGGACTAGATAATAATGGGTTGATGAGAATGTAGAGAAATCAGAATCTTTCATACACTGCTGGTGGGGATGTAAAATGGTGCAAACACTTCGGAAAACATTCAGACACTTCTTCAAAAAGTTAAAAATAGAGTTACCACTCAACCCAGCAATTCTACTCTTATGTGTCATCCCAAGAAAAATGAAAACATATATCCACACAAAAACTTGCACTCGGCTGCAACAATTTCTTGCAAGACACGTCTCTAAAGGCAAGGGAAACAAAACCAAAAATGAACTATTGGGACTTCATCAAGATAAAAAGCTTCTGCACAGCAAAAGAAACAGTCAACAAAACTAAAAGGCAACTTATTAAATGGGAGAAGATATTTGCAAATGACGTATCAGATAAAGGGCTGGTATCCAAGATCTATAAAGAACTTACCAAGCTCAACACCCCAAAATAAATAATCCAGTCAAGAAATGGGCAGAAGAGATGGACAGCATTTTTCCAAAGAAGACATACAAATGGCCAACAGACACATGAAAAAATGCTCCACATCTCTTGTCATCAGGGAAATAGAAATTAAAACCACAATGAGATACCACCCAACACCAGTTAGAATGGCTAAAAGTAACAAGGCAGGAAACAACAAGTATTGGCAAGGATGTGGAAAAAGGGGAACCCTCTTACACTGTTGGTGGGAATGCAAACTGGTACAGTCACTCTGGAAAACATTATGGACGTTCCTCAAGAAGTTAAAAATAGAGCTACCCTACGACCCATCAATTGCACTACTGGGTATTTACCACAAAGATACAGATGTAGTGATCCGAAGGGGCACTTGCACCCCAGTGTTCATAGCAGCAATGTCCACAATAGCCAAACTGTGGCAAGAGCCAAGATGTCCTTCAACAGATGAACAGATGTGGTTTATATATACAATGGAATATTACTCAGCCATCAGAAAGGATGAATACCTACCATTTACACTGACTTGGATGGAACTGGAGGGTATTATGCTAAGTGAAATAAGTCAAGCAGAGAAAGATAATCGTCATACGGTTTCACTCATATGTGGAATACAAGAAATAGTGCAGAGGATCATAGGGGAAGGGAGGGAAAACTGGGAAGAAATCAGAGAGACAGAGACAAACCACGAGAGACTCTTGACTCTGAGAAACAAACTGATGGTTGCAGAAGGGGAGGTGGGTGGGAGATGGGGTAACTGGGTGATAGGCATTAAGGAGGGCGTGTGATGTGATGAGCACTGGGTGTTATATGCAACTGATGAATCATTTAACACTACATCTGAAACTAGTGATGTACTATATGTTGGATAATTGAATTAAAAAAACTTGAACACAAATATTTATAGTAGCATTATTCATAATAATCAAAAAGTGGGAACAAGCTAAATGTCCATCAATTGGATTAATGGATAAACAAAGTGTTATATCCATATAATGGTATACTATTCAGCCATAAAAAGGAATGAAGTACTGATACATGCTCAACATGGATGAACCTTGAAAACACGGTAAGTGGAAGAAGTCAGTCACACAGACCACATATTTTATGATTCCATTTATATGAAATGTCCAGAAATATCCAAATATATAAGACAGAAAGTAGATTTGTTGTTATTTAGTAATGGGGGGGTGAGGGGGGGAAGGAGTGATACCTAAAGGGTATGAAGTTTCTTTTTGATGTGGTAAAAATGTTCTAAATTGATTGTGGTTATGGTTGCACAGCTCTGCAAATAATATCAAAAACCACTTTAATAGGTGAACTGTATGGTATGTGAATTATATCTCAATAAAGCTGTTTAAAAAAGGAGGTATGGAAAGGGATTTCAAATATCCAAATACGACTTCATTGGTGGAGCTGATATTTAGCAGTTGTAGAGACCTTGACAACAAGGTAACCTTGAACATACTTGGTGTTGAGAATTTACTAATGAGACAGCAATTCTAGCCTCAAATGGGACAGGGAGATAAGGATAGGCAGAAAGTAAGAGCAGGACAAATATCTTATCCAGAAGAGGAAGCACCCAGAATCTTTGTGGCTAGAAATTTTATACCTAAGATTAGACAAATTTCCTCTAAAGAAGATTTATTCCTTTCTGTATCCCCAATGATTTGTAGAGGGCCTGAATTTTAATGGATACTCAAACTATGTTGAATGTTTGGTTAATAGTGTGGGCATTAAACTAATACTGTTGCATTTGTGAGGTAATGTCATACCATGATGAGGTTTTCACCAGTCTGAGGATAAATAAGAAAAATAAGGTCAACATGGTTTCTGTATTAGTTAAAAGAGCAAGTAAGTAGAAAATCAATAAAGATATAAAAGACCTGAATGATACTTGATCAATAGAATTGACTTAATTGCTATTTATAGAACACTCAACTCAATAGAATACACATTCTGTTCAAGGGCACATAGAATATTTACCAAGATAAACCATATTCTGGATCATAAAACAAGTTTCCATAAATTTAAAAATATTCATACAAAGTATGTTTTTTGACTCCAGAGGATTTAAGTTAGAAATGAATAACAGAAAGATATTTGGAAAATCTCCAGGTACTTGGAAACCAGTAACACACTTCTAAATAACCTATAGGTTAAAGAAGGAATGAAAAGGAAAGTTAGAATGTATTTTGAATTAAGTGAAAATGAAAACATAACATATAAAAATTTAGGGGATACAGCTAATGCAACATTTAGAGGAAAATTTGTAACACTAAAATTACTAAAGTTCTCAAATCAATGACCCACTTTCTAAGTTAAGAAACTAGAAAAAGAAGAGCAAAGTAAATTCAAATAAAGCAGGAGAAAGGAAATAATAAAGATCAGAGCAAAAATCAGTGAAATAGAAAACAGAAAAATAGAAAGTCACTAAAACAAAAGCTGGTTCTTTGGGAAGATCAATAAAATCAGTGGATCTCTCCCCAGATTGATCAGAAAAAAAAGAAAAGATGCATATTTCCAAAAAAGGAATGAGAGAAGTGACATCACTAAAGATCTTTCAGACATTATAAGGATAGTCTGAGAATGTTATAAATAATTTAATAAACAATATCCTAAACAAATTTATGCCAACAAATTTGACAACTTAGACACAGTCTTTGAAAGACACAAACTATCAAAGCTGTCTTCAAAGGTAACTAGAATAGCCCTGTATTTTTTTTTTTTTTTTTTGAGAGAGCGAGTGTGTGTGTGCCTATGGAGAGCTGTGGGGGAGGGACAGAGAGGGAGGGAGAGGGAGAGAACTTAAGCAGGCTCCACACCCAGTGGGAGCCTGACACAGGGCTTAATCTCACAACCCGGAGATCATGACCTGAGCCAAAATCAAGAGTCGGATGCTTAAATGACTGAACCACCCAGGTACCCCAGCCCTGTAAGTATTAAAGAAATAATTTGCAGCTCAATTTTCCCACAAAGAAAACTGGGCCAAGCTGGCTTTACTGACAAATTCTGCCACTTATTTAAGGATGAAGTAATACCAATTCCACACAAACTCTTTCAGAACATTGAAAAGGAGACAGTACTTGCTAACTCATTCTTTGGAGCCAGTATTACTCAGATACCAAAACCAGAACATAGAAGCAAATTTCCTAAACGAATGTTAACTGTCTACAAGAAGGTTACACTGTGACCAAGTAGAGTTTATCATAGGAATGCAAGGTTGGTTTATTTTTTTTATTTTTTTATTTTTTAAAGATTTTATTTGTTTATTTGAGAGAGAGAGAGAGAGAGAGAGAGAGAGAGAGAGAGAAACAGCATGAGAAGGGAGAGGGTCAGAGGGAGAAGCAGGCTCCCCGCTGAGCCGGGAGCTGGATGTGGGACTCGATCCGAGGACTCCGGGATCATGACCTGAGCCGAAGGCAGTCATTTAATCAACTGAGCCACCCAGGCGCCCTGCAAGGTTGGTTTAACATTTAGCTACATTAACATACTACAAAAGGGAAACCATATGATCATCTCAATAAATAGAGAAAAAGTAGTTGATAACATTCAATCTCCATTCCTGATAAAAACTCTCCATAATCTAGGAGTAAAAAGGAACTTTCTGAATCCTATAAAGGACATCTATGAAAACCCTACAGTTAACATTATGCTTAGTGGTGAGAGACTGAATGTTTTTCCCCCAAGATCAGGATGAAGACAAGAATGTCCATTCTCACTGTGGCTATACACTGTTGCTACGAATGGAGGTTCTAGCCAGTACAGTTGGGCTGAATTCAGCTGATTCAGACTGAAAAATGTAGTTCTAAGTTCTATACACAAACAAAAACAAATAAATAAACAAACAAAAGAACTTTCAAATAAGGTGAAAAGACTTAAGATTCACTTTTTGAAAAACTTCATTGAAGACCATAAAAATTAAGGCTTTTGTATAATCAGTTGTAACTTAAACCTGTTTTTAAAAGCAAAATACTTAAAATTATACTACAGGATAAAGGGCCAACACATTTTTCCCTTTGAGATATAACTGTAACTTAAGTTCTTACATTCTGAATTAAAAAGAAAAACATTCCAGATTTAAAGAAGCAAACAAAAAATTGCACACAAGTGAATAGGGAAATACTAGAATTTGTTTTAAAATGTGCTAGAAGATTTTACTTAAGAGTGGTAGGGAAGTCGTATTAGAAGAATTATAGTTTTCAGAGAATCAAATGTCAACCTCTTCATAGAGGGAAAAGATCCTTTTTTTTCCCCCATGGGGGAATATGTCTTTTTAGAAGGCTGCAGCTAGATATTATATTTTGCATGTAATGTTTTTGGTTACAGGCATATATTTAATTCTAAGTAAACATTCAAAACATGGGAAAAATGGATTCAAAAACTTCCACCACTTTCTTGAGGAAAAAGAAAGTTGGAATCACCATAATGTAGTAATGTTGGTGTAACAGCTGGGAGTGTCCTGAAGACAAGGGTCAGTCCCGCAAACAGCTGTTCCATGTAAGACTGATGACAGAGTATGCCAGAAGGCGAGGGGAGCAGCCAACACCTGAATGTAGGGCTGACAGTCCCTTAATAGAGAGACAACCAAAAATGCCAAAAGAGATTTTTTTAAAAAGCTTCTTTCCTCCTTTTAGGAATATTCATTGGTACAAATTAGGCTAAAAATTGTTCCTGATCAGATTCTTAGGAAGCCTGTGTCAATTAAAAATAAGAATAAAATTTAATGGTTTCCGTATCTTCATGTCTCAATAATCCTATTTACGCTCTTTTTTAATACTCTTAAAATACTTATTGAAGTGGTATTTTCCCCATCATTTATCTCATTGATAATGAGGAGGTAAGTTTCAGCCCAAATTTATGAAGTCAGAATTTTTTTTAAAGATTTTATTATTTATTTGACAGAGAGAGAGAGCACAAGTAGGCAGAATGGTAGGCAGAGGGAGAAGGAGAAGCAGGCTCCCCACTGAGCAGAGAGCCCGACATGGCACTCAATCCCAGGACCTGGGATCATGACCTGAGCTGAAGGCAGATGCTTAACTGACTGAGCACCCCTGAAGTCAGAATTACTGTGGGTCTTTTTTACACGAGCGTTTTCTGCTGACTTCTTTCAGAGCACTCACCTTCTCTTTTATCTGTGCCTATGTCTCTGTACTGTTTTGTTGTTACCCACTTAACCCCTGCCTTCTCTCAGTATTTATGATTGTCCCATTCTCTCTCTTTCTTTTTTCATTCAACAAGTATTTATTAAGTGCCTAATATGGGCCAAACAGGCACTTTTAGTGACAAGAGATAACAATTATATTCAAGATGGACGGAGGGATGTTTGGTATACTCTAATTTGGTCAGTTGTGTCCACTCTTATTTGCACACTGTACTTTGTCTTTGTGTCTATATATGAATCAGTTTCAGGACGGTTGGTTTCCTCAGGTGATCACCCAGGTTGAAGGTAGAGACCACTTTCTTCACTGTGAAACCATTGGCTGACCCAGCAGCCGCTTAGGAGCTAGAAAGCATATGCCCAGAGGGACAGTTGGGTACTGGTTCTCTTAACAGTAATCTTGGTGTTATCAGGAGAACAGACTGCCTGGGGCAGATGTGGGCTTTCATACTGGCTAGATATATGACTTTGGGCAAATCATTTTGGCTTCTTTGGGTGAGAAGACAATCAAAAATGCCAAAAGAGATTTTTTTAAAAAGTTTCTTTCCTCACCTACAAAAGAATAATACTCAAGACTAATATTTATTGAGCACTTATTATGTATAGACAGTATCCTAAGCACTTTATACATATTAACTAATGTCATCCTTATAATGAATTTATACATTTCATTATCTCCACTTTTCAGGTTAGGAAGGTGAGGCACAGGCCCATTAAGTGACTGCCCAAGGTCATACAGCTGTTAAGTAGCAATTGGGATTTAGATCTAGTTAGTTTGGCTCTAGGGTCCAAGCTGTCAACCATTACACTATATACTA
The DNA here is from genome assembly GCF_029215605.1 of Mirounga angustirostris. NCBI lineage: Eukaryota > Metazoa > Chordata > Mammalia > Carnivora > Phocidae > Mirounga > Mirounga angustirostris. Next base: position 66,344,922 of record NW_026991709.1, on the reverse strand, counting down.
TCTACTCAGGTGTAGGAGTCAGACTAGACGTCTACCTATTACATTGTCTATTGCTAGTTACAACAGGTTAACTAGTGTAATATTTAGGTTGAGATTATGGGCTTATTTTTAAAATGGGATCATGGAGACATGGTATAATGCTTGTGGCAACACAAGAGGCCTTAATCGGAAAACTGGTCCATACTGAACAACATCTATCTCCATGCATGGCCTGAACTTTCCCATTCCAGGGAATTTTCATTGTTCTATATTTTTAATCAACTATATTGAAGTATAGTTTACATAGGGTAAAATATGCCTATTTTAAGAGGATAGTTCTGACTTTTGGAAAATATGCCTGTGTAACCACCACTACTATCATCCCAAAAGGTTCCCAGATGTCCCTTCCAAGTTAGTCCCCACCCCGACTTGGAACCCTAGGCTACTGTGGATCTGTTTTCTTTCCACCATTAGACTAAGTGGATCTGTTTTCTTTCTATCATTAGAGAAAGGATATCATATAAGTGTAGTAATAAAAGAGTATGACTTTTTTTTTTTTTAAGTCTGGATTTTTTCGCTCAGCATGATGTTTTGGGGGTTTACCTACATTGTTGTGTATTTGCCTTTGCATTTGACATTTTCTCCAAGGAATAGACCTTTTCCAAAAATCTTGTCTGTCCATCCTTCAAGGCCCATCTCAGATGATATCATTTGTTTTCATCCTTACTTCAAATCCTAACCTGTATAGTATTGTTCTGTTTCACCCTCACAGCAGGTATATAAATAAAATCATGAGTATTGAATTTTTCTAGTCAAAATTTATACCTTGTCCATTAATAATCAATTATTTGTTTTCTAAGTCATATCTTTAAGTCATCTTTCTAGATATTTTTAATGTTTCTTTTGGCATGTTGACTTTCAAGTTTTGCCTTTGAACACTTAATTTTCTACATTAATACCTTGCATAGCAGGGAAGGTTGGGATGGAAACTGTTTCACCCTTAAAAGCAATGATAGGGAATCTTTAAATTGATAATCATTGACCCACAAAAGAACAACATACATTACAAAATAGTTTAAATATTTTCCCCAGAGAGAACACTCTTCTTTTGGAATTTTAAAAGAAGGCACTAATAGTTCTGTTAAAAAAAGAAAATATAAAATCTTACTTGAAATTACAATCCAGTATAATATGCCTCTAAACTATTTTACTTGGGGAGAAATGTGAGAAAAATAAGAATAAATGAAGGGGAAGAGAAAGGAAAATGGATAATGGAAAGACTTAAACATAAAAGATAATATACAGACAGAAACTAGCTCATGAAGAAAACTAAATACTGCGAAAGATGTAGTAAAAGAGGGACAGGTACTTACAACGTGCACACATTGAGATGGTCACATACTGTGTTTTATGTGGTACTATTTCCATCTTGTGGCCTTTTAGGGTATTTTCTCCAAAGGATTTTAAAGTCAAACTGTTGCTCATTATAAGCGTAAATGGGAACCACCTCTTGGCACATACTCTAATGTTTAATTGAAATAAACCAAAGATTAGAAGAGACTAGAAACCCCCCACTGTTGTCTAGGATTTCCAACTCTTACACATGGCATCATAGCACAGAGGGAAAATGTGATGGGATGTACAAAGCACCCCATCCACACAGGGGTGAATGAGGGATGGTTTACACAGGTAAGGAGACTATTATTTCTTGCCCACTTCTTGTACTAAGAGTGTTGGGAAGATCCAGGACTAATTCCCTTCTCTAACCTCAACCATATTTCCTTATCTACCCTCCATCTCTTCTGGTTTTCACCCCAATTCACCCCTCTCTCCAAATCCCAACAGTACTAGCAATTCCTGGAAAGATCAATTCCATCTGACTTCTGTTACCACCATGGTTCTGTCATTATGCATACCATTTTTTGACTAGTGAGTGGTTGGTATAAGGTAGGGGAAAGTAGGAAGCATGCCTTATGTACAATCATCCTGAGAGAAGGAAGAAGGTGGTTCCACACTTCCTTACATGAGGTTCCATACAAATTTGATTGTTGGGCATGTGACACAGGCTTATCTAATCAGAGTCTAGAGTACTTGGACCAGAGTGATTGATTCAAGGATGGGTTGTTGGGTTGAACACTTTCCTGCAAGGACTCTAGTTGTCAGGCCAAATCAACTAGATTTCGATTCTTTCTTTCACTTATTCTACACATACGCAGGTGTCAAATGTTCTGGAATAGTGCTGAACAGTACAGTGGAGGAGTCAGAGTGAAGAGAGAGCTAAGGAGCAGTGAGAAGGACTTGGGTTCTCTGAGGAGGTCAGGAGGGAATTGTGTGTTGTGTGCTCATAAATTATCTGTTAGTGATACTTTAAGGCATATGAATTGATGGACAAATTTTAGGGGGAGCAAAGGTCAACAAAAGAAAAAACTTGTGATTGACCTAATTTAACCAGAAGTTTAATTAATAGGAACCTATTTCAGTCAACTGAAGAGTTACAGAAGCTTAAGTTGAGTATGTAAATGGCAAAAATGAGGAAGAAAGAGTGGCCATAAAAAGTGTGTGTGGGAGTATGACTTGCAAAGACTTCTAGGAGAAAGTCAGTTTTGAGAAAGAGTTAAAACTTTGTGGTAGACAGTGGATACAGGAAACAAAAATTGATGGCCTTTCAGGTGTGGGATATGATCTAAGCAAAAATACTATGCCAAAATCTCATAGATGCTTTTGTGGGGGAGGTGTTAGGCAGGTTGGCTTAAAGGAGAATTGAGAGAGATGGGGGTGGAATTCCAGGCTGAGATCTTTGGATTAGATTATATATAATGTAAGGTGATAGGTTTCCACGTAGGTCTTCATAATGAGAGTGAATAATTGTCGGTCCATCTCCTGATAGATAGAGACAAGGCTTAAAGGAGACTTACAGCAAGTACACAGGACGTTTTGGCCAATGACTACATATTATTCCTCCCTAGAGCTGTGACCCTATTTTCCTATCTGTCTCCTCTCCTGGAGGACTTGTGCCAGACTTTGTGTGAGCCAGGATGGCACATCTTAACCTATACTTAACCTGTCAGCTGAGGTGTCTGTGTTGGATCTTAATTTTGCCTGCTTTGCCTCTCTTTTTTCCTCCTTTTGGTAACAGCATCCTGATTTCCCTTTGGGGATCCACTCCTCTTCTTACTCTCAGTCTATATAGTTTAAAAGGATTCCACTCCTAGCTTCAGGGATGGATATGTGATCCTGGACTGGTCAATCAATGTGGTTTCTGGGACTTTTACAGGAGATCATGGGAAGTAAGAGCCTAACAGTAAAGATTTTATGAGCCTGAAGCTACTATAGAGGCTGAAAACTACTAACCATGAGGAATAAAGAACAGAGATGGAGATGAAAGCATCTACTTGTATCTGGAATACTTCTCCAATTTTCAATATTATGAGCTGCTAATAATATGAGTTTCTTCTGCTTATGCCAATTTGGTTTGGGTTTTCCACTGTATGGAACTAAAAGTCCCAGTCTTGACTATAGCCTCCTTCTTACAGCTTTTTTCACATATGCCCAAGCTTTGGTCTTGACCATCTGGATCTTACTTCCGTGTTTGGAGAGGAGCCACTGAAGAACAGAACTGTCAAATTATGTACTGGAAGCCTCTTTCCCCTTCAACCTCACCCTCATCCTGTAGGCTTTTCAAGAGCTGGAGTCTTCCTTTCAGGGGACATGGAAGGAAAGGGAGGAAAGACAACAGTATTTACTAAAATATTGTCCTTTTATTCCTCCCTCTTAAAACCACTCTTTATCATTATGGCTCCTGAAGTCTTTTTTGTTTTTGACTATCATTGGAACTCCCCCCCCCCCGCTTTGTTTTTTGCTAGGGTGCAGGAAGGGGGTGGTGCAGTGCAAGGAAAGAAACTTTAAGTACCTCATAGAGATGAGAAGCTTCAGCCAACAATGACATCTGAATGAGATTTTCTCTACACAAGAAGGGTTAAGAAGTACTTGTGGTCCTGGCTCATTGTACCACCCTAGGCAGTCACTTCTGATCCCATGAGAGTCTCTAAAATGACTGACATAGGTTGTACGTTCTTTGTTTCTTGGTATCTTTTCCCAAGGGTCTGTGGTAGTTGGTTTCTACATACACAGTTGTTGTAGTTACCATTTTTTAACCTAACTGATAGCTTAATTAGAGGCATATTGAAATACTACTATAATAATCACCATCTATTTAAAGCTTGAAAATTTATAAATTGCTTTCACATATGTCATCACATTTCATCTTCAAAAGAACCTTGGGTGAAAAAGTAGGCTAGATATTAGGGCCATTTTACAGATGAAGAGACTGCTCAAAGCAGTGGCTTGCCAGGGGTGATGTAGCTAGTATATGGGGAAGCTGGAGCTGAAGCTGGAGGCTGGGTCATTCAACTCATGTTCAGGAATGTGCCCTTCCCCTCTCCCTAACGATCATGCACTCTCTGATAGGTCAGTCTAGAACTGAGGAAAATACAAAGGGAGTGTCAAACAAGGTTTGGTTGAAAAATCATGGTATGCAAGACATGGGCAGCTATGTAGGATTTAAGTCAGGCAGACTTTTATCTTCAGAAGTTCTATGAAATGAAAAAGATTATGATGTCTCTTTTATGTGTAATTCAAATCAAAAATACAAAATAAGACTAAACCATAAAATGAGGGTAGGAGTTCCACCTTCATCTAATCATTTTCTATGATAACTACTTCAGTATTTCTTTTTGAAATATCCAATATCAAATCTTTTTAAGAAGAGTTTTTTTTTTTTTTCCCCTATGCCCTTGATTTGCTAGTGTCTTAAGCTTAGTTGGCTTACTGGGTGGTCCAGCACATTATATTGTAAATAATATTATGGTAATAGTGGCTAAACACAATAACACTAGTTTTATGCCCCTTAGTGCATGGAATATAATAGGTACTCAACAAATACTTGTTATAAGGGAACAATATCTGTAATTTAAGCATTGTAAAAATACTCCACACAGTATTAAATCTGTTCCAGGATATTTAAAAGCTTTTAGGGGCTATACTCTAGGTATTCTGAACCACTGGGCTAAAGATCCAAGGCTTTAAACAGATAATCAAATTAAATGACTATTAATTTTGCAGAAGTCAGTTGCTCAGATGTTTGAAAAGGCAATTTGAATCCAAAGTTATGTATAGCAATGTCATTTAGATACTGCCTTTTTGAGGTACCACTTTATCTGTCTTGCCTGAATCCGCCCAACTCTGCCAAAATACAAGTGAACTGCTATCTAAGTGAAGGATGTACCTGCCAAGCCTCAACCTTCTTGATATCTGCACAGGAACCGTTGGTGAAGAGCCCTCTTCCAGGTAAGCATGTGTATATATCTTGCAGGGCATGAGCAATGGAATAGACCGCTAAGTAGACATTGTAGGAAATTCGTAAGTGTGTATAATCCATATAAGGGGTCTCCACGCTGCTGATGTTCTCATCCCCTGTACAAAGAGGTCGGAAGGCAGTGGAGCTGTTGCTTATCCTGCCACCACCTTCTTCGTGACCTCTCAGGAAAGTGTCCATGGACAAAGGCCCTTTAGCACCTTCTTGGAGGTGGCAGTTAAATGTTTCTTCCCAAAACTCCTTGGCAAAACCATTGTGGATAGACTTCCTGGGATGGACTTTCTGCAGGAATTCCCGGAAACCTGGGATCTGCCCAGCCTTCAGAGCGAATCCAATGGTGCCTCCAACCACATGGAAGTACTCGGGCATAGCAATCAAGGAAGAACTGGCCCAAGCCTCACTGGCCAGCCAGATCCTCCCTGTGATATTGCGCCGGACGATCTCCTTGATGAGGGGTTCGAGGTCTGGGCCACTGGAGAAAACAACAATGACTTTGGCTGTGGAATTCTGGATCACCTCCACCACTTGCTGGATCTCTTCCTCATCAGAATACTGGGAGATGAGTTCACTGAAGTCAATGCAGATGTCCCTCTCCTCTGCTTCCTCACGAAACTTCTCAATCCCTGGCCGTCCGTAGTCATCATCAGCTGCAATTGTGCCCACCCAGTTCCAGCGGAAATACTCAATAATGTCTGCCATGGCGGTGGCCTGGTGTTCATCATTGGGGATGGTACGGAGGAATGACTTGAACTGATTCTTGTTGCTGAGGAGTCTGCTGGAGGAGGCATAGCTGACCTGGAAAGAACACAGGATGAATGAGTGAGTGAGGTACCACTGAGGGAGGCTGTGCGGGGTGGTTTTTTGAGCATTCATGAATTTAACTTATCAAACATGCTGTTCATGGCAGTTGGGATGAAAAGGTGAAGACAGCCAGAATCTGTTATCTCCAGGGTGGGTGTGAGCACTCAAGCATCTGTCATTTAGGGAGCACCATAATTCCCAGTGGGTGATTCTTCACAATGCTACCTTCAGAAATGGGTCTGGCCATAAAGTCAACCCAACAATAATGGAATCTACTTATACTTTCAAGGAGAGTCTTTATACACTGTTCCATAGTCGCTCCTAACTTCCTCTGTGCTGCCTCATTGGTTATAATATATCCATGTACACATCTTTTTCCTGTTAGGTCCGGGTTCTGACCTAAACGTTTTAGCTTCCCCTTCACTATGACGAACACTTTGTCCATGACTTACTTCTGGAAGGAATGAGGTTCCCTGTGGGTTATAAACCCAAGGCTCTTCAGAGGAGCCCCAAGGGTCCTCTTTCCTATTCTGCCTAATTTCTCTCTCCCAGTTTCCAGTTGTTCCCTCTCTTGGTAATGCCAGAGTGTTTAATATCTCTTGTTCTCCAGTTTTCTACAGAGATTTTAAAGGAAACCAAGTTGAAAAATTGGGGGGAATGTCCTTTTAATATTTCTCACCAGTTGAAATAGTTTTCTATGTTCAATGTTTTAAAATGAATTTTCCTTTTTTAGATCTTTTTTTAAAATTTAAATTCAATTAGCCAACATATAGCACCATTAGTTTTTGACGTAGTGTTCAATGATTCATTAGTTGCATATAACACCCAGTGCTCATCACATCATGTGCCCTCCCTGAATTTTCCAATATATTCCTTCTTACCAATGAATAGTTTCTACATCAAAAATATGAAAGACATTGGTGTATGAAAGTTCAGGACCAGGGCACCTGGGTGGGCTCAGTTGAATGTGTGACGCTTGATTTTGGCTCAGGTCATGATCTCAAGGTTGTGAGATCTTGCCCTGCATCGGGCTCCATGCTGGCCATGGAACCTGCTTAAGATTCTCTCTCACCCTCTCCCTCTACCCTCCCCTCTCCACCGCCTCTAAAAAACAAAACAAAACAAAACAAAACAAAACAAAAAAACCCACCAGGGCCAACTTTGCTAAGGGGGCATGATTTTTCTGATAAGAGCTTTGATTTTGGAAGTCATAATATGAAATTGACAATTTTTTCTTTTATCAGAATAAGCCCCTTCTTGCTGTTATGAGAGTTCATGAGGTGTAGGTAGTTAGATTAACTAATTTGTTGAGATGTTATTGTTTTTCAGAGCTCTACTTGCAGACCCAAACAGCAGGCTTCTGAATCAGATGTTTGCAAATGAAAAACCTACTCAGACGTTTTGTAAATTCATCAATTATTGCTTACTTCTTTTGAAAAGTGGGCTGAAAAGCACTTTAAAAGGATTAACATTACAAATAAATATATCTACTATGGATATGTTTCTCTTAAAATGCATTTATAATATTTGTCCAGTTTTTAAAAAGAAACCATAAAAATGGGGATAAGTACTACTTCATTACCTGTTCTCCCCACCAAAAAACAAAACAGAACAGAACAAAACAAAAAACCCTCAAAAGCACACAAAACTTTTTTTATTGTGAGAGCGGAGAATTTCATGAATGATTCAGAGAACTTCTAACCACAACTGTTCTAGCTGGTCTGCTTATTCCATCCACTTGGTGGCATGAGTGGCATAAGAAATACCTCTGGGCCTCTGCCCCCACCCAAGAAAACAGTGACTCCCAACTCTGCTGCAAATTAGGATTACCTCAGGAGCTTTCCAAAACTCCTGCCACCCAGGCTGCATCTCATATCAATTAAACCCAGATCTCTGGGGTGTGAAACCCAAGCATCGGTATTTTTAAAGCTCCCTGTATGATTCCAACATGCAGTCACAGCAGAGAACCACTGCTGTAGATACACGTGACATTGTTTTGACTGAGAATTATTATAGTCTTCACTTTTATAATTCAAATTTAGCTCAACCTCATCTTTCATCCAAACCACAAAGAATTAAAACCTTTACTTTGGGTTCTTTACTTGGTGGCAATTACATCTTATGCCTATTGGCTACAACAACTCACTTTAACTGTGTATTTAAAAAGAATTCTGTACAATATGCCAAAATTATAAGGTGTGTATTTGCATATTGCCCAGCACATTTACTGATAAGGGCATTGTTAGATCATTTTGCGAAAAAGTTATAGAGTCAGGGCTTCCCCATGGGAAACACCTTTAATTCCCTGAAGTAAGGATTCGGGAAATGATGACAAGACTTTTTTTAGTTGCCATATGTATATAAAATGATAATGTCTATCACCAAAGAAATGGAGACTCCCAACATATAAATGTGAATTTATGAAAGGTACTCTTACAAATTTTAAATATTAAACATCAAAAATGATAAATCAATTATCATTTATAATTGAATTTTAAAATTGTTATAAAGGACGTTCACAATTGAGCTGATTGTCCCATCCGTGGACATTTAGGTTGTTTCCAATTTTTCACTATTATAAAATGATGTCATAAATCTATGAATATTAACATGCAAAAAGGTTTACTTCACGGGGGGAAATATGCAAACTTGAATAAATGTTTATGATAGCACTTGTTTTAGTGAACTGTTTTCTAGAATTTGAAAATACAGACATCTCCTCACCGAGGTTGAGTTCCTGCAAAGTGGACACTATTTATTCATATATGGTCTATAAGTATTTGTTGAATGAAATAGAGTATTTTCCATTTCTAGAATGTGCAAGACAATGATTAAGTTCTTGTTCTGTGAGAAAGTATACTCTGCTTCCCCCTGAGCTAAACTCTCAGCCAGAAGGTAGAGAGGTAGACTTTTAAGGGAATAGGATTAGGGACAGATATTTTGAGTTTGAAAGGTGGGATTTACATCACATGGTCTCATTTCTTTTAGTAAAGGCAGAAGAATGGCATTTACCAAAGGAAGGGGATGAAAAATAAATAACTGAACACTTTGATAAAAAAGACAAAGTTTTGTACATGGTATGTTTAAAAGAATTTTGGAAGAGTCTTGAAGGTTTAGTTGACATGGTTGGTGTTGGGGTCTCAGAAATCCCAAATGGTCATGGTACAGTGCCCCGACTAATTGAAAGGTCTTCTGTGCTAATGTAAAGCCAGAGGTAGGAAAATAGCAAGCTGTATGGACAGTGGGCACAACAGCCCTTTGAGTCCTGATCCCTGCTTACACTGCTGCCCCATCTAAGAAGGCACATGTACCTGGGGGATGTAGAAGAGGCCCAGCAGGTTTGCCACTGCTGTGGAGATGCCTGAGCCAGTTGCTCCCACCACAGCGATGGTAGAGGGGATATGCTCTGAGCAGTTGCAGAACTCGTCAAGGTTCAGAGAATCAATTTTATTCTGTGCCACAAAACTCAGGGTGGCCTCCAAGGCTTTAGAAACGGTGTTGCAAGTGTCAAATATTCTGTATCCCAGTGTCATGTTGGGAAGAAGGGCTGGGCTGCTGTTGATTTCCTCGATGGCAAATATCATTGCTTGTAACCAACGAAACCCACGGAAATTGTACCTGGAAGAAAGAAGAAATGGAAGAAAATGGGAGGCTTTCTGGTCAATCGCTTGAGAGTAGGGACTGGGCAAAGCTGGGTTTGAATCATGGTTCTGTTACTCTGGTTTCATGATGTGTCTCTCTCTGTCAAATGGGGACAGTGCCTACCTCATATGGTGGCTGTGAAATGAGATAATTATGCAAAATTTTCAGAATGGTGCCTTACACAGAGGGAGTGATGATAGCAAAGATTGTTATTAGTAATAGAATGAATAATTTGTATCTGCTTCATCCAGCAAAGAGTTTGAAGTTGCTGATGTGAAGTATTAAAAATAATACAGAGATTAAAAGAAAGGATTAGGGAAAATATAAGTAAGATTAGAATTTTAGTAGGTGGGAGCCTAAAAATAACTTCAGGTTGGCCGAGTCACAAATTTAGATTATGACATTACTGGAGGTCAAAGGGGAAAGGGAAATGATGGGCCTCATCTTCGTAAATTAACAAACATATATAGGAGGGCTGTTTACAAACAGTGGTTATTTCTGGATGGGGGAGCAATGCGTTTTAAAATTGTGAGCTTTTGCTTTATGTATTCTGTTTTAAAAAATGAGCATGTATTGCTTTTCAAAGAACATTATTTTAAATAAATATTGAGCAAATTTAACAAAGAGAAGTAGGGTCAGTGACATAGTTTTCAGTCTCCCAGAATTAGGCTAGATAAGTGTGAGGGCTAGATAAGTGGCTGAATCAGTGCATTAGTGCCCAAAGGAAGAAATGGAATAACTCTGCAGGTTACCTCTCCACCTGGTAGGTTACAGTGACTCAATGACAGGAGGTAAGGAATACAGTTTGCTATACTCCACTGCATTGTTTAGGTTCCTAACTTTAATGTGACATTTTCTCCTAGTCATTTTCTTTATGTTTCCATCTTTTTTTGTTTGTTTAGCTATTTGTTTTAAACCTGCAAAGTTAAGAGAGATTATAGAATATTTCTTTACATAAAACACTTATACTGCTTTTGCTGTCTTTCTTTAATATAATTTAAAATATAGTGTATTTCAGGGCTTCTTGCTTGATCTTACATATATACGTAGCACACGCACAACTCTGTCCAGTAGAGCACAACAAAAGGATATTTGTCCACATGGGTTATATGAGGGATATAATCAGCATAATTGAAATTCTGTACTTAGTTTTTCTGTATTCATGAGAAAAATGTGAAAATGTTATCTAATTTTTCAGCTTTCATTAGAAACATGAACAGAAGTCAGTTTTGTTGGTACAATTGTAGTTTTCATTTTCATTTTACAGCAATCAGGAAGAGCAGGAAAAAAATGCTGGATCCCTTCTGAACATTGCAAGTCTTAGAGAGAAAGTGGTATTTTCTCTTGGAAATTGGGTAAAAACTTGGGGTGCAGTCATGGTCTCCAATATCCTGGTGATGGGAGGTGATATACAGTCCATTCTACTCTGCAGAAGTCAGATCTTCTTTGAAGGAATTGTGCCTAATTCTAGATGCCGTATCATAGTCATGATAAATTAGGGAGCATTAGATGGAGGGCGATGAGAATGGTGAGGGGTCTAGAAATCATGTCATGAAGTAATTGTTCAGAAAACCTTGACTCAGGCCTGGAAAAGAAGTGATTCAGTGGGACGTGTTAGCTGTCTTCCAATGGCTGAAGAGAGAGTTCAGTGAGACACTTAGATAGATTCTGTGTTTTCTTCACTGGTGTTAGGCGTATCTGTGTTAAGCAGCAGGATTTCAGCCTTCTATAAGAAGGACTTCCACAATCCTGTGGGCTGCATTTTGAAGATGCCTGGATCATGCCAACCACTGAGGTTTCTTTCAACTTTAAAATCCTTTTTTAAAAATAGTGAGAGTGAGGCAACCAACACTCAGGTATTACTGACCTTAATACCTAGGGCACTTAAGGTAAATGGGAGATTTTACTACTTAGGTTTGCAAGACCTATAATAAATTTCCTTCTGGGTACTTAGTCTTTCATTCAGCAACACTGCTGCCAGATGAACAATGACAATTCAGTTACCAAGTGACTGGACACATACCCCCAACAGGCCATGGATTTTTTTTACTCAACATTTTTGACATTTTACTATTTGAAAAATTTCTTTTAAAAAGGGCTGGTGGTGGAATAATTTCAGCATGACTACTAATCACCATTTTTGAAAAGAGAGAGCCAAGTTTGAAAAAATTACTTTGGGTTTGGTACAGTTTTTCTACAACGACCAGAAGAGAAGAGACTCTTGCACATGGCTCCTTTCCTTACCTGATACATTCCACAGATTCCGGCCTTGACTTTAGATCTTGATCTTTGGCTGCTACTCCAAAATGAATAGGAAAGAGCCCCCCGAGGATAATGTCCCCTTTCTTCTGGGCTCGTTGGTCAGGCCCATAGGCAGAAGTGCACCAGGTAATTGCCAAGAAGATCAAACAACATCTATTAAACGCCATAGTTCTGCTTTTTCTCCAGGGGGAGAGACAAGAGTGTTGGTGGTTTGGGGGCCCCTGGAACTTTCCCCCTTGGTGCGGTTCACTCTCTGTACTGGGGGAACATGTCTACAGAGTGATTAATAACAGAACAGAGGCTGTGGGGTTTGAATATCCATTTCTGCCTTTGCCATTGCAGACTAGTAAGATGGGTGGTCCTTGAGTCTTTAGAAGCCACATCATGTAAAGAGTGTCTGTGATGCTTTCTAAAAGAAAAGAGAGACAAAATGAATTCAGCTAAGCCTAAATCCCATCTCATTATGATGACTGCAACTGACATGGCTTAGAATTTCCATTTAGAGAGGCTGAGGGGTAGCAGGAGGGGAAGGCATGACTTAGAGTCTCATTTTTATAGCACTTAGTGTAAGATACAGAAAACTTTACTTTCCCATATTGGAGAAGGACTGTGTTCAGTTGTGAGGCCACATTTTAAAGAGGTCATTGATAAGCTAAGGCCTCCACTGATGTTGCTGGATTTTAATTCATTCATTCTTCTGCGTGAATAATGCATAGAATTTTCTTAGTAGAAGCAGTTCCTTGCATTATTGTAATATAAATGATATTTTATTCAGCACCTATGTTCTTATAGAAAATACAGAGTGAGTCTTATTTACATTTAAATCTGGCTTTGAATAAAAAAAAAAGTCAGAAAAGGCCATTTGTTCTTTATTCTTTATTATGGTAGACTCCCTTTTTTGTACCTTCTTATCACAGATCTCTGGTTTCAGTTTATAATATGACACTCCATAAACCTTTGAGGAATAGTTCTTGTAAAGGATGCAGATAAATCAAAGGTCAGATTATGTTGATAAGGCTCAACAGCTGGATCGGGGGAAAAGTCCTTCTGCCAGGAAATCTTTGTTCTTCTCTACACTCTCTCACTCACTTTCTGGGTCAATTACCAATGATATGTTGATGTTGGGTCACTATACAGCTTCTCCTGAGGTTCAGAGCCAGCACTGAACTGTCACCTGGCCATCTCCACCTGGATGACAGGTGCTTCCAACTTGAGAGGCTCTAAACTCACCTTCCTCCCAAACTTGTTACTTCATTGTTTTTTAATCTCAGCAAAGGATGCACCATCCACAAAGACACAAAATAAGGAGTCATCCTAGCCTCCTCCCTCTTCTCATCATTGCCTTTCATACTCAAACAACCTCCAAGTCCTGTAGATTGTGCTTCCCAAATCTCTGGACTCCATCTACTCCTTTCCATTTCCAAAGCCATCTTAAGCCTGCCAACATTTCGTATCTGGATTTCTGCAATTATTTCCTAATAGGCTTTCCTGCCTCCAGTTGCATCCCTTTGCAATCTGCCTTTGCAAATCTTCGGATGCCACGGAACACATGGTTTGGAGCACAGGCTCTGAAGTTAAATCTGGCTTTGAATCATAGTTTCACTGTTTTCTAACATGACTTCGGTAAAGTCATTCTGTGATCTCAATATAATAAAGCATGGAGGGCCATTAACATAGTGTAATTAGTAAACTCACAGAAAATGCTAGCCGTGATCCAGTTTCACTCTTGTTGATCTTCTCTTTGAACTCCACACTCCAGTCATCCCAAAATTCCTTCAGTTCCTCAAGTGCACCAGGCCTTTTGTAAAATCCCCAGACCTCACACATGCTGTTCCCCCTCCTTGGTCCCTCTGGCCTAAACTTTGCCTGGAAAACATCTACTTATCTTTCAGTTTTTAGGTGCTCATAACCACAGGTGTAGCTTGGCAAGCTGGAGCCTTTGTGTGAATGGAGAAAATAACTCCTCTGGGCCAGACACAGCCCTGCACTAAGGCATCCATCTTGGGAGTGGAGCATAGCCTGGATCTCTACCCACACTAACCCCTCAGTTGTGCAGTGAGCAACTTACAGGACTCTTCAAGGAGGCCTTCCCTGGACCCTCAGACTAGGCAGGTCCACCTGTTATAGTCTTCTACATCTTGGATCTTGGAGTTCTCCTCTTGGGAGATTTTTCATATTTGACTGTAATTATATGCATAGATGTCTGATTCCAGAGCCCGAACCCTTAATCATTGTCACATGCTGCCTCTTGCCCTTTAGGAAGCCTACCTCTTCCAATAGCCATTCTAGCAGAAGCTACTGGGCCCCACGTGGAAGGAGTACCCCCACAGACACTCAGCATTCATGGAATTGTCTCCAATAATGTCTGAACAGCCATGATCCATCCAGAACTACCATGGAGTAGTTTTCTGACTCCAGTCCTGCATTTAGATTTTTGGCTTCATTTCTTGGACCTTGGTCATGCATTCATTCATACATTTAATAAGTACATGTGTTAAGGACCGGGAATATAAAGGTAACAAACATATGCATGTTCCCTGCCCTCAGGAACTCCCAGTCCAGTAGGAAGGCACATTGGTGTAGAGGATCAGAATTTACCTCAACATTCAGAAGTGAAAAAAAAGGATATTATAACTTTGGTTTCAAGAACTAAACTCAGCTGTGCCCCCTAGCACTTGGTCCAGTGTCTGCACTAGTAACTGCTGAATAAATGTTGAATGAATGCACAAAAAAAAAAAAAGAAAGAAAGAAAGAAAGAAAGAAAGAAAGAAAGAAAGAAAGAACGAACGAACTTTGGAAGGAGACAAAAACTTGCATTTATTGAACCAGGCATTGTGTCATGTCCTTTAAACATCCAATGTATTTTAAATTTCACAACTGTAGTACCAACTCCATTTTCTAGATGGGGGAATAGATTCTCCATATATTCAGCTTACTCAAATGAGAAATTCTGGCACTTGAATTAAGAATGCCTCAAGAATTAAGAATTTTAAGGAGTCCCGAGTAGTGTACTGAATTAGGAGAGGGAACATTATTACTGGTTAAGGTAGGTCACTAAGACCTGTAAAATTTTCCCTGTGAAAGATTAACTACTTGGAGAAGTTTATTAACTTAATTAGTCCATTCAAAAGAAAATTCATGGCAAGAAGTAATAGATCAAGGAGAGATTTCAGGTCAATTTACAGCAGTTAACTCCACCAGTCTAATGCAGTCTCCAAACTGCCCTTTTTAAGTCCAATTACTAGGGTCTAATTTGCTTTAAAGCTAAATCATTCTAGATCCTCCCTCTCCCTTTCCTCCAATATCCAACCACTTTGTCCTGCTGATTCTACCATCTTTCTCCCCCGTCTTCCCCTTTCGACTGCCGTTGCCGATGCCTTATCCAGACTCCCACTGCCCCCTAATTTCCTTATTGCAAAAGCTTTCTTTTCCTTCTCCCTCACTCCTGCTGTCATTGATAGTGACAGAGCAGTACCAACTGTGATCATAGCACAGTGGATTAACAATTGGAGTTCATCATTGTGACTTCAGCTTGCAGGAATCAGAATACAATAGTCCTTGAAGAGTCAACTAACACTTCAGCTGCAGTATCTGCAGTGGAGACATCTGATTGTATCGCTCATGTCTGTACTCCTTTTATGCCACACTAAAATCGTTTTTAGCTGGACATGTAGTTATCCAGAATTAAAACCATTTCCCCCAACTTCCTTTATAATCACGTGTGGCCAGTGGGATGTAAGCTGAAGTGCCTGTGGCAGCCTCCAAGAAACTGCTTAGGAGTTAGTGTTTGTCCTTTGTCCCTTCATCCCTCTTCCTTCCTTCTGCTGCATGGAGGTCTCGGTGACAGCTGGAGCCCATCGTGACCCAGGCACCCTATCTTAGGGAATGATGGTACCATGAGCTGATGATTTCATGGAGCAGAACCTCTGTATCAGACTGTTTCCGGACTTTTACATGACAGATAAAAAGAGCTTCTAGTTTGTTTAAGCCATTGTTATTATATTTCTTCTTTCTGTAGCTATATTAACAGTATCTATCCAAGAGTCGCAAGTAAACTCACTTGTTTTCCTTACTATAAGTTCATTTCATTTAAATCATATATAATCATATTTGCCCTCCTGCAAAAAAGTATTGTAAACACAAGCTGAAGCTAGTATTTGTTCTTCATCTCAATGGCAAATATATTTGGAAGAAGAAATGACCCGTGTACCAGCTGGTTTTACGTTTAGAAGTTCCTTGAAATCACAAGGAGTGTTGCAGTACTAACAGATGACTGATCGTTGAGTTCCTAATCCAAGAGAAATCACAAGGAGTGTTGCAGTACTAACAGATGACTGATCGTTGAGTTCCTAATCCAAGAGATGTGGGATGGGGGG
Organism: Mirounga angustirostris; assembly: GCF_029215605.1. NCBI lineage: Eukaryota > Metazoa > Chordata > Mammalia > Carnivora > Phocidae > Mirounga > Mirounga angustirostris. Next base: position 66,328,488 of record NW_026991709.1, on the reverse strand, counting down.
TCAGGGCAGACTGGTCTATGGCTCCATAGGTTTATTAATTTGTAAATTCATGCAATTATTTATTCATTCAAAAACATTTATTGAGCTCCCCTATGTGTTAGACATTAGGGAGTGCGAGGCACCCAGGAGAGAAAGTTGAGATTGTCGTCTTCAAGGTACTCATGGTTTAAAAGGAGATAAGGATATGTATTATAAGTACAGTGATGTAAGTGCTAGAAAGAGGCATGAAGTAGGTGTTGAGGGAATACAGAGGCGGGAGATAACTGCCAGGAGAATTAATTCAAAGTGGGGGCCAGAATTTTCCTGAGGGTATGGCCTGTCTCTTCTCATCCCTGTAGCTTGGCACCCAACACAGTGCCTAGAACTTAGTATGTGCTCCACAAATATTTGCTGAATGAAAATGAATGAAGCATGACCAGTAAAAACCAGGGGTTGGTTGGGCAATTGTAGGACAAAACAGAGAAGGGCTGGCATTCCCAGCACTGAACAGGGAACCTGGTACTGAAAAGTGTCAATATCTGTTGAACTTGCATTTGTCCCCAAAGTTCCAGAGTCAAGGGTGAATTGACAGGATAGAAGGGCAAGATTAGAAGGCAACATTGCAACATTTCGATTTCCATCAAAGTAAAAAACCACCTTGGCTCTTGCCCCTTGGCTTTAACATTTCCAGAAATTGTATAACTCTAGAGAAGAATGATTTTACCTACATTCCAACCAGATAAAACCTAAGCATAGACCTCTAAACATAAAACCACTCAGAAATAAACAAACAAACAAACAAACAAACAAGAAAAAACCACTCAGTAAGTTAGAGGCATGGCAAGCTCAAAAACTACAATTTGTTGATTCCTAGGCTGCAGACATAAAAATTCTAGGTTGCCTAGAAAAAAGGTGGTTATGAGACCAAAATTGATTTCCAGTAGAAATCATTTATCTACATAGGGTGAGTACATTGATTTGTCTGTGATTTATTGTACTATAATCTTTGCCCTCCTTTGTCATACTGATCATTAAGAACAGTAACAGTAAGGTGCAAAGCCACCACTGCAGAAAGGTGAAATGTGTATGTTTTAATGAGGGTGAATAGGGAAAAACCTGAGAAAGTTCAACCAATAATCACAAAACCCGTGTACCTGGCTCTGGTTACAGCTTTACCTCTTGCTGAGGACACATCCACAATGTGGGTTTTTATATGCACCTGGTGTGCATTTGCTAAAGAATTAGGGACATCTTATCTGTCATCATTAATGTGACCATCCTCAGGTCTGTGTCAGACTTTATTCCTTCTGTATTAAAGCAAGGGACATCTTGTTTCAAAATGAGGGCCCTCTTTCAGCACTGGTGGGAACACAAGCTCCCGAGTCACACTCGGCTGCCTCCCTCCAGCCAGGCTTGCTGTTCGCCCTCCAGCTGCACAGGTTCTTACCCTCCATCTCCCTGACGACAGGTGTGACTTTTGGAGAGTCCATGCCTCATTTAGCCCTGGTAATGGCTTAATTGAGTCGGAAAAATGCAAGGACAGGAGCGTGATAAAAACCAGCTGAGCTGGGTTCCTGTTAATCACTGGAAAAAGCTATCAAGGAAGGGAGGAGAAAGGATGAACAAGAGTGGGGAGGAGCAGCATGCGGTGTCAAGCAAAATGGGGAGAAAGAGCCAAGACAAAGCAAATAAAGGAGATAAGTAGGAGAGGAAAGGAACACTCATTAATGTTGTACTATGAACTCCATGACAACATGGCCTGGTCTGTCCCGTTCGTGGCCCAGAACCCAGAGGGGCTCCATAAATGATTAGGTGAATGAATACGTATGTGGGCTGCCCACATCACAGTAAACCATCTTGGGAGTTTATAAAGCTATTTCAAGAAGAAGGAAAAAGATAGAAAAAGAAAAAAAGAAATAGAATGGGAGCTGAGGGAAGGTGAAAAATTCAAGGTTAAAAAATGATGAGAAATGCTCATTCTCTGCTGTAGAGTCTTATGAGTTGAAATGTGTGCTGGCTTTGGGCTTTGACATTGCCAATGCCTGGTTTCCAAAACAGGACAGAGTGAGTTCCTGGGGACACAGGCCACGAGTTAAGAAATTTCTTGTCCTGAAATGATTCCCTGAATGCCTTAAGTAAGCTCTGCTGATGGATGTGTGGACACCTCTGGACTTAATTAAATGATTCAGGTGAAAAGCAAAGACATGCAACTCATGTTTTTATAAAGAAAAAATGCCAGAGCTTCAAGTCCTATGTGAAAAAAAATATTTCTGTGGAATAATATCCTGGTATTACCTTTCAAAACTGTAAGGAACCCTGATTAGCCAGGTGTTTTTCAGCCTGGTGTCCCAAGATGTGCTATTACAGTGTCCTTGGGTAAAATAAGTTTGGGAATTGATGTACACTCTGTGCCACAAGGACACATTTGCCTCCCAAAGGCTCTGAAAAGTCCTGCAGTAAAGATAACTTTAATCCACTCATTCCCAAATTTATTTCAGCATGGGACTTTTGTTAACAATGCTGTGAAACACAGGCTTGGGAAATGTTAACCTCATGGAAAGCATAAAATCCTTCACTGGAGCTTCCCCGGTCTCTCTGGATGCATTTTTGAATGGGGAGGTATGTCCGTCCCTCACTGGGCATAGCATTTCTTGTAATCCCAGGAATGAAATTCCAAAGGGTAGGATTGGAAAGAAGGAAGGACTGAGGGAGTGGGGGTAGATAATGCTGATGCATACTCCAGTCATTCTCTGATCTCGGGCATAGATGTTTAGACTCTCTTCTCCTGCAGGATGTTTCTACGGCACTCAGCAAGCTTGTACACCAAGCCTCTCTCCCTCCCACTTGCAGCAACTCTGGCCTAGAATAGTGTTTCCCTACAAGGACTTTTAGAACATGCATGGGTGCGCTGGTAAACTGGCTCTCTGGAGGCAAAAGCAAATGAGAGAGAGAGAGAAAAGGAAAAAAAAATGAAAGAAAAAATGACCTGATTTGTATATCTGTAATGTATTTGAATATTCCCATCACGGCAGATTTCAAGCTACCAATGATTTAACAACCAACTTGTAAAACTCCTTGCTATGTAACCATTGGCTCCCATGGGCTGGTAGAGGAAGCCTGTTGCCACATACTGCTGGGACACAGCTCCAAGCAAATGGAAATACAATCTTTGGAAAAACTGGCCCCAATTATTTTATGGGCATTATGAATCTTCTCTTTCCTCCCGTTTCCCTTTCTGCTCCGCCTGCTAGGAAAGCTGAAAGCAAATTTGAGGCCCAGCTCTAGATAACATAGAGCTTTTTTTGTTTGTTTGTTTTTTTGTTTTTTTGCATTTTTGTGTTCTAACATTACTCAACATATTACTTTTTCTTCCTGTGCTTATTTCACCCCCATTTCCTCACCCTGTTACATCTTTCATTTGTATAAGCAATGATAGGGATATAAACACAAAAACAAACATATATCGGGGGTTCTGCTATGGGGAATAAGAAGCGTCTCCAGAGAAGACTACCTGTGCAGTTAGGAGGAGCGGGTCTGGGAAAGCCATTCTTGCCTCAGGAACTGAGTGGGTAGATTTTAGCAGCTTTTGGGGCGCCTGGGTGGCTCAGTCGGTTAAGCAGCTGCCTTCGGCTCGGGTCATGGTCCCAGAGTCCTGGGATTGAGCCTCACATCGGGCTCCCTGCTCAGCCGGGAGCCTGCTTCTCCCTCTGCCTCTGCCTGCCGCTCTGCCTACTTGTGCTTTCTCTCTCTGTCAAATAGATTTAAAAAAAATCTTTAAAAAAAAAAAAATTTTAGCAGCTGTTTTAGGAGACCAGGTCATCAATCTACACTGGGCGTTATACGCAACTAATGAATCGTTGAATGCTACATCAAAAACTAATGGTGTACTATATGTTGGCTAATTGAACATAATTTAAAAAATAAAAAATAAAGTGTGGAGTTTTGAGGTAGAAGGGACCTGGGAAGCATAACTGGTTCACACTGAAACCTTCTGACACCTCAGTGTTTAGATCACGGTGGCTACTCTTATCAAGTATAAGAGTTGGAATCCAGAACCCATGGAAAAAACTGTGTGAGATTCAGCAATGAAAGGGAAGGGAAGTCATTTTCTTGTTTCCTCTGATTTGTCAGTGCACCCTAGTGTTGTCTTAGTAATAGCATTTTAGGTTTTTAGGAGACTAAACTTACTTTCATTTTCAGCATAAAAACTATTATGGGAATTCCTGGAGTTTTAACTGGCCCTTAGATGCATAGAGTTGGATTAATCATATTCCTTGGTTGGTGAGACATCCTCACCATTGGTCCATGCCTGCTCCATTTTTATTTATTAAGTTATTTTTATTTATGAAAAATTTTTTCTGTTCCTGTATCTTTCCCATTATTCTATCAGAGTTTTGGGCTTTCTCCCCTCAAATTTTAAGAGTTCTTTATATATTGTGGATATTAGCCCTTAAGCTAATATCACACCTTAAGCTGTGAGATATGCTACATATATTTTCATCTAATTTGGCAGCTATTTGACTTTATTTTACCATGCAACTTTAAAAAACATTTTTATGTGGTCAAAGTTATGAATTATTTCCCTTATTGCCCCTGGATTTTGAATTAATGTTAGAAAGCTTTTCCCTACACTGAGTTTATAGAGGAGCTCACCATATTTTTTTCCACTTCATTAATTTATTTTCTATTTTATTTATTTATTTATTTATTTGTTTGTTTGTTTATTTATTTATTTATTTTACATTTAGTTTCCTGATCAGTGTGGAGTTTATTTTTGTGTATTGGTATGAGATATGGGTCTGCTTTTACCTTTGTTTCCAAGTGGCTACCTAGTTGTGCCAGCAACATTTACTAAAAAGCTCATCTTTAAATAAATAGCCCATCTTTGCTTCTGTGGTTGAAGATGCCACCTTTACCTATTCTATCCTTGTCTGTATGGCTGTTCTTACGGGCCGTGGCAGCAACACCCTGTTTTTGTTTCGAAGTAGGCTCCACGCCCAGCATGAACCCCACCATGGGGCTTGAACTCATGACCCTGAGATCAAGACCTATGCTGAGATGAAGAGTCGTACTCTTAACCTACCGAGCCATGCAGGTGTCCCAGTAGCACCCTGTTTTAATGATGGGGATGCATAGTATAGTTTAATACCTGGTAGGACTAGTCTACATTTATAGTTTTTATTTCTTAGTGTGTTCTAGGCTAGTCCTGCATGCTTGCTTTTCCTTATAAACTTTGGCATCAACTTGTCCAGCTCCATAAAAAAAGCTTGTAGATATTTTTATGGGGATTGTGTTACATTGACATCTTTATGGTGTTGAGTTATCTTATCCAAGAACTTCAAGGATGCCTTTCCTTTTCTTTCAAGTCTAATTTTGTGTCTTTCAAGAGTGTTTCCTCTCATTGGTTTTGCACATTTTTGTTAAATTTATTCCTAAGTATTTAATTATCTTTGTTGCTATTATAAATGGGGCTTTCTTTACCATTATGTCCTCTAGCTGATTATTATTTGTGTTTATGGAAGCTGTTGATTTTTGTATGTTGATTATCTATGTTGATAACTTACTGAGTTCCTTTATTATTTAAATTACCTCCATTGTTCATTGATTCTCTGGTATTGTCTGGAGATATTTTTACTTTTTTTTATTGAGATAGAATTGACATATAACACTGTATTAGTTTCAGGTGCACAACATAATGATTCGATATTTGTGTGTATTATGAAATGATCACCACAATAAGTCTAGTTAACATCCATCACCACACATAGTTACAATTTTTTTTTCTTGTGATGAGAATTTTTAAGATCTACTCTCTTAGCAACTTTCAAATATATGATACAGTATTATTAACTATATAGTCACCATGTTGTACATTACATCTGATGACTTATTTATTTTGTAACTGGAAGTTTATACCTTTTGACCACCTTCACCCACTTTTATTTCTTTATTTCTAAGTTATTTTTAATAGTGAATAAGCATCCCAAAGAACATTAGTAGTACCCTACCTGTAGGTTCCCCTCCTGCATCCTGAGCTCCTGTGTCTTTCCCACCAAAGAAACATCATCCTGAACCACACGTTCATCACTTCTTTGCTTTCCTCTCCATGCCCTCCAAGCCCTGCTTTAAAAAATTTTTTTAAATCATAATAAAGACTGAGAGGATACACATCAAAATGTTGAGTGATTTGTTCTCAGTGGTAGAATTATGGATTTCTTCCCTGTTTTGATTTTTGCTTTTGAAACTTAAAAAAAGGTATTATTTTTTAAATCAGAAAAGATGTTACTGCAAAACGTTATTTAAAAGGTTGGGATATGGGGTGCCTGGGTGGCTCAGTCGTTAAGCATCTGCCTTCAGCTCAGGCCATGATCCCAGGGTCCTGGGATCGAGCCCCACATGGGGCTCCCTGCTCAACGGGAAGCCTGCTTCTCCTTCTCCCACTCCCCCTGCTTGTGTTCCCTCTCTCGCTGTCTCTCTCTGTCAAATAAATAAATAAAATCTTAAAAAAAAAAAAAAGGTTGGGATAGGCTTATTTAAATTTTCCTTATCCCACATAAATTCATAATAAAAATAAGGTTGCCTAAGGAAGAAAAAATAAAAGGATGGCTATGTAAATAGACATAAACATTAAACACGAAGGTAAAACATTGCAAAAATGATTTTACTATCTAGTCATACTATATACTTTGAAATACATTTTGAAAAATATGCTTATGGGTACTATTTTTTCATATCTTCCATTCTTTTTTAATAAAAATTTTACCTCCCTTTTCTCTCTTCTCTCTCAAACTTTGAATTGAAATATAAGACATCAAGACATATACACAAGTGAATTTTCACAATGTAAACACATCCATGAAACCAGCATCCAAGAAACTAGATTGAGAAATAGAAGCAGAGCCCCAGAGGCCCCGCTCATGCCTCCTCCCAGTCATTATCCTCATCCAGAGTAACCAGTAGCCTGACCTTTACCATCACAAATCAGTTTTTCATGTTTTTGAACTTTATATACATGGAATTATGTAGTATATACTCTTTTGTCTCTGGTTTCTTTTTTTCACCGTATATTTGCAAGATTCATCTATATTGTTTTGTGTAACCACGGTTTGATTTTTCTCACTGTTGTATAGTATTTTTATATGATTATATTGCACATTATATATCCATTCCCCTGTTAATGAACAGGTTTTTTTTAAAGATTTTATTTATTCATTTTGAGAGAGAGAGAGCACCCAAGGGGGCGGGGGGCAGAGGGAGAAGGAGAAAATCAAGCTGTCTCCACACTAAGCACAGAGCCCGATACAGGGCTCAATCCCATGACCCTGAGACCATGACCTGAGCCGAAATCAAGAATCGGACGTTTAATCGACTGAGCCACCCAGGTGCCCCACAGTTTGGGGTTTTAATGAATAGTGCTGCTGTGAACATTCTTGAATATGTCTTTTTGTGAAATATGTTGAGTACATGCCTGATGTGGAGTTGCTGGGTCATAGAGTTTGTGTATGTTTAACTTAGTAGGTAATACCAAAAAGTTTTTCAAATGGTTGTAACCAGTTTATCTTCCCATCAGCTGTATATGAGAATTTCCACTGATCCATATCCTTGCCCACCTGTGAATATTGCCAGTCTTTTTCACTGCAGTCATCTCTTGTTTTCCTTTTATATGGTTATGTTGTATTTACCTGTATTCCTAAGAAGCATTAAAATTTTGTAGTTGTTTTAAGCATTATAAAAGGGCATCACGCTATATGTAATCTTCTGAGACTTACTTTTTTCACTTACTATTATATTAATATGATTCATCTATATTATTATGTGTGACTGTAGTTCATCATTTTGACTGCTGTATAATAGCCCACTGTGGGAATATATCACAGTTTATTCATGCACTTTCCCATTGATGGGCATTTGGGCTGTTTCAATGATAATGGCAGTTCTTTCCTTCAGGTTTGCTCCTGTCTGTGCATGAATCATGGAAGAGTTCTATGAAATTCCCAACTGCTAATAGCTTCTTGCAAAGTCCAAGGCCAAAAATGACATACCCCCGTCATCCTATTTTAAAGGACATTTTGCCTTAAAGTTAACCAAAATCACAAATATTTTAAAAATTAGGGCCATTTCCTTTTGCTTACTTTATCACTGCAGCAAAAGACCAGAAGCAGAAAACTCTAATTTATTTAAAGGAGCAACAGAGTTGCCTTCCTTTTTTTTCCAGGCTTAACAACCCAAATTTCTTTCAAGCCTTTCTGCTTAGGGCTATTTCATATTTTTCTAGAGATATATGTTACTATCCTGTGAACTTTTTCTAACTTCTTCATGCCATTATTTAGAGTATGCTAACAAAAATGGGACCATGCTTGAGACTGACTTGAGGTTGAGAGGCATTGTGTCCCAGCCCTTTTGTGACAGATCTCAGGACATATTTGTTGCCTTCTGTCCACACACTATAATTTGGCTGACTCGCATCAACATTCTGGTCATCTAGGTTCTCCTTGTTTTTCTAATATATATTTGCTTTCACAGTCCTTTCAGAACCTAAAAAATCTCCAGATATATCCCATTGCAGTTGTTCCAACTGAATTTTATTTCTGAAGAACTATTGTCCCCTGTTAAATTCATTTTGAATTTTGTTCCCATTTTTGAAGGACTATGTCCCCCAGGCAAGAAATGTCAGGAGATAACTGGCCTCTCCAGCTTTGTATGTGTTGGAGAATCATGAATTATCATTTAAAAACATAAATCCTGGAACATGCTACATTCCGTTGCCCCCCTGAGAAGACTCTCCACTGGACACCTGCCTGCAGCTGTTCCGGAGGAAGACTATCTCAAAGTATAATAACACTTCCCCCAAATAAAGCCATGTATGTTTCCATAAGCCTGACATTGAAGCTGTATCCAACATACACTCACACATGGTAGAAACTCATCAATTTCCTGCGATGTGGTAAATCTCAGGCAGGTATGTAGTGTTATTGAATAGATTCTCGTATCTGTTAGGCACTGGGCTGGGTGCAGGGCAGTGGGTCTCAAAGTAAAGTCCCTGGACTACCACCACCAGCCATATCATCCCCTGGGAACTTGTTAGAAATACAAATTCCTGCATCCCACCCTGACCTACTGAATGAGAAACTCTGGGGGTGGGGTCCAGCAATCTGGTTTTAACAAGCTCTGTACTTAATGTATACACAAGTTTGAGAACTGCTGCTAGACTATTGGAACAATTCTTTTAATCTGCATTGGCATAGGTTAATAGTCTGTTCTTGGCTCTGAAAAATCTGGTTCCTAAGAATAATTTCAAAATGAACCTTTTTTTCCCAACACTATAACTTTTTTTTCTAAGCATAACCTAGCAAGGCAAAAATGCACAATAGTTTCCTGTCAAAGTCAATTTATTCTTCAGTTTCTCTGATATTTTTCTCATATTTTCTCATACAATAATTGTAGACATCTTATGACACCAGTACTCCAGGAATCATAGTTCATAAATCATTGCTCTGTAGCTAGGATAACTTTCTGAATCTATAAAAAGTATGCCTGATTTGTGAACTAGAGAAAATGGCCATTAACCACAGATTGGCCACTTCTTGCCTTCTCTCCCAGCCAGGGGATTTACCTATCTAGTGATCACTCTCTTCTACCCTTCTTTGGCAGACTCTTGGGAGCTCTACTTTTAAACTTAAATCTTTCATTACTAAATTCCTCTTTCAAATTTGCCAAATGGATATTTATTCCTCACAACCAGGGGATTAGCTCCAGATAGGAAGGTCCAGGATCCTGTTTACATGTGACCATTAGAATTCACTTTCAGAGGGGCACCTGGATGGCTCAGTCGGTTAAGCGTCTGCCTTCGGCTCAGGTCATGATCTCAGGGTCCTGGGATCAAGCCCTGCATTGGGCTCCCTGCTCAAAGGGGAGCCTGCTTCTCCCTCTGCCCCTCCCCCCTGCTCATGCTTGCACACACTCTCTCTCAAATAAAGAAATAAAATCTTAAAAAAAAAGGTCACTTTCACAAATCCCCTCTGTCCAGCACCCGCTGTTCTCGTCTGCTCTCTCTGCCAGCCCTTCTGGGGGCTCAGAAAGGCCTCTTCTACAGGAGCTGGAATGGTCCTGAACATTCCGCGATCTGTGGCTATCCAGTGCACACTCCGTGTCGCTCGGCCTGCTTCTGAGCCTGTGTGAGAGGCCCCTGAAGACCTGGTCGGGGTAAGAGGAGGCCACAGAGGCCTTACTTACTAAGAGCTCTTTCCACTTTGATGCCTCCATTCCTCTTTTGAAATGAAATCCTATTTTATTTTGATTTTCTTCTCTCTTCTCTCCCTCTTTTGCTTTCTTTTGTCTTTCAGAAATTTTCAAACTTTTTTTTTTTAAGACTTCTCCCAGTCGCTCTGATGAGAAACAAGCTCTTTTAAAAGTAATGGTAAAGGTTATTATGTTCCTATCTAGATATGCCCATGTGCTGACTATATTAGACCAGGAGCAAACTATGGCCAGATTTGGCCCACCTCTTTTTGTAAACATTTTATTGAAATATATGCATACCTATTCACTTGCACATTATCTATGGTTGGTTTTGATCTGAGTAGTTACAACAGACATTGGCCCACAAAGCCTGAAGTAAATACTATTTGGTCCTTTACACAGAAAGTTTGTTGACCCCTGAAGTAAACTGAACACAGAGAAAACTCCATCTTTGCTATGACTGTATGCTGACGGCTTTGGAAATAGTTCTCTGCCTGGTGTGCACGATGGTTTCTGCAAGTTCAAAGGAGCTGATTCCATTAGACTTTTCAGTTAGAGCGATGAATCCAACAGCCTGTTTTGTGACCAGAGGAACAGGTCACTTCTTCTCCTTGGTTGCCATCTGACTCAGGAGGCATCAAGGGTCTTGTTTGCCATTTTCTCACATGAAGAGAACAGAGTGGGTTGTGTGGTAGGGACTCCCCCCAGTGAAAAAACTAGCTAAAGATGGGAAGTCCAAGCTGAGACGCTGAATCACCAGCAGCAACAATTTTTACCCCCTTTGATGCTGCCAAATGAGTCAGTTCCCTGGGAACCAGCTGACTTCCTGTGAAGATGACCTTAGAGTATGATTGGTGTGGTTTGGTTGGGAAACAGAAATACCACTACTGCCCCTGTAGCCCAGGCATGGTCTGGGCGGGGCGGAGGCCTAAAAGGAGGAGGCCCAGCACTTCAGGTGAGGGAAGAAACGTTTGCTCCGGAGAGATCGGAGAGATTGCTTTCATTCTGCTCTAATTGATGGATGCAAATTCCCCTGCAAAGTTGTCCTCTTGCATTTCTCTCATTTTCTTCTCCTTCTCCACTTCCCAACATCCTGAGGCTCAGAGTGGGGCTCTTGATGTGAGATTAGAGAGCATCGGAAGGGGAGGGGACTTCTGTCAATGCCCTTCAGCCAGGCACCATCCGGACAGAGGGCACGGAGGCACGGAGGGTGCAGAATTGGAGAGGCACCACTTGTGGCCGGCCCTCATCCTGGCCCTTTGGGAGGAACGGCCCTATGGTTGGACAAGTGTAGTTTGTTACTCTCTGCAGAGAAGCAGAGCTGTGGGTCATCTCAGAGAAGGTAGTAGAAAGAACGACAGGGCTGAGGCTTGTGTGAGGGGGATTTGGGGAGGGCATCTTAGTGACTCTTGTCTAAAGGAAAGGAAGACTAGAGTGAGGCTGAAACTGTAACTGGTAAAGACGCAGTAGTCATCTGACCCAGGATAGGGCGATGTTTGGTTGTTTTTGTGGTTTGGATAATGGTAAGTTTTTTCTTTTTTTAATCTGTGCTGAGACATGATTGTGGAGTGCTTTTATTTCTGTCTTTGTCCTTCACAGTCACAAAGTGGTCTTGTTTGATGGTGATGTTCTACGAAGTTACATACGTCCAGCAGGGACACGTCAGGGCCTCACTGACAGTACCACCCAGTGCCCCGGGAGCAGCAGCCAGTTTTCTCTTTCTCACTAACCAGTTAGTCTCACCGACTCACTCTTTGTCACTTTCCTTAAAGTCACCAAATCACAAGATAGTGGAGCCAGAAAGGACTTTAGAATAACCATCTAGTTTAAACCTTGCATGTTTAAGTTAAGGAAATGGAAGATCAGAGATGTTGCCTGCCTTGCCGTAGGTTCTGGACATAGCAGGTCCTCAGTAATGAATGGACACTTTACCCCAAGCCTGGTGGAGGTTCCACCACTAGGATTCTTTTTATAGTACAATAAAAAAAAAAAGGATTCTGAAATCTTTTCTTGGTGCCTCTATATAAACTTAGAGTCTAGTTGCAAGTAAAGAATACAACAGGCTAAAGCAAAAGTGCTGAGGTATTGCAACTAGGTGGAGGATGAATTTGATGACCCCATCCCAAAGCCGTCCTTCCTGTGATCCCTATCTGGGCATGCGGGTGTGCTGGAAAGGCCAGCATGCAGCCAGGACCCCGTCATGTCCCCGAACCAGAGGGCAGTTCCAGAGTCTGAGGCTGCTAGTGCGTGATTCTTTAAAATGTTATAAGAGGTGTAGAATAGGCTGTTTGGCAAGAAAAAGGCTATAAAGATGAGATGGTCCTGGCAGCTTATTTATATGGATCTCTGTGAAATGCTGATGAAAACTGCTCTTCCCAGAAAAATGCACATCTGCACACAATTCTGTGTTTCAGGTGTTTCGTATACCTGAAAAGCAAGGTTATGTGATTTGAGGTTTTTCTCCCTGTGGAAAGGTACTTCTCTGTTACCTCTGTGAAGAGGCAGGGCAAGAACAGAAGCTAAATTTCCTTATTCCCCACCTGCTATCCTTGCCCCTAACATCAAAATGTTCATTCCATCATGAGACACAATAGGGCATAACAGTTGAAGGCGCAGGCTCTGAATGAACCCAGGCTTTGACAATGACTAGTTGGTGACTTGGGGCAAGTTGTATAACTTCTGTGCTTTTGTTTCCTCATCTGTAACACAGGAATAATGATGGTGGGGTTGCTGTAAGGATTACATTAAAATTATCTTGTAAGAACTTACCACAGAGCCTAGCACGCAGTAGACACCCGATAAACGTTAGTTCTTAACATGATGATAGCAATGGCCCCCACCTCTCCCGTCTTACTTGAATTGAGCAGAGAGGTCACTCTGCTGTTTCTCTCTGGTCCCAGAACACACCTGGGTTAGCTCCCCCACAGCATGGTGACCTTCAAACAGCAAGTGTATGATGATGAGACAGGACTGGGGCAGAAAGTCAGGCACGCCACCTGACAACTGGATTAGAGATGCAGTTAGCATCCTGTCCACAGGGTGGATATTAGCTGTATGACACACTCCTACAGTGGGATCACGATCAGGACGTTTTCTGATGTCTCCCAGGGTGACCACAGGCCAGAGCATGACACTGAGAAAGCTGCAAAAGGTCTGAGCTGATGGCAAGCAGATCAAGCAAGGAAGGGCTGCTGTAGATCCCCTGGGGAGAGATGGGTTTCAGGTTTCAAGTGTGCAATCTCTGATCCTTTATGTGTCAGTCTGGTAGGTCAGTGCAACAACTTGGAAGCATGTTTGTGGAGAAACCAAGAAAAAGCCCTTTGGCTGAAAAACCCTGTTGGAGACAGAGGACTGGAAGGGGTCAGGAGACCCTGGTTCTAGTCTGGGCTCTGCCACTCCCCCTGGGGGACCAGCTGTTGTCCTTCTCTGGGCTTTGGCCTCTTTATCTGTAAGAGGATTGAGTTGGGCAGCACGGATTTGGGGAGTCCTGCAGGCGGAGCCTCAGTAGAGGGCTGGGCTCAGAGGTGGCCACTCTGCCTGTCCCCTCCCCTTGCTTTCTACGGGAGGGGCTCTCCCTCCTTCCCTTCATCCGGCCCCGCGGGCTCAGCGACTATGCTGTGGGGGCGGCGGCGGCGGCGGCGGCGGGGGCGTGGGGGGGTGGGGGTGGGTAGTGGTGGCGGGAGGCGCGGGGAGAGGATGCCCCTCGCGGAAGCCGGCTCCTTTCTCCGCGGTCAGCAACCCCCGCCGCTCGCTCTGGCGCAGCCCGCCGTCGTTCCGCCCGCGCGTCCACGCGCCCGCATGGGCCAGGGGGCCGGCTGTGCTGGAGCAGAAAGATCGCAGATCGATTTCCAGCCCCAGCCCGGCCGTGGCGTCAGCAGGGAGCAGAGGTTGTTTTGACTTGCAATGCGTGGAGCTGGGGGAGAGGGCCTCTATGGCCTTGGGCGCGGGCCCCGCGGCGAGAGGGGACGCTGCCTCTGCACTCCTCTGCTCCAGGCAGGCGATTCCTGCAAACGGCCGCCCCTGCGCGCCTCGGACCGGCTTGGGGGCTCGCGTGCCAAGGCCTTAGGCTCCTCCAGGAGTTATTAATAATTTAAGACCAGAGACACACTCTGAGCAAAATAAGACATAATAGGAAGCCAGTAAAACCCAGGCGGCACGTCTATGTTTAGTCTAAATCTGCCATTTACAAACGGGTTAACTGAGGCTCAGGGAGGGGAGGTGACTTGCCAAGGGCACATGGCCAGACTTCAGCAGTGCTAGGAGTAGACTGTGACTGTTCATTCCCTCACTTCATAGAGCTTACTTAGGTAGGAATGGAAGGCTTCTTATTTTTAATTTTTAGTGTGCAAACTTTTTACAAAAGAAAGTAAACCACAAAGGAAAGATCCATCGCGCTGGAACATTAAAATATTATGTCCAAATGATACAGAATCTAAATTCTAAATTCTAAGGATAGTAGAGGTCTTTTAGCTCGCTGCCTCATTTTAGTATCAACTGCTTAGTGTAGACACCTGTGGACACCCTCTGATGCCACAGTTGTTATTAAATAAGCAAACTCACCTTAACAGAAATGCAAATGAATCCCATAAGCACACTCCAGTAGGAAAGTAGGAAATTTTGCTTCTAGTGTGTGTCCTGATTTTGAGGGTGGGGTGGAGCTGGGAGAGACAAATATAGAGGCTGGCAAAAAATGTCCAGCAGACTTAAAGTGTCTATTTTAAATTTAAGACTGTTTACAATAAAATAAACATTCAGCATAGATTATCTTCATAGTATTGTGGGATTATTGAATTTTAGCAATACTTTCAGAAAAACAGGAGTTTATCTTGTAGGCACTTTATTGCACATAGGCAAGGCTGTGTAAATCAACTGTAGTAACCCAAAGAATCTGAGAGTTAGATCATTTATAATAAAATGTGAAATATGTCATTGGGAATTCCAGATAGGATAAGTCAGTGGGTATCTGGGGGATGTACCTGAGAGGAGTAGGGCATTGGGGGATGGAACACGTAGACGGGGGAGGGAAGGGAGGATACCTGCTGGAGAGTAGAGTGGGTGAAGGCACGGGAACCAGGGGACACAGCGGTAGTTCTGGTCCCCTCTTAGCTTCACCTCTCACGCTGGTAGCCATGAGAGCCGATTCAGTTCACCCTTGCTAGGGCAGCTATAATGGGGACAACCCTACTTCCCAGGGTTGTTCTAACAGACATAAAAGTGTCTGTACCGCAATTCCCAATAAACAGACGCATACAGCTCCTGCCCTGTTCTCCTGAGCCTCTTCCTCTCTTCTAAGTGACCAGTCCTTCAGTCCTTCCTGTCTTCGGGGTCTCAATTCCAGCCAGAGACAGATGTCTGTGTTAGAAGCATACAAGACGTGCGATCTCGATTTGAGAAGCCCAAGTTCTTTCCTTTTCTCTGCATTTGGCAACACTCTCCCTGCCTCCCTCCCTCCCTTCCTTCCTTCTCTCCTTCCTCCCTCCCTCCCTCCCCCCTCTTCCTTAAGATTTTATTTATTTCTTTATTTGACAAAGAGAGGGAGAGAGCACAAGCAGGGGGAGCAGCAGGTAGAGGGAGAGGGAGAAGCAGGCTCCCAGCTGAGAAGGGGGGCTGATGTGGGGCTCGATCCCAGGACCCCAGAATCATGACCTGAGCCAAAGGCAGATGCTTAACCAACGGAGCCGCCCCGGTGCCCCAACACTATTTATTTCTAATAGCAAAAATGGAACTCTATGTCCAACAAATGAGGATTGCCATGCCAAGATGGTACAATCTCAGAAGACTGTGCAGTCCTTAAAAAACAGGTAATAAAACCACCTAAAGACTTAGGACAAGACTCATGCTGTTAAATAAATTTAAAAACAAATTTACAGAACAGCATATACAGTGAAACCAACTGGTCTTAAAAATATGAATAGACATAGAAAAGATGGAGCATTATTAACATCTCCATGAGCTAGACAGGGAAGGGATTCCTAGTGTTAGGCCCATAATGCTGAAAACAAATAAACAAACAACCAGAGCAACAACAAGATTACCTGAGACTGAGGCAGATTAAGTGATTTGCCCAATATCACACAGCTGGTAACTGGCAAAGCCTCAGTGGGAACCAGATTTCAGATTCCCGATTCAGTGTTCTTCCACTGGACCATTCTAATCCACTCCTTCCTCAGAGAGCTGGTGTCCCTCATAGGTATATACATTTCAGGAAGGACTTGTTACTTTGAAGTAGTCACATTGGCCTGGCTAGAGAGTCATTTAGATGCCAATAGAAAAACAGTTTTGTTTTTGTTTGCTTTAAGAACTGATACAGTAATGTGCTCAACAGACATCCTTCCCGCTTCCTGAGCCTCTCATGGGCAAGTGATTCAGGCAAGCTGCCAGGCACTTTCTGCACACACCCTGGGTATGTGGGCTATCAGAGCTGGTGGGGACTTTGGGAATTACTTAGCAATGAGAAAACCAAGGGTCAAGACAAAGGAATTATCTTGACCCCCAGCTGGGCATGGATCCTCCCAAGGGCCTTCATTACCTGAGACTCTGTAGAATCTGTTCTGAAATAATGATGTTGGCTTTTAGAGGCTTTCTCAGAAAAAGACCAACCCCACTTCAGTCCTAGAAGAACGTGGCCAGCCCAGTTCTCCCTGTCTGGTAGAATTCTCAGTTAATGTGCCTGTGGCAGGAAAGAGGGGTTTGAATAGCTGTGGATTCAGGTGTTTGTGTGGAAAATGTGCTAGCTTCATGGATCTAAAAGGAAGTGGGAGAAGATGGGAGTTAAATGACAGATAAGAAAGAGGTGAGTAAAAGGTATTTTATATTTGCCATAGTTGTTCACTAAGATTCATTGAGTTCAGGGTTCAGTTCTCAAGGTGGCTTAATAAAAACTGCAAAAATCGAGCCTTTTCCATACCACCAGGTTCATTCTTCATATTCACTGAATGAAACGTTAATGAATTCAGAGTTCCCTCTGAACCCCTGTTAGATCCCCATTCTGCCCCATGTGGACTATTTAGGTGAAAATTTGCTATGGCTAGAGATGTCCTAAAGCTGGGGTAGGGAGAGGATGGGGCTGAACCTAAGACAAGAGAGACTTTATAGCACCAAGATGGCAGCTGGAATGGTGAGCTTTGATGATTCTCCAAGGAAGAAAATGAAGGGAAAAAAAATAAACGATAGCCTTAGAGTATAATTTCCCAAAGTGTTCTTGATCAGATATATAAGGAAAAACTGTGTGAAATAAAAGTAAACATGTCTGTTGACTGTAGGACTTATCAGTGCCTTCAGTAGTCTAATGTGCATTGTAGAATCTCCAAGAAAAGGACACAGTAAATAAGGTTGAAAGGCAAGACAAATATAATTTCATTCTGTCAATTTTCTTATTCTTATTTTTTCACTTCTCCTGGATCTCAAGTTCATAGTGCTGTAAATCCTTGGTGTTCTATGATTGATTGATTTATTTGTATTTAACTGTGATCATCAGGGATACTGATGATGACTAACAGGGATGCTGCTCTGTATTTCTCTAGAAATTTTCAGTCTGTGTCACGCTGAATTCCCAATAGTTGGAAATAATCAGTACTATCTGACACTTCAATGGACCTGGCTTATTGTCATAAATTGCCAACCTTTCTATATGTTGCTGGGTACTGTTAACATTGGCTGGGAATTGAGACTGGAAGCAGGGCAGGAAGCAGTGGTCAGATGCCAACAAGCTCTGAGAGGAGACACATTGCTGCTCCTTGGGATTGATACCAGAATGGACCATCCTTCTTTTGTCTTGTCTGCTTTGGGTTCAGGTATCTCTTCTATTTCTCTCTTTAATAAAAACATTTTTATTGAGGCATAACTTGCATATAATAAAGTTCACAAATTATAAAACTACAACTTGGTGAATTTTTACAAATGTACAACAGCCATACAAACACCATCCAGATCAAGACATAGAACATTCCCAGCACACCAGAAGACTCCCTCATGCCTTTTCCCAATTATACCCTCAAAATTCTATTCTGATTTCTATCACTCTAGATTAGTTTTGCTTATTCTTTAACTCATAGCATGCGTGGAGATGCTTGTTGCCCTGCAAGTTAATGCACCTGGATGTAACCTCAGCTGCCACACATGCTCATCATGGTTAATATAATATGTGTCTATACATATGTACATGCAGACACAGCAGTATGGCAGCACTGAGCTGAAACTTGTCACAGAATTCTGAATATTTTACCTTATGTGCACAATGTTGTTGAGATGGAGGGAAACAGAGAATGGGATCAGGAAGGCAAGTAGGTTCCTAGTGAGGCTGCCCAAAGGCCTCACACTCTAGATCAAACCAAGTCTGTAAGGCAGGAACTCCTCTTGTCTAAATCACAAGAAGCTAAACAGCACAAAGATCATAGTATTTGGTATTCTACAATAGAGCTCACATGTCTGAATCATCCACTAAATGTCTCGTCTAAACTGGTATCATAGATGGTACCTCTTCACCCCTCTAACCTTGAACTGGTGGGTTTGCCACTCTAACCTTCATGGTTGGCCCAGCCCTGACCCAGGTTTTGAACCAGTTCCTGCTTCTGGCTCCGGGAAGGCACCTCTTGTATAGACCTAGCTCAACAGATTCCCCCTTCACTTTGGGCTGCTGTGACTTTGGTGACCTTAGTCTTGGTGAACCCTGATCCCAGTTACCCTGGTGCCAGTTTTGGTCTCTGATCCCTGATCCAGGCTGGGTCTCCCTTGTGCCAACAACCTGCTCTTCTGGATCTTGGACAAATGCAGCCCCACCCTTGCCTGGACTCAGGAGATGAATTGTAGATCCTGTTTCTATAGGTAGGTTATACCATCCTGACAACCTCTGCAGCGGAGTCAAGTCACCACTGCTTTAGGGGCCATTTAGATCTTAAATGAAGCTAGTTGGATTTATCTCCAAATACATCTGTGCACCTCATATCTGTCTACTTCTCCTTGGTTCACACCCCTAGTCCAAGCCATCATTTTCTATCATCTGATCCTACCTGATCTCCCTTCTTTTACTCTTGCTCTAAAATCATCCAGTTTTCTCCATTTTTCACATATCAGTTAATCTCTTAAACCCTGACAATGATCTGCTCCTGTAGCCCCATTTTGTATGACTCCCCCTTTGTTCAATATTTTTAATCATCCTAGTCTCTTACCTGTTCCTGGAACACACCGAGCTCTTTGGCGTCACTGTTACCTCTACCTGGAATGCTTTTCTCCTGGCTGCTTCCTTCTCATCCTTCGGGTCTGACCTTAAATGTCACTTCTATTGGTAGGTCTTTCCTGACTATCCTATCAAAAGTTGCCCTCACCCCCACTGTCTGATATCCCTGTGTGTTTTTTCTTCATAATACTTATATCTATAATCACACACTCTGCAACATGTAATTATAATTTGCAAATGCAAACGTGATTGTTTGTCTGTTTGCTTATTCTCAACTCTAGCTCCAAATCTAGATTGTAACCCCTTGAAGGTAAAGACCTGTCTGTCTTGTTCACACTTGAATCCTCAGTAGTTAGCACAGTATCTGAAATTTAGTAGGGGCTCAGTAAATATTTATGATGAATGAATGAGTAGATTATCCATACCCCTCCTTTCTTACCTTCTATATCTAGTTCATCATGAGATCCTATAGATTGTACCACTTAAATAACTCTTAATTCTTTCCACTTCTTTCCAGCTCCACCACTACCACCCTAGGTCAAGCCACCATCAACCCTCATGTGACCTGCTGTGATGGCTTCTCACATTGCATCCCTGCTTCAGTTGGGCTCCCCTCCATTCCATTCTTCTCCTTGCAGTGGGAGTGATCTTTGAATACAGAAATCTGGTCATTTCATGTTCTTGCTTAAATGACTTCAGAGGCTTCCTTTGCTGTGGAGGTCAACACCACAATCCTTGTAGTGGTCTGCAAAGCCCTGCTTGATTTAGTCCCCTCCAGTCTCCAACCTCATTTTCTGCTCTACAACCTATTATTCTCACTACTCCAGATATGACTATGCCCTGTTCCTTCCAGCCTCAAGGCCTTTGCATCTGTTCCTCTGCTGGGAATCTGCTCCTCCCCATTCTTGGCTGCACCAGTCCTGTTCATTATTTGGATTTTAGCTCACATGTCATTTACTTAAGAAAACTCCCTGAATCCTTCTTGTCCACTCCCCCTTCATCCCCACAAGATTGGGTCCACTGAGCTACCTGACTTCATAGAATTATACTTTCCCATCATTGCACTTAAAACAAGTTCTAATAGGACGTTTATTTCCATAATTTTTTGTTTACTGCTTGTTGCCTTCATAGTAAGCTCCATGGGGATGAGGGTGATGTCTGTTTGGTTCACTGTTGTATCTCCAGTGGATGACACAGTGCCTTATATATAGTAAATAGTCAATAAATACATGTTGAATGAATAAAATATAAATTGTAAAACAATTCCAAATGGTGAAATTAAATCTATATATATGAGTAACATTAGCTCATTATTGCTGAGGTACTCTTTCATGTGCCAAAAGTCACTGATAGTGTGTCCTGACATTTTATAACTTAGAGTCTATAAATTCCAATCTTTGTATTAATAATAACACCAAAAATACTAACATTTATTGAGCGCTTTTTATGTGCCAGATAACTGGCTACATAAATAATGCCTAAAATTTAGTCCTCCCAACCACCTATTAGGATGGTACAGTTATTATTCCCATTTTTGTAGATGAGATAACTATAGTTTTTAATCTTTCTTGCCCTTTTTGATGCCTCATGGGAACTCCTAACTGTTCTCAGATTCCCTTGTTCTGTGAGAGATAATGTTAAAAAAAACCTTTCAGGTAAATGATAAATTGACCAGATCCTTTGAAAATTCCAAAACAGACATCCCAGACTGAGATCATTTACCACCCCCTTCCCACCCCCCACCCCTTAGACCCCTGAAAGCTAGAAATGCCAGTGGTAGTGATTCAAACTATATCCCTCCAGTTCTTCTCTGATTTCCCTTGCCCATGCTCAGGTACTGGGAAAATCTGGTAAAATGATCATGAGGTCAAGGGCAAGGCAGACTTGAAGGGATAAACCTGCAGCCGAAGGAAACTGGAAGGGGAGAGAACAGTCCTACCCACTTATGCTTTGATGATGTGGCTGTCCATGGAGACTGTGTGTAGGAGGTGTGCCCATCAAGAAACAAGATTGATTTGACACACATACTTAAATAATAGTGCCTTACATTTGTACAGGGCTTGACAGTTTGCAAAAGTGCTTTCATGTCCATGATCAAATTAGATTCTCATAACTGCTCATGAAAAGTGGACATTATGAACATCCCATTAAAGATGAGCAAACAGAGACTCCTCACAGGTAAGGACCTGACTGAGGCCCATAGCTCTCACAGACACAGTCCTGGCTCAGTTTCAGAGTTTATGGTTCCCAAGGTTTCTGCCGCGCCATGCACACATCCTGCAGAGACAGCCCCTCAGAGGGTAGCTCTTGCTGGACTTCAGAGCACTTCTGACACAGATGCCTCTCTTAGAGCCAATTTCTGAGCTGTGCAAGAAAACCAATTACACCTGACTTGGCACCAAAATCTTGTCACTCAGCTTACTCATTACCTTATTCATCAGACTTAGCTGGCTCCTGGCAACTTTGACCTATTTCCAAAAATCAAATCCTTCCTCAAAGGTGGAAACTTTGTCAAAACTGATGATATTCAAAAGAATGGGATATATAGAGAAATTCCTGGAATCTCCACAAAATATTAATGATGGACTTTGAGGTGTTTAAAAAACCTTTCAATTTTTGTTCTTTTCTGCATTACTTGAAATCTCTATAATAAGCCATGTTTTGCTTTAATGAGAAACAATAGAAACAGATTTCTTAAAGAAAAATATTGGAAGCAAATATGGCAAATATTAGCAGCTAAGTCTAACTTGTAGATATAGATGATTGTCATTTGTGTACATGTGTGTTTTCCCACACCCAACTCCCCCCAAATTTTTCGAGCAACAGAACCATCATGCAATAAGTGGAAAGCCTTTCAAGGGGCTTTACTTAAAAGGAGACCCTACTCATTTGGCTGTGCGCACACCAGTGTGTTGATTTAAAATAAATTAGTAAGTTCTTTTATGCCTTGTTCATAGCCCAACTATCCAGTTGTGCCTTTGGCTCACTCCTGGAGACAGGGGACTTTAATCATAGCATGGCTCAGCTTTCTCATATGTGTGGGCAAAGACTCTCTATCCATCTGTTATTCAGGGTAGTGAGGTGGCCATATTTGCAAGTAGGATAAACCTACTTCCTCATTTCTTTCCACCCTCCCCCTTAGTGGTCCAGAAAACTCTGGTTTATGTCCTTCCAGTGGCAAAGATTAGTCTCTTGGTGATGCATTCCACACTCCTGAGGTTAATAAATGACTTGGAAAAAAAGCAAGTCATTTATCATGGACTTTGTGTGACCCCTAGGCCAGTCATTGAAAAAATACTGTGCTATGGGTGCTTTCAAATAAGGAATTGGTCTTACTGCTCTGTTGCCAAGTGTCCAGTTAGGGGACATTGGTCTTTTCTTTGTTACTTTCATTCCAACGACTCCTTAGCAGCCAAGAGAGATTTTATTTGGCTAAATTCTCACCATTAGAGTCTAGACTGTAAAGCGTGCCTGTACAATCCAAGTACAGAGTGAATGACAACTGAGATTACCTGAATAGTAGTACATCTTTCTCTGTTGGGCCAGAGTTGGGGTTCAGATGTGTTCAGCATGTGTCATTCAATGATCTTAATGTTCCCAGTCCATTCTCACCCCTCCTGCCTCGTCCACTATCTCCCTGGGGTTTTTGAACATTCTGAACTAAGAGAGAACAGTAAGGTTGCATTCTCTTCTCTTAGTCATACAATGAGAGATTGGAGAACTTGATTCTCTTCCAGCTCTGAAACTGCTTGTCTGTACCCCCTTTTAAGATCCTATAAGGCTACTGTAGCATATTTTTAGAGAAGTTCTGAAGAAAGCTTTTTTTTTTTAGAAGCCAGCACAAATCAAAGACTTTAATGAGCAAAATGGATATTCTCCATTAAAGACTCTTAAAAGGATCTTCAAGTGGATACTGTAGGCAGAAAAAAAGAGAGCAGAGTCATAAAGTAGAATCAACTAACCTAAAAGAGCAAATAAAAGAATCTGGTAAATGAAAGATCAGAGGGACAAAGGGATAAAGAAATAGTATATGACAACAACAAGAATGCAAGTACTTCCAAAAGTCACCTTGGAGTTTTCAAGAAGAGGGGATAACACAGGGTCAAGTGTTGAGGAGTTAATGTGGGCAGACAGTGCACCGATATAGGTCCAGAGCAGTTGGCAGAATTTGGCCAAGAGGAACAAGCACATGGAAGAAATGAGAAAGACATCTGCAAGTGGAGGGCTTGCACCTCTTAGAAACCACAGCTGAAATAGTCAGGAACCAGCTTGTGCAAGTCATCTTAAATTAGGTTTGACCTCTCTTTGCTATGGTTGTCAAATTGACAGATAAAAAATGAGTGTTGAGGGGCGCCTGGGTGGCTCAGTCGTTAAGCGTCTGCCTTTGGCTCAGGTCATGGTCCCAGGGTCCTGGGATCGAGCCCCGCATCGGGCTCTCTGTTCCGCGGGAAGCCTGCTTCTCTCTCTCCCACTCCCCCTGCTTGTGTTCCCTCTCTTGCTGTGTCCCTCTCTGTCAAGTAAATAAATAAAATCTTTAAAAAAAAATGAGTGTTGATTTGAGTAATTTAGATAGGTGTTTTTGATACTGGCTTAGCAACTATACTCAAATAGGAAGAAAAAAGATAGAAGGGGTCTATAGTGCCTCTAGGCAATATATGAGTCACAGGGTCAGGTGACTACTAAAGCAGTGGGTTGTTAACAAGGACCAGAAGGACCAAGAACCCTATCGTACCTAGCCTTGGCCTACACTTCCTGTTACACGGTGTCCAGATATGTATATTTCAATCTTAGAGAAGGGGATCCAGACAAGTTGGCTTATGTCCAGAGAAGGCAAACAGGACAATGAAAGCTTGAAAATGAAGCCATGGGGCTCCTGGGTGACTTAGTCGGTTAAGCGTCCCACTCCTGGTTTCTGCTCAGGTTCTGATCTCAGGGTCATGAGATGGAGCCCTGCATTGCCAGGCTCTGAGCTCAGTGGGGAGTCCACTTGTCCCTCTCCCTCTGCTACCCCTGCTCCCCAAATCATGCTCTCTCTCTATCAAATAAATAAAATCTTAAAAAAAAAAAAAAAAAAAGAAAATGAAGCCATAAGGAGGAAACAATTATGGGAACTAACCCTGATAGTTTTTGGGAGAAAAGAACTCTTAGTTGGAACATGATTGGAATCCTCAGGATGCTGAAGAGGTCTTAGGTTTTTTCTCGGTGGGTACCAAGAACAGAACTAGACAGACAGGCAGAAATTCCAGGGAGACAGATTTTGGTCTGATGTAAGAAAGAATTTTCTAACTATCAAAACTGTACAAGGTGCAAACCTAGTAGGTTTCCAAAGGCATGAGAAAAGTTTCCTATTAACAGTTAGGACGATACAACAATGGAAATATATGCCTCCCAAAGTGAGGGTGTAAAATTGTTCAGGAAGAGGCTGGAGGAGTAGGTGTGAGGGAAACAGAGGGGACATCTGGCTGTGGGTGAGTGTGGACGGGTGATCTGCATGTCCCACTGATAAGGGAAATCTGTGTCTTAAGATGGCCAACTGAGCCAGCAAGGGAGTCCCAGCCCCTGCCCCGGGGCTCTTCAGGATTCTTCTCTCTGCTCTGCTTCCCACTCGGCCAATCCGGGTTCCTCTCCCTGCCCTGCTTCCCGCACATGCCAAGAGTGCCCAGTATGTGGAAGTAGAAGTGTATAAATTACCCCCTTTGTGCTCAGGGCTCAAACCTTTGGAGATCACTCTCCTCTGAGCCTGCCGGCATTAAGTAAACCTCCTTTCCTCCAAGATCTCCGAGTGTCGCTTGGTTCTTCCATTGGGCGATCCAGTCCAGGTTCCGTAACACCACTAGAAGAATCTACAATGCTAAGAACTATCTTGAATTTATACTGCACCTTTCTTCCTTGGAAATTAAAGTGCTTTTACTTCTAGCCTCACAAGAGCAGTGAATCACAGAATAATGAAGCAACTTGCTTAAAAATTGTTTGAGCTAATTTGGGATCAAAATCCTTCAAAGGGATATAATTCTTTCTAATGGTTTCTATACACTTCTACACATGAAACTCAAGTAATTTACCTAGAGGCAACATGCTACATATATCCAAGGAAAGCTTTTCAGATTTTATAGGGTAAATATGGAGATACTGATTTATATGTTTTAATATGTAAATAAATTGAATCAAACAGTCCTGACAACAAATATGTAAAATAAAGTAAATGAGTGCATTTACTCAGGTTGACTTTTGGTTATTCACTCCTGCTGTATGGGTCCAGCAGGTGAGGACCACCTTTGTGGTTTCTTCCTTCTAGCTATGAGATGTTGTACACTATCAAAGCCAGAGACAGCTTTAAAACATGATGTCCCAGAGAGCCAGCTAGCCCTTGACAGGAAGTTGGCTGGCAGCAGGTATGGAAGGAGAATGAAGAACTTACACCCTTCTTATTTTTTATCAGTTGCTTATTTATACTGTAGGTGAGTAAAAGCCCAGTATCAAAAGCATCAGATGATTCCAGTCTTATGTGCAGAGTTAGTCTTTGGCTCTCCCTGGCACTTCTGGTATTGCTTTCCCTCCAATAGGGCAATGAATCCAACTTCTTCCTTATGTGATTCTCCCTGTCCCAACCCTGCTACTTCACTGGCCCTGAGCCCAAGTAAAAGCATCTCTGGCAGGGACTGCAGCTCCTGAAGTGATGAACATGAATTTAAGGCTTGTCTGCTTGCAGTACCTTACCTTTTCTTATCTACTTTAAGAATAAACCCAATTTATCTGCTTAATAAGAAACTTGCATTAAATCTGTTACTTCCTGGGGCTTGGGTTCCTGATTTATCCAGCACTTACTATCTTAGTTGGCAGGGGCCCATCTCTTTGTGGAACAGATCTTAGCAAGGAATTGTCACTTAAATGGCCATCCTGTTACTGTCCTTCCCAAAAGCTATGCAGGTCTCACTGCCATCCTTCCCCTCCATGTCCTTTGTTGAATGGGGACTGATTAATCAGCCCCACCTGATTTATTTGCTTATTTGTGGTCTTCTTCATACTTTCCTATGAGTTCCTTTCATTGTTCTGTCCCAAATCTCCCATTTCCTCCTGTGTTTCCCTCTTCTTTCATTTCTCCCATGTTTGGAGGGGCCATCTGTCATCCTCCAGTCATGGAGTCCAGGGCTGGTACTCATGGTTGCAGTCTCCCTCCTTCCTTCGCACTTTAATAATTTTGTTTTCTTGTCTCTTGATTGTCACTGTTGGGATGTTTTAAGGAGGTGGTATTAGGACAGTGTTTTGTTTTTGTTTTTAAATAGGCTCCACGCCCAGTGTAGGCTTGAATTCACAGACCCTGAGATCACGACATGTGCTGAGACCAAGACCAAGATATGAGGTGAGATTGAGAGTTGGATGCTTAACCAACTGAGCCACCAAGGCTCCTCTAGGACAGTGTTTTTCTAAGTGTGGCTCTAGGACCTGAAGCATCAGCATCACCTGGGAACTTCTTAGAAATGCATATTCTCAGGCCCCACCCCAGGCCTGCTGAATCATAAACTCTGGGTTGGGGCCCACCAATGTTTGATTCTGATACCCCCACTGCATTAGGATGTGGTTTTGGCTGGGACTCAGAACTACTCAAATCCTGCCCCAAGGTTTCAGAGGAAAACGTCTATACAGAGAATATGAGGCTTTGGCGCCAAACCCCAATGTCAAATTCTAGTGGGCCACAGAGAAAATCCTTTTTCTGTACTACATTAGCCTAAGTAATTGCTTAAAAATTGTTTGAGCTAATTTGGGATCAAAATCCTTCAAAGGGATATAATTCTTTCTAATGGTTTCTATACACTTCTACACATGAAACTCAAGTAGTTTACCTAGAGGCAACATGCTACATATATCCAAGGAAGAGCTCGACTTGAGTTGAGCTCTTCCTAATCAAGTATGAAAAAATTGTGCTCCAATATATAAGGCCTCTCCATGCTATGGGTACCAAACACTATATGTAATGATGAAATGTTAAAAGCCCTCCTTTCAAAATTAGAAACAAAACAAGGGTGTTCCATCATCATTTCTCTTGAACATTTTCTCAGAGGTTTTAGACAATTTAGTAATACAATAGGAAGGTATCAAAAGTGTAAGATTTAGAAAAGAAAAGTAAAATTATCAATTATAGACAATATAACAATCTTAGAATCTACATACATATAACTAGAATTCATAAGGGAATTTGCATCACCAAGAGACCTCCTTCTGGTGACTATATATACACATACATGTATAATTTTACAGAAAGGGATCATGTTATACATTCTGGACTGCAACCCAATTTTTTTTCATTCACCAAATGTATTTGTTTCCATAAATACTGACTGCAAACAGGAAGGGGATAGTTGCAGCAATGTAACTGAAAAAGGAGTAGTATTCAAATGTACAGCATTCCTACTGAAAGAAAAATAGAAGCCTCCTAATGGAAAAGCAATGGCCAAAAGACATGAACAGGCATTTCAGAGGGAAAAACATATGAATAGACAAGGAAAGAAACACATACACATCGGTAATCAAATTAAAACCACAACAATTTGGCAACAACTCAACTGTTGGCAAGGATGTAGATAAATGAGAACTCTCATACACTAATCGTGGAAGTTTAAATTGGTAAAATCCCTTTGGAAATCTATTTCACATTGTCTAGGAAACATGAAGATGTGCATACTCTAAACCTAGCACTTTTACCCCTAGGTAGAATGCCCTAGAGACTCTTGCATATGTGTCAAGGAGTCATGTACGAAACTGTTTATAATAACATTTTTTAAATAACACCAGAGAACTGCAAATACCGACTGCTGATCAACAGGAGAATAGATAAACTTTGGCACACTCATAGAGTGAAATTCTATACAGCAGTGAAAATGGATGAACCACAGCTATAGTCATTAACATGGATTACTCTCACAGATATATTATTTTTAGAAATGCGCACTGAAG
This sequence comes from Mirounga angustirostris, assembly GCF_029215605.1. Lineage (NCBI taxonomy): Eukaryota > Metazoa > Chordata > Mammalia > Carnivora > Phocidae > Mirounga > Mirounga angustirostris. The sequence continues at coordinate 66,300,143 of NW_026991709.1, read as the reverse complement.
TATGCAAATAGCATGATTCCATTTGTATAAAATTCAAAACAATGCAAATTAAACAATATTATTAAGGGATACAGGTGTCTCTGATATAATGTAATATATGTATTAAAAAACCCTCATTCTGTAGAACCATGCATTAACAGTAGCAGAGATTATGGACTATTTTCCTATGGAAAAAATAGAAAAAAATTCTAGATAACTTTGTAAACAGAATATTAATAAAACCAATAAAAATCCTCATAAAAACATTAGTATAGTTATAAGGCGTATTACATTCTTAATAAATAAAGATGTCTGTAGATAATAAGAATTGATCTTATATAAAAGAGGAAGATAGCTTCTTAGAAGAAGACTGAAGGAAGGTTAAGGAAGCTGCCTTGGGACAAAGATTCTAAGCCTGTGTAATAAACACTTCCTAGATAGGCACAAGCACTTCCCAGACAGAGTGAGGCTAAAATGAGCCAAGAGAAGAACTTGGGGTGGATAAGTTTTGTGTACAGAAATCCACAGCTTGCTGCGTTCAGCCTTGTGTGTACTTTGCAGTTAGCTACTGCTCCTTAGTAGTACAGGACATTTATGTGGGGAGAAAAATATATAAACAATGTGACTTTTGTGTATATTGACATAATTCCCTTATTTACTCATTACATATGAACTAGTGTGCATTAATGTAACACAAGTTGTAGCATAATCAACTGAACATATATATGTTTCATAAAACTATAAGGTAAGGTAATGTGAAGTACAAATTTGGCAGTAGTTACCTCTTTGGAGGAAGGAACACGATGGGCTTGATTAGAAGCACAGAAGGGTTCCAAAGAATTAGTTTTCTTAAGCTGATTATTTTATTATTACTCTTTAAACCATACATATATATTACATATCTCTAGTATGAATGACATATTTCATAATAAGTCAAGCAATGTTTGATATTTTCATTGTAAAATGTTAGGAAAATATAAAAGGAAGAATCAAAAATTGAAGTTAGTTATGTAATCTACTAAGAAAAGAAACTAATTTTTTAAATTTAAAAACAATATTTACTAACTGTAAAATATATAAGCAATGTACAAAAGCATAAATAAGACATCAAAAGAAATAGAAAATTAAAAATCATCCCAAAAGAGCATCACCAAGAGACCTCCTTCTGGTGACTATATATACACATACATGTATAATTTTACAGAAAGGGATCATGTTATACATTCTGGACTGCAACCCAGTTTTTTTCATTCACCAAATGTATTTGTTTCCATAAATACATAACAATCATATTTAACAGCTTCATAGTGATTAATGGTATAAATGAGTTAAAATTTATGTAACCAATCATCTACCACTGGGCATTTAAGATATTTCTTCTTTTTTTCCTATTACAAACAATATTTCAATTAACCTATCTTCAAATACTTCTTTAACACTTGTCTGATTATCTCCTTAGGATTACTTCTTAGAGGTGGAAATACTGTGTCATGAGCTTTTTTTTTTGGTCAAGGATAATTTGTTCTTTTCAAAGATGACTTGCTTTTTTTTTTTAAGCAATATATACATTTTTTAAAATACAGGGAGTGCCAACTGATGTTTTGTTTTAGTATTTTATTTTCTAAGGTTAAACTATTCCTTCTACAATTGATTATGCTCTGAAGAAAAAGGCATGAGTCAGAAAGCTCCACATACCCTTCAGGAGCCTGAGTGGTGGAACTTGTTTTAAAAATATCTGAAAAAACACTTCAGAGAAGGTCCAAATCAAAGGGTGAAATGATTAGACTAAGGATTACCAGCTGAATGGAGGATATAAATAGATGAGAGACAGATAGGTGGATTCTCTAGAAGAAGAAATGGGGACTGCTGAGCGGTCAATGAAAGAAGTCAGCAGAGAGATGATCAAAGCGATGAGCGCAGAAAGCAAGCAAGAATGGGAGGTGCTTTCCAAAGACACCCTGAGACCTGAAAGAAGGGGAGGCAATGTGATGAGGATAGGAGATGTACATGAGTCAGCAGCACGAGGCAGTTAGGAGGTGACCCGGTTAAGAAACCAAAGTGCGCTGAGTCAAAGAAAAAAAAACAAATGAAAACTTGCATGAAGGAAAAAAAGTTATTAAAGAAGCTGAGAAGATGGAACTCGAGTATCTGTAGAAAAGGTTGTTTGTGGAGGAAATTATAAATATAAAAAGAGCACTGGTAAATATGAACAGCAGTCAAAGATCTTGTCATAGAAAGAAGTGTGACATTTTCTTCACAGTGTGAGTGAAGGTAAGGAAAGGTGGCTGTCTCCTGCTCTAAAGGAAAAATAAGGGCTGCCAGGCACAGAACCAGGTAGCAGAGGGAAGAGGAGAGGGGGTTTAGTTATTTTAGACCAGGAAAAGGATTTGGACCAAACAAGCTATAAATTTGCTCCCTGAACCACAAGGTACAAAACACCAAAAAGAGCTTAGTTTCCTGCAAATATTTCCAGCACATATGATCAGCTCCCCAGCTCAGAACAATCCAAGAAGTCTTGGGATAAAAGCACTAACAGAGGGAATGACCAAGATGCAGTTCCAAAGACTCTATGTCTTCAAACAACACACAGGCATTTTTCCAATTAAAGAAGAAAAATAAATTTAAAAAAAAACCCTCAATGTCAATTTAAAAAGTGCACAAAACGATAAGAGAAGAAAATAAAAATTAGTCTTAATTCTATCCCATTAATCTCACAACTCTTCGCATTTTTTATATGTACTACATATCTGTGTCTCTAGCTCTGCATCATTTCTGTTTGAATCTATTTTGTCATATCTGTTTTTACAAAAATGCATGTAATCTGAAATCCTATAGTATTACTATATCATGAACACTTTTCTATACCACTGAATATTCTTTTTCCAAATAATTTATAATGGCCACTTGGTATTTCATTACCTCTATGTATCATACTTAATTCCCTTTTGTTGGACATGGAACCTATTTCAAATTTTTCATATTATGGATATTGCCTCACTAAGCTTCCTTAGGGTTAAATCTTTCCTTAGTATAAATTCAGGCCTGGGAATTGTTAGATTAAAGGATAAGAACATTTTAAAAGCTTATGATATGTGTTGCCAAACTGCCTCCCAATAAGGGTGTTTCCTTTTACACTGTCATGGAAGTACATGAGAGAGCTTTTGGCAAAATCATCATATTTTTTGAAGAATGGAACAAAGCTCCGAGAAACTAAATTTTGACCATGGGCTTTGGAATTATGTGACATGGGTTTGAATCTAGGCTGTTCCACCTACTGGCCATGAGACCTCAGGCAAATCACTTAACCTCATTAAACCTCAGTTTTTTCATTGTATCGGGATAATACCTAACTAAAGTTTTTGATAGGATTAAACAAAGCAAGGTATGAAAATGCTTAGCACAATGTCTAATACATTGCAAACACTAAAGAAACAGTAAATGGTATTTCTTAGAATTTTTTTTCTTATGGTTTCATATCGACGGCTACCAAGAATAGCACATGGAATGTGGCACCACGGAGAAGGAATTCAGATTACAGGGAATACTAAAGGAAAGCATCAGGGCCATTACGAAACTGGCTCATTAATGTGGGCCAGAAAAAGCCTTCTTCAATTAGAAAACTAACTGGCTCTACAATTATGTCCTAGTGGTGTCATTTTAGCAGCATAGCTGCATGAGGCTGCAACACAAACAGCACAACGAGCACTTTCCTACTGATGGACAGGGAGGAAATGAAAGCGCTATGGGAAATCTCACCCCTTTGCTATGAGGCCCAGCTGCTCTGCAGACCCCTTACAAGGAGATAATGACAAGTTTTGGGAATATTACAAAAGGAAGATTTTAAGCCCCGAGATGTGTAAGCTGTCATAGTGGGTTGATAACACCACTCAAGCAGTAACAGGAATATTGACTTCAAAAAGAAGGAGGAAGGCAGGAATGGAAAGAGGCAGGGAATGAGGGGAGAAGGGAGGGGAGAAAATAACCAAAGTGTGCAGACCAAATGAATGGGTGCCACCATACTGGCCCTAATAGATTTCATTAGGGGGCAAGTAGCTCCACAGGTGTACAAACTGGGAGTGGGCAGTTGAGAACTCCTGACATACTTGAATGAAGACATTCAATGAAGGATGCAGAGTGAAACTGGGAAGTAAAATAATGGAAATGGAATTTGAATAAGTATGGAAGGAGAGGAAGGGTGTCTGGAAGCCCTCAAAAAGAACCAAGGGTCACAGGACATTGCTAGTGTTATTCTGCCAAACACAGGGTCTCAGAAAAGTTCCTTCTCCTGATACTGTGGAACAACAGGGCAAACACTAGCAAGTCACCCAAAGCTGCAAATTAGGAAGGGACAAGGTAGAGATAGGGGGCTAGGTAAGGAGAAGAGTAGGAAGGGGGGTGTGGGTAAGGGGAGCAATCAGTCCCCACAATGGCTACTTGAAGGGGAACCCAGAGATGCAGGAGATGGGCCCTGCCTTCAAGGAGTTTCAAATTCAGTTAGGAAGACAAAATCCCTTAATATGAAAATGCAAACATATATGATAAATGGCCAGGTAAGAACCTAAGATGTGGTGGGGTTTTGGCTGTGAGCAGGTGTAAGTTGGGAAAGCTTCCTGGCATAGCAGGCCTGGGTGGGTTCTGGATAGATGATGAGGAGAGAGGGGTTTCTAGATTGGGGACTTGGCAGGAGCTAGGCAGCTGAGGCAGGACTGAGAAGGCATGTTGACTGGAGACCTACTGACATGTACCACATGGACAGGACAGTAAAATGGAAAGAGTTTGGGCTTTGGGGCCAAGAGGACTTGTTCCTCCCACTTACTAGGAGTCCTAGGACCTTAGTTTTCTCACCTCTAAAATGAGGATTGTTGAAAGGATGAAAAAAAATAATATGAATAGAACACTAACACAGTTACTGGAGCATGATAAGTGCTTAGAAAGTGATAGAAAAATTTATTATATGACTACTTCTGGAGATAAAAGCACAGCATAGGAAGGAGAGGATAGGAGAATGATAACATAAAAAACAAGTTGAAGATTTCCAGAAATGTAAATGTTCAAATAAGAAAGGTACAATGTAAGGGGTGATAAAAGTTAAAGAGGGGATGGATCCAAGCAGGGCTACCTAAAGTGTGGTCCATGGATCAGCATCCCCAGCATCACCCTGGGAACTGGTAAGAATTACAGACATTTGGCTCTACCCCAGAACTACTTAATCAGAATTTCTGGGGGTGGAGCTCAGCAATCTACATGTTAAGAGTATCCCCAACCTTAAAGTTTGAAAGTCCTGGAATGGAGGAATCAAAAATTTCTTGGTCAAGAGATTGGCTCAAAGTAGATACACCTGATTCCAGTTAGCTTTGACCTCAAAGTTAATCTTTTCACAAGTGCATGAAGATTATTAATTTATAAAGAACTTCAAAGATCCTGTATGGAAAGTAAAACTATAGAAAAAGGTTAAGATAGATGATAGTCACAGAATATGGGTACAGTAAGTGGGATTAGGTTATGTCAGTTTATGTCAGTGCAATTATGTTTTGTTGGTAATAAAGTTATAAAAAACCTTTAGCCCCAAAGGTTTTTAGGGCTTTGAGGATTTTGGAATTGTAAATGATATTGATTCATTTAAGCCACAAAACAAGCCTGTGTGGTAGGTACTCTTGTGTAGATGAGAAAGGTAAGGCACGGAGAAGTTTCCAAAGTTACATGCTAAAACGAGGCAGAGTCGGGATTTGGACCCAGGTGGTGAGACTCCAGAATCCATGCTTTTAGCTGCTAGACTATGCTGCTTCCCCCCACTCCTCGCCCACCATAATTGATATAACCACTCCCTTACTATTGGACATATAGGTTGTCTCCAGCATTTCACTTTCATAAATAAACACTGTGGAGGACCTCTTCAGGTATGAGACTCTAACCATATTCCTGATAACTTCTTTAGGACAGAATCCCAGAAACTGAAATCCTTGGTCAAGGGCCACAATTTTAAGGCAGTTGTTTTCCAGATAATGTGTTATGAGGGTAGCCATTTCATCCTACCCCACCTATATCATCTTTAAAGTCTTAGTATTCTTTTATTTTTTTAATTAACATATAATGTATTATTTGTTTCAGGGGTACAGGTCTGTGATTCATCAGTCTTACACAAATCACAGCGCTCACCATAGCACATACCCTCCCCAATGTCCATCACCCAGCCACCCCATCCCTCCCACGCCCCTCCACTCCAGGAACCCTCAGTTTGTTTCCTGAGATTGAGTCTCTTATGGTTTGTCTCCCTCTCTGGTTTTGTCTTGTTTCATTTTTCCCTCCCTTCCCCTATGATCCCCTGCCTTGTTTCTCAAATTCCACATATCAGTGAGATCATATAATTATCTTTCTCTGATTATAAAGTCTTAGTATTCTTAATAAACAAACTAGTATATCATTTTAAAAAATTCTTCTTTCTTTTATTCACGTAAAGTTAAAATATTTGTATATGTTCACCAACCACATGCTTTTCTTTATTTGAAAACTGTTAAGTCCTTTGGCCACTTTTTTAGTGTTCTTCCTAATAAATTCCATGTGCTCTTTAGATACTGAAACTTTTAACATTTTGGCATATTTGGTATGATTTGTTTTAGTTTTTTTTTCCTTTTAATTTAGTTATGACTTTTATACATAGTATTTTAAGTGTTTATGTATAAAATCGATTAATATTTTCCTTCATGATTCTCTGCTACTTTCACACTTAAAAAGAATTTCCTCATTCCCATAAACAGTCCTCTGCTTTCCTCCCCACACCCCCATAAAGAAACTTTCCAAACTTCCAGTTTAGCTTGAAGTTACAATTTGAGGGAGTATATTTACAGTAAGAAGTTCATTTCTTCAGAAAGCTAAAAGAGCTATGTGTGTTCACTTTTGCTATTAGATATCCGTTGAGTTCCATGAAACCTGCATACGATCAAGAGACAGCCAGATGGTGGGAAGAGTCAAGGGCTAGAAATAAATGCACTCGGGAGCATTAATCCACTGTGTCATCTATGGTCATGTTTTCTCTGGCAAGTCATTCCACCTTTCAGTGCCCTGGTTTTCTCATTTGTAAGATGGAGACGATGATACCTACCCTGTTCATCTCCCTTTTTTACCTCCTGAGATGTACTGAGGATCATATGAGTTGATCACCACTGAGTACTATACCAGTCTACATCTTGAGATTTGTTCCTTCATTCAGCTCCTCCAATGTACTAGGCACCAAGCTGGACTCTGGGGTTTCAACACTGAATAAGACCTGCTGTCTGTGCTGGATGAGGTTAAACAATGTGTATTAGATCTTTTAAGTCTTTTAACAACCAACGAGTGGGTGAAATGAGGTGGGTGAAATGGGTGAAGGGCGTCAAAAGGTACAAACTTCCAGTTATAAAATAAGTCACGGGGATGTAATGAACAACATGGTGACTGTATTGCATATTTGAAAGTTGCTAAGAGAGTAGATCTTAGTTATCACAAGAAAAAAATTGTTTATGGTGATGGATGTTAACTAGACTTATTGTGGTGATCATTTTGCAATATATACAAATATAAAATCATTATGTTGTATACGTGAAACTAATATAATGTATGTCAATTATAACTCAAGTAAAAAAAAACCCCAGTGAAGTAGGTTTAATAATAATTCCAGTTTATAGATAAGGAAACTGGAGCACAGAGAGGTTAAGTAACTCGCCCAAGGTCACACAACTAGAAAGGTGTAGAGCTGGGACACAGGCCCAAAGTCCAGACTTTTAACCATGAGGCTGTGCTTCCTCTCAAAAGGTGAAGGTGATAATTCGATAACTGCAGAGTGAAACTTTATTTGGAATATTTTCATTTTTAAGAATACAGGAAGAGAAGGCCATATGGCCTCCTCACTAGCTTTATCTCTTGATCTCTCCATTGACAAACAGAGCAAAAGGGCTCCCTTGGACAGGGGTTTGGGGTGTAGGGAGGAGCAGACTAGAATCCTGACCTGAGGGAGCTCATGAGCTGATGGACTGGGGGTCTGAAGCTGTGGTAGAGAACCTTGGTCTGATGGTTGCGCTCTCACTGGCTCTCTCTGATCAGCTGGCACGTCCCCTCCTCTCCCTTCCCACCCTCTTCCACAAGGGCTACCAGACTGGAGATCTGGGTATCAAGACTGGCCTATCTGAGTGTGTAGTGCTAACTGAATGCCTGACAAGCAGCTGGAGCTCAACCAATGCCTGTTGAACTAAACTAAAGGCTTATGTCAAATTACAGAATATTGAGAAGGACTAAATGGAGGATATGATAATTTTTTCAACCATCAGCTTCTATTAAGAGGAGAAAAACAACTTTTTTCCTAAGGACAAACAGCTCACAATTATTGTTGGGGGGTGGGGGAAACAGTAACAGTATCTTTGAGCCTGCTTCTTTCTTTGTACATGAAAAACAAAAAATAAACAAGAAACATGCTTGTTAGGAACTCCACGAACAAAAAACATGGGAGAAAGAAGTCAAATCACATCATTTTCTTACTGTTAGTAATTTTGCTTGTATGTATGTGAAAGACTTGTCGAAAGAATAGCTAAAATTAGTTTTCTCCCTGCAGGTATCATATTACCTTTGCCCCCATCATACTGATAAGCACTCCCCGAGGGTGGAGGAAAACAGGGTTCCACCCCAGTTCCTAGGGAAAAAAATCAATTACAGATGAGAAACACATAAAAGCCAATTAATTCAGGTTACTTAACCTATGAAATCTTCCTTCTTCCTGCTTTATCAGTGTAAGGAAAGATCTCAGACAGGAGCTGAGTCAAAGGATGCGGACCAGTTAAGCAGCTACCATATGCCAGGCATTGTGTTAAGCACTTTCCACATATAGTTCATTTAAACCTCACAACCACACTTTGAAGGAGACATTACCTCTGTTTTACAGATATCCGAAGGAATATCCACCAGTAAAAACTGAGGCTCAGAGAGGTGCGATGTGTTGCCCAAAGTCACAGAGATGGACAGTCCACTTTCATCCAAACTCTAGACTGTCTAGGGCAGAGGCAGACCTTATTTTTCCTCATTTTACACTTTACCACCTCACTCACTGGCCCTGCCTAATTATAATGTCTGTTCATTTCTCTGGCTTCAAGTAATTATACAGTTGTTCAAGCAAGTGAATTCAACATTCAGTCAGCATTTCCTAGGATCCACATTTGGGGGAAACAGGCACAAAGTTCCCAACCACTGTTCAGCAAATGCTACCACACATATTTGGATTATTTTCCATCTTATGAACGGATGATGTGGTCACCAAGACTACATTGCATTATAAAATAGGAACCACCTAAATCCTCTGATTCTCAACAGCTTTAATAGAGGCACCTTAGCCTGTATATATTGAATTGTGAGAGGGCATTTGAGAAAAAAGGAGAAAAAATTCTATCAGGTTAGTGTCAGGCAAGAGTAAAAACAAAACTATCAGGCATGAGTGAGTGTTGTACGTGCCCCTTATGACAATGGCAAATGGCTGAAATCTAATGTTCACTCACCTTGAACTAAAAGCCTCCAGAGATGAGAGACACAGAGAGAGATAATGGCTTTTATTTGTTATGGATCAACTAAGCCTTCCTGATACTATTTTATGTTTTAACACAGAAGTTGTCAAGGAGTCTTCTCAATTACAAAGACAGCTTTTTTTTTTTTTTTTTGGTTCCAATCATTAAGTCCTCTGCACAGAAGCACTTCCTAGATACCTGATCCCTGGTCCTGGTTGATACCTTGTTTCCTTTTGTTATCCTAAAACCATTTAGATGACAGAACCAAAAAATGACAGACCAGAATCCCACTCCCCACAAGTAATGAGTAATTGAGTTTTGTGGAGTTTACCTTGCAGACATCTCAAGCCTTGGTTCCTTTTCTCCATGGCCACTGCCATGGCCACCATGGTTTGGACTATCATCATCATCATCTGAATGGGTATAATTTCTGTAAGTGGTTTCTCTGTTCCAAACTTGCCCCCCTTTAAGTCAGCATCCTTATGCAGCCAGAATGATTATGGTCTAAATAAAAATGCTCATTAAGTCACTTCTCTACTTAAAACCCTATAGTGGCTTCCTTTGCATTAGGATAAATAATGAAAAAAAAAGCGCCAATAATAACTAGATGCATAATCTGTGCTGGGTACTACATGACTTATCCTCAGTTCTTGCAGGAACCCAAAAAGGGAGGTACAATCTTCATTACCATTACTTATTGAGGTCAAGTTACTTAACCAAGGCCCCACAGCTAGAAAGTGGCAGAGCCGTGACTCAAACTTGGGTCTGTATGTCTTCACAGTGCATATTTTAAAACCACCGTCTACCGTGTGATAGCATGCAGGTTCTCTGTGACCCGGCCTGCTCACCACTCCAGCCTCATCTCTTCATGAGCCCCTTTTTGCTCCTTATGCTTCAGCTCTTTGAGCCACTTGCATGTCCTGGACCTTGACATGCTGTTTCACGCTTCTGTTTTTGTTTGTTTTTGCACACAAATCCCTTCCTCTATTATGCCCTCTTCCCTTTGTTTATCTTGTGGAATGTCTCGTCTTTTAAGATTCATCTCAAGTGTTAACTCATCCATGAACCTTCCCTCAATCCCTCCTCTCCTTGGTGGAATTGACCCCTCCGCTCCCTGTGTATCACTGTCCCCTAATTATGCTTTCATTATGGCAACCACAATGCTTTCCCATCCTTACCTGAATAAGTATGAGTCCCCTGTCTTAGACTTCTGTGAATTCCTTAAACACTGGGACTGTGTCTTACTAATCCATTTTATCCATAGTATCTAGCACAGTGCTGGGCATATAGAAGGTTTACTGCAAATATTGTTGAATAAATGAAAATACTTGTTTGCATGTGAAGTAGGTTGCTTCGTCAGAGCACCCCATGCCAATATATTGTGAGATCTATATTGCTTTTACTTAGAGCATCAATGCAATTAGTAATTTTTTTCCTTAACAAAAGGACTGAATATGAAATTCTGAAGAGGTACATTCAGCTTTAGAGTAACTAAACATTTTGACATCCTACCAATTAGAGCAGTGGGTAAGAGTGGAGAAAAGATATTGTAGTCTACCTGCCACACTTCTTTTCACCTGGGGAAGTACTGGGAAAGTGATAACAGTGAGTTGTCACTGTACAAACCAAATTTGGTATGACAGTTACATATATATATCTACCTTAGCAATGGGAATATGGATGATTCATATTTGAACCACAATGCACATACTTTATTATGCACAGTAAAAGAAACTGATAAGAATGAAATTAAACATTTAATTTAAAAGTAAGAAAAACAGCAATGGAAAACCATGACCAACTCAAGACAGCACAGATGATACTGTGATAGCAAGGAATCCTTTCCCAAAATCCCAGAAATGCCAATTCTACATGTATACACATGCCGTATGGCAAACACTACGTGGCAGCCAGACTTCTTGATTACTAGCAGCCAAATGCAATTTCTAGCCAATACATTCTGCTCCTATCTCAAAACCATATATATCTTCAGTATTTCCACCTACTCTTGACTCTCAGCTCAAGGGAAACCTCCTTGAGAAAGCCTTCCTTGGTCTTGCAGTACAGTCTGAATACACCCTTGAAGAACTTTATTTCTCTCCTTTAGGGAACTTATTTTAGTTTGTAATTACATATTCAGTACTTTGTTATTTTACTAACAGTTGCTTCCCTAAAGCATCTATAAACTCTAGGAGATCAGAGATCTTGCCTGGTTTTATTCACTATTTTTCCTCCAGTGACTGACACATAGCCAGGCACTCTATAAACATTACGAATGAATGAATGAATGAATGGATCATTGCCATGTCTTAAAAATTATACCTGATTCCTTATGAGACTCAAGCTGGTACTCAATTCATTCCTTCTCATTATTTCCCTACCCTACCACAAGGATCAGTCCTTATTTTCAAATCTACTCCCCTGCTAACCTCCATTCAAAAAGGCTTCTTACAAGTGGGGTCTTCTAACCAACCTGAACTTTCTGACATGTGTCGGATCCAGGTCTAGGTCATGCAACATGAAAAAAATGAACAAAATAAAGAAAATGTTGTGACTTAGAGTACTTATTAGGTTAATTAATTAATTAATTATTAAAGATTTATTTATTTATTTCAGAGAGACAGCAGGAGGGAGGGGGAGAGGGAGAGAGAGTCTTAAGCAGACTCTGCACTGAGCACAGAGCCCTACTAGGGGCTCCATCCCACGACCCTGAGATCTCGACCTGAGCTAAAACCAAGAGTCGACTGCTTAACCAACTGTACCACCCAGGTGCCCCCTATTAGTTTATTTTAAACACTACATAACTCCTAAAAAACCTATTAGTTCATTAAAAATAATTTAAACTACTTCTATTTTATCATATAGATAAAAATGGGTTTATTTACTGATTTTCTTTCCATTTCTCAATACATTTTGGCCTTGTGTAGTAAAAGCCTTGGGACAGAGTTGCTTGTGCTAATTGTTAGCAAGAAGTTAAGCCACACATGTGGTCTTATAGCAAAATTATCTGGAGATTATTCCTAAATGACAGGGCCCTGTGCTTCAGGATTCTTCTCCACTCAAGAATCTTGGCCTGCTCCTCCCTTCTTACTTCTGTGTTCCTCTCTAACCCTTCTTCTACATCTCTCCCCACCACCTCCCCACTCCGTTGTCTGCCACAGAGCTATGTCCCTGAACCCCTTCACAAATATAAAACATCCATCTTTCGAGGTTCTTCCAGAGGAAGAATCCTATGCCTGCCACTCTGCTGGGCCTGGGTGGAGAAGGAAGAGGCAATGTAAAGCTGTGATCTTAAGCAAAGTTCTGCTTTCAAGAATAGGAACTCATGAGGTGTTAATTCCTGGAAATCAAGCGCATTTTAGGAAATACCCTTCATTAATTCCCCTCAGTACCAGACTCTACTTAAATCACACTTGGAAAGTCTAGTTTAAGGGAAAGAACATAGTATAGCATTCATCATGGATTCTTCCCTAATGCTGGGAGAGTTAAGGAAAGTAAGTGAAGTGTCCTCTCACTAGTGGGCTCCCTACCCCAAGGGCCACCCCAGTGAAAGACTTTGAAGACAGCAGGGGCGGTGCCAGTGGGGAACACTGGAGATTATGGGATGTGGGCAGTGGCAGTGATGTCATTTTCTTCTGGTACTTCCATTAGGCAGGAGATGGGATAAAGAATCAAAAGGAGGGGACAGAGCAAGAGTAAGAAAGGACATGTGTAAAAGAAAAAAGAGCTATAAACTAGAAGATAAACTTTTGCATTATTTGATTTTAAAACCATGTGCATGCGTTATCAGTTAAAATTATAATTTTAAAACAATCTAAAAAATAATAAAAGACCCCACCTGTCTGCTACCTTTTTTTTTTTTCTCCCCAAGGAATGTGGCAACTGGTGATCAGGTCTGACACCCTAATTTGGTGCCACGGATGCAGTGTCCTCAAGGCACCTAGAGGCTTGGGCCAAGGAGGATGGGTGCTAACCCTGTGGCCCTCCCTTTCCTTTGCGAACACACTAGAAAGCTGCCCGTTCCCTTGTTAACACGCAGGGAAGGGGAATTCTTTCTGACGGCGCCACAGACAGAAACAAGGCGCAGGCTCAACACACTACCCACAGCCCGTGTCTCGGTACGCACTCCCGTTCATCCGAGAGGGAGACCCCCAGCAACTTCTGTGGGTAACTCAACAGTCCGGTCCTCACCTGGAAGTCTTTGGTCTTGTAACCTTGCCCTGCCTTCCCCCACGCCGCGCACCCGATGTTCCCAGGGCTGAGCTGTTCCGGCGGGCGCCCTTCGTTTGGCTCCTGAGCCCGTGCGGTCCCTGCACCCCGCCGCTGCCCATCCTGCATTGGGGCGCTTTCCGCCCGCCCTCCTCGCGTACCTTGATCCTACCTGCCGCCCTGGCCCGGGCTCCCTCACCACGGGCAGCGCCGGCCGGTTGGCTGCAGATCTACCGGAAGATGGGCTGGAAGTTGAGCTCAGGACGCCAGATGGGCCCAGCTCCCGAGGCCAAGGTCACGGTCTCGGGGAGGCACCAGCTGTCGGGGCCGGCCACAGCAGCCCCCGCAGACCCTCTGGGCCGCCGCCGCGGCTCGGGCCCCGGAGCTCCGCCCCTCTCCCGCTCCCCGCCCGCCTGCCCCCTGGGGATCCCAGACTGCGGAGCCCAGCTCCCTTCGGAGCCCACTCGCCCGCTGCTCTGTAACCTCGTACACCCGGCAGCCCCAGGACCCTCACGGTCTTCCCAGTCCAGATCCAGCTGCGCTAACTCCTCTGGAGCCCGGCGCCGAGGGCGCCCCTTCTCTCCCCCGGGGGCCACTCGTTGGGTCTGGTTCCCCGGGGACACGGGGCCCCGCGCTCGGGTCTTCTCCTCTCCTCTCCGCACCAGGAATTCCCGGACCCCAGATACTGCTCCTGCAGTCAGAGAGAACCCCTTCCCTCCTCCTTGGAAATGGGAAGAGGTTTAGACGTTGGGGGCTTACGACTGCACCAACGTTCTCTGTGCCAAGAGTGGGAAACTTTTTTTTTGGTAAAAGGCCAGAGAGTCAGGGTAAAATAAATACAGAGCCCATGCCCAAACTCTTACTCATTCTGCAAGACTCGGGTCAAGCGCTGCCCACGCTGCGAGACTTGCTCGGTGCTCGAAACCAGCTCCCTCCTCTCTTCGGTCCACGCTCCGGCGCCAAAGGGCTCTCGGTCCTCCTCGGCCAGACGCAGGCACCTGCAGCGTGTGGTTTCCTGTACCGAGCCGACCCTGCGCTCCTTGAGGACCGGGACCCATGCCTTGCTCATTCCAGTCCCCAGTCCCTGGCATGGCGCCCGCCACCTATCAGGCGCTCGAATATTGTTTGAATAGGAAAAATTAATTTCTTTTGTAGAAAACCAGTGTTTTTCTTTTTATTCTCAAACAACACGTACTCCTTTGAGTGGGCAGTTTGCTAGTATCTATAAAGAACCACAAAAATTATTATCCCTTTGATGCAGTAACTTCATTCTTGGGGAAATTTCCAAAACAAAATAATGTTCGTGTGCAGATGTTCGTAGCAAGATTATTATTTTTTTTACATAAATTAATAGTAATAAACACAAAAAGCAAACAAAGCCAAACTGTCAACAATAGGAAATCGGTTAAATAAATTATGGGAGGATAACTTAATGAGATATTACACAATCCTTAAAATGAAAAATATCAAGGCAAGAGTGCCTCAAAATGTTTTTAGAACAAGAGGGAGTATTTATTTTTAAAGGAAAATATGAAGTAACAGGATGAAGTGTTTACAAAATAACATTAAGCCAAAAGAGTAAAAAGTTGCATAGTTACTAAGCTTAACCAACAACTTCAAGTAAAAAACACAGATTTCTTCTCTGTAAAATGGGGATAACACCTTGAGGGATTCTTGGAGTATTAAATGTAATTAAATATTTGGGGGAAATGCCTGATACATAGTGGTTACTCAGCAAAAAGTTTCCATTTTCTTTCTTCAAAGGAGCACAGACTCACATCTAGTCTCTCAAATACCTCCTCATCACAGCCAAGTTCTGCCCATTGACTTACTTCCCCTCAAATGCAGCATAAGGGGGGTTGAACAAATGTTCAAGTACCAGGGTAAAGTGAAGAGGAGAATCTAGTTATTAAGAATAAATGTCGAGTCCTGCCTCGGGCCCAAATGCCCAGCAAAGCAAGTTCAAAGTGCGGGATTTGGCTCAGTAGCAGTCCATATCCAAAACGTCTTAAAGTTTGTAGCTGGTTACCAGCACAACGGAGTCAGTGCCCAGAGGCTGAATTAATTCCGCCTCAAAACTGAATGACACTGCAGCCTTAGGCTGAATTAATACTTTTCGGTGATCAACTTAGACCTGGGCATAATGTTCAAATGTCTTTAATTAAGAAAGTGTCACTCTGAAGAGCTATTATTACATTTTAAAGGTGAAGAAACTGAAACTTATGGCAGTTAGGAGGTGGCAGAAGCATGACCTGAGATCTGATTAGTTTGACCACAGCCAAGGTGTTTGACCCCTTTGCCAGTGAGTCCCAGTGTGTACATCTCCCACTGGGGGTATAGTAGATGGTTTTGAGTGGTATACGGGTGATGATGTTAAATAACAGTGGATCACATGGTGAAAAATGCTATGTCCTTTTCAGTTCTCTTGATTCTGTGGATTATGTCTAGGAAGGACATTTTTGTGATTCTTTGTCTTTACACTCTGACACTTGCTAATCTCTTTTTAACAAAGAGAAAGCCTGCCTCAGTCTCAGCACCCTTGCTAGGCAACAGTTCCTAAGTAGAATTTAATATCATCACTTTCTATTCCTTCTGATACTATTCCTTACACTGTTAATTTCTAACTGACACAGGTTTTCCACTTACAAGGTGTTGTGGTTTTCATTTAAGGTAAATTTACTTACATAAGAAAATTGGGCAACTTCAAAGAAAGATATTAAAGAACGAATAAGACCAGTGATATTTGGATATGGTAGAAATGGCAAAATGGTGAAGGTGGTACACAGATGCCTGACCTTTGGGAAATCCCGCCTCACACTCCATTATGACCAGTGGACAGAAGGTATGGCGGTTTTAGTTCAGAATGAATGGGAATCTCCTGACAATCAGAGCTGTGTGGGAAGATTTGAAAGGGCTGCCATCGGGGTGTTTACCACATTGCCTTCCCTCCAGGAATTGAAGCAGAGTTTAGATGCCTGCTTGTCACTGGTGATGGCATGGGAAGTCAGACACTCTAGACAGGCTATAAGCTTTGAAGTTCCTGCCAACCAGGAGAATCTGAGGTTCTTTTTTTTTTTTTTTAAGACTTTATTTATTTATTTGACAGAGAGAGAGACAGCGAGAGAGGGAACACAAGCAGGGGGGGAGTGGGAGAGGGAGAAAGCAGGCTTCCCGCCGAGCAGGGAGCCCGATGCGGGGCTCAATCCCAGGACCCTGGGATCATGACCTGAGCCGAAGGCAGACGCTTAATGACTGAGCCACCCAGGCGTGCCTAAGAATCTGAGATTCTTGACAGCAGAGTTTCCCAGAGACCAGACCACTGGAGAGACTGCACTTTGAAATAAGTTACATTAACTCCCCTTGAAGACAAATCCCAAAGAAGGGTTCCAAGTGAGCTTTGAGCCACAGCAGCACCAATGTGACAATTGTATGATGTATGGAACACTGGCAGATTATTCTCAAGGTAATTGCCTTGAAAGAGATAACGTTTTGAGGGGTTTGAAAATGTTAGGGTGTTTGTTTACAATTCAATCATTTGCTCTTTAATTGCACTTTCTTCTGGTGTAGTCTGTATTCATAACCATCTCCAAAGGCCAGGAGGACAAGGCTGCTCTTCCTTCTTTCAAATATCAGCATCTCCCAGCCTCAGGCTTGTGTGGTGTCTGCTTACCCCCAAACAGCTGCCCCTGCTGTTCATTTTAACCCATTTGACAAGTATAAAAATGCATGTGTGATGAAAAAGGTACACAGCAGTTAAAAAGTTACTTCGATGTAGGAAATTTACTTTGCAACTGTATGGGCTAAACATTCGTGATGTACAGGATCATGATCGGACTGCCTTAAAGCTCCAGAATATTTGGCATGTGCAATATCTTAGAGGTCACCAGGGCCTATTGCCTCTAAGGGCAGGAATCCTCTTAGGATCTTATATGACAGGTAGGCTAGAAGGAAAAGAGCATTCAGATAGAATGAGTAACTGACCACATTAGAATAACTGCATTCAGGGAAGCTCATTCAATAGACAGCTCTTTAGGTTAGAGAGTTCTTTCCTAAGGCATCCCTGAAAGACCTCTCTTCCCCTCACATTCCATACCCAATCCATCTGCAAGTCATGCTGGCTCTAATTTCAAAATACAGCCAGAATCAAACTCTTTTCTTCACCTCCACCACTACCAGCTTCATCCAAACCAGAATGTCTTAGAAAACCTCCTAATCTTTCCTGCATCCACCCTTGCCTCTCTGCAATCTATTCTTCCCATAGCAACTGGAGTGATACGTTTGATACAACTTGGATTATGTCATTTCTTTGTTCAAAACCCTGTCTGTAATGACTTCCTATCTCACTCAGACTAAAATCCAGTAAAATTCATGGCCCATAAGAGCCAGCATCATCTGGCTATTTCTCTGATCTCATCTCATAATCCTTCTTGGCTCCCATACACTGGTTTCCTTGTTGGGTTTTTAACTGTGCTCAGCAGATCCTGCAATCAGAGACTTTCATTCACTTTTCCCAGTCTGGAACATTCTTTTTGGTCTCTATTCAAGAGTTACCTTTTCAGAGATGCATTCTTCTGGGATTCCTATCCCCTAATAGCATAGCCCTTCTTTCACCCCACATCATACCTGTTTCTTTATTCTGCTTTGTCATTTTTTAGGGTGTTGTAAACTTTATTTATGGCTTGAAGGAAATAAAGTTGAGGGGGAGTGGTGATGGGGCCAGAGAAGTTAGAGCAAATAGCAGCACAGAAAACAACTTAAAAATGAATATGTTATATTCTGTTCTTTACAAACATGTAGGAGGAATTCAGATGCCATGAATTTCTCCTTGGCCGTTTTTCCTCCTGGGGTCCTAGTTTCCTGTCTCATTGCTAGAGGGTGTTCTCACACTCTCATCTCTAGCCCACGTCCTCTTTTCACCCTGATCCCTCTCAAGATACACTAAGAAACTCAGATGGGGCTTAATCATTTTGTTTTTGTCTTAATTAACAAATTTTATTGAAGTGGAACACATGTTTAGAAATATGTACAACTCGGTCATCACTTGTACTTTTTCCATTCTGTAAAACCCCTAGAAAGTAACCATTGTCCTGACTTATAACACCATATTTATATTTATATTAATGGAATCATTCACTAACTTTTTTCACTCAACAACTTATGACATTCAGCCATATTTTGCAGTAGTTTGTTCCCTTTCATTGCTGTAGGATATTCTCCTGTATGATTGTATCACGCTTTATTGATCCATTTCACCTGATGGGCATTGAGTTGCTTCCAGTTTTGAGCAACTATGAATAATGCTGCCATGAATATTTTTTTGGTGTACATGTGCTTGCATTTCTGTTGGGCAAAAACAGAGTAGAATTACTGGGTTAATAAGATAAATAAGAACTCTCATTTACTGGCCAACAGACACATGAAAAAGTGCTCAGCATCGCTTGGCATCAGGGAAATCCAATCAAAACCTCAATGAGATACCACCTCACACCAGTCAGAATGGCTAAAATTAACAAGTCAGGAAATGACAGACGTTGGTGGGGTTGTGGAGAAAGGGGAAGCCTCCTACACTCTTGGTGGGAATGCAAGCTGGTGCAGCCACTCTGGAAAACAGTATGGAGGTTCCTCAAAAAGTTGAAAATAGAGCTACCATATGACCCAGCAATTGCACTACTGGGTATTTACCCCAAAGATAGAAATGTAGTGATCCCAAGGGGTATGTGCACCCCGATGTTTATAGCAGCAATGTCCACAATAGCCAAACTATGGAAAGAACCAAGATGTCCATCGACAGATGAATGGATAAAGAAGATGTGGTATTTATATACAATGGGATATTATGCAGCCATCAAAAGGAATGAAATCTTGCCATTTGCAACGATGTGGGTGGAACTGGAGGGTATTATGCTGAGCGAAATAAGTCAATCAGAGAAAGACATGTATCATATGATCTCACTGATATGAGGAATTCTTAATCTCAAGAAACAAACTGAGGGTTGCTGGAGTGGTGGGGGTGGGAGGGATGGGGTGGCTGGGTGATAGACATTGGGGAAGGTAGGTGCTATGGTGAGCGCTGTGAATTGTGTAAGACTATTGAATCACAGACCTGTACTTCTGAAACAAATAATACATTATATGTTAAAAAAAAAAAAACAAGAAGATAGTTGGAAGGGAAAAATGAAGGGGGGACGGATTTCAGAGGGGGAGATGAACCATGAGAGACTACGGACTCTGAGAAACAAACTGAGAGTTCTAGAGGGGAGGGGCGTGGGGGATGGGTTAGCCTGGTGATGGGTATTAAAGAGGGCACGTACTGAATGGAGCACTGGGTGTTATAAGCAAACAATGAATCATGGAACACTACATCAAAAACTAATGATGTAATGTATGGTGATTAACATAACATAATAAAATTTAAAAATAAATAAATAATAAATAAAAATCTCATTTACTACTGGTAGAAATAGAAATTAGTACGCCCACTCAGAAAATTCTTTGGCAATCGCTTCTAGTGCTAAACATTTGCATACCTTTTATATTCTAGGTTCTTTGCATTTACTGATACTAAAAATGTCTTTTCCAATTCTGTGGTTTGCTTTTTCATTCTCTTAATATGCCTTTTCATGAACAGAAGTTCTTACTTTTAATATAGTCTTTTCCTTTATGGTTAGTGGTTTGGTCCTGCTTAAGAAAGTTTGCTTACACCAAGTCATGAATATATTCTCCAATGTTATCTTCTGGAAGCCTTATTGTTTTCCTTTCACTTTAAGATCTATGATCCCCCTGGAATTGATTTTTCTATGGTCAACTTGCATTTTTTTCCAATGAATATCCAATTGACTTGGCACCATTATTGAAAAGATCAACATTTCCCTCCTGTTCTGTGTGTCATCTTTGTCATAAAATACCCAATTATGTGTGGGTCTGTTTCTGGACTCTCTATTGTGTCCCATTATGCATTTGCCTCTTGTTTTGCAGAGATACCAAACTGTCTTTTTTATTGTAGCTTTATAGCAAGTTTTGAAATTTGGTACAGTAAATTCTCTAACTTTATTCCTCTCTAAGATCATGTGGGCTGCTATTGGTCCTTTGCTTTTCCATATATATTTTTAGAATCATCTTGTCTACACACACACACACACACACACACACCCCTAGATTTTTTACTGGAATTACATTGAATTTATAGATCAATTTTGGAGAAAAGTGACATCTCATAGTTAGATGTGCAATCTACAAACATGAAATATTCTTCCACTTATTTAAGTCTTCTTTAATTTCTCTCATTAATAATTTAGAGTTTTCTGTGTATAAGTTTTGCATATATTTTCTTAGATTTATCCCTAGGTATTTGATGCTTTATTTTTAAAGATTTATTTATTTACTTTTTAGAGAGGAAGCGAGCAAGTGGGGGGAGGGGCAGAGGAGAGAGAATCCTCCAGCAGACTCCCTGCTAAGCACAGAGCCCCATGTGGGGCTCAATCCTAGAACCCTGAGATCATGACCTGACCTGAAATCAAGAGTCTGCTGCTTAACCTACTGAGTCACCCAGGCACCCCTTGATGGTTTTTGATAAAATTGTATTTGGCATCATTTTAAAATTTCATTCTTAATTGTTTGTTGCTAATACTTTGCTTTATTTCCCTTCTTTTTTTTTTTACACCTATGTCTTTTTTTATTTTATTTTATTTTATTTTATTTTATTTTATTTATTTGAGACAGAGAGAATGAGAGAGACAGAGAGCACATGAGAGGGGGGAGGGTCAGAGGGAGAAGCAGGCTCCCTGCCGAGCAGGGAACCCGATGCGGGACTCGATCCCGGGACTCCAGGATCATGACCTGAGCCGAAGGCAGTCGCTTAACCAACTGAGCCACCCAGGCGCCCTATTTCCCTTCTTAGGATACATCATCACTTCATCACCTGACATATTTATGTGTTATTATCTATCTCTCTTACAAAATGTAAACTTTTTGAGAATAGAGATTTTGTCCATTTTGATCACTGCTTTATTCCCAGTGCCTCAAACAATTCCTGGCGTATAATAGGGCCATGAATATTTGTTGAGTTGAATTGACTTATATTGAACTGACATCTTGCAATTCATACCTCTTTCCTCTGGACAATGCCGAGTAAGTCTTTTTTTTTTTTTTTTTTAAGATTTTATTTACTCGAGAGACAGATAGGGAGAGCACAAGCAGGGGGAGAAGCAGAGGGAGAGGGAGAAGCAGGCTCCCCACTGAGCTGGGAGCCCCACGTGGGGCTGGATCCCAGGACCTGGAGATCATGACCTGAGCCGAAGGCAGACACTTAACCATCTGAGCCACCCAGATGTCCCTAATAAGTCTTCTTCTTGTACATGCTTGCTCTTCAACTATTCCCCAGCAGCACTCCCTTCTCAGAGCCAAGTGCTTCAATTCCTTCAGCAGTTCCTCAAAGACAGGTTTTGAGACTCTCATCATATTGTCTTTTTCCTTAGTATGAGCTCTGGTTTGCCAATGTTCTCTTTCAATCTGGGCTCCCAGACTGATTTGACTGATGCATATGGTAAATTTAGAATATTACTTGCCTAAGCTCTTTTTTTCCCCTCTGTCACAATATTGATACACAACAAGATTGTGGTCAAACAATATCCCCAGCTTGTATTTTTGAAATAAAGTTCCATTATTTTAACATAAATGCAGAACTTTTGCCAGAGGTAGTTATACCTTGAAATGTCAAGCTCCTTCATTTGTATGGCCCCTGTGAATCAGCACAGGGATGCTGGGTATTAAACAAAGTGACCTAACTTCAAGGCTGTGGTGATTTCTTGATCACACTAATAAATATTCACTGTATTTTTTGTATTCATAATGTTGCGTTTTTAATTTTAAAAATTAATTTAATTTTATTAATGTTTCCATTTTTAAAGATAAAATTGACATAGTATTGTATTAGTTTTAGGTGTATATACAATATGATGAAGTGATATGTGTATATTTTGTGAAATGACTACCACAATAAGTTTAGTTAACATCTATCACTATATATAGTGACAAATTTTTTTTTCTTGTGATGAGAAATTTTAAGATCTGCTCTTCCAGCCACTTTCAAATATATAGTACAAAATTTTAACTTTAGTCATCATGGTGTACATTACATCCCCAGAACTTATTGATCTTATAATTGCAAGCTTGTAACCTTTTGACCATCTTTGCCCATTTCACCCTTCCTCATCCCCAGCTACCCCTTGCCCAACCCTGCCCTGCATCTGGCAACCATCAGTCTGTTCTCTGTATCTATGAGTTTGGGAGATTTTTTTGGTGAGCTTTTTTTTTTTTTCTCTAGATTTCATATATAAATGAGATTATACAGTATTTGTCTTTTTCTGACTTACTTCACTTAGCATAATACTATCAAGGCCCATTCATGTCACAAATGTCAGAATTTCCTTCTTTTTTGTGGCTGAATAATATATATAATAATAATATAATAGTATGTGTTGGTGAGGAGTTAGAGAAATTGGGATTCTTATAAATTGCTGGTGGGGTTGTAAAATGGGTATAATCACTTTGGAACACAGTTTGTCAGTTCCTCAAAATGTTATAGAATTATCATATGACCCAGTACTTCCAGGTATGTATAACTGTATATACCTATATCCTAGGTATATGCCCAAGAGAATTGGAAAACATATGTCCACCTGAAACTTATATACAAGTATTCATAACAGCATTATCATAATAGTCAAAAGTGGAAACAGCCCAAATATCCATCAGCTGATGTATGGATAAATGACATATGGTATCTCCAATTAATGGAGTTTATTTGGCATAAAAAGGAGTTCAGTTCTGATAACATTCTGCAACACAGATGAGCATTGAAATCATTATACTAAGTGAAAGGAGCCAGACACAAATGGCCATGCATTGTATAATTCAACTTATATGAAATGTCCAGGATAGGCAAATCCATAAGACATAAGGTAGATTAGTAGTTGCCAGGGGCTAGGTGGAAGAAAGAAATGAGGAGTGACTGTTAATAGATATGGAGCTTCTAATTAGGGGTGATGAAAATCTTCTGGAAATAGTGGTGATCAGTGCACAACTCTGTTAATATACTAAATACCACTGAATTATACACTTTAAAAAGATGAACTTTATAGCATGTGAATTGTATCTCAATAAAGTTGTTATAAAAAGATAATCAAGACAAAGTGAAAAATTTGAAGATATCAATAGAAATAGAATAGAAAAGTAGTCCAATAAATAAGTAAATGGAGAGTGATGCCATTTTATGCACAGAAAGATTTAATATTATTACCAGGGTATATTATCAAGGTGTATTATTTATCCCCAAATTAACATATAAATTTAGTGTAATCTCAATGAAAAATAATTGCTTTTTAAAAAGGTAATCCTTTTCTAGATGATTCTAAAGTTTACTTGAAAACATAGACAAGAATAATCAATAAAATTTTAAAATAGGAAAGAAATCAAGGAGATATTTTCCTCTAGTAGGATAAAATCTGTTACAAAGTTAATAATTAGAGAACGTAAAACTCAATCCAAGAAGACTATGGATTTAGTTTGTGATAAATGGACAACTGCTCATCTATTTTAGAAAAATAAAATCACACTTAGCATATACAAAACAAAATCCCATACAGTTTAAATAGCTAAATATAAAAAATTATTAGAATAAAACTTTTGAGAGTATTTTTATAATCGTGGTGGGTAAGACCCTCCTAAGCTAGATAAAAACACAGGTGCCAAAAGGGAAAGACAGATGGATCTGACTATATAGGAAAATTAAAATTTTCTGTATAATAGAAGGCATTAAAGAAAAGAAGGCAGGAAATATTTACAATATACATAATAGGCAATGTATTTTGGTAATATTTAGAGGACTTCTGCAAATCAATAAGTAAAATATGTACAACTTAATAGAATAATGGCAAGATATGTGAACAGGCAATTCACAGATGAAAAAACACAAGTAGCTAATAATTTGAAAAGCTAGCCTCTTTAGCAGTTCTGAAAATGTAAACTAAAATGATATGATATTTTTGACCATCAGATTGACCAAAAATAGTTATTTTGAGTTTTATAGTACCCATGGTCTACAACCATGGGAGGAATGAATATTTTCATAGGTGGTTGATGTATGAACATTATGGTTGGGAGTTTAAGTGGTATATTCTATTTGGAAGGTGATTTGGCGTTGTCTCCCAGAAGTTCAAATATGCGTACTTTTTGACTTAGCAATTTTATCTTTAAGAATGCAGCCTCTAAAAATACCTGCCAGTCTAAGAACATCTCCCTCCAGGGAATAAATGGAACTTAATAGAGAGCTTCCCTTGTGCAGAGAAACTGGGATCCCCATCAGTATTGATGCAAATAAAAAAATACATATCAATATTTATCAAAAGTTCAAAAATTTCATACCATTTGGCCTGGTAAATGCCATTGCTGATAACGTACCATCAGGGAATTATCCTATGATAAAAAACTTTATTATTTTTTAAAGATTTCATTTATTTATTTGACAGAGAGAGAGAGAGACAGTGACAGAGGGAACACAAGCAGGGGGAGTGGGAGAGGGAGAAGCAAGGGAGCCGGATGCGGGGCTCGATCCCAGGACCCTGGGATCATGACCTGAGCCGAAGGCAGATGCTTAACGACTGAGCCACCCAGGCGCCCCTGATAAAAAAATTTTATACAGAATGATATTCACAGTATCATCATCCTTTATAGCTAAAATTTTGAATTTATTTAAAAGTCTATTATAGGGAAATATTAAGTAAACCATAGCACATCTGCTCAGTAGACTATTTTGAAACCATTGGAAATGATATTTATGAAGAGAATGTATTATTAACGTAGAAAGTACTTCTGAGTTATATTTTGCAAAAAAGTCAGGGTACTAGATTATACATGAATTATCACCACAGATTCATTAAACAAATAAATGTCTACTATTTGGAAAGCCCCTCACCATATAATAGCCCCAAGGCCCTCTACGCTCACCCACCTGTTTCTCCATTCCCTCCCCCCTTTTCTTCAGGATTCTCTTATGTCTACTTCTCTCTGAGTTTGTCCACTCTGCAGTCTGCCTCTACTGTTTCCTAGCGTCTACCATTTCTTTCTGCATCTGTGGTCCTCTCTCCCCTGTGCTTCATTTCACATAGGCACCACCATTCTTCCTCCATTCCCTAAGGCAGCAGGAATATTAAGGTGGTTGTCTATATTAGATTCTGACTGAGGAGTTAGGGAGCTCAGAGGGGAATTTGAAAGTAGCACTGAGGGCGCCTGGGTGGCTTAGTTGGTTAAGCGACTGCCTTCGGCTCAGGTCATGATCCTGGAGTCCCTGAATCGAGTCCCGCATCGGGCTCCCTGCTCAGCGGGGAGTCTGCTTCTCCCCCTGACCCTCCCCCCTCTCATGCTCTCTCTATCTCATCCTCTCTCTCAAATAAATAAATAAAATCTTTAAAAAAAAAAAAGAAAGTAGCACTGAAAAGAGTGCCAGAAGAATGTACATTACTGTTGCTGGAACTAGTTGGTCTCTTCCCTCAGTAGAATTCCATGCTAACTCTTGAAATAGTAATGTGTTTTCCTTTCCTAGTGAAAAAATAATATGAATTTGTTGAACTGAAGAAATATATGGTGGTTTTAATCACACATGCCTATTCTGGTGGGCGGGGCTGCCAAGAATTCT
Source organism: Mirounga angustirostris (assembly GCF_029215605.1). Taxonomy (NCBI): domain Eukaryota; kingdom Metazoa; phylum Chordata; class Mammalia; order Carnivora; family Phocidae; genus Mirounga; species Mirounga angustirostris. Next base: position 66,273,743 of record NW_026991709.1, on the reverse strand, counting down.
ATATTCTGAGGTTGGGCTTAGGTTCAGTGAGGAAGATTAGTGCTGCTTTCTGCCATGGCCCAGGGAGGGCCTCCAGTCGGCCACCTTACTCAGGTTAGTGTTAATAATCTGTGATTAAATAGGGTCAGATACTGAGCCCACTGCCACAGACAAGAGAGGAAATCAAATTTTCCAGCCTCAGAATAAGGACAGCTTGTGCTGTCCCAGAAGCACATTAAACAATATAAAACAAAATTGTCCTTTCCTGTGAGATGGTGCTGCCCTCATATCCATATGCTGGAAGATAGATGAATCATGGCTCTGTGCCCTGGTCAGCCACGTCCACAGGCTGCTGCTGGGAGTCAAGGACAGGGCAGGAAATGACTCTGAGTTGCTTACCACAGTTTGTTGCTAGAGAGGAAAGCCGCCAATGTTTTCAGGATATTTAAAGGGGGATGCAATCTTATTAAGCTCTTGTTAATAAGCACAACTTCCTTATTTATCAGGATAATGCCATCTGGGATTAGAGAGAGAGCCTAGTCTTTAGCTTTCAGGAAAGAAACAATTTTTTTTTTTTTTCTGTTTTACCCCACAGCTGTGAACCCAAGATTAACCATTTTACTGTCACAAGATTGACCTTAACTATGATGTATCAAACTCATATCTGAGTGTTTTTGTCTCCATTTTTGATTTATAAAATTGTTGCCATCTGATTCCTAAGAAACCCGTAATTATAAATATCAAACTTCCTTTCCAAAGAGTGGCTTAGGCTCTTTTGAGAAGAAAAATTCTGACCTTATTTTTCTTTGTGGTACGAGCAAATCTCCTTGAATTTTAGATGATTTATTGGTTAGGTCCATCAAATTTTCCATCAAAATTTCTAAGGTGAACTTTACCCTTTCAGGTGGGGAGCCCTGCAGAATGTCTCTCCTTCCCCGAGAATCCCTTCTTATTCTGTGTCACAGACTGGTTTGGGACCAAGTGCTGTTCAGAGGGAGTCTCCTTCTACCCTAGGTACCAGGCCCCCAACAACAGAGTTGCCTGTAGAGCTAAAGTTTCCATTAAATACTAAGGGAAGCAGCCAGAGGTGGTGACCTTGCAAGCAGCTCCTACCCCATCCTCTTACAGCTCATGATTTGACATTTCGTAGCTATGGAAGTGAAGCAGATGACAGAATAAAGAAGATAATTTCTGCTGCTCCATGGGGAAAGTTAAAACATACGAGCTGGCTGAATACCCCCAGGGTGTGGGATAGAACTCTGGTCAGGAAAGAGGTGTGGGGCCTGGGACTGGATCAGTGGTCTGTTGTGTAAAGCTAATACCATGCAACTGTTACTGGTAGGAGAGTCTACATTGGGAGGGGAATGGAGGTCTTGATTCTTGGATTCCCCATGAAAGATGTACATGAGGATCTGTCCTTGAATAAAGACAGCCAGAAGGAAAGTAGTAAGCACAAAGCAGTTTATTAAGGACAGTATACTCTCAAGAAGGGAGAGCTGGCAGGCCCCTCAGGTGTGCCCTGAGGCTACAGGGGTCTTTTCCTTTTATGTGAGCGGGGTCTTGGGTCATGGAGGGTGGTCTCTAATGAAGGCTGCTTCCAAGCATTTGGGGCACTCCTCTCACAAGTTGGGAGGGGGAGTTTTTGACCCTACAAGGTTTGTACCAGAGCAGTCATGACAGCCCGCCCCCATGGGGGGACTAAAATCACAGTGCAAATGCATTGTAATGACTCTGTGGGTTACCCTGGGTCAGATATGGAAGGGGAGAGTGCCTGTGCTGCACCCATGGCTCTTGGTCTGTTAGTTCTGGGGTCTTGGAAGCCACAAGGCCAGGATGTTGAGGGGTGTTGAAAGCCACAAAGTCAGGATGCTGTGCCTTCAGTCTTCTAGTGGGTAACCTGTTTATCAGTGTTCTTGCCTGCAGCTCATGTCTAACTAACTGCCTACTCTATCAAAACCTTATATGTTGAGCAGGTGGTTGGCAAAGCTTCTCTAGTCAGTTTGAGTTTTCCTTTTAGCTCAGCTCGACTAAGAATATTTATAAGCATTATCCAGTGTTATTTATTTATTTAAAGAATATGCAAATTACTCTGTTTCTGTGACTGTCTACCAAGGGAGGTGGAAGATAAATGGGTCAAAGCAAGGCACCTGGCCTAGGTAAATGGAGGAAGTCTTTTCTTTTCCATGCTTGGGGGCTTAGCTGGGTGAATATGTCTTGGAATGCCCCTGTGTCACTCTTTGCAGACCTGGTCACCAGGCCTCTGAAAGCCTCAGAGACCACCTACTCATTTATCTTAGAGATGCATCCTCACTGTTTGAGAGAGGCCCCAATAATAAAAGTACAGCTAATAGAACAATAAAACATTTATTGAGCATCTAATATGTGCTCAGCACTGAGCTGGATGCTGAAAAAATTATATATTATAAAATTATAATGCCTATTATATATTAAGTATTAAAACCCTCTAGAAGGTCCATTATTATTCACATTTTATGATGAGGAATTGAGTTCAAAATGAGTAAGATTAAACAATCTCCCTGAGACCATGAAGCTGGTGGAGCAGAGATTTGATGGTAAATGCCCTTAGCTCAAAGAAGACACTGGAAGACCCTTTCCTGTCATTTTAGGACTTCTTTTAAGGTCCTGAAGCCCTGAGGATATAATGGCTTATTTTCCAGACTATGATGTTGGGGAAAATGTGAATTCATTGACTGCGTGTTCAGTCTTCTGTTTTTTCACAGTCCAAATATTTAGGTTTGGTGTTGTCATGAGATCTCTATTACTGTGAAGGCTTTTCTCAAGGCACAGGAGGTATTTATGTGCCACTGTTTCAAAGAGTACTCAAAATGTACTTCTATTTACTTCACTATCTGTTTGCTCATCTAAGCACAGAGTATTTTATCTGGATCAGGTTCATCTGACAACTCCAGAGTGATTTTTCCACCCCTACATGCTCCAAATCCCTTACGCTAGGAGTTTTATTTTTCTCTCACCTCTTCATTGGCTCAGTTTTCTCAGAACTTTGTTTCTCAGAGCAAGATGACTCATGCCATGCTAGGTCAGCAGGGCGGCCAGGGGAAAGGGAAGCCGAGTCAAACTTGGGTGTATCCCTATTAGGGATGATGGCTCAGAGAGGAATAGTGTCAGACAAAAGACAAGTTGGTAACCAAGGAATAATAGCCACAGGTATCAGACAGACAATAAATCATGATATGAGCTTTCGTGGAGATAAATGAAGCACAGTGGAAGCTCCAACACCCATTCTCTCTCCCAACATTTTGTTTTTCTCTTTCATCATATTTATTACTGTATGAAATGAATGTGCAATTTAATTACCTCTTAAATGTATGTTTTTTCTACTAGACTGTGAGCTCCACGAGGGCAGGGGTTTTGTCTGCTTTATTCACTACTGTATATCCAAGTTTATTCATCCACTGTGCCTGATACATAGTAAGTATTCAGTATTAATTAAATAAATGAATGAATGAATGACAACTATTCTCTTCTGAGAAGGACCAGGAATTGCATAGTAGATACAACATAGAAATGTTTAACAACAAATTAGATATAGGTAAAGATATAGTTAGTGAATTACAAGATAAGGCAGAAAAAAAATGTCTAGAAGAAAAAAAACAACTGGAGAATACAGATGAAAAGTTAAGAGGCAAGGAGGATGGTATGGGAAAACCTAAATCAATTAATCAGAACTGTAGTAGGAGAAGAAAGAGAAATTTGGAAAAACAATATATGAAGAGATAATGGATCAAAATTTATTGGAAATGAAAAAAGAAATATTAATACAGCAGTTTAAGAAGCTTAATGAAACCCAAGCAACATAAATAAAAAGAAATACATACCTAGACACATCATAATGAAACTTCAGAACTCCAAAGACAGATTTTAAAAGACGCCAGAAGGAAAAAAAAAAAAAAAAGATTGCTTTCAAAGGAGTGACAGATTGTCAGTTGACTTCTCAATATAACAAGGAGAGCTAGAAGACAGTGGGGTAATATCATCAATGCACCAAAAAAAAAAAAAAAAAAAAAAAAGCCAACATAGAATTTTATATCTATCAAGAATAAGGGTAAATAAAACAGAGTTTTCAACAGCAGATCCTCACTGAAAGAAGGTCTAATGCATATAGCTTAGAGAGACTGAAAATGATCCTAGAGGGATCCTTAGAGGGAAGGCCTACAGTTTAAGAAGAAATAAAGAATGTAAAAGTAGTAAATATGTGGGTAAATTGACTATATAAAACAGTGATGATGTCTTGTGGTATTAAAAAAAAAAAAGAAAAGATACGGTTAAAGTACATGACAAAAATAATATGTAAGGTGGAAGAGGTTTAAATGGTATTAAAAGTGTCTTGGGCTTGGGGGCGCCTGGGTGGCTCAGTTGGTTAAGCGACTGCCTTCGGCTCAGGTCATGATCCTGGAGTCCCAGGATCGAGTCCCAGGATCGAGTCCCAGGATCGAGTCCCAGATCGAGTCCCCATCGGGCTCCCTGCTCAGCGGGGGTCTGCTTCTCCCTCTGACCCTCTTCCCTCTGACCCTCTTCCCTCTGACCCTCTTCCCTCTCGTGCTCTCTGTCTCTCATTCTCTCTCTCTCAAATAAATAAATAAAATCTTTAAAAAAAAAAAGTGTCTTGGGCTTTGTATTTTCCAGGGAGACAGTGATTAATTGTACATTTTGATAATTTTGTATATTGTTCTTTCTATAGAAATCTTTAAAATAATGGGAACAAAATATTTAATTTCACACTTAGTAGAGAATAAAACTAGAATACTGGAAAATACTTAATCTAAGAGACAGCAAGAAAGGAGAGAAAAATATACATAGAACATGTGGAACAAATAAAAAGCACAAAATAACGCAATATATTTAAACAAAATATATCAGCAATTACAATAAATATAATAATAATTGATAAACTGGATGTATAAAAACTAAGAATAAATGTTTAGACACATCTAATACATAAAGACACTAAGAGGTATCTTAAAAGGATGAAAAAAGATACAGTATGCAAATACTAACCAACAAATATGGTATGGTTAATTAACATAACACAAAGTATACTTAAAGACACAAAGAATTACTATATGTAATGAGAATCACTCTATAACAATAAAAGGCTTAATTCATCAGGAAAACATCACAATTTAAAATTTACAATGCATCTAATTATATAACTTGAAAATATACAAAGCAAAAATTGACAGAATTATAAGAAATAGAAAAATGCACAGCTATCATGGGAGAATTAAAAAATTTCTCTCAGTAGTTCTAGAATAACAATACAAAAAAGATCAATAAGGATTTAAATGATTTAACTAACATTAACAGATTTGACACAATGAATTTGTATAGGACACTTTACCCAACAAATACAAAATACTTCCACTTCAAACCCATAAGGAACATATTAAAAAAATTGACCATATGCTGAGCCATAAAGAACAACAAAACCACAGACTGGGAATCATGCAGATCATGTTCTCTGACTATGATGTAATTAATCTAAAAATTGGTAAAAACAAACCAATAAAACCAAAACCAAAAACAAACTAGAAAATTCCTAAATGTTACATAGATAATGAGAAATACATTTATAAGTAACCCATGAGTTATATAAGAAATCACAATAGAATTTAGAAACTATTTTAAACTGAACAATAATGTAAATGCTGCATAGCATAATATTGGGATGTAATTAAAGCAGTTTTTAGACGGAATTTATAGCTTTAAGTAAGTAGATCAGAAAGGAAAGTCACCTGAAGATCAATGGATGAATTATCTATTTAAAGAAGTTGGAAAAAGCATGACAAAATAAGCCAAAAGAAAGTAGGAGGAAAGAAATAACAAATAAGAGAAGAAATGAATGAAGTAGGAAACAATATAAAAGAGAAAGGATCAATGAAGCCAAAAGGTAGTTTGTTGTAAAGTCTAATAAAATTGACAAATCTCTGGTGAAACTGAGTGCAAACTCTTTTAGAAAATAGAAAAGGAGTAACATTTCTCTAACTCATTACTGGAAACTAATATACTTTTGATACCAAAACTGGACTAGGACAAGAAAACTGGACAGGAAAGCAAAATTACCAGACATCTGACACATGAAAATGGGTACAAAAATCTGAAGCCAAACATTTAGCAAGCCAAATCTAGTCAATATAAAAAGGATCAAGACTAAATTGCATTTATCCCAGAAATATAAAATTGAATAACTTTAGAAATACAATGAATATAATTAACCACATTAATGGAATGATGTAGAAAAATTGTATTATTGTCCCAAAAGATACAGAAAACCATTTGATAACATTAAATTTCCATTTATAATAATAGGATAAAAATCTCTTAAACTAGGAATAAAAAGATACTTAATCTGGGGCGCCTGTGTGGCTCAGTTGTTAAGCATCTGCCTTCAGCTCAGGTCATGATCCAGGGTCCTGGGATCGAGCCCCGCATCGGGTTCCCTGCTCCGCGGGAAGCCTGCTTCTCCCTCTCCCACTCCCCCTGCTTGTGTTCCCTCTCTTGCTGTTTCTCTCTCTGTCAAATAAATAAATAAATAAATAAATAAATAAATAAATAAATAAAATCTTAGAAAAAAGATAATCTGATAACGAATATGTACAAAAACCTACTGCAAACATTCTTAATGGTGAAACATAAGAAAGCATCTCCTTTCAGATCAAGAATAAAACAATGCCTGCTATCACTTCTAATCAGTGTTGTACTGAAAATCCTAGGAAATACAGTAAGGCAAGGAAAGAAATAGATGGTATAAAGATTGGAAAGGAAATAAAACTATGACTAGTCTCAGATGACATGACTGTGTAAGTAGAAAACCTGAAAGAATCTACAGATAAATTAGTAGAATCAACAAGAGCATTTAGAAAGTTTTCTGGATACAAAATCAATGTACAAAAATAAATTGTAGTTCTAGATAACAGCAACAGTTCATTAGACATGAAATAAAACTAAAATATCACATCAAATGCCAAGGATTATATCTATCAAGAGATGAGCAAGTGAGCATGGCTACCATGGAGAAAATTTTAGCATTTTATTGAAAGACATCAAAGAACATAAATGATTAGAGAGTTCTACCATATTCATAGGATGGAAAATATGATTCTGTGAAGATGCCCATTCTTTACAAATTGATTCATAGATTTAATGTAGTAACAGTCAAAATTCAAAAAGATCTATTTGTGGAATTTGGTAAGCAAATTTTAAAACATATATGAAAGTGCTAATGGCTAAGAATAGTCAAGATAGAAAGTGGAAGAACTTGTTTACCAGACTTTAGTTTTAGACTTCTCGGTAAGCCCTAATCAGACAGTGTGGTGGTATTGGTGTAAGGATGGAAAATAGATAAATGGATAAAACAGAGAGTCCCCCAACAGATCCATGCATATCTGGACAAGTGACTTATGACAGAGGTAGTATATCAGAGCAGTGGAGAAAAGGTAGATTTTTTAGTAAACAGTGCTGGGAATATTGGGTATCCAAACTGAAAAAAAGAAGAAGAAGAAGAAGGTAGCGGGAGTGGAAGAATGAAGCGGGGGAAATCGGAGGCGTAGACGAACCATGAGAGACGATAGACTCTGAAAAACAAACTGAGGGTTCTAGAGGGGAGGGAGGTGGGAGGATGGGTTAGCCTGTTGGTGGGTATTGAGGAGGGCACATTCTGCATGGAGCACTGGGTGTTGTGCACAAACAGTGAATCATGGAACACTTCATCTAAAACTAATGATGTAATGTATGGGGATTAACATAAGAATAAAATAAAAAAAAATTATTTGGGACATACACTTCATATGATACACAAAAATAAATTGTAGATAGTACTTATATGTGAAAGGAAAAGACAAAAATATTTTAGAGGATAACACAGGAGGTATCTTCATGACTTTACATGTAGGGACTGATTTCTTAAACAAGATATAAAAAGCACTGATCATAAAGGAAAAGATTGATGCTTTTGACTACATTAAATGAAGAACTTCTGTTAATCAGAAGATACAATAAAAAGAATGAAAAGACAAGCTATGGAAGAGGAAAGGATATTTATAACATATAAAACTGATAGAAAAATCTTAGTAGTAATCAAAATATATAAAGAACTCCTATGAATCAAAAAGAAAAAGGTAGATCTAATATAAAAACTGAATAAATGGGTACTTCATAATATAGCAAATTTAATTAGCTAATAAGCATATGAAAGATGTAATCAAGGAAATGCAAATTAAAACCAAACAACCACAAATGCAATGTCATCACACACCCACTAGACTGGCAAAAATTAAAAAGACTGACAATACCAAGGTTTGACAAGGATATAGGGTAGGGAAAACTGTCATACATGTCGGTGGGAATTTAAATCGGAACAACAACTTTGCAAGAGATTGGTTTTATCTAATAAAATAGAAACTAACCATAGCCCAGGACCTTATGTATGAACCCTGGAGACACTTGTTCCCATGTGCACCAGGACATGTGTGTGAGAATGTCAATAATGGTATTTTCCATAACAGCTGTACTTGGGAAAAATTCAACTGTCCATCAAGATTAGGTGAATTTTCAAAGCCATGCTAAGTCAAAGAAGCCAGTCACAAAAGAATAATACATACTAGTTATAGAATCACTATGTTGTATACCTGAAACTGATGTAACACTGTGTGTCAACTATACCTCAATAAAATTTTTTAAATTAAAGGAATACATATTGTATGGTTTCATTTATGTAAAATTCTTGAAAATCAATCTATCATCTATAAAACAATCTATAATGACAAAAAGCAGATCAGTGGTTGTCTGGGGGATAGGATGGTGGGAGGAGTGGACTGCAAAGGACATAAGGAATCTTTTGGGAAATGTTCTGAATCTTGGTTTTGGCAGCAGCTTCATGGATGTATAAATATGTCAAAACTCATCTAATTGTACATTTTTAAAAGCTTCATTTATTTATTTTAAAGAGAAGGGCAGAAAGGGGCAGAGGGAGAGAGAAGCCCAAGCAGACCCCGCGCTAAGTGCAGAGCCCCATACAGGGCTCCATCCGATGACCCTGAGAGATCACAACCTGAGCCAAAACCAAGATTCAAATGCTCAACTGACTGCACCATCCAGGTGCCCCTAATTATGCATTTTTATATGGGTACAATTTTTAAGGTTTGTAAATTGATTTAAATAGTAATGGACAAACAAACTATAGCATCAGGGCTGGCCACATCATTTGCAAGGCCCAGTGCCAAATGAAAACGTGGGCACCTTCAAAAAGCAAGAAGAAAGCTTTTTCCTTTCTCCTGTGGTTTCTCTCAACTTGTCATGGTATTTATGATTTGTTATCTAATGTCTTGCTCTCCTGGGTTCAGGGACATTCATGGGGCAAGTGCAGATCCTCTGGTACAGGCATGAAAGCCACCAACTGCTGGGTTACTCTTCCCAACAGCTTCCAGACCTGGCCCCCAAAGTTGAGGCAGTCATCTCCCCTTCTCACCCCACAAAGTATTGTAACTTCATGCCTGGAAGTGCTAGGTTCCTGGACATGGGTGGATGAGAGGTTTGTCTCCATCAAGTCACCTCTGAATTCACCATGGCATTCCCAGCCTAGGACAGGGACGATTGCCACCATAAATCCCCTCCCTCAAATACTGTAGGACACTATGCTGACCCTCTCTGTGCCCTTGCCCAGACCTCCAGTAGGGGGTTAGCCATTGCTGCCTGGGTTGGGACCAAGAAGCCTGGGATTACTGGGGTGGGGAGTGGTTGGCTGAAAACCTACTCCAGGAAGATGGCAGGAGGTAGGATCATTCTTGAGCCAAGTCTTCAAGCCTGCAGCACATGCTGCATTGTTCCATCAGAATTCCCTTACAAAACTATAATTCAAAGATAAAATTATTAAACCAAGAACAGGTCCTTCTGAGTGTGGTAGCCCGTATGACTACCCTGGTTGCATGTCCCAAAAAACAGACCTTGTATAGGATATTCATACGATGGAATAACGTGGAGCACACACATAATATATATAAATCTCACAAACATAATATAGAGTGAAGGAAATTAGTCACACATAAAAAACTATATAGTATAATTTTATTTATATAAAAGTTGGAAACAGAGGGAAACTAAATTATATTGTTTAGGGTATATACATAGGCTGCAAAATAATAAACAAGAAAAGTTTTATCACAAAGATAAAGATTACCTCCAGGTGTGGGGGGATGGTGGGCTTGTGACCTCAGTTTTCTTATCTGTTCTTGATCCTTTGGTTACATATCTTAAACAGGACCTCTGAGGGTGGCCCATTTCCTTGCCCCTAGGGGTACCATTTTTATGAGTCATCTCTAGGGATCACTGAAGCTCCCTGCCTTGTGTTCCAAACTTGCTGCCCATCACATTAATTATGCCCATTACCTCTGATGTTTAAGCGCTGCCCCTGCCCTCTAGTATTCCAGGATCATGTCATCCTCGATATTGTAAATCCCACTCTATAACAGCATCTTCTACTGTCAGTCCTCATCTACGTAGAACAAATATTACTGGATTTTCAACAATGCTTATGTCCCCTCTCACCAGCATATTTTTTACTGCCTTGGTTAATGAAGTGTCTTCCAGGCCCTCCTGGTCAATAGACAGTGATAGGTTTTCCAGGTTTATATAGTAGGCTCATTTTAGCATCTCTAATTCTCTAAGCCTTCTGAGCCTTTTCTCCACAGTTTGCCGTCACAGTTCTGACACCTCTACTTCATTTACAATGGGCCATGTTTTTTTCCAAACTTCAAGTGCCATTTCAGTAATATATTAGAATGCTAGGACCCTTTTACAGCCAGGTGTTAAATCCTTTATCTAGATTTTCATCTTCCTCCCTTGATCCAGCACCCCAGGACTCACTCCCAGGAATACTTTCCCAGTTCCTGCCAGTACCTGCCAGCCAGGTCCTTCAGCTCTTTTGGTATATTTTCTCTTCTGTTTCTTTAGCAAGCCTCAGACTTCCTAGTCAGGTTTTACTTAGATTTGATCTTAATGATGTGTCCAGTAGCCAGATGGAAGTGGGGGCAGATTATAAGAGGGCAAGAATTGCCTTAAAAATAGGGTTGCCAGGAGTGCCTGGGTGGCTCAGTCGGTTAAATGTCCCACTCTTGGTTTTGGCTCAGGTCATTATCTCATGGGTCGTGAGATTGAGCGCCACGTCAGGCTCTTGGGCTGGACATGGAGCCTACTTGATGATTTTCTCCCTCTGCCCCTCCCCCCCAAATGAATAAATAAATCTTTAAAAAAAAAATAAGGTTGCCAGCTTTAGCAAATAAAAATACAGGATACAGAAGACTGGGATACTAAAAGATTATTCATTATTTATCTGAAATTCAAATTTAACTTTACATTTTGCATCTTATCTGGCAACCCTACCTGTAAAGCATTGCCTCACTGAGATCTCCTTGTAGTCTTTAAGCAGCAGGAGGGCTGTATCTTTCAACAAGGGAGTTGGTCAGTTTTGTAGGCCTAGAGGGTTTAGGCAATTCGAAGTTCTTGATATATCCTCAGCCTACTCCTCAGCCATGCCTCCCCTCCAGCTGTAGGAAATGAGTGTCTCTTTAAATGTTGTCAAGGAGATACTCTGACAGTTTCCACTGTTTAAAACTGTTCATTAATAAACTTGAGCCTGTGATTTTTCTCTCTGCAAGGAATTAGTGAGTACCAAGAGCTATCCGATTCCACAGTCCTTTCTTACAGTCACTATTGCTCCCATACTCCACAATTGCCTGAGACAGTAGTTCCTAAATTTGTCAGCACATTGAAATCACCTGGGAGTTTCTAAAAATATTGGTGCCTGTGTCCTTCCCCTGAAGAAATTGTGATGTAATTATCTTATATGTGGTCTGGGTTTAGGAATTTTTAGAGATTCTAGGTGACTTTAATGCTAGGACATTGTACCAGTTAATGCATCTGCTTGTGTCTGGATCACATAATAGCTCACTACAGGTAAGTTTTAATAATCTACTACCACAGCATCCAGGCAGTATCAAAACCTAGTTCTCTTTGTTATCCAGCTGGTGAGTAATTGAACTACAGAAACTCACCTTTAGTGTCTACTTTCTAGAACCCTTCCTGGTATCAATTGTTTTAAGTAGGGTTCCCTGAAGACAGGGATTCTTATCCATGTAACTTGCTGGGAATGTTCTCAGAAAGAGAGACTGAGGAAAGCAGAAATGGGGCAGGAATAAAAACCAGCAGGAATGTGGTCCTGGCTGGAGACTAACTATAGGATCTAATCCCATGGGAAACTCCTACTGCAGAGATAGCCCTGTTTTGAGGCAATGGGGCCGAACTTTTGTACCCTTATGTCAGTCAATCATTGACTGAGGTCTAGCCTCAGAGGGGATGATGGAGGGCTGGTGATACCTTCTTAGCCAGGGCCAAGACTAGGGTGAGGGGAGCAGGGCAAAATTTGAAGGGTGGCAAAATTTCAATAATCAAGATGAATACTATTTTAATGCAACATTTTAAGTAAATAAAAATCATAATGAACAAAATCAAATTTTAAAGAGAATTAGAGGAGGAAGTTCCTATTTGGCCAAAGGCAAGTCTCAGAGAGAGAAGGCAGCTACGGGTTGTTTAGGGTCAACATTCACAGCTTTCAGGGGATGGGTGCATTGGCCAGATAAAGGGATCCTGAGTGGGGCACCAATATCCTTTACACCACTTTTCCCCATACAACATTTTGTTGTATTCCAGTTTGAGTTGACTCCACTCCCCTGGGATTTTTGGGAGGGAGAAGTGAGATCAATACTTGGACCTGTTTAATAAGGTCAGAAGTCCCTGGCCATGGTGATTGGTTCAGGGATGAACTTGTGACCCAAACAAACCCAATCAACATCCTCTCAAGAATATTTCTGCTGGAGTTAGCAAAAAAGATTCTCCAAACAACATAAGCTGGAACTTCTTGTGACCATCTTTCCTACCTGTATTTAAGGAATCTCCCTGTAATAGGAGAGGAGGTCAATATACAAAGAAAATCCAAGCCAAAATGAAGCAGGGGAGAGGAAGAGAGTGGCTTGAAGATATTGATTATACCTTTGGACTCAGCTGGACCAAGCCTTTCCCTTCTGTGATGTATCAATTAAGAATAGAGAGTCTGACTAAAGGAATAAAACCAACTTGAGGAATAAAAAAGGATGGGAGGAGGGAAGAAGAAGGATAGAGAGAGAAAACTATTGGCTCACATAACCAAAGTCATGGCTGGAAACAGGGTCTGCATGACATCGCCATGATCTATCTCTTGGATCTGCTTTCTTGGGACTGGCTCCATCTTCAGGTTAAACATGAATCAAACAATAAGCTGGGGGAGAGGTAATCTGGTTTCCTCAAAATCTACTTACTCTTTTGGCAATAGTTCTGTGATTCCTGAATATTCATACCTGAATTCTTTCTTTAGGAATTATTTCCTAGTATTATCAGTTTTTTTTTTTTTTTTGCCAGTTCTGTCCTCATGATCACTTATATCAGACTCTTAAGGTAGGACTACACCTCCCCATCCTGCCCCAATAAAATAAAATACTTGTTCACTGCTGCTCTCATACTTTTTTCCCCCTTCTCTAAATTCTGATCCAATTTACTTCACTGTGCTTTCCTTTTGGTTCTCCCTTCTCAAATGAGTTCTTAAACTTCTGCAAGATGATGCAGCCTTTCTTCCTTCTTCCCAAGATAATATACATAAACTGGTTAACATAGTGCCTGACATAGTGTATGCTCAATAAATAGCTATGATAATGATGAAGATGAAGACGACAATGACAACAATGATGCAGCATCCCTTCCTTACATGGTTTTGGGAAGATTTGACCAAACAAATTGTTAAGACCCTGATGCAATGTTTCTTTATAACTTACCTATACTTCCTGCTGCAAATAAACTATATCTAGTAAGTTCTGAATATAAGCAATTACTCAGGGAGAATGAAATTCTTAAAATTTTCATTGACCTGTCACCTTGTTTCTTTAAGTCTTGCCACAATATTTTTTTTTTCCAGTTAAGACTCTTTAAACCCTAAAGACATTCACATATGTTAATATGCATATCTGGTTTAGACACAGGAATAGAATTTAAAAATAAATTATTTTTAACATTTAAAAAAGCATTCCTTTTTTTTTTTTCTTTCTAAATTGGCAATGAGAGTCTCAAACTCTGAGACTATGACTCTTAAGAGTATTCAACAAATAAATTGAAAACCACAGGAAAAAGTAAATCAGTAAAGAAACCCACTAGGTTTTGATTGTTTGGGTTGGCTTTTTTTTTTTTTTTTAATGGAATAGACTTGATGTTTTCTCATCAAGTGGATACACTCAACTGTTCTACAAAGGTTGTGAGGCCTGAAGCCTGAGGGCACATACTTGATGTGTGCAGTTAAAAAGTGGCAGGTGGACTGGTGAAAACAGCATGTAACTAGTTTGTGTTGCCAGTCAGCATGGCAACCCTACCCTGGCATGTTCTAATAAGAACCTTCAGGTGTATGCTGTGGGTTGCAAATATGAACCTAAAGAGTTTTAATTATTTGGCAGCCAGTGCTCTGGAAGCAAAGAGCCTCTGCTTCCTGCTCTGTATCTTTTGGGTCTCATTTCTGAAGTCACCTTTGCCCTACCCCCATACTGGATCTATGATATAAAGAAGGATCTTTTCATCTTGGTGACTATATCAAAGACTGTGATTTATTTATTTATTATTTTTTTGAGAGATAACAGTTTTATTACTGAATATTTAATGTTTCCATTTTATTAAAAAACCTAGTTTTTTTCCCCCTTCTTTAAATTTTAATTCTAGTGTAGTTAACATAGTGTTACATCAGTTTCAGGTGTACAATATGGTGATTCAACCCTTCCATATTTTATTCAGTGCTTATCAAGGTAAGTGTATTCTTAATCTCCTTCACCTATTTCACTCCTCCCTTACCTCCCCTCTGGTAACCATCTGTTCTCTATAGTTAAGGGTTTGTTTTTTGGTGTGTCCCTTTTTTTTCCTTTGTTCATTTGTTTCTTAAATTCCACATATGAGTGAAATAATGTATTTGTCTTTCTCTGATTGGCCTATTTCGTTTAGCATTATCCTCTCGAGCTCCATCCATGTCATTGCAAATGACAAGATTTCATTCATTTCTATGGCTGAATAATATTCTATTATACATATATACATATATATCTCACATTTTCTTTATGTATTCATCTATCGATGGACACTTGTGCTTCTTCCATAATTTGGCTATTGCAAATAATGCTGCAATAAATAATGCATCCATCTTTTTGAATTAATGTTTTCATTTTCTTTGGGTAAATACCCGGTAGTGGAATTACTGGATCATATGGTAGATCTATTTTTAATATTTTGTGGAACTTCCATACTGTTTTCCACAGTGACTGTACCAGTTACCAGTTTGCATTCTCACCAACAGTGCATGGGTGTTCCTTTCTCTCTACATCCTCACCAACTTATTTCTTGTGTTTTGGATTTTAGCCATTTTGACAGGTGTGAGGTGATATCTCATTGTAGTTTTGATTTGTATTTCCCTGGTGATGAGTGATGTCTATTGGTCATCTGGATGTCTTCTTTGGAGAAATGTCTGTTCATATCTTCTGCCCATTTTTGAAAAAAGACTTTATTTCTTTATTTATTTGAGAAAGAGAGAGTGGAGAGAGGGGCAGAGGGAGAGGGAGAGTGAAAATCTCAAGAAGACTCCACCCTGTGTGCGGAGCCCAACATGATGCTCGAACTCACGACCCTGAGATCATGACCTGAGCTGAAATCAAGAGTCAGATGCTTAATGGACTGAGCTACCCAGGTGCCCCTCTTCTGTCCATTTTTAAATTGGATTATTTGGTTTTTTTGGTGGTGAGTTTTAGAAGTTCTATATTTTGATACTAATGCTTTATCACACATGTCATTTGCAAATATCTTCTCCCATTCCATAGGTTGTCTTTTAGTTTTGTTGAGTGTCTCCTTGGCTGTGCAGAAGTTTTTTTATTTTGATGTAGTCCCAATAGTTTAATTTTGCTTTTGTTTTCCTTCCCTCAGGAGACATATCTAGAAAAATGTTGGCTGCAGCCGATGTCAGAAAAATTACTCCTTGTGCTCTCTTCTGGAATTTTTATGGTTTCAGGTCTCATATTTAGGTCCTTAATCCATTTTAAATTTATTTTTTTGTGTCATGTAGGAAAGTGGTCCAGCTTCATTCTTTTGTTGCTGCTGTCCAGTTTTCCCACCACCATTGTTGAAGAGACTCAATGTATATTCTTGTCTCTTTTGTTGAAAAGTAACTGACCATATAATCGTGGGTTTATTCAAAGACTATGACTTATATTACTATTTTTAGTCTGGTAGCTGTGCCTGAATCATCTTACCTTTCCAACATAGTTTAGGATTTCTTTCATCCCATTCTGATTGAATGCAGAGAACTCCTGTGGTCTATCTCTCCTAAAGCAGCTCCCTTAAGTTTCCTTTCCCCTGTTATTTGGATTTGCTTCTGTAGTGCAGTATACTTACCCTGTCCCTGATCTGATGAGCCCAGGCACCAGGATCCAGTCTGGAAATGTAAGGAGGCTCTTTTTGTTTAGCAACTTAGAAATGCCAAACTTACAGGGGCTAATTGTGCCCGTTTTCTAACTGGTTTTCCTGCCTCCAATTTGTACACCCTTACCCTCCAAAACCATTTTCTGCATGATTGCCCTCTAAGGCAAAGGTTTTCCAAAATCTGGACTGGGAGCTCTTGGCCTTTGAGAGACCCCCTTTGTCTCTCAGCCTGACTGCACAGAATTTCAGGTTATATTTAGTAAGGGCAGAACTTCCTGCCACCTTGACAGAGAAGTAGGTATTCTTGAGTCTGGAGATAATCTTGACAAAGATAGAGGTCTTAAAAACATGACTTTGTCTTCAGCAGTAAGAACAGAAAGGTCCCATGCATGTAAGGGGATTGCATGGATCATCTCAGTCCCTGGGTTGAGATGCTGAGCAAGGGACTTCACTTCAAGTGAAGCTGATATAGGAGGAATTGTAGGAGCATTTCTGGTTTTCAGTAGGGTGTGGAGGGACTTCTGGGCTGAGTGTTATATGAAAGAATCCACACCCACCACTATTAGTCTATGATGGCTTCATGTTCCCATCCTCCCACTACTAATGCTCATTCACCACCCCTAATCCACCCTACTGCCACAAGCTACACATTGCTTGTTTCCTGGATCCTTTCCCTTTCCTCCCCTCTTCTCCCCATCCCTCCCCTTCCCTCCCTGCCTTTTCTCTTTTTCTCTCCTCTCTTCTCAACTGTATAATCTTCATCTTTTTTTTATTGCACTTGATCTCATGAAGTAGGTAGGTATTATTAACCCTATTTTACAAATAAGGAAACCTAGAATCAGAGAGATTAAGTTGCCCAAGGTCACATGCCAACTATAGCAGTGTCAGGTCTATCTGACCCCGAAGTCCATGCTCTTGCTGTATTATCATCTGTTGACACCCATTCCCCAGCTCTTCCAGCTAGCGGAAGCACAGAGGATAAAGTGGAAAGCACCAACCTGAAGGTCAGGAATTTGAGTTCTGGGGCTGGTTTTCTTTGATGTTTGGCTAATCCCTCTCCTCTCTGCCCTTGTTTGCCACCTAAAATGGAAGGGCTCTACTGGATGCTTCCTATATTTCTTCCATGTCTAATAGACTGTTAGACAATTTAGTGACTTTTTACTTTGTACTCTCTATATTTTGGAAACGTATGGGTTCACAGTGTAATCTCAAGAACAGTGCCATACAATCAGATCATGGGAAAAGAGACCACTTTGCCTCATGCAATGGGTAGGAGTAAGCTGATACTACTGCCAGGGTGGAGAGCTACTTTCTGAAATAACTTCACATATATTTTTAAAGGGCTCCTTTTCACAATAAAACATTTAAAAAGTAGTAAGTCCTCTAACCTTTGTCATGACAAATATTACATTGTTCTTGTGTGTATGTGAATAGGGAACAATGTAAATGGTGCCAGGATGAAGAAGGCACGGGTACTTAGTTTTCTCTGAAAACATCATTAGTAAAGAGCCTTGACCCAAGACACAGCATCTATGGTTCCCCAACTCTGTGATTCTGATTTAGATTTTACAGGTGTAAGGCCCTACAAAAACTGAGATGTATTCTTCTCATTCACTAAAGACAATTTATTAATTGCTATAAGCAAAAGTGTAGGTTAATAGGAAGTAATGTGAGAAGTGGGAAATCTTATGTGCTTTTTCATAAGACGTGTAAACTACTGATTCTGATCTCTTTGCCATTTCATTCATTATCTGTACCTTTTATCCTTAATGCTTGTTAATGCACTGTTTGCAGACAAATATTTTCTTAGGAAATATATAAGGAACAGACAAAAATAACTGCTCACATAATTAGAAATGTTTTATTACATGCTGGCAAACTTAAAGTGTAGCAAGGTTCAGAAATGTTGCTGTAAACAGACAGTTTTCCTTCTCTATTCTACTTTAGCCTTGCCACCACCTTACCCATCTCTGTATGAGTCTTCGTTTTCTGTTTGCACATCTCTCTAGACCCTGCTTCTCAATTCCTGTGGTATCCAGCTTCCACCTCCCATGAGGGCCAAGGACTGTTTGAGTTCTTCTAAGCTCTAAAATTATATGATTCCATGAAATGAGAGGTTTTACTTAAGTTAATGAGGATATCTACTAAAATTGAGGAGTAGATACAGGGCACACCTTTACCTCCTGTGTAGGGCCATGTGACTGTAATCCTGCTTCCTGTTGGCTGGGAAGATCTGGTCTGGTGTGACTGCTCTGAAATAATGGGCTCAGAAGGCTGAGATGGGTCAAGGGATGATTATGCTGGGTGGTCAGAAGCAGCTTTTTTAGGGAGTGAATCCAAGTCATACTTAAAGTGGGGAAACTAAGATTTTAACCTGGGAGAAGGAGATGATTGTCAGGTCTAAGTGGTATGGCAAGGACAGGAGGCAATCGGGTGATCAAAAGCCAAACCTAGAATGGTTGGGGGAAGTTGGCATGTAGAGCATCAAACTACCCAGACCAAGTGGTTTAAGACTAAGGCTGTGTATAACAAAATAACACTTGCTTATTTGGTGGCTTGAAGTCCCCCTGGGAAACTTGGAACTCCTCTATATATTGGCCAATGGCCAGAATCATGGTACTTGGTGGGGAAGGAATGTTTTAGGATAGGAATGAATTATTGCTGGAAGGGGTATTCTGTGATCCAAGGATATGGTGTCACTACATAGCCTGGGTGGTGGTTAGATATGTGGCCCAGCAGAGGTAGTGGATTTGAGCCAGGCTTTAATGGTGAACCAGAGTCCAATAAACAGAGGAAGATGGGGAAAAATATTCCAGAGATGCAAAATAGCATAAATGGAAACAAACTTGATAATAACAGGGTATATAACAGGGTATATAACTAATGCCAGATTAGTAGCTAAATCTGGCAGTATCATGGTTTTCCAATATGATGAGGAGAGGGGAAAAGTAAGATTGGTAAAGAGTTGAGTTAGTTTCAAGTCACATTGTTGATGACTTGGATTTAGACTGAAGGCCCTCAATGGTAGAGTCCTAGAATAGTGGAGTTCCAGGTACAATGGTAGGTTAAATAAACACATCTAATTCCATTACCTTCTGAAATTCCACTAAAACTAAAGAAAAATTATTTTTTTAATTTAAGTGGAAAAATTTAACAGTACAAGAATAGGAAAGAAGATGACAGTTTGGAGTCTGAAAAATAGATGGATGAGTGGTAACTAACTTAATAAGGCAGGACAGTCTTACGTGTCAGTGCAGAAACCCAAGAAACAATCCAGTTTATACTCCAGAATTATCAAAATCCTCAGGAACTGGCAGGATTGAGAACCAATTGAGGGTGAAGTTTGGGTGGAAAGATAAGGGCCAAAATAAGGAAGACTAGGTAAAATTTGTTTGATAGTAAGTTATAGCTGAGCTCTCCTTTCCCACTTCACACCACTGGGTAACTTCCCTCTCCCACCCTGGCAAAAGTCTAGAGTCTCGTTCTCTGGAAAGGGTAAAGCAGGGAGTGTTTCAACTGGGAAACATCTCACACATTTGAGGATGGATTTACCATACTGAAAGCATATAGATTAAGTACATTTATTCATACTGAATAAAGCCTGCAGAGACCCCACCACTATCACATGTGCACATACACATCTCTTTTCTTTCACTTGGTTCCCGAAGTGCTGACAGCCAGACTTCTACCCTCCAGGCAAGATACTGGAAAACTACCAGCAGAAGAGGAAAGATCTAAATATGGTTTCCCAGCAAAGGCCCACCTAGGTCCCTTTACTGTAACGCTAAATTTAACAAGCTCATCCACAGACTTAGATCCTCCAAACAAGTTTTTAATTCCTTACTCTTAATCATGAACAGACACTCAAGCATCAGCAGACATCTGAGGAATCCTCCAACATGGATGATATAGACCAAAGCAAACAAACAGAAAGAAACAACTTGGAGGACACAGAGATAAGGGAGGAAAAATAAGACTTAAACAACATATCATGAACATCTTCAGAGAGTCAAGAGATGATATTGCAACAATTAAGAACAGACTCCTTGCAGAAACATTCAGAGAACAAAAAAGAGCTCTTAAAAATTAAAATGTGATAGCAAAATACAACAGAATCAGAAAAGACCCAAATCGCCAAGGAAATGTTGAAAAAGAAAAACAAGGCTGGGGCATCACTTTGCCCGAGTTCAAGCTATATTACAAGGCAGTGATCACCAAGACAGCATGGTACTGGCACAAAAACAGACATATAGACAAATGGAACAGAATAGAGAGCCAGATATGGACCCTCAACTCTATGGTCAAATAATCTTCAACAAAGCAGGAAAAAATATGCAATGGAAAAAAGACAGTCTCTTCAATAAATGGTGCTGGGAAAATTGGACAGCTATATACAGAAGAATGAAACTCAACCATTCTTTAACACCA
Organism: Mirounga angustirostris; assembly: GCF_029215605.1. Taxonomy (NCBI): domain Eukaryota; kingdom Metazoa; phylum Chordata; class Mammalia; order Carnivora; family Phocidae; genus Mirounga; species Mirounga angustirostris. Next base: position 66,252,773 of record NW_026991709.1, on the reverse strand, counting down.
TATACAAAGATAAACTCAAAATGGATGAAAGACCTCAATGTGAGACAGGAATCCATCAAAATCCTAGAGGAGAACATAGGCAGTAACCTCTTTGACATTGGCCACAGCAACTTCTTTCAAGATACATCTCCAAAGGCAAGTGAAACAAAAGCAAAAATGAACTTTTGGGACTTCATCAAGATAAAAAGCTTCTGCACAGCAAAGGAAACAGTCAACAAAACAAAGAGGCAACCCACAGAATGGGAGAAGATATTTGCAAATGACACTACAGACAAAGGGCTGATACCCAAGACCTATAAAGAACTTCTCAAACTCAACACCCAAAAAAACAAATAAGTCAAAAAAAATGGGCAGAAGACATGAACAGACACTTCTCCAAAGAAGACATACAAATAGCTAACAGACACATGAAAAAAATGTTCATCATCATTAGCCATCAGGGAAATTCAAATCAAAACCACATTGAGATACTGCCTTACACCAGTTAGAATGGCAAAAGTTGACACGGCAAGAAACAACAAATGTTGGAAAGGTTGTAGAGAAAGGGGAACCCTCTCACACTGTTGGTGGGAATGTAAGTTGGTACAGCCACTTTGGAAAACAGTGTGGAGGTGCCTCAAAAAATTAAAAATAGAGCTACCTTATGACCCAGCAATTGCACTCCTGGGTATTTACCCCAGAGACACAGATGTAGTGAAAAGAAGGGCCATATGCACCCCAATGTTCATAGCAGCAATGTCTGCAATAGCCAAACTGTGGAAAGAGCCGAGATGCCCTTCAACAGATGAATGGATAAAGAAGATGTGGTCCATATATACAATGGAATATTACTCAGCCATCAGAAAGGTTGAACACCCAACTTTTACATCAACATGGATGGAACTGGAGAAGATTATGCTAAGAAGAAATAAGCCAAGCAGAGAAAGTCATGATCATATGGTTTCACTTATTTGTGGAACATAAGGAAAAACATAGAGGACATTAGGAGAAGGAAGGGAAAAATGAAGGGGGGGGGAATCAGAGGGGGAGATGAACCATGAGAGACTATGGACTCCGAGAAACCTATTGAGGGTTCTAAGGGGAGGGGATGGGGGGATGGGTTAGCCCGGTGATGGGTATTAAGGAGGGCACGTACTGCATGGAGCACTGGGTGTTATACGAAAACAATGAATCATGGAACACTACATCAAAAACTAATGATGTATTGTATGGTGACTAACATAACATAATAAAATAAAATAGAATAAAATAGAATACAACAGAAAGGTTGGAAGATAAACTTGAGGAAAATCTTTAAGAAATAGAACAAAGGACAAAAAGATGGAAAAGAGGAGAGAAAGATAAGAAAATGGGAGGATCAGTCTAGGAGATCCAACATTGGAATCCATATCCTAGAATGAGAGACCAGTGAAATAGAGGAGAAAAATTAATCAATGATATAATTCAGGAAAATTTCCTTAGAGTGAAGGACATGCATTTTCAAATACAAAAGGCTACCTCAGTGTAAATCACAGTAGATGAATAGGCACTTCATTACAAAATTTAGGAACACTGAACATAGAGAGATCCTAAAAGCTTCCACATAAAAAGATAAGGAATCAGAATTTCTATAGCTTTCTCAAGAACAACACTGGAAACTAAAACAGTGGAAATAATTTCCAATCCAAAATTCCATATCAAGGCAAATGATTAAGTGGGAAGTAGGATAAAGACATTCTCAGATACACAAAATCTTATTAAATTAATTTCCCATATATCCTTTCTCAGAAAGCTACTGGCATATATGTACTACCAAAGTGAGGGAGTAAATCACAAAAGACAAAAAATGATACACAGGAAATGGGAGATCCAGTTCAGGGTGACTATTGTAGACCAGACCGAGGGTGTAACTTGTTCAAATTGGAGCAGGCTAAAAAATTTGTGTCTAAAGGGATGCCTGGGTGGCTCAGTTGGTTAAGCATCTGACTCTTGGTTTCCACTCAGGTCATGATCTCAGGGTCGTGAAATTGAGCCCCGTGTAGGGCTCCTGTGCTGAGTGTGGAACCTGCTTGAGATTCTCTCTCTCCCTCTGCCCCTTCCCTCCCCCAACTGCTTGCACATGTTCTCTCTTAAAAAAAAAAAAATTGTGTCTAAGGATAGTGCAGGACTCCATATCTGTAAGTATTTTTCTTATGGAGTGAACAGGCAGACATGGTGAAAGCCAATGGAATCTCACTTTTATTATAAGATCCACAATAATGCTGGTATATGGATGAGACTGAAAACTGATACAGTAATGTGTTTTTAATATAAAGGATTATACTGAAGGCTGGTTTCTTTCTTAATCGTCTTAGCAGAAGTCTTATGTTTAGGCTGTTTAGTTAGGTATAGAATAAAACCAAATCTACCTGAATAAGGGGAAAAATATGTGCACACACATGCACACATACATTTATGTATCTATATGTATATACGTATGTACACTATTTTCATGTACGTATATGTACACACACACACACAGGCATAGTGTGTCTATGGAAAGATATGTAAGAACCTGGAGATCATAGTTGTCTCTATGTGGCTAGGGAAAAGGAATGTGAGGAGACCTTTTTTCACTATTTATCTTCTTGTTCGTTTTGATGTTTTGGACAGAACGCAGGATAAGAAGGACAGTAGACTGGGATCAGTTGGGTAGTGATTGTCATGCTCTTGGATTGAGGAAATAAGGACCTGAATGAGAAAAGAAAGGGTGGTTGCTGAAGTCAGAGAAATATTTGCTTGGTCTTGTGATAACCAAGTGTGGCAGGGAGGTGGGTGGCAGTGGGTACTGAGGGAAAGGTTGTAGAGCAGTAGTCAGAGATGACCCTTTGCTTTCTAGCCCAGGTTAACAAATGTGAGACAACCGAGTGGATTAAACTGGCTTCAGAATGGCAGAGGGAGGAGGGTGGATTGCAAAAGAGTAAGTGGTAGGGGTGGAGGGGGAGGAGATGGAGGCAGCTGTTGTAGTTTGCTTTCCCTCTGAGCAAAAACTCATTTTTTCTTTTCTTCCCCCCCCCTTTTTTTTTTGGTTTGCCAGTTTTTCTTTAATGATGAATAGAAAAGTTTTTCACATCTAAACTTGCATGGCAAATAGTTTCTTCCTAAATTCATTGTCTCAAAATCCATTTAGTTATTCTACCCTTTGGGGAGGGTGGGGGAAATATGATTAAAATTTCCCCATCTATGCAAGTTTTACTGTGTTCTTTTTTAAATTTAGATTCAATTAATTACCATATAATGTATTATTGGTTTCAGAGGTAGAGGTCAGTGATTCATCAGTCTTATATGATACCCAGTGCTCATTACATCACGTGCCAAAAACTCATTTCTGCTGATCGATCATATCATGTGCCTTATCATCCACAGCTTCTGGCCTTATGAGATGATGGAATGGCTTCTGGAAAACTCAGTGATGAATCCTCTGGAGGCACCGCCTCGGAGGGCTGTTAGTGCAGGATGTGGTATAGGCACTCAACCTACAACCAGCCAAAGTGTTGTCTCTTCTATGGCTGGGAAACAAAGGGGTAGAAAGAGTGATGCTTTGCAAAATTTTCCCCAGCTCTGTCACTTATTAAGTTAGTGACCTTGGGTTAATTGCTTTGACCTGTCCATGTCTAGGTTTCCTCATCAGCAAAATGGTCATACTATCCACATACCTACATCACAGGGTCATTGTGAGGAATAAATGGGATAATGAGTTTAACAGTTTAGAAGAGTCCCTGATACAAGGTGAGTACCAGGAATGTTAACTAGTACTGTTATTATACTTAATGACCTCTTAACTTTTCTTGGCTTTTCTTTCCCCAGATTTGGAACATCGAAAATCTGGAGAATTTAACATACAAAGGAGGGATGTTTTCACCAGAGGGCACATTAATGCTTCATTCAATCTTTGAACAAATAGCTTTGAGGTACTGTTAGGTGCCCAGGATTCATTGGTTAAGAAATTAGACATATTGGGGCGCCTGGGTGGTTCAGTCGTTAAGCGTCTGCCTTCGGCTCAGGTCATGATCCCAGGGTCCTGGGATCGAGCCCCGCATCGGGCTCCCTGTTCAGCGGGAGGCCTGCTTCTCCCTCTCCCACTCCTCCTGCTTGTGTTCCCTCTCTCACTGTGCCTCTCTCTGTCAAATAAATAAATAAAATCTTAAAAAAAAAAAAGAAATTAGACATATTGTTGCCCTCACAGACCCTGGAATTTTCTTTCTTCCAGATTTTTCCTGGGTCTTCTCACATGCCATATATATATATATATATATATATATATATATATATATATATATATGCTACATGTAGCAATATATGCTAAGTGCATGCTATATGCTAAGTGTATATATATATTCATTTATTTATTTTTAGTTGAGGTAAAATAGGCACATAACATTGTACTAATTTTAGGTGTACAACATAATAATTTGATATATGTATACATTGTGAAATGATTGACACAATAAGTTTTATTAACATCTATTACCACACATAGGTACAAACTTTTTTTTTCTTGTGATGAGAACTTTTAAGATTTACTCTCTTGGCAACTTTAGAAATATACAATATAGTTATATGCATTCATTTTGTAATCAAGGTATTTTAAGGAATATTTTACATTAAGTTTTTGTTTAATGTACATATGAGCACATAATTTAAAATTACAGAATATAAAAAGTTACAAACTGAAAAGCAAGTATCGTTTTCCTAACTCCAAATTTCCCAGTTGTCCTCAGAAAGGACCTCCTTTGCTTGATATTTTTATGTCTCATAACTGAGATAAACATTTAGAATTATATAAGCCCCCCTTTCTTATATAATGGCTAAGAGAAAAGGGAAGAGGAGAGGGTTTAGGATGAGTCAGAGGACTCTAGCCAAGGTGACTGGAGAATGAGGCTTCCATGGAGACATTAAGAGGGAGGAAATACATTAGGAGGACAGAGGAAGTAATGTCGGGCTACGAGAGTTGAGTAGTACTGTTGAAGTAAAGCAGAAAATGGAGACTTTTAAATCAATTTAAGAAAAATTTATTAAGAGCTCACTGTATAAAACATGTTAGGAACCAACAAGATACCTCAGCCTAATGAAGGCAGAGGCAGGGCACAACACACAAATGGTAATATTACAAGGCAAGCATGGCTAGCACAGCTGTCTACAATCTTCTAGGTTCCTTTATGTAGAATAAGAAGAAATATTTCTGTGCATTGGGCCTCCCAAAGTTCTGTCTCGGTTTGGACTGAGGCTGCTCTGTCCATTAGTGATGCTGCCTTAGAGCCAGGGTCACCTAACTCATTTCTACTGGGCTAGCATAGTCCTCTTGTGCATCCAGTTTTCCCATCGTTGAGAATGACATAGACAGTATCAGACACAAATTTGCGAGCCCTGCTCTGAACCAGCTGATCCCTTCCTAGGACACCTGCCAACTATGTTGGCCTCTGGATGATTTGCATCTTGGTCCTCCTAATTCCACTCTAGCTCCTTCTTTCTCAGCCATGATTGAAAGAGTCCTAAGCCTCCTTCCGTTTATCCCATTATCAAGATGATAGCGCTCCCTCCCAGCTCTGCCTCCAGCCAGATGGAGCATCACGATAACTTGAGTATTATCCAGACGTCTCACCAACCACCAAGGAAGGTGCTGTCTGTCTGAAGTTCTTTTGGACAGTCTGTTCACCTTTTGCTTGCTAGAGGGCTGGACAGATAGGACATTCATGTGCATCTCTGTCGGTTAAGAGCTTTCCCTTTTTTTTCTTTCTCTCTTTTGAGTATTGTGATCTCTCTTATTGGCTCTTGAACAATTGCCCTGGGCCATCATCTCAGTCACTTATTTCAAGAAGAGAAGTAGGGTTCACAGTGCATAGTGCTTTCCGGCTTTACACAGTGCTCTCTGCTAAGGCTTATCAATAGCTTGTTGGGCAGGTGGATCCTCCTCAGATTAGCAGCAGCCCAGATAGAAGTGGCTCCAGGATTCAGAGCTGGTTCTATCTCCATCATTCCTAATTTTCCAAATTTTGAGTCGGTCTGCTCTTTGTTGTCAGCGCACCAACCCACCATTTTCCTACTGACCCTCACAGAGAAGTGGGTAAATTTTCTCAGGACGTAGTAATTACATTATTATAGTACACATCTCTTTATGTTTCAAAATATTAATAACAGCACTATAAAGCCATAACATACATAACTCCCACCCAGACTGAAGAGGTAGTCACAAATACACAAGATGGAATGAGGCACTGTTTTAGAACTAAGCATAGATAAAAGCCATTATTCCAGTAATTGGGAGTTCTACATAAAACACAATTTATAGAATTAAGAAAAGAAGGCTGAATCTGAAACAGGAGGTGTTAGTCTTAAACAGCAGTCCTGAGCCAGGAACCAGTCAGGTGAGCTTGGCCTACACGTGCGCTCCCAAATGAAAAGAAGCAGTTAAAATCTGCTCCTGGCATAGGGAGCAGAACTGGCATTATAGGGAGGGCATCTCACTTGCAAGGAGTCCTGGAGCCCCTGCTATTATTAATGGTAGTAATAATATTAATGGACAAGAAAAAATGTAAGCCAAAATTTGAAAGCAAAGGCATATAAACAATGATGGTCATATGGATTTTACTCTTTAATTAAAAATGTGTAGTACTTTTGTCGCCTGAAGTTGTCTTCGAAATGTTAACACACCGAGCTTCATCAGATCTTTCAGGTACATGGTATTGTACTCTGGAAAAACAACAACAGAAAAGGAATTGGGTGAGGTTTTGCAATAGAGCCACTTTCTTTTTCTAGATTTCAGTGATAGGGCAGAATACAGGGAGCCACTGAAATAGCAATAAGGAGAAACAAACTGTTGAAGAGATAGGTGGAGATGTGCTGTTCATGCCTCCTTCAATTAACTACCCTTTATTTTTGACTGGACCTGCCCCTGCCATATGTTGATTACTTGCTGCCTTCTCCCTGCAGGACCATACCTGAACTGAGTCTAAGAGGGCAGGCAAGATCTCAGTACCTGCGCTTACCATCCAGGATTCCTAGACTCACAGCAGCGTGCGTATTTGGGTAGATGCTGAGCACTCTGGGTCTGTTGACCCTGGCTTATGACAGTATCTTTGTGACCAGGCTTTTGACTTAGGATTGCCTGACCCTATGACTGTGTGGCCAGAGCCCTGATATTCTTGAGAGCCCTGTTCCTCGGGGAAGATGGAGATACAGATAATCTGATTTCATCATGTTGTGAAACAACTGATCACCAGGAATCTTTATGTATTCCTTCATGCATACATTCATTCTTTTTTTTTTTTTTATAAAAAATTTTTTTTTTAATATTTTATTTATTTATTTGAGAGAGAGAGAATGAGAGACAGAGAGCACGAGAGGGAAGAGGGCAGAGGGAGAAGCAGACCCCCTGCTGAGCAGGGAGCCCGATGTGGGACTCGATCCCAGGACCCCAGGATCATGACCTGAGCCAAAGGCAGTCGCTTAACCAACTGAGCCACCCAGGCGCCCCCCCTTTTTTTTTAATTTTTTTAAATATTTTATTTGTTTATTTGAGAGAGAGAGAATGAGAGACAGATCAACAAATATTTATTACAATAACCAAGGTATGGAAACAACCTAAGTGTCCATTGATAGATGAATGGATAAAGAAATTGTGGTATATACATATAATGGAATATGATTCAGCCATAAAAATGAATGAGATTTTGCCATTTGTGACATCATGGAAGGACCTTGAGAGCATTATGATAAGGGAAGTAAGTCAGACAGAGACAAACACCGTATGATCTCTCTTATATGTGGAATCTAAAAATAAATAATAAAAAACCCACCTCATAGACACAGAGAGGAGATTGGTGGTTGCCAGAAGTGGGGGGTGAGGGGTGGGAGAATGGGTGAAATTTTTTTGTTTTTAGTTTGAATAAACTGAATTTAAAAACAACTGAAAACTTGAACTCTTAACAAAGCACCTCACCAAATTTTGTCTTCTATAGCCCCTAGTATGTGGACAAAAGAGAATATAAAGAAAAGGATATACACATTTCCCCTGGGCCATATTTAGGGTTGCTTATTTGGATTTGATTTGATTAGGTAAAGAATCTGGAAAGTAAGCAAATAAATGAAAAATAAATAAAAATCAAACAAATTATAATATTGCTCAGCTGAAAGCAAATGTAAGAGAAGCTAAAACCCTGATGAATAGCATTTACGTTTCCATGAAACTCTTTTCCAACATGTTATATATTTATCAAACCACGACAGTGTAAATTTTATGAATAAGTCCTATTATCTGTAAGCCAGTAGATGCCATTAAATTATAACTACAGAAAATTGTTAGTATTATAAAAAGGCTATTTTCTATGAATTAAAAAATATCTGCTGCTACAATTTCACAATAGAAAAAAACTTTATTGAGCACCTACTATATGCCAGGCACTGTGTTAGGTGCTGGCAATACAAAGATAAGCTTAACTGATATGATCTCTACTCTCTATAAAGTTTGGTATAGTTCATAGTTTAATAACGAAATTACACAAAAATGTAAGTATTACCTGGTGTTATGAAGAAAAAGCATAGGGATCCATATGACACAATAACAGACTAACATACTCTAAGAAAGGGTTGGTTTTTTGTAGAAGTGCAGCTTGAACCAAGATCTGAAGAATGAGGTAAAGAAGTGGCAGAAGAACATTCCAAGCAGAGGACACAGCAGGTGCAAAGACACTGACGCTAAAGGGAACATGTTATCACTCCTCACTTATTTATTTATTCATTCCACACATGTAGGATTCCCACTAGTCCAGGCACCATGATAGGTACTGGGGTTACCATGGTGAATAATATAAAGCTCATGCACATGACACAGAGCCTTTTGGTATTAATTTTCTACTTTAACTTGACTCAGCTTGCCGTGCCCCTTGAGCATTGTGCATTGAACATCCTGCCATCCATTTATATCTAGAATATTTCCTTCCAGATACTAACTTTCCTTTTCCTCTCCATTAGTTCATGTTTGCTGAGGTCTCAGCATGCCTCAGACTTAACTGATGGTGAAGTTATAAATCCGCTGGAGATGGTACCTCTTTCAGCAATGTTGGAAGGTCAGGACTCACCTTTTCTTGGTCTGTTCACTCTCTTTTCTCTCTACTTTGTTGGTTTCTGAAAGAGACCAAAACAACTTCAGAAAATGTATTGCCTGCAGATAGTAAAAGAGGGAAAGTTTGAAGAGAATCCAAAGTCCTAGGACTCAGAGAGAAATCACTGTGTCCTTTTAAATAGATGCTTACTTGATGCAACTGAGGAGGTTTTTTTGCATCCAAAAAGCAAATGCCTTCCTTTATTCACTGTGCCTTAAGTTCTAATGTTGGAAATAGGTTTTTCACTTAAAGCTCTATTCTTTACTAAAATAAAAATACTGCTGGGAGGGGTAACAAACTTAGTTTTAGCAATCATTTAGTGATTGGAAAAGTTTTCAATCCTTTTCTGAAAGTAAGGTTTAGAAGGAGGAAGAAAAGGAAACCTTGGAGATGTTGATGCCTAAATGGATGAGTCTGCTGGTACATACCAGTGTGGCATGGATGGGCCCAAGTGGGAAATCTCTAACTAGCTAGACCTCCCAAAGCCTGAGTTGCTGTTGCAATGGGCTTAGCACTGTTGCAACTTGGGGTTTAAATTCCTTTCAGTTGACTGTTGTGATAGTGCTTTTGGGCACTTGTAGCAGGGGTTGTTAACCTGGGTCTCCATGTAGGACTTCAGGGAGTGAAACAACACCCTTGATGGTTTTGAACACTTCCTATCATTGGCAGTTCTCAGGTGTGTGCACGTGTGTTTGTGTGTTTAAAAATAATCAGCTTTATTGAGGTATAATTAATACACAATAAAATCCAATAATTTTCTGTACAGATTTTGGTGAGTTTAGCAAATGTATACACTCATGTAACTACCACCATCACCAAGATATAGAACATTTATATAAGCCCCAAAAGTTCCCTCCTGCCCCCTCTCAGTCAGTATCTTTCCCTTACCCCACCCCCTGATAACTACTGATCTGGTTAATGTCACAATAGTTTTGCATTTTTGAGAATTTTAAATTCTAAATGATCATAAATATGTGGTCTTTGGTCTTTTTGTGCCTGGTGTCTTTCTCCTAGCATACTGCTTTTTTTTTTCACCATAGAGATACTTTAATGAAGTGTTTTAGAAAATTCTAAATGTTTCTGATATATACAAGTTTAAAACCTATTGGTAACACAAAACAAGATACAACTATATTACAAATTTAGACGAAATGCTCAGAAAATGCACCATCTCCTGTTATATTCTTCAGGGAAAATTTAGTTATTAATTTTATGTTTGATATTTGATATCCTAATGTAATTCTGGATTTAATATTTACAAAGAAAAATCATTTTGATTGATTGTCCTCTTCTAGGCTGGGTATCTCCAAAGGGCTAGTATACAAGATCTATTTTAACTTATCAAACTCAACACCCAAAAGACAAATAATCCAGTCATGAAATGGGCAGAAGACATGAACAGACATTTCTCCAAAGAAGACATACAAATGGCCAACAGACACTTGAAAAAATGCTCAACATCACTCATCATCAGGAAAATACAAATCAAAACCACAATGAGATACCACCTCACACCAGTCAGAATGGCTCAAATTAACAACAAGGAAACAACAGATGTTGACAAGGAAGCAGAGAAAGGGGAACCCTCTTATACTGGTTGGTGGGAATGCAAGCTAGTACAGCCATTCTTGAAAACAGTATGGAGGTAGCATACTGCTTTTGAAATTCATCCATGTTGTTGCATGTTACTAGTAGTCTATTCTTTTCTATAGCTCAGCAGTATTTCCTTGTATGAATGTACCACCATTTGTTTATCCATTCATCAACCGAGGAAAATTTAGGATGCCAGACTTTAAGTATTATGAAGAAAGCTGCTATGAACTTTTGTGTGTGTTTTTGTGAGGACATATGTTTTTATCTCTCATGGGAAAATATCTAAGATTGCTGGGTTGTGCAGCAGTACATGAGAGTTTCAATTGTGTCACATCCTCTCCAGCACTTGATATTTACCAGTCCTTTAATTTTAGTCATGTTAGTGGGTGTGTAGTGGTATCTCATTATAGCTTTAACTTGTATTTCCCTAATGACTAATGGTGTTGTGACTGTGGGATGGTGCTTATTGACCATTTGTGTATTTTCTTCTATGAAGTATGTGTTCAAATCTTTTGCTCCCAGCCTTTTGTTAAATGGATTGTCTTCTGTACTGGGTAGTAATATATAATTATATATTATGGATATAAGTCCTTTTGAGATATATATTTTGCAAACATTTTCTCCTAGTCTGTGGCTGGCTTGACTTCTAATTTTCTTAACAAAGTCAAAGGGCAAAAGTTTTTAATTTTGATGAAGTTCAGTTTATCAATTTTTACTTTTTATGCTATGCTTTGTGCTTACTGTGTCCTGTCTAAGATCTGCTTAACCTAAGATCATAAAGATTTCTCCAATTTTTTTAAGTCTTTTAATTTTAGCTCTTGTTTTTAGGTCTATTGTCCATTTCAAGTTATTTTTTGTGTGTTGAGGTTCATATTTTTCCATGTGGATATCTAATTGTCCCAAAACCATTGTCAAAAAGACTATCTTGTTCTGCATGGAATTGCCTTGGCTCCTCTGTCCAAATCAGTTGACCATGTGAGTTTACTTTTTGATTATCCATCTTGTTCCATTGGTTGGTATGTCTGTGCTTTCACCAATATCACACTGTCTTGATTACTATAGCTATGTAGTAAAACTTGAAATAAGATAGTATAAGTTGTCTGTGTTTGATCTTGTTTTTCAGAATTGTTTGGCAGTTGTATGTCTTTTGCATTTCCATAGAACTTTTAGAATTAGCTTTTTATTTACAATGAAGAGCCTGCCAGGATTTTGATTGGTATCTCACTGAATCCATAGATCAGTTTGGGCTGAATTGATATAATTTTTTAAAAGATTTTATTTATTTATTTGAGAGAAAGAGAGAGAGAGAAGAAGAAGCAGGGGGGAGGGGCAGGGGGAGAGGGAGAAGCAACTTCCACTGAGCAGGGACCCTGAGAGCCAGACTCCGGGCTGGATCCCAGGACCCTGAGATCATGACTTGAGCTGAAGGCACTGAGCCATCCAGGTGCCCCTGGGCTGAATTGATATCTTAATATGTACTCCTCAGATCCATGAACATGTTATAGTTCTCCATTTATTTAGGCCTACTTTAATTTCTGTCAATAGTGATGTCTTTTAGTTTTTAGTGTGTAGGTCTTTTACTTGTTTTTAAAAACTTACTTCCAAGCTTTTAATATTATTTGATGCTACTGTAAATGGTATTTAAAATTTTTTCAGTGTCCAAATTGTTTGTTGTGATTATATAGAAATATAACTGATTTTGTTTTTTTTTAATTTGCAACTATTTTATTAGGAAGGAGTCTGAATATATATATTTATTTTTTTATTATGTTCAGTTAGCCACTGTATAGTACAATTATCATATGGTTTCACTCATATATGGAACATAAGCAATAGCACGGAGGACCATAGGGGAAGGGAGGGAAATTCAAAGGGCTGAATATATTTTTGACTTTCCTAGCCATTTACTTAAGATATGCAAATTTCTTTTGTAAATGTGTTGCTTTTATATACTGGGATCTGTGTTTTTATTGTTTTAATCCCATTCTTTCAAGGAAAGAATGGCAATTTTTTCATGAAATATAACTGATTTTGATTTTGTGTATTGACCTTGTACCTGGAGACTTAGCTACATGCAATTAGTTCTTTTTTTTTAAGATTTTAAAAATTTATTTATATGACAGAGAGAGAGAGAGAGCACAAGCAGGGCGAGTGGCAGGCAGAGGCAGAGGGAGAAGCAGTCTCCCCGCTGAGCAGAGAGCCTGATGTGGGACTCAATCCTAGGACCCTGGGATCATGACCTGAGCCAAAGGCAAACACTCAACCGACTGAACCACCCAGGAGCCCACACAATTAGTTCTAATAGTTTTTTATGGATGCCTTAGGCTTTTCTACAAACATGGTCATGTTATCTGTAGAAAAAAAAAAGTTTTACTTCTTCCCTTCCAATATGTATGCCTTTTATTTTTTTCCTAGACTGTTGCACTGGCTAGGACCTCCAGTACAATGTTGAAGAAATGTAGTGAGAGTTCATTCCTGATCTTATGGGGAAAGCAGTCAGTCTTTTATCATTAAATATGATGCTAACTGAAGGATTTTGGTATATGTCCTTTGTCAGATTGAGGAAATTCCTCTATATTCCTACTTTTATGAGAGTTTTTCTTTCTTTTTTAAAATCATGAATGGATGTTAATTTTGCCAAATGCTTTTTTTGTATCCACTGACATGATTACATGTTTTTTCTTTTTGGTTTGCCAGTATGGTGAATTTTATTCTTGAGTTTTGTATATTGAACCTAGCTAATATTCCTGGAATAAACCCCACTTGATCGTGATGTATCATACTTTTAACAGATTGCTAGATTTTAGTTGGTAATTTTGTTAAGGAATTTGCCATCTATTTTCACAAGATATATGTATCGTGTTCTTTTCTTGTAATGTCTTTTTCCAGTTTTGGTATCAGGGCTCCCCCTACTTTTAGAGCAGCCTGGAAACTGACTTCAGGCAGTAACTTGGGGGCAATGATAGGGCTCACCTCATCTTTTTCCTTCTTTCAGGGGCTACAGTTTTCTACAGCTTATTGTCCAATGTCTGAAAACAGTTGTTTCATATTTTGTCTGATTTCTAGTTGTTTACAGTAGGAAGGACATTCCTATAGTAGTTAATCCTTCATGGGAGGAAGAAGTTTTTGTTTTCTACATAATTTTAAAAGAGCCTTAGCTGTTGGAAAACTCAGTCTTATGTCTTTACATCTTCTCATAACATTCATGCATTGAGATGCCCGCTGGAGCCACAGTTAAGTAAGATCTTTGTGCCCTGTGACAGCTGTTTGGATATTTGAAGAGAACACTTTTTCTTCTCCCCAAGACTTCTTTTCTGGCTATGCATTCTCAGTTACTTGAACTATTTCTTATTTGACTCAGCTTCTAGATACTTTAAAATCTGGTTAAGTTCTATTTTTTTTCAAAGTTGTTCTTAAAGAATGCTTATCAGGAAACGACAGATGTTGGCGGGGATGTGGAGAAAGGGGAACCCTCGTACACTGTTGGTGGGAATGCAAGCTGGTGCAGCTACTCTGGAAAACAGTATGGAGTGTCCTCAAAAAGTTGAAAATAGAGCTACCCTATGACCCAGCAATTGCACTACTGGGTATTTACCCCAAAGATAGAAATGTAGTGATCCCAAGGGGTATGTGCACCCCGATGTTTATAGCAGCAATGTCCACAATAGCCAAACTATAGAAAGAGTCAAGATGTCCATCGACAGATGAATGGATAAAGAAGGTGTGGTATATATATACAATGGGATATTATGCAGCCATCAAAAGGAATGAGATCTTGCCATTTGCAACGATGTGGGTGGAACTGGAAGGTGTTATGCTGAGCGAAATAAGTCAATCAGAGAAAGACATGTATCATATGACCTCACTGATATGAGGAATTCTTAATCTCAGGAAACAAACTGAGGGTTGCTGGAGTGGGGGGTGGGTGGGAGGGATGGGGTGGCTGGGTGATAGACATTGGGGAGGGTATGTGCTATGGTGAGTGCTGTGAATTGTGTAAGACTGCTGAATCACAGACCTGTACCTCTGAAACGAATCATACATTATATGTTTAAAAAAAGAAGAAGATAGTAGGAAGGGAAAAATGAAGGGGGGAAAATCGGAGGGGGAGACGAACCATGAGAGACTATGGACTCTGAGAAACAAATTGAGGGTTCTAAAGGGGAGGGGCCTGGGGGGATGGGTAAGCCTGGTGATGGGTATTAAAGAGGGCACGTATTGAATGGAGCACTGGGTGTTATATGCAAACAATGAATCATGGAACACTACATCAAAAACTAATGATGTAATGTATGGTGATTAACATAACATAATAAAATAAGAAAAAAAGTTCAGTGCAAAAAAAAATGCTTACTTATAACTTAATATAGTATTTCAGATGTCTGTAGACCAACATAGAATATTTATATTGTCCTTTCATACCCATGACAAAATCATCACCATTTCAAAACCAAAGTTTCTGTTTTAAAATGAAAGTAGACAATAAAAAAGCAGATTCTAAACTTGTGGATTTGATTACAAATTTAGCATTTTGAAGGCCAGATGTGATGATATCATCAACTTACAGTTTTTAAGTCCTGTGAAGGTTTCTGTCTAAATAGTGGTTAAAATTATTTATTTCAGAAAAGACACTTGCCCTTTAAGAAATCATTCCTGAAAGAGCAGAGACTCTTCCAGGTTTGTAGAGGGCAGCAAACTGTAAAAACTGTTGGTTGGTAGGACTCTATTACATACAGATTTCAGTCACACAAGACCCAAACGAGGAAGTAAAACTTCAGGAGGAGCTATTTTAGTCTCTCTTCCCGATGGGTAAGTTGATAGGGTAACTTCTGACTGGGAAAAGACTGTAATTCAAGGTTACAATTGTTCATATCTAATCTGTCCTATTTGACAAATCAAAAAAGAGAAGAGAGATTAGAAACCAGCTAGAATAATGGTGGCATTTCCCTTTTATTCATTTAATAGCCTGAACAGAGTAAATGCGGATGGTTGGGGCACTGAAAAACTGTAATTACCAAACAAATACTGGAAAGGACTTTTGATGCCGAGTTAGTTTGAGGGCTGCCTCGTCTGAGGAACGGATTAATATTGGATTGGGGGGAAGCCCCATTTCTGGAGAAATTCCTACTTGTTATCAGTAAGCTTGTGTCTCTGTGGATGGATCATGACTGCTTCCATGTCTGTGTTTTAGCAGAATTTAGTTCCTTGTGGTTGTATGACTGAGATCCCCATTTCCTTGCTGGCTCTCAGTTGAGGGCCAGTTGCAGATTCTGGAGGTCACCCACATTCTTTGTCTCATGGCCCCTTCCTCCATCTTCAAAGCTAACAATGGTGGGTTAAGTCTGTCTCAAGATGTGGATCTTCCGGGTGCCTGGGTGGCTCAGTTGGTTAAGCGACTGCCTTCGGCTCAGGTGATGATCCTGGAGTCCCGGGATCAAGTGCCACATCGGGCTCCCTGCTCAGCAGGGAGTCTGCTTCTCCCTCTGACCTTTCCCCCCTCATGTGCTCTCTCTCTCTCACTCTCTCAAATAAATGAATAAATAAAATCTTTAAAAAAAGAAAAAGATGTGGATCTCTCCTTCCATCTCATCTCTCTAACCCAGCCTGGGAAAGGTGCTCTGACTCATGTGATTAGATGGGGTTCACCTGGGTAATCCAGGATAATCTCATCATCTTAAAGTCAGTACCTTAAGCACATATGCAAAGTCCCTTTTGCCATGTGAGATAACATATAATAGGTTCTGTGAATAGGAGGTGGACATCTTGTTGGGGGCATTATGCAGTCTATCATACAGAAAATGCCAGAAGTATCCACAAAGCAAGTGCAGACATTGCTGAATTACAGAACCCAAATTTACAAACATATCTACATGGCATGGTTACTTGGTACATCTTCTCCTCCAATGATATTAAGACTTTTCTTTTTTTTTTTTTTTAAAGATTTTATTTATTTATTTGACAGAGAGAGACACAGTGAGAGAGGGAACACAAGCAGGGGGAGCGGGAGAGGGAGAAGCAGGCTTCCCGCGGAGCAGGGAGCCCGATGCGGGGCTCGATCCCAGGACCCTGGCAGACCAAGCCGAAGGCACACGCTTAACGACTGAGCCACCCAGGCGCCCCAAGACTCTTCTCTTTGACCAAACTCATTAGCACAGGTGACCATCTGACCGAACTTTCCTAGCAATACTCTTTATCACATTCTTGTGGGGAGGAGGTCTTATGTTATAGTCTCTTGTTATAGTTTGCCTTTTACCACTCATAGCCTAATTTGACCATTTCCTATGCATACACAAGCTTCTTGAACCCCTTTTCAGCTTCTTTCATGTGTACACACACATCTTCTTTAACTCTCTTGTCTCCTGAATTTTTCTGATTGCCTCTTGGGGGAAGAAACATTCTTCCTCTCTTTTTCTCCACCCCTTATTCTTTGTTTCATTTGTAAACTAATCATTCGAATGGAAAGCAAATTAGGAAACAGCTTATTTCCAAGCTGAAGGTGCTTCTGCATAGTTAGCTAATTCTAAATGGCAATGAGATTGAAAGAAACAGTTCATAATTCTCACCTTGAAAAGTCAAAGCTTCAATAAGTACAATATATCTGTACATCTGGCCCTGTGCTCTGCATTTTACACTTTTATAGCATAGAAATCTATTATGATATCAGCACACCCCATGTTTTGGCAGTTTGAATATGACTCTACCATAAGCTTTGTATTCATTTCTTGAAAATGGATAATCAACTCCCCAATTTCTTGCTTGTAAAATATAGCAGGATGAAATGAGTGACTGCTAATGTCATCCATCTATTTTCTAGTGGATCTTAAAATCAGTACACTGAAATCTTAAATAAGATGCTGATCAGAAGCATTACTCATCTGGTGCTTTTTACCAAAGCGAGTAAGAAGGTTACCTTAATTATAAGCACCAACCAAACTTCTACTACTACTACTACTACTACTACTACTACTACTACTACTTATCTATTACTGAGATAAAATCCAACCTTACCTTGCAACTTCGCCCAAAGCAGCCTAAACCACAAAGGAGCATAAGATTATTATAAAGTCAGGACCCCTTTGTCCCCCATTAAGCACAGTACCACTTTTACAAAAGTCAATGAGAAGGCTGCTCAGTGCAGTACTATTTACAATAGCAAAACTATGGGAACAACCTAACTGTCCTAGAATGTGGAGTTGGTTAAATAAATTAAGGTGTATCCACAAAATGGAATATCTCACAGTCATTTAAAATGTTGCTATAGAATGATAATTAGTGACACTGAAAATTTTCTTACTATGTTTAGTACAAATAAATTAGAAAACAGTACATATGATATTATCTAAACTGTGAAAAGCAGTCTTTATAGTATTATTCCACTTATGGAAAATAACATAGATTCCAGAAAAATCTGGAAGATATAAACCAAAATCTTGTCTGTATAACCATTTCTTTCTTACTAGTGGAACTATAGATATTTTTTTTTCAGCATATTTGGTAATGGGTATGTAATACTTGGTAATCAATAAAAGTTAATATTACTTTTAAAAAGCCAATGGGGAACAATTCATCCCACTTTTTTTCTCAGAAACCTAGACTTTTAGAGAAATGAAAGTAAATCTTATGGTCATCTAATCCTCCCCTTCCACCCCCCCAAGCTTCTCTGCTTGGACACTGCCAGGTCCATAGTCATTAACATTTAGAAGTATTTTCACGATTTTACTTCATTGAATTTTCACAGTAACTTCATGAAGTGAGGTAGCTAAAGCAGGGAATTATCAGTTTTGTCTGGAAATCAGAAGTACATTTGTAGACCTTAGTTTAGAAATGTTGCCTCTCCTAGAAATTGAGAATAATGTTGAGTCCCATCTATACAGGCTCCAAACCCTGAAGGAAAACCTTTTCCTCCAACCACTTGCTGACTTTTTGCTAATCTGAGCTCGGCCAATGAGCTCCAGAAGGCCCTGACCGCAGGTAGCTGCAAAATGGCAATCTGCAGAGGGGACAAGCACTGACTCACCACATTCATGAGAGGGGCCAGGCTGCTTCTTCTTCCTTTTCCTTAGTGTTAGAAAGAACACCAACACCATCCCACACAAAATGACCAACATTACAAGTAGAGCTGCAATCCAGAGGATGGGGTCTCGGGCAGGGGGGGGTTTCGTATGTGCATCTAGAAATGACCACAAGTTTTTAATCAGCCAGGAAGATCGATTATAAAAGGTTTATAATTACTGTTGTCTTCATTTACAAGTCAACAACTCCCCAGGGCTCTACTGCCAGAGGAGCCTGAAATCCACAATATGAGGCCATAGAAAGTCCCAGGCTTAGGGCCTTAGCAGCTTAGAACCAAGCCAGTGCTTCTGGCCAAAAGCCTGGACTAAGCTGCCTTCCCTTCCCAGAGGTGGGGATGACAATGACTATGATCTAGAAGAAGAAAGTCAACCTGGCCCTTAGTTCTGCATCTGGGTCTGGTACCCATGCTGCAACTTTGAATGCATAGTCATCTGTGCGCCACCCTGCTTCCTCAGCCCATGTATAGCCAGGCCTGGAGTCCTGAAGTTTCCCTTGTAATAATTTCTCCATCCACTGTCATCTCTAGATCAGGCTCCAGACACACCTCATTTGGACAAATACAACAGCTGTCTACCTCCAGTTTTGCTTATTTGTTTGTTTTTTCCACTGAGGCCACAGTGGAAGAAACAAGGCTTTCAGAATGTGTCTTTGATACATTTGATATCTCTTTGTGCCCTGAGGAATCAGGGTTAGAATCAGCTCCTGGGAGGTCAGGACTTTCTTCCTTGCCTGGAGATTTCTAAGTTTCCAGGAAGTTGAAAAATAGACTTTGAGGGGAAAGCTTAGAACTGGCCCATTTTATAGACATTTATGGGACTCATTCTGATAGTTAATCTCAAATTCCAGGAAAATAATACCAGCTGACCTATTAGTTTATAGCTGCAATTTGTGGACACATACCCCATTCCTGGGACATTAGGAAAAGGAGTTGCTGCATTGCAAGCCATATTCAACACTTTTTGAGTCTGTCCTAGTTTTATCCCACTGGAGCCTGTTTAGCATTCCCAGTAAACGGGGGTTATACTTGATAAAATGGAGACTGCTACCTTTTGATACCCAAAAAGATTCCTTGATTCAGGGTCAACACTATCTCTGGTCAAGCCATAGAACAGGGATAGAGAGAGGCAAGCCCTGGCTTCCTGAGGCAGCTGGAGCTGAAATGTTTCTGAAGATGGTGGCAGCTGGGAAGGTTTGGGCAGTAGTTGAGGAAGAGCAGAAAGGGGGAGCCATGATGAAGCTACAGGAATGGCAAGGCCCTATTCATTTGTAGACTGTGGGAGCCATGGCAGAAGGCCCCAGGGCATGTCATGTGCAGTGGTGTTGCTGGCTCCATACAGGTGCTGAGCCTCAGGGATAGCTTGAGAGAGGCTTCTTTTTTTTTTGAGAGAGAGGCTTCTATTAGGCCAAGAGAGGCTACAGTAGAAGCAACCAGGCTTCTGTGCAGCCTGTTTACTGGGTTCTCCGAGGCAGAGATAAGTCTCAGTGGAAGGAAATCAGTACCAAGAGAAGGGATTGGCCCACTGGTAAAGCTTACTGAGAGGAACTGGCTCCAGAGGCTGCCCATAAGAATGTATCCGTAGACCAAGTTATGTTGGAACAATGAGACAGCAGGAGAAAGGAAGCAGCAAAGTTAGAGGATGCAGCAAGGAGTTGGATGGATGCCTTAGGAAAGGAAAAACCGAAGGGCCAGGATTGGAGAAGGGGTCAAGGTAAGCAGAAGGTAGATGCATGGGAAGAGAGTGGTCAGGATCAGAAGAAGCAGTGATAGGGGCAGTGTGGGTGCAGAGTGCCTTTATTCCAGGAGAGAATCCTGCAGTTACTGCTCCTCAAAAGTGGGGTCTCAAACACGGATGCATTTTCCCCAGGGTAAAGCCAGGACTTTAAAATGTTAGACTTATTTTATTTTATTTTATTTTAAAGATTTTATTTATTTATTTGACAGAGAGAGAGACAGCGAGAGCAGGAACACAAGCAGGGGGAGTGGGAGAGGGAGAAGCAGGCTTCCCGCCGAGCAGGGAGCCCGATGCGGGGCTCGATGTGGGGCTTGATGCGGGGCTCGATCCCAGGACCCTGGGATCATGACCTGAGCGGAAGGCAGACGCCCAACGACTGAGCCACCCAGGTGCCCCAAAATGTTAGACTTCTATTAGCAGACACTGCTTAGTTTCAACCCTTTCCTCCAGCTGGACTGGACCCTGTACTACACTGTCAACATGCCACAAGAATTTCTGCTTCTTAGTCTTTCCTTGACACATATGCCCACCACCACCACCTGTGCCCATATCAAATACTGTTCATTGATTTTGGTCCTCTCATCTTCTAAGCCTGGTTGCTGTCTGCGAATTTTTCTTTCTGTTCAGGAAACCACAAGTCTGATACCTGTCATCTCTTCACCACACTTCTATATTTTCTACTTTTTAAAAAGATTTTACTTATTTATTTGAGAGAGAGTGAGTGAGCGAGCGAGAGAGAGAGAGCACGAGTGGGGGTAGGAGCAGAAAGAGAGGGAGAAGCAGATTCTCTGGCTGAGCAGGGAGCTGCACATGGGGCTCAATCCCAGGACCCTGAGATCATGACCTGAGCCAAAGGCAGACACTTAAACGACTGAGCCATCCAGGCACCCCTTCACTGTACTTTTAAAGCCCAGTTATCTTTTATGGTGTTTTAAGGTCCCATTTTCTTTAGGAAGACTTCCCTGGCTCTCAAGGAACCTACCTACCTCTGAATGTCTATAAAACTGATTATCATTCTCTCCTGTTTTTAAATTTAGTTGCATATTTCCATGGGATATGCTTTAGATCCCAATTCAATCTTTTTAAAATCCAGTTTTTCATGTGTGTACATCATGGAGTTCTGATTTTATTGGAAGGTACTTGAGGGCAGAGAGCATGTCTTATACATTTTAGGTTTCATGTCTGCAGCCAACAACATCTAGAGTGGCTCTGTACTCAGAGCATGTACCGTGTGTGTGTATGTATGTATGTATGTATGTATAGATAATGATGATGATGATGTGTGTGTGTGTTTGTGTGGGGGGGGTTGTGGGTGTGTGTATGAATGGAAGAATTCTAGCCTGGAGGAATCTTGCATTTTCTGACTTAAACTTCAGAATCTTCTATCCAAAGGTAGCCCAAAAGACTGGGTCAGTTTCAGGGCTAAAAGCATACTTCCTCAAGTGCAGTATATGTTCACAGTCTCCGGGACCCTGTAGCAGCACTCAGATGAAGAGAGGAGCCCTCCATCTGGTTCCTTCCTAATAGTACCACAAAATGGCCCTGTTGGAGGCTTCCCGGCAAGCAGGGAACATTGAATGATCTGCCTCAACATTTTGGGTATAACACCTGATGAAAGAAATAGTCTTGGGAAGCAGCTTTACCTATATTGTAAGGTAGGGAGTGAAGCTCCATTGACTCAAGTTGCAGGATACAGGTGATGCTCACATTGCTTGCTTCAGGGACTGAAAAAGACAAGCTGACGGAAACGTTGTACAGTTCTGTGACATTATTTTGAGATTTCTTCATGGCAGTATCATACTTAGTAGTTGAATTCTCGGTTTTTAGCTTAAAATACATTTCCTTAGGTTCTGGGTAACCTTGTACAGATGAGCACGTCAAATTTATGATGCCAGAATTTTCTGTTCTATTGGAAGTTACCATTATTTCAGGTTGACTGAAGTTAGCTGAAAGCAGAATAAAGATACAAAAAAAGAAATCAGTCTAAATTTAGATGTGTCTAGAAGAGTGTCTAGAAGAGAATTGCAAATAACTGGCTCTGATCTGGGAACTTACTGGGGGCACACTTGGGAGCCTCTTGGGTATCGAAAGTGTGGGCCTCAGCCCATGGTGAGAGCCACATAAGGACCCCACATTTATTTTTCAAGAATGGAGTTTTGGGCCATGCTTACTTCCTGCTTACCCAAATCAGGGTGGGGGGTGCTTTCTGAGTAACAGAAGGGCTGAAATTGAGTCACCAAAGATTCACAATGAGACCATTGTTCTGAGGAGTGGAGTTTTGGGATGGAGAAGTAGTCTGACATTGGAGCCCAGCTGTGTCATGGGGTTAAAATACATTTCCTTAGGTTCTGGGTAACCTTGTACAGATGAGCTAAATCTTTGCCTAGAGCTCCTAGCAAAGGTGACAGCTGATTGATTTGGGTTTTTCCTTCAGCTTGCCAGACTAAGGAAGCAGAAAACGACTGACACTAACAGAGTTCATGGTGCTGGCATGCTCTGGGCCATATCATCTAGAAACCTGAGTAGGATACTGATAAGTGAGTGGATGGGGACTTTGGATTTAGAAATTCAGAATATTGGTTTTGGGCATGACTGTCTTCATCATGTATTATAAGATGAAGGCCAAATCCAGCCATTTTTAGGGAAAATGTAAGATCTTGATAAACATAGAGCTTCTCTCGCCTTAGTTTGCCATTCAGATTTTAATGGCTGTCAAGGATTACCGCACCTAGCCCCTTCTGCTAGCCAAAATCCTGTTATTCTTTAATAGTTACTGTAGTTTTCAGGTTCTGCATACTAATTTCTAATTTATTGTCTCTAAAACCAGTGATTTGCATATCACCTTTCTAAGTTTTGCTGTACCAACACATTACTTAAGTCCTCTGCTTGTATTTTGTGTGGTCTGTAGAAAGGAGATTGCCCTGGTGCTACCTCCTTTGGCCTCCTTAACAACATCTGTGCGATCGCAGGTTGGAGAAGTGAGTTATTGTTTTTCCTACTACATTAAAATAAATATAAAATTGTTAAAATAAAAAAATGATTGTGACCCACCTAAAACACACCATGTTCTTCAATGGTATCTGGCCATACCTTAAAAACACTTATTTATCACTTGGTAAAATGTTCCAAAACTCTTGCAGCCTAGTTTGAATCACACAAGGCTTAAAGGGAGGACTCCTCATTCTATTTCTATTTTTGCCTTTTCTTTATTCTGTGGTTTCAGAATCACTGTTGATCTGCCTTCTCCAGTTTCATCAGAAGTTAATCTGAATCTAGTAATCCCACACCTGGATATCTACCTTAGAGAAATGAAAACTTATGTTCACACTTGTACATGTTTACAGCAGCTATTTATAATAGCCCCAAACTGAAAAAAAATCCCAATGTCTTTCCATGGGTTGAGTGGATAAAATAGAATCCTCCTTAGCAATAACAAGGAACAGGCTTCTGATACATGCAACAACTTAGATAAATCTCAAAGGCATTATGTTAAATAAAAGAAGCCAATCTTGGGGTGCCTGGGTGGCTCAGTTGTTAAGCATCTGCCTTCGGCTCAGGTCATGATCCCAGGGTCCTGGGATCAAGCCCTGCATCGGGCTCCCTGCTCTGCGGGAAGCCTGCTTCTCCCTCTCCCTCTCCGCTCCTGCTTCTTGTGTTTCCTCTCTCGCTGTGTCTCTCTCTGTCAGATAAATAAATAAAATCTTAAAAAAAAAAAAAAGAGAAGCCAATCTTAAAAGGTTACATACTGTATGGCTCCATTTATGTGATGTTCTCAAAAAAGATAAGACTGTAGGATTCAAAACAGGGCTTATGGGTATGGAGAGGGTATGATTATAAAGCAATAGCATGAAGAAATTTTTTTAGAGTGATGGACATGTTTGTATACTATTTATAGTGGTGGTTACATAAATCTATACGTATGTTAACAGAATTGTGCATCAAAATCTATGCGTATGTTAACAGAACTGTATACCGGGCTCTTGGTTGGGCAGCAAACAGCTCATAAGTGACCTCCAGGAGGCTGAAGGAAAAACCCAAATCAATCAGCTGTCACCTTTGCTAGGAGCTCTAGGCAAAGATTTAGTGGGTGACAAATCTTGGACCAAAGGAAAAAAATGAATGTAAAAGAGATCTGAGGCCTGTATAGTTACGTAAACTTAGTAATGGCCAAATTACCCGTGGTTTTCCCTTAGCCACATTAACTTTGTTCAGTTAGCCCTAAGTTGTCCCCAAAGCAAATTCTTACTGATCCTTCAGAAGCAAACTATTAAAAGTACAAAGGATTTTCAGTTCCCCATCACCAAACCCTGCATTCCCTTCAAATGGACTTCCCAGAAATGGCTGTCTCATGCCTTCTCCCTACAGGTACCACCCACAACACTCCCACTCCCTCCACCCCCCACCCCAACATTTCTCTGCTCATTGCAGTCTCATCTGAGAAGACCAGGGACCTGAATGCGCCATTGACTACATACCAAGCACTGATAGGTCAGAACTCATGTGGTACATGGGAACTAGTCCTTTGGGCCCTTTATGATGAATGAAACATTGATATGAGCCCTTGTCCTTGATCTGAACGTTGTGGAGTTTCAGGGTCCAATTGTCCTTGTCGTCAAAGCTTGTGCGGCCTTTATACTTGGGATGAACATTTTGAGGGTTCTCTTTGCCTCTGAATAGCTCATACAGAACCAGCTTATCCTGGTCCTGCCAAAATACTACCAACTCATCCAGGCTTATGTTTTGAGAGTTTGTAAAATGGCATGGCAGTTCTCCAGTCTTGTTGAAATATGCTTGACTCTTCATGGAAGCAGCACCTAAAAAAGGAAAGGTAGAGATTAGGGAAGGAGAAACAAGAAGGAAGGAGAAAAAAACAACTCCGTTTCTCTTTATACAATACCCAGCTGCTATCTTATCAGTAATGATACTGAAGAACTAGGTATTAAACTCTGGAATGTGCCTACATACTGGCATCTGGAGAATGGGACATTTGTCCTCACTCCACTGATAAATAAATATGGGCCTTGTGCAAACTGCACCACCATGAGGCTCAGTTTCCTTATCAGTTTAATGAAGGGGTGGACTAAGTGTTCCAAGAATCTTTCTAGTACTGTGGTTCTGTGAATTTAAATCCCAGACCAGGGAAAAACAGCAGAGTTAGACAATGCATCCACCCATCTGTTAACCTTGCTATAACCTGAATACTGATTCTCTTCACTTCACTTCATTCCATTATTTCTACACCATCACCAAAAGCTCTCCCTTTCCCTCCCCATCCCCTTATTCCTTGCCCCTCTATATGAAAAGATTTCTGGTAATGGTAACAAATTTAATATCCGCCCCCCTCATTATGCCTTACTAGTTGGGTATCACATTGAGTAATATCTTTGAAATTCAAATAGTTCCCTTTATAGAGTTTTCCTCATGAATGCTGTTTCCATGGCCAGCTTGCCCAAGGATGTAAAACAGTTTGGAAATGACACAGTGAACCAAAGCCTCTATTTTCAGTGACCTCTCTAAGCTCTTTCAGGGATCAGAAGGAGAACTGGGCCTTCTGATGGTTGTTTTGGGATTGTGCTGGTCAAAGACCATTTAAGGTACATGAATGAAATGCTGGAAATGAATCATAGATAAGAAGGTGAGGATGTGCTTTTGGAGTATTGGGGAAACCCCAGGTACGAGACACTTGCTTTTCCCAGTATGCATTGCCACTGGAAATTTTTACAACCCCTGGAGGACATGCTGGGAGAGTTCAGAGAAAGGCTTTCACCCCTGAGGACATATTGAAGTTTGTGGAAGGGATGTGTGCCACTTAGCTCCTTAAATGTGTTCAATTACAGGGTTTTGTGGACCTATTCTGGGTTACAGAATTACTTGAGAGTTGGCCAAGAAATTAAGTAGTGGTGGGTGAGAAGTGCAGGGTTAGTGGGAAATGCTGTTTCTTAGTTAATATAAAGTTAAATGCTGCCATGGGGAAAATGTTAGGGTGGGTTTTGAATAAAGCTTCATCATTCCAGACTTCAGTGAAGAGTTGTTGACATTAAGGGGGAAAGAGGAGGTAGGTTGGTGAGAGAGATGAGAGGAGTTCCTTTGAGGTGTGTTTGAGGGCGGTAGGAGAAAGTAAATTGATCTGATCAATGGGTTTCTCTTCTAAGAGGGAGTAGGACAAATAAGAGTGACATGCACTTGGCAAAATTGAACTGTCCACAGAGTGGCCCAGTGAGAACACATAATCAAAAGGGTTGGTGGTCGTTTGAATTCTAAGGGAAGAGGACTCAGGCACCTGTGAGAGTCAGCACCAGTTCACATCACTGCCTATTGCATTGTGTTCACTAGAACCCTGTGAAGCACTTGGCAAATATAAAATGCAGCATATGTACAGGATGTGTTCCCATATTGGAGGGTGGTGGGAAAATTTACCTGAGTACCTGGAACTGTGAAAGGGGAACCTAAGGAAGATTTACTGTATTCAGCAACTGCCTTACAAGGCAATCCTGGGACTCCTGCTGCTTCTTTGCTAAATTCTGAATGATAATGTAAGAGTGCCACCTGCTGTAAAAACTTCTAGCAGCTATATCTCTGGGAAAACTCATTCTGGTTTTAGGGCAGATGACCTAAGGGAGAAACCAAACTCATAGTTGAAAATTCTGCCAGTTAACGGTCAATGTTATGTTATTGCCTACTGGGCCCAGAAATGACTTCACCTTTGGCTTCTTCTCTCTCCTTGATTTATGACTATTTCTCTGCAGAACCTCACAGTATCGTCTCTCCTTCCCATCCACTCTTTCCAATAACAGACCAGTCTAAATTCTCTGACTTGGATCCCCCGTCCCACACATTATACGGGCTTTCCCTTACACCCATCTGACTGTCCCCCTCCTCACCTACCAATCAAACGTGTGGTCTGTGTTCTAAAGGCATGAGCATCACCAGGGGGCTGGTCAGAAATGTGGAATCTCTGCCCCTCCCCCACCACACCTGCTGAGTCAGAATCTGAATTTTAACAATAGCTCAGTTTGAGAAGTTGCAGGAGAGTGTCTCTACCTCTGTCTCCAAAGTAGAACAGAGAAGGTAATGATAGGAAAAATTTGTTCCTATCTGTCCCTCCTCCTTCTCCCCTCACTCTGGGGTGGAAATCACTCTGAGGTCCATTTCGAGTGGAACTGAAAGTATTTCATAATTTGCACTCTATAGTTCCTCACCAACCACTGCCTTCCATGACATCACTCAGAGCTATACATGGTACACATGCTAATTCCTGATGACATGGGGAAGATTTAGCTCATGGGCTATTTTTCCTAAGCAGCTTCAGTGGAGTCGTGTGATGACTCCACATCTTAGGTCACCCAGCTACTGGACTCACTGGGACTCCACTGGTGGGTACCCATTGAGATTCTCTCCCTTGCCCAGGACTTGGGTAATAGAAAAGGTCTGGGTCTAGTTATAACTGGTTGCTATGATGATGTCAGCAGCTAGGCACGCAAGATCCATCTAGACACCTCCCTAATCAGATGGACAAGTTTGTTCCTTAGCAATATACTGTTTGAATGTTACACAAAAACTGTAGTCTTCTAACTTTATGAGATCTCTGACTACACCTGGGACTTCAGTCTTCCCTGGCCACTACCCCAAATGCACGTCTTATACATTCAAGAACCATCTTTTTCTCATGTTACTATGGTTATCTGTACTCATAGATTTTTCTTCTTTTAGTAAACTTCCTTCAAAGCTTTACTAGGTCCTCTGGAAATCTCATTCCATTGTAATAAACTCCTCTGCATCTTCAGCCTCTCCATCAAATGTTTCCCCCAAGGTTATGCTTTCATTGAAATCTGGCCCTACCTAAAGGACACCCCTTGTCCTCAGTCACTGCTTGTTTTAGCATACTTCACAAGGAACTTGAGCAACAACATCCTTCCTGTTTTGAGGTGCCTAGCTCTCTCACTGCTGTTAGCTACTAATCATTTGTCATTACTTCTTTGTTCACTGAGGATTTTGGCAGTAGTTGTAAGGTTTTTCTTTCCAACCAACTATTACTATCCATTTGAGCTACTTCAGCATGGATAAGTTCACCAACAACCTGGCTTCAAAGTTCTTTGGCCTTTTCCATTTCAAAATCTTTATCCACAGGCTATTTCAGCAGCTCCTCTCCCATGACATAACCCTGAACCTTTTCACCAAGGACAGCTCTGCTCCTAAAATCTTAAACCCCAATGTACCTATCTCTGTCCACAAGATATCTTCCTCCGAGATTTGCTCTTTATTACTCCACCAACATTTGTTCTTTTACTTCATCAAGACCTCAGCTCTGTCCAGTTTAGACCCTGTAGCACAGTGCTTTCCGAAAGCCTTCTCTGCAATGATGGAAATGTTCTATATTTGTGCTGACCAGCAGGATAGTCACCAGCCACTGTAGCCATTGCAGAACTCATCCGAAGAACACTTTACTTTTGATCTACATGCCTGTTCTTACAACTAAATGTTTGAGCAATACTGGAGGAAATTATTCAGTTGTTCAGACTGATGATATTATAAATCTGTTCCTGTCCCATTTAATTTGTTCTGTGAGCTAGTTACCCTGCTTACTACCCTCTCCCTTCCTCATAGCAGTTACTTCAACAATTCCCTTTGCTACTGCTTTTCGTTTCTTTTTCTCTTATAGTCAAACTCCCTGAGAGAGTAAGTAGCAATTGCTGCCTCCACCCCTAGCCTCTGTCCCCCACCTCTGTGCCAAAACTTCCCTCTCAAAGGTTGTCATTGACTTCCCACCAGTGCCAAATTCCGAGCTCTTTTCAGACCTCATGTTATTTGACCACTCTGTTGAATGTCACAGTGTTGGCCTATCTCCTTCTGGAAACTCTCTTCCTTCCCATTCTCTGACCTCCTCGTCAGTTTTCTCTGATCGCTCCTTAAATGCTGATTATCTCAAGGGCCTGTTCTTGATCTTCTCCTTACTCTCCACTCTCTCTGGTTTTTCTCTCCTATCCCCATGGATTCAACTGCAAACTCTAAGCTACTAATTCACAGATGCTTATTTCCAGCCAATCACTTTCACTAGAGTTCCAGATATCCATATTCACCTGTCTGCTGGATACTGCTCTTTATATAGCAGCAGGTACTCTCTTCCTCCCCTGTCTTCCATCTCAATGAAAGTTTCCCCCACTCGCTGCTGTCAGTACTTATCTGAACCATCTGTAGAAAATACCCAAGAGAGGGCCTGCACAGATGTGGCTGAGGAGATGTAGAACTATGATAACCAAAGCTGAAATTTAATATAGGTAAGAGAAGTGTGAGGAGACAGCATGAAGCAAAGAACAGGGCAACCAGAGAAAAGGGGTTTTGTATTTATCCAGAGATCTTGGAGATATTATCTTTTAGGTATGACAAAGACTCTTTGCTTGATCAAAATTTATTCAGGCTCCTGATCCACTCCTCTGCCCATCTGTGCACGTCCTTGTAAAACCCAGTTTTAGCAAGAACCCTGCTAAGCACCCAGTTTAACCAGAATCCCCAACCTTGCTACCTGATTATGCTTGAATCTGATCAGGTTCCTTATCCTCCACCATCCCCCAGGGGATGTCTGATTACCCTGGCCTGTCCTTAGCAAGAATCCTGTTAAGTGGGTTTGGGCAGAATCCCTCCTATCCTTGTCTCCCCTTAATAATTTTTCATCCACTGACCGCCCCCCACCCTGCCCCCACCTTTCTCCTTGGCTATAAATTCCCACCTGCCCATGCTA
Organism: Mirounga angustirostris; assembly: GCF_029215605.1. NCBI lineage: Eukaryota > Metazoa > Chordata > Mammalia > Carnivora > Phocidae > Mirounga > Mirounga angustirostris. The sequence goes on along the minus strand of NW_026991709.1, from coordinate 66,222,519 downwards.
TATTTGGAGTTGAGCCAAATATCTCTCCCTCACTGTAAAATCCCTTTGCAGTGGTCCTTACGCCTATCTCAATAGCACCTCCACCCCTTGGATAAAGTCTTCTTTACTGTGCTTTAAGAAGTGTCATCTAATATTTTTTTTCTTTAACAGTAAGATCCTCTGTTGTAGAGGAGGGATGGTTTTTCAGCAGTTTTCATGGCCTACATGATATTTCTGCTAAAACTAGCTTTGCTTTTATTTCAAGCTTAACATGTATCCTATTATCTATATAAATATATAGATAACTCTATATATTTATATATTACACATATCTGTATATATTTTGTAAAATTATAAAAATATACTGTATGTTTTATGAAATATGATCTATTAAAGTTTATGAAGCATCATATAATGTAAAATCATTATATGTTAAAATAAAACAACCCAGCTCCTTCAAAGTACAAGCCATCAGGCTATACTACCCCTAACCCCTCATGGCTGCTGTTGTTCATCTTCCTCCTAGGTGCCCCTTATTCACCGAAGATCTGAGTACCTGGCTTGCTGCATCCAACTTCTCCTGCCTTCTCCTTCACTGACCCTGTCTAGGTGCTTTCAGCTTTATGCACACAGTGTCGAGCCTCTCATTTTCTTGTCCTTTTCCTCTCCAATGGTCTTGTTGTCCACTCTGCCTCAGCCATCTCCTCCTTGGACCAGACCCCAGACCCAGTGCTCCCTCTGTATCTCCCCCAAACTCTCAGTATCAAGCACCTCACCTTATTACCACCACCTCCCATCTTTTCATTTCATTCCTTCTCCTGCCACCACTCCATCAGTTCTTCTGCCTCACTGAGATAGATTATGAATTGGAATATTTTTCACTGGGTCTACAGATACTAACCTTGGCCAAGCTTCCATTACCATTTGACTGGATAATTGCAATTGCCTTCTAATTGCCCACTTTCATCCTTGCCCCAAGTCTGGTTCCTCAAGCCAAAACCATCCTTTAAAATATATCTCAGGTGCCATAATTCTCCTGTTCAGAATTCCCTGATGACTTCCCACCACACTGAAAATTAAATCCAAATCCTTTTCCATCACACTGAGAACTAAATCCAAAATCCTTCCCTGGCCTGCAAGGTCTCATATAATCTGGTCCCTGGTACTTTTCAAACCTCTTTCCCTCACTTACTCAGCTCCAGCCACACTGGCTTCCTTGTCATTCCTCCAAAAGACAGGCATGCTCTATCTCAAGGCCTTTTCTCATATTAATCCCTCTGCCTAGAAGACTCTTCCTCCATACAGTCTCATAGTTATTTCTTCACTTCATATAAGTCTCTCATAAAATGCTACCCCCTCGGGAGATTTCTCTGACCATCCTATTGAAGATAGCATCCTTTCACTCCTTATTCCTTACATTGACTTATTTTTTATCAGAGTACTTATCATGACCTGACATGATGTGGTATGTTGGTTATTGTCTGTTTCTCCTGAGTAATCTAACTTCTAGTTAAAAACCTATGTTGATTTTTTTTAGTCCTGACCCTAGGCAATTACAAAGGTTTTACCTAGCAGGCTTCCTGGGGGAAAACTGTCCTCCCCACACCAGACTTAGTGCACAGCCCATGCACAGCAGTCTCTGACGGGAGTTATAGTCAAAACTCAAGATCTGTAGCCAGTCATGCTCATTCACATATTTACATTCATAGCCCAGGCACCTTCATTCCTAGATATCTTTATCTGAAGCCTCAAGTAGAGGTCTTCTTCCAGGTGCCTCCACTGAGGCCTCCTTATGTTGGGGAGGAGGGAGAGTCTTGAAGACACTTTTCTTCATGATGACTCATTATGTCCACCCCCAGCTCTTCCCCTCATCCTTCTTCCCTACCCCTACCCCAGGGTCCATAACACTGCTGGAGACTTTTGTTCTGGGCTCCCTCAACAATGAGAGGGAACCCCCCCATCTATGCTGATCCTCCTGACCCTTGGTTGACATGCTGTGCAGAGAGAGAAAGAAGTAAAAATGTGGAAGAACAGATTAAGAGTCATGAACAGTTAGTCTGAGAAGCTCTAGAGTTTCTTGAGAAGAGAGTGGAGGGAATGGTAGATAAACAATTGTTGAAGAGATAGATTGTGAATATTCAAATTGAGCAGGACATGAGTGGTCAGATCAAAAGTGAATACCAAGCAAGATAAATGAAAATAAATACCACCTAGAAATATTGTGGTAAAGCTGCTAAACATAAAGCATAAAATATTTTTTCAAACTTACAAGCTCATTCTTTAAAAACTGGAGAAAAAATACCTATAAAACAATGACAATTAGATTTAAGCTCCTTAGCAACCGAAGAAGACAGTGGGGCCATAACTTCTAAATGAAAAAAACACATACATACAAAATAAAGCAAATTACATCTTCAATTCAACGGACTAATGCAATTTCAAAAATTATAAAAGTGAAAATCATTTAGAAACTTTAGAAAATATGTATGAAACAGTGTTGAGTAAAACATATTCAGAAACTTGCATATATATTGTGATCATAACTATGTATAACTATTTTTACTCTCGTCTGTTGTTTTATAGTAAGAACAGAAAAGTGATTTTTAAATGGAGAAAGGTGACCAGGTGATGGGTATTAAGGAGGGCACGTGTTGGGATGACCACTGGGTGTTATACACAGCTAATGATTTGTTGAACACTACAAAAAAAACTTATGATGTACTATATGTTGGCTAACTGAACATAATGAAAAATTAAAAAATAATAAATAAATAAATAAATGGAGAAATGAGTTAAATATTTTTAATAAAGACATTTATAAGAAGAAATGAAAGAAAGTGAAAATGAAACCAAGAATGGGTAAATACTCTTAGAAGGTGTTAAAATTGTTTTCATAGTTTTGAGGTCCTGGAACTTGGCCTGTGGCTTGGCAATATACGAGGGGTCACCTCTGTGGAATAGATCAGCTCTAGAGGTAAAATCTTGCCTTTATAGTAAGGGCTACAAGTGTTTGTTTTTGTTTCCATAAATCTCAACAGTCCTGGGGTAGGGGGGTGGCAAAATCCAGAGTTACATATTCTGGAAATGATATTAAGACCTCTCACAAAGGGAAAAATAAACTACAGTCTGTCAAACTCTTGCTCCTTTTTGAAGGAGTCTATCTACCATTGCAGCCTCTGTATTCCCTATTCAAATGGAGCAAGGCACGAGTCCTCAGAGCAAAAGTGCGTTCATTCTAAGTACCAATCTAAGTACCAAGATAAATGAAAATAAGCCCACACCTAGAAAAAGTCTCTGTTGCCAGTTTCATTCTTGCTTCTAAACAACCCTACACTTATCCTATTCAGTGACTGTCTTCCACTAAACTATCATGGCTGACCGTCCATACTCTTTGGATCTTATTAAGCACTCTACTAGAATGATTAATTACTTTGGGGGGTAAGATACTCCCTACCGGGTAGCATACATGTATTTCAAGAGACCCTGAAACAGTAGCTTACCACGAAGGAGTGACTCCAATAGGAAAACTATTAGGCTTCATGACAATTCTTTGGGAATTTTGGAATTAAGTCTGAATTATCTGTTCACCTCCAGGGGGTGATTTTAGTAACCACTATCAACAGTAGCAGGAAATAGGAGTAAAAGTAACCATATAAACATAATACCCGTGCAGTCATCCACTAGGAACCTGCAAAAATCTGGGGGGAAACAACGGACCTTTCCATAAGATGTGGAATGAGGGTTTGAGCTAATTTTATGTAAATTTTAGAGTGAAGAAAGATTTTCAGTGACACTCTGGGTACATTCATTGAACTCGAGGTATTGGTCAAGAGAAATGGGAAGCACTATGGCCCAGAGAACCCCCAGACTGTAAGAGAATCAAGCTAGAAAGTCATCAAAAGTCAAACTAGAAAGGAATTTCCTTCGCACGTGTGGACTAGTGATTTTCCAAATACCACTCTGGCCCCAACTTGAGAGAGTTACAGAGGTGCTGGGCTAGCAGCAAACAGAACTTGACAGTTAAAGATGCTGCTGCAAGTTGCACTTAGAAATTCCTTTACCTTTATAAATACAAAGCACAAATCGTAACCTAATTCAGCAAAGCCCTCCTGCCCTTTTCAGTCTTAAACTCTCATCCAGTTTTCACCTCAAGGGCAGGGGCAGCAACTATGATGTCTAATTTCCCTGACTGGGGGAGGACACAGAACCTATGGGAGAGAGGAAAAACAGAATTATTTTGCTGCACTGTTTTATCTCTGCCATCAAATAAATTATTCAGCCCTGCATTTTTGCTGCGGATTAACTGGGCCAATTGTGTCTCCTTTCTTCCCTTGGATGCCTGCCTATGGCCAGGTCAGTGCTCACCCGCCCAGTACGCAGAGGGATGTGTCCTGAGAAGAAAGATACAATTCAAGTTGATTCTTTTCCTTCGTTAAAAAAGAATGGTGGGGCGCCTGGGTGGCTCAGTCGGTTAAGCGACTGCCTTCGGCTCAGGTCATGATCCCGGGGTCCTGGGATTGAGTCCCGCATCGGGCTCCCTGCTCGGCGTGGAGCCTGCTTCTCCCTCTCCCACTTCCCCTGCTTGTGTTCCCTCTCTTGCTGTGTCTCTGTCAAATAAATAAATAAAATCTTTTAAAAAAAAAAAAGAATGGTGTCTGTTTTGTTGTTTTTCTTGTTATTGCTGTTTTTAATAGCATGGGAAGTATTGACAATGTGGTATTCTAATCTGGTGTCACCATTTCCTATCTCAGTTTTGAAATTTATACTGCCAAATATATAATCACTGATTCTTTTCCTGCCATAAAACTTAAGCAGTTACCGTTTGAGGAGGTTATTTTTAAGGTTTCAATATTGGTAATTCTCTTTTATGAGGCCGAGAAGTATCCAGGCGGGGTACTTTGAAACTCCAAAGGCAAGGCAAGGGCAAAAGTGACATCTGGACTGAGTTGTGATAGGGCTTCTCAGCTTTATTCTCACTTTCAGTGTGCAGAGTCAGAAAGTTTGGGGGAAAATGGTATCAGACTTTTCTAAAAATTTGTTTCTAGGCCATTTTCCTTCATTTTTTCCTGAGTCAAAAGAGCTAGGCTGGTCACTGCAGTGAGAAAAGTGGGGACCCAAACATTAGGGACAGATGAGGTGCTGGCTGCAGGGAAGGTGATGGACGTGCTCGTGAGGAGCCTGTGAACTTGGCTGAGGCAGAAGTGACACTATCTACCAAAGTTGTTTGGGTCTCCACAGAACAAATCCTACCACTTATGAATAGTTCATGAGCAGGAGTCGGAAGAAGCAGTATAATGTCAAGGTTAAGGGAACAGATGCTGAATCTCCACTGCGTGGGGTGAATCTAAGCTCTGCCACTCCTTAGTTATGCGGATCTTAGACAAATTACTTAACCTCTCTGGGCTTTAGTTTCTACATCTATAAGCAAGGTATTGTGATGTTTAAATAAGTTATCATTTATAAAACACTTAAAACAGTACTTGGCACAAAGTAGGTGATATATTTAAGTATTTGTCAAGTAAATAGAATAGGAAGTAGAATGGGAAGGGCTTTCTGCTGGATAATGTTCTCCAGAGCCCTGTCCTACTCCCTTCCTCACACATACAGTTTGCCTCCCCAAGAGCTACAGTTAGCAGGTTATTGACCCTGGGAAGTAGAAGCTTCTGTTCTGACCTATATTAGTGGAGCGGTCAGTTAGCGCATCTATAGACCTCACACTCATGGACTCAACAAGCTCCAAGGGGCTAAGCAGAAAACAGAAATCACCAAAGGCCTGTCCCAACCAGCATCAATCGGAGGGGGCATCTCTCCCTAGAGCCTTGACTCCTTGCCACACACAGCAGGCATGAGGACGGTGGCCGAGGGCCTGGTGCGTGGCCATCTGGAGGAGGTGAACTTGTGGGCAGGCCAGGCATTCAGGGGCAGCCTGCCTGCTGCCGTGGCCAAGCTCAGGCTCACCGCACCCCCCCACTCCCATGTGCCCCATATCAAGACTGGGATGGCTTCTCTCTCAGTACTGAGGGTGGGGACGATGTGCAGCAGGAAGGGGCAGCGGGAGAGGAGAAACTAAAGGCACCCAGTCACAGGATGTGTGGCAGGAACCTCGGCCAACCCCAGGTTATAGATGAAGAAACTGAAACTCAGAGAGGAGCAGCAAACAGGGAACATAAAAGTTTTGTGAGGCTGACCTTTCTAAAACTTCTTTTTTTGGTGGGGGTGTGTGTGGAGTGCTCGTTAAGAGACAGAATATAGAATTCAAATACAAAATGCCCATGACCACTACAGTGCCATCCAACAGGAGAATGTGATGGAGGGAGAAGTCACAGTGGAAAGACACATGGTCCTAACTGTTGTGGCTAAAATACCATACTTATGAAGACTTTGCCAAAGAATAAGACATGTGACCTCACTGCTAGGGCCCCTAATGGAGGCTCGGAGGGGACTTTGGGAAGGGCTTGTGTACGTGAGAAACCCTGAAGCTCAGCTTCATTCACTTTATGGTGAGTCAGCTGCTGCACCTAGCTGACGGTCACTGAAGTAGGGCCGGGCTTCTTGATCCTCCCAGTAAGCAGGGGCAACTGTGATCTATGGGCCTCGACTAGTAGGGAAGGTGTGGAAAAGGAGAGGACAGTAGGGAATATGGAAACCAATGCTCCCCAGTAGAAGGCTTTTAGAAGCCCATCCGCTGTTTTCTAAAAGCCCAAGAATGTCAGGAATGGGAACAGAGAAGACCAGAGGAAGTATGTGTGGAGCAAAAGAGTTAAGCCTCAGGGGTGTCAGAGCAGGGGCCTTCCCCTAGCTCCCTGGGTGCTGCTGGACAGACCAGTCTACCCTACTTTGTGCATCCAGTACCATGGGAGTAAGATGGCAAAGGGGGAGGATGCACAGAGAGGTGGGGCACCATCCTAGGCTAGACCTGCCATCAGCTGAGATACCTGTTCTCTATCATGATTCTTCTTTCTTCTCCAGGAAAGTCTTTTTTTTTTTTTTTTTTTTATGTGTGGTATTATGCAAAACTGGATAGAAATAAATAAAACCCACCAAGTCTCAGGCCTAGGCTTGCAGTGGCCAGTTCATTGGGAGACATAGAAGGATTCTAGGACTTTATAAAGCCAAAAGGTTCTTACCAGAGAGCAGGAGGGCCATCACAAGGAGAGTGTTACTCAGTCCCATAGTGCTAGAGTTAAAAAAAGAAAAGATAAAACTTGATTAGAAAATGACTAAAAACCAAAACATGACAAGTGGAGCTTGGGATTCACTTAGGCCCATGCGTGTAGCAGAGACCATGCTATGTGTTCACCACGCCATTTCCTTCTCCTTCTAGCTCCACAGATACGCCCTACATCCCAGCCTCCCCTGCAGTTAGGTGGGCCATGTGATTGGGTTCTGGCCAATGGAATTGTGGGCAAAAAAGACTCATGTTACTTCCAGACCTGCCACTAAAGCCTCTCTCTCTTTCCTCCCTCTCCTGTCTTCTTGGATGCAGAGAATTCAGAGGAGTCCAAGGCCCTAGAGGATGGCAAAGCCTCACTATGAAAGGAAGCTGGATTGGTGAACAAATTAATAAAGCAGCTCTTTCTGCCCTAAAGTGATCCATACTGGACGTGACATGAGCAAAACATAAACTAAAAGTGTCAAGCTAATGAAATTTGGGGGATTGTTTATTGGAAGAGCTAGCTTACTTATCTTGACCAAGACAATGGGTATGATGGGACAAATGGAGAGTATTTATGTTTAGAAATCAACTTGCCTTTGGTTTCCCTGTGATTCTCAAACTTTACTGTGCATAAAAATCATTTGGAAGACCATGTTAAAGCCGTTATCTGGGCCTTGTCCACAGAGATTCTGATTTAGTAGACTCGGTGAAACCCATGTCAACAAACTCACAGGTGATGCTGTGCTGCTGGTTTAAGGACCCTACTTTGAGAACATGATGAGTCAAGGAAAACAGCAGGCATTGCTTTATAACGTCTATCCTCTCTTTCTTCCTTTCCCTCCCTTCCCTCCCTCTTCACTCACCCACTTACTCCAACTTAGACCAAAAAGGCTGGAGAGTGGCTTACAGGGAAGCACAGAATAAGGGAGAATGACCAAAAATAGAAACAGCTAAAAAGCAAACCAAATGCAAGAATATAAAGTGGAGCCTGGTATGAGTTCAATGCTAAATGTTTACCGTTTAGAAATCTGCCCACCCTGCATAGTTCAGGTCACAAGTTTGACCTATATCTTTTTAACAGCCAAAGTGAAAATGAAAACCTAATCAGTGAATTAACTTATAGATCTGTCCATTAGGATAAAACAAACCAATGCTCAGGAGAAGATGCACAACAATTTGTGATCCAATAGCAGAAATTTCTTCCTTGGGGGTGATTTGTCTAGAAGTCATTCCTGATCTCTTTGGGCTCTGCTAGATACCCTTCATCTCTACTCCCATAGCACTCGGCACAGGGTTTTGGGCTAAAAGTGTCTGTTAGGTTTCTTCCCTTCTAGACTGTAACCTCTCTTTTTAGTTAAAAAATTTTGAATAGATCATACCTGCACATGGTACTAAATTTAAAAGGTACAGGTGATAAGTCATGGAAAGCAAGTCTTTCTTCCAACCCTGTGCCCTAGCTATCAAGTTTTCCCCCACAGACATGACTGGAGAAACCACTGTTACCTGTTAACAGCTTCTTGATTCTACTTGCAGTTATTTTAGGCAAAACAAAATGAAAAACATAGACCCATATTCTTTTTTCATTTTATTTTTAAACACAAATGGTAGCAATTTATACACAATTTTGCACACATGCCACTACCTTAGAGATTGTTCTGTATCCGCATATGCTGGGTATCTTCATTCTAACAGTTGCATATTCTGTTGTATTCTATTGAGTGACAATAATTTATTTTACCAGCCTCTATCAATGGGCATTTAGCTGTTTCCAATATTCTGCTGCAATGAAAAACCTTGATCATATGCCAAAACACGTATGTGGGAATAAGCTATCTTCCTAGAAGTAGAAATGGCTTGACCAAAGGGTCAAAGGGTAATTGCAATTTTAATTTTCAAAGACATTGAAAAATTGTTCTCCCCTAAGATTATATGTTTACATTCCCCTGCAACAAAACACGAGCACGCCTATTTTCACATAGCTTTTGCAACATAGCATGTTTTCTATCTTGTGATCTTTACCAATAGGTAAAGTTAAAATGACATCTCATTGTAATTTTTAAAAAGTATTTTTCATTGTGATAAAATACACATAACATAAAATTTACCATCTTACTCATTTTTTAAGTGTACAGTGTTATTAAGTACATTGTTGTGCAAGATCACCACCATCCATGTCTGGAACTCTTCATCTTGCAAAACTGAAACTCCTTACTTACTAAACACTAACTCTCTGTTCTCTCCTCCACCCAGGCCCTGGAAACCACCATTCCACCTTCTGTCTCCACGAATTTAAGTACGCTAGCTACCTCTTATAGATGGAATCAATTTGTCTTTTTGTGATTGGCTTATTTCACTTAGCATAATTTATTCGAGGTTCATCCATGTTGTAGCATGTGTCAGAATTTCCTTCATTTTTAAAGCTGAGTAACATCCCCACTGTATATATATGCCACATTTTATTTATCCATTCATCGGTTGATGGATATTTGAGTTGCTTCCACCTTTTGGCTGTTGTGATAATGCTGCTGTGAACATGGATGTACAAATAGCTCTTTGAGGCCCTGCTTTCATTTCTTTTGTGTGTATATCAGAAGTGGAATTGCTGGATCATATGGTAATTCTATTTTTAATTTTTGAGGAACTGAAATACTGTTTTCCACAGCAGCAGCATAATTTTTTAATCCCATTAACAGTGCACAATTGCCCTGTTGCAATTTCTCCACATCTTTGTCAACACCTGTTATTTTTTTCCTTATGGTATCCATCCTAACGGATGTGAGGTGGTACTCACTATAATTTTAAAATGAATTTCTTTTATTATGAGATTGAACATCTTTTCTTTCTTTTTTTTTTTTTTAAAGATTTTATTTATTTTTTAGAGAGCGAGAGAGAAACAGCATGAGAGGGGCAAGGGTCAGAGGGAGAAGCAGGCTCCCCACCGAGCAGGGAGCCCGATGCGGGACTTGATCCCAGGACCCTGGGATCATGACCTGAGCCGAAGGCAGACGCTTAACCATCTGAGCCACCCAGGCGCCCTGAACATCTTTTCAAATGTATGAGATAACCTTTCTTTTCCTTTTTTCTTTTTTTAGAGAGAGGAAGAGAGAGTTGGGGGAGTGGCAGAGGGAGAGGGAGAGAGAGAATCCCAAGCAGGCTCCACGCATAGGGTGGATCCAGACTCAGGCTTGATCTCACAGCCCTTAGATCATGACCTGAGATGAAATCAAAAGCTGGACACTCAACTAACTGAGTCACCTGCGCCCCAAGAGATAACATTTCTTGTTCCATGTACTGTCCATACATTTCTTCTACCTACTTTTAATGTGAGTCTTTGGACTTTTTACAAATTTTTCTTAATTTGTAGGAGCTCTTTAATCTTTAAAAAATTAGTGTTAATTAGTAACTATTTAGAAAGGTAGTGCTTTGTGACAATGAGTTACACATATATTCAGTTGCTGAATCACATAGTAGGTGTTCAGTATATGAACCTCACACTTACTCCTGATTACTCTCTTCCTCCCTTCCAATGATTTCAATAGGTTACAGAGCTTGGGCATTAACTCTTGGGCCAAAGCTGACAGCACTCAGTGGTAGAACCTGGAAAGAGGGTGCTCTATTTGATTCCTGTGCACTTCTTCATACGAAATCACCACCAACATCCTGTTTGTCATAGAATCTGAGGACTGAGAATCCTTGGAGTCTGAACTTCCATTTAATATAGGAATCTCCCATTGTTTGCAAACCCCCAAAATCAGCAAGCTTACCTAACCAAAGATTTGTTTTTCCTTGGGGTGATGTGTTGAACAGGGACACAAAATCAAATTATATTTCACTATAAATTTAACAAATCACCTTTAATTCAAATTATTACATGAATCAGTATGGCCCACGATAGCTTGGACAAATGATCCCTATAATTCATGCACTAGGGAGAAGCACTGGGTATGACAAGGAGATCAATACCATTTTAACTTCTCTATTGGGAAATTCTCTCTTGCCCTGAGCAAGAAACTGCCCCTCTGTGACTTCCTCTCCTTGACATTGGTGTCATTCTCTGGAGCTTCTGACAAAGCCCTTTAAGAATTTGGGGACAGAGATCACATCCCTCCTCAAAACCCTGGCCCCGGCAAGGAGTCTTTCTAGTAAACTTTACTAACATTAATTTAAAGATTGGACACTTTCCTGGGCAACACTTTGGACACTTCATTTGTCAGAGACCCTAATAAAATACGGTGCTAAAATACTTGAGATTGACATGATCCTCTATACCCCATGTGAAGAATTTCTCTCAACTCTAGCCGTGGCATATGTGTGAAGATGGGGACTTGGGTTAGGAAACCAGTTTCTTCAATGTTGTTGGCTCTGAAGAAGAGCAGAAATGTCCCTGTTCCCTCAGGAATGAACTCTCAACCACAACCACGAGTCATTGCTTTCTCCAGAGGGCCTGAGAAGTAGAAACCCTGGCTTTTGAAGGGAGGGAGCAAAAAGGGGAATGGGAGAGGAAAGAACCTAAGAATTTATGGGGGGATTCTCTGAGAAGAGATTTCTGTCAGCTGTGTTCAGAATAAGGTCTGTATGTGGGTGAACTGGCCAAAAACCTAAAGCAAGTGGCCTCCATGTACCTGAAGGTTCACTGCAGAAACCAAAGAGCACCCACCGTACAGCACTTTTCTTTACTATATATGCCTGGCCCATCATAGACCGTGAGTGAGAAGCAGCTGAATGACTACACTCTTATCCCTCACAACAAAGTGGGATTACTTACCCCCACATTACAGGTGAAGAAATGGAGCCTCAGAGAGGTTAAGGAACTTGCCCTAGCCACCCAGTAGTAAATGATAGAGTTGAGGTTTAAACCCACGCAGCTTCATTGTGTTCTTTTTAACACTGGGATCGTTCCTTTAAAAGTTCCAGCCAGTTTCAGACTGGGCTGTGGGAGCAAGGAGAAAGGATTCTGATTCTACCTACTCTACTCTTAAGGTAGCCGGGGAGCAGCACGTCCCAAAGGCCGGGTGTGACAGTGGCTCCTGGGATCGGAGGGCACACTCAAGGGAAAGAGGCTGCGTTGGGGGTAAGAGGAGTCAAAGCATCCCTCCTTATCAGGAGAGTTTCTGTCCTAAGCTTCCATTCATTCCACAAATATTACTTGAGCACCCTGTATGTGCCAGGCAGAGAATGCTCCTCTCCACTCCAGCCCTGGACAGGTTATCAGTCTTCTAGCATGGACCTAGCTCCAGGCACACATTAGTGTGTTTCAGCAAGTCTCAACTAGAAGAACTCTGGGGAAATACATGTAATTCGGGCAGGAAGAGAAGAGGATAAAGAAGGGATCTTTTGTGTGTCAGATCTGAAGGAAACTGTGGGATCTAGTTCAGGCACCAGATGGTATGAAGGGATGTGGGGTGCGGGTGGCCAGTCTGAGGGTGGGACGGGGTGCAGATACTGTGACACAGGAAGGGAGAGAAGAATTCAAGGTAGAAGTTGAGGATCAAGAATTCAAGGTAGATCTGAAACAAATAATACAATATATGTTAAAAAAAAAGAAGAAGAAGAAGATAGCAGGAGGGGAAGAATGAAGGGGGGAAATCGGAGGGGGAGATGAACCATGAGAGATGATGGACTCTGAGAAACAAACTGAGGGTTCTAGAGGGGAGGGGCGTGGGGGGATGGGTTAGCCTGGTGATGGGTATTAAGGAGGGCACGTACTGCATGGAGCACTGGGTGTTATATGCAAACAATGAATCATGGAACACTACATCAAAAACTAATGATGTAATGTATGGTGATTAACATAACAATAGAAAAAGTTTTTAAAAAGAATTCAAGGTAGAAAAAGGGTCCCTGTTTCACAACTTTGTCTAGAATATTAGTGGGGATCAGGGGATCCAGAAAAAGTGCTAAGTTTGCTGGTGTCTTAGGAAAACTGTTCATTGAGACCGGCTCTCATGCAAGCATTTACTGAATTTACTCAGTGACAGGCTTGTTCTACAGGTTGTGGGGGAAATAAGGATGTGTGGGCCTTGCTCCCTCACCCAGTACTAAAAAGAACGCTAGGGTGTACACATATAACTACAATTCAAGCTCTAGGATCAGTGTGGAAGGTGGCAACACATATCTCCTCCTGACACACTTAAGAGTTCTTGCTTTAAGCAAAGCAGGAGATGATGCTACAGCCTCCAAGGAGGGAGGATTAGGTCAGCCTCAGCCCAGGGCTCAGGGCCTTCTGTCAGTTCATCCTGTCACTGGACAAGCCAAGCTTGCTGGGCTGGCATTGTGAGTGAGGAGTGGGAAGACCACAAGGTGCCCGTGGCCTTGGCTTGCCTCTGGTTGACATGCTGCATGAATTACTTCTCAGAGCACCAGAACCTGAAGCTATACTCTTAGAGCAGCCACCATTGCCTTTGAGGTCCTGGGAGGGATAGGATAGTCTTGTTTCCTTTTTTATGAGGTTTCGGAACTACAAAATAATAAGGTTGCTGGGAATGGGATGTATTTGAATTTTAACAAGGCTTCTGACAGGGTGTCTTGTGATATGCTTGAGAGCAATGTGGAGAAATGTGGGATTGGTATTAGTACAGTTAATGGCTGAAAAGCAGTGCCCTAATATCATTCATTCATTCAACAAAGATTTATTGAGCCAGGCATCCTGCTAGGTGCTTGGACTATAATGACGACCAAAACCAGGAACAGCCCCTTGTCACATGGTTGCTTATAGTTTAGTGGAGAAGCAAGATAATCACACAAATAAGTGTAAACTTGTAATGATGACAAGTGCTACAAAGGAGAGGTTCGTGGTATTTTGAATGCCTATTATAGGACTAGTCTAAACTGAGATTTGAAGAATGATGTGATAGATTAAAGATGGACATGTATTCTTTGCTACTCCTCCCATGAAGAGGTATGTCTAATCTCCTCTCCTTAAATCTGGGCTGGCCTCAGAGACTTGTTTGACCAATAGAATGCAGCAGAAAGGATGTTTGGGATTTGAGAGGCTAGATCATAAGAAGCCTTACAGCTTCTATTTTTCTTGGAATACTCTCTTGGGCTCTGAAACATCATGGGAACTACCCTGAGACCACCAGGCCAAAGAGGCCATGTGCAGGCATTTGGGTCAACAGTCCCACCTGAGTCCTGCCTTCCAGCCATTTCTACCAAGCCACCAGGCATAGGAATAAAATCTTCTATCCTCTAGGTCAGAGGTCAGCGAACTACAGCCTGCAGACCAAATCTGGCCACCACCTATTTTTACAAATAAAGTTTTGTTGGAATGCAGCTATACCCATTTATTTAATTATTGTTTATGGCCAGTTTTCCATTACAGTAGTAGAGATGAGTAGCTATGTTAGAAATGATATGGCCTGAAAAGCTGAAAATATTTTCTATATGGCCTGTTATAGAAAAAATGCTGACCCTTGATCTAGGTCAGCACTGTCCAATAGAAATATAATGTAACCACATATGTAATTTGAAAATTTCAAGTAGCCACATTAAAAAATTAAAAAGAAATACATAAAAATTAATTTTAATGATATTTTTTCTTTAATTCAGTATATCTAAAATATTATAATCTCAACATATAATCAATATAAAATTATTAATGGATATTCTGCATTCTTTTTTCTGTATAAAATCTTGTAGGTATTTTACACTTACAGCACTTAAATGAGCTACATTTTAAGTGATCAGTTGCCACATGTGGCTAGTGCCTACTGAATTGGACAGTGCAGCTCTAGACTAGCCCATTCACTAGATTAATACCAACCACAAAGTGACTTCAGTTGATGCCATGAGGAACAGAAAAATCACTCAAAAGCCTGCCCAAATTTCTGGCCCACAACATTGTAAGGCAGAGTAAATATTCACTGTTTGAAGCTGCTAAGTTTGGGAGCAGTTTATTATGCACTAATAGGTAAACAGAACAGATTGAATAAGTGTTATATAGGTGCAAGGGATTGGCTTGGAAGGATTCTAGGCAAAAGGAACAGCAGGTGAAAAGGCACTGAGGCAAGAGGGAGAATGAGGGAAGGTTGATGTGGCTTAAATGACTAGAGGAGTGGGGACACAAACCTGCAGAGGTCAGCAGGGGCCAGACCATACTTATCTTAGGGGTCAGCAAAGGATTTTGGTGTTTATTCTGAATGCAACATGAATTATTGAAGAAATTAGAGGAGTGACATAATGAGTTTTGCATTTTGAAAAGACGACTTGGCTACTGTGTAGCAAATGGATGGTAGGGAAGCCAGAACAGATGCCAGAAGACCAATCGGTTGGCTACTACAGTCATTTAAATGAAAGAAGATAGGGGCGCCTGGGTGGCTCAGTCGTTAAGCGTCTGCCTTCAGCCCAGGTCATGATCCCAGGGTCCTGGGATCGAGCCCCGCATCGGGCTCCCTGCTCCGCGGGAAGTCTGCTTCTCCCTCTCCCACTCCCCCCGCTTGTGTTCCCTCTCTCGCTCTCTGTCAAATAAATAAAATCTTAAAAAATAAATAAATAAATAAATAAATGAAAGAAGATAGTCACTTGGTCTAGGTTGGTAGTAGCAGACATAGAAGTGGATAGGTTCAAGCAATATTTAGGATTATAATCAACAGGATGTGAAGATGAGGATAAGGTATTGATTGATTCATTGATTCATTGATTCATTCATCAACTGAGTGCCAGGAATCACTCTTGTTTAATAGACTAACACAGTGGATGCTACAGGGCTTTTTTACTTTTTCACTTGCACAAATAATGGGAAATTCATTTCTGTAAGTAGAGTAGGATAGCTTAATGGAGTCTAGAATGTCAGATGAGTTTGTATTTAATGTGATCGAACAATGAGAGTTTGGGATTAATGGTTTGGGAGCAGAAAAATTATGTAATGAAAATTTAAAGAAAATAAGCCTGTCCGTGACCTGAGGAAGGAGGTGAGGGCTGGTGTTAGGGTGATCAAGAAAGCCAATATTAAAGTCTCATAGACCTGAGATGAAGAGGCTGAGTCAGCATGCGGAAGTGGGTATGACAAGAAAGAGATGAGCATGAGTGCCACCTTGATGAAAATGTGAACACTTCCTGGTGTCTGATGGACACAGGAGATGATGATTGGCTATGGATGTGTGTCACCCATCTTGAGCTTAACTGAATTCCCCTAGCAGCCATGTCTCTTTCTAACTCAGGCTGGATCATATGTCTGACTTGGTTTCCAACCTCTTTTTGGAGCAAATCCTCTTGGGCCCCCATTTGTGGAGAGTTTTTCATACTTAACACTGCCTTACATTGATTAGCTGTCCTTCCCCTCACCCATTTGGGAGCATGGTGTTTCCACACAGATATGAGGGGAGCAGCATCAAAGATGCATAGGTACAAAGAAGAAATGTCTATGTAGACTCATAAGGAGGAGAGGCTGCTTTTAATCATTCCCGGCTATCGTAGGTAGCTAAGTATTAAAATCAAGAGTCCATTCCCCTCACTCACCCGAAAGAAGGAGCATAACATGTTGAGAGCATTTAGCTTTTCCAGTCTCCTTATAGCACGTCTGTGTACAAGAGAGATGTCCAGTTCTCCTAGTCGTATCTAGAATCAGATCTTTCTGAGTCAAGGAGTATCCCTTTTCCAAAAAGTGCCTATGGGTAAGCATCTTGCGAAATTTACAGGTGAGTCTGTGCACATCTGGTCAAGGGCTCCACCTACCACAAATCAGACCCATAGAACTCACTAAAAGGCATTTATACCAATCCTGGCCCTGTAAGAGGGCCCCTTCCTGTTCTCTCAGAACCAGAATCATGGTCAAAGGGAGAAAGCCAATGTTTCAAGGGCACAATTTGAGGGACGTCCCCTCTCCCCATTCTGTGTACCAACCCTACCTTGGGGCTTGGAATTCCCAAATTACTCATTCCTTGGGTTAAGGCATTTTTGAAAGCCCCTATTAAAATGCAAATGGTAGCCAGAAGGGAGCAATGTTTTTTTTTGTTTTGTTTTTAGCTGTTAAGTTCAAGTTAATTTATCTGAATAAGAAAAGGAACTCAGAATGAAATCATACTCATAAAAAGAAGGAGAATAGTGAATGGGAGCCTTCCTATTCTGATGGGGAGATGGAAAGTGCTGAAGACACGTTTTTCTTCTATACATAATTGAAATGGCGTCTATTTCCCAAACCTCACCCTGAGTGTACTCCAATCTATGGTTCGGAAACAAGTCTCTATATTAGGTTAGAGATGAGGATAAAGGTCCAATAAGGGATTGTGTGCTCAGCCTATAACCCTATCCTTCTGTCCTGTCCCCTAGATATTCTTATTTGCCTGACCAAGAAAGGTGAATTGTCAACATTTGCTTGGACTCTGGATAACTACTCAGGGACCTTCCCACCACCCTCTTTGCTTGTTTCAGACATGTTTTGTTCTTGTTCTATTTCTTCACAGCTTTAGTCTCCTGGTCCAGAGAGCCTTAAACTTACCTCCCACCTCTATCCAATTTTTGAAACATGGTATTTGAATCTTGACTCTCTCCTAAAGAATCTGGCTTGGCTTACCTTTTCACCTTTTATGCTTTTTCCTCTCCCACCTTAACCTCAACTCCATAACATCCAATCCTCATCTCCACCAGGAAGAGACATCTGCTATCCAGGGTTATTAGAGTAACCAAAATATCAAGGTCAAAGACATAGTTATTTTTTTTAATATATTTTATTTATTTATTTGACAGAGAGAGACACAGCGAGAGAGGGAACACAAGCAGGGGGAGTGGGAGAGCGAGAAGCAGGCTCCCCGCCGAGCAGGGAGCCCGATGCGGGGCTCAATCCCAGGACACTGGGACCATGACCTGAGCTGAAGGCAGATGCTTAAACGACTGAGCCATTCAGGCGCCCCCAAAGACATAGTTATTAAACAGTGAGCACAATCACAAGGAGCCATTTCCTTGTCTTCACAGCACTGTTGCCATACAATCATTTTAGTGTGACTATCTAATAGTACTCTTTTCCCACTAGGCTAAATGCTTCAAGAGTACAAGGGCCATGTCTTTTATGCTCCTTGCTAAAAACCCACTACCTGTGACATAGTTAAGCACTCAATAAGTATATTTAGAACACACCAGTGAACGGAGATTTATAAAAGCTTACACACAGGATAGTTCATATAAACAGCATTAATGGTACCCGCAACAGCAAACAGATGAAATAATATAGAACTATGAGTTTGCACACTCAGTTAGACTCATTTAAGTCCAGAGCCTTAGTCCCAAGATTGAGGTTGCCTGTCAGAGGAATAGACGATCTCCTCAGTTATTACAATTTGAGAGGAGTGGGAAGTTCCCTTGGCCAAAATTTTCACCTGTCTCTCCTTAAATAACTATTAGTGGAGGCACTATTTTAAGCCTATTTGCAAATGCAAATATGTTCATGGTATACAGAACACGAGAAACCACTGCCCGGGCTCTTTTTTGACCTAAGACTTGCTTTTCAAATGAACTCTTGGTCTCTGGTGCCAAGAGGAGCCAATATTGTGATGGGGCACTTAGATGGAAAGAAGAAATGGAAAAAAGAGAAAAAAAAAAAAAAAGAGAGCGAGAGAGGGACAGGAAGAGAAAGGCCAAATAAGAAAACAGAGACCACTGCAGAGGCTGTGGGTTTTGCTCCAGTCCTCTGAACTTCTCACTGGCACGAGGGGCTCAGGCAGGGCCAGGATCCTTGGATGGCTTCTCCTGCAGCAGAGCTACTTGGAGACCCCAGCACCCTGAGGCCAAGGGTAGCTGCTGGTTGTTTGGTAAGTGGCACCTTCTGTTTCCTGCCTGTCCTGTCTCTTAGCTCACCAAAGCAGACAGAGGGATCTGGCTGGAAGAGACACGTTTTTGTCATGTCCTACCTCCACCGTAGCAGTCTCAGAATCAAGCCTGATGCTCAAAAGTTTTACGCGTGCACTCCACAACACTTCTTACCCACTCCCTTGCCAGCCGTCAGCCCCACCTCTGAACATCTGCCCCAGACGCAGCTTTATCGAACACCAAGCTCCCCAGGCATACGAGCTTCGTAAGAACATACCTGTCACAAGTGCCCATCCACCGCAGCTCCCAGAGACCAGATGCATAAGCCCAGGGGCATTCCCGAGGAACACAGAAGCAAGGTGCTAAGAATAAACGAAAAGGAGCCTTTGTGAGCTCCCCATAACCTCCTAACACTCCTTGTAGAGAAAGAAATAATGTCAGGGCTGAAGCTAGAACTCAAATGCAGAAAGGGGAACTGACAAGAAAGAAATAGCACCACAGACAGGGGCTGGTTCCAGATAACTTCTGATGGCAGGTGGGCATTTCCACCGATGAAAATGACTACAAATGCACTGGTGGAGAGTGAGTGAATGTAAAGCCCTGAGGAAACTCCCCAAAGACAGCCCAGCCACAAACATGACGAAGGTTGACAGAGATCCAGGAGTGCAACCTCTGAGGCCCAAAGGTAAAGGTTCAGCTCAGTTTAATGAGTGTTTTATTGGGCAGCCACGTACCCCGGACTGTTTCTGGCTTGGCAGATGGTCTGCAACCAAAGAACCCAGAGACTGGGTATATCTCTTCTCACCCCCCACCCCCAAACCATTCATTTGAGTATACCTCCATGGATCCTGTTAGAAGCCAATTAACATACATGGCCCGTTTTTAAATTATCCTAATCTAATCCTAATTTTCCTAATCTAGAATGTTTCTATTACCTTGGCTCCTATTCCTGGAAGTGGGTGGTACTCTCGAGCCCGGGAACAAGTCACAGGCAGAAGAGTGAAAGCTGTGTGAATGCCAAGTGGATTTTCCCAAACCTAGTGCTTCCGCAGGGACAGGCTTCACACATATAATAATCCTGCCCCAAATGTATGGCTTCTTTTTCTAACCCAATTAGGCCCTAAAAAGCCCTCTGCTCAATGGGGGGTAGCGGGGGGGGGGGGGCAATTATGTGCCTCTGAGCCTGCAGCATTTGCACTCAGGAGAGAAGCAGCTGAGCATGCCTCCTCCAGTCTCTTGGAGGCTAGCTGTGCCCTGCAGGGCTGGAGAAATTAAAAGTAACAAAGGGAAAGCTGTTTGTTGTCTGGGTTGAGAAGGAGCACCCAAGCAAGGACCTGTGATGCAGGGGAAGTAGCATAGCATGGGTTTAGACCTGGTCCCCAGGGTCAAATATCGTTTGACCCCTGGGCCCTGAACAAGTTACTAAACATCTCCCCATCTCAGTCTTCTCACGCAGGAAAGGTGACCAGCATCCTTGCTGCATTGTTCTGAAAGACCGATGGGATCTTGCATGTAAATCGCCTGGCACAGAGCATGCCATGCAGCTACCTAGTCTTCATTATTACTTTTCTGTCTTCCTTTCAGACTTTCCAGTTCTTATTTTGACCTTTTTTGACCACAAAGATTATCCTTAACCACTGGAAGGGTGATGCTCATTCTTCCCCAAACTGGCCTGTCAACTCCTTCACCTTCCTTCCAGGGCCTCTCAAAGCCATAGAACTCCTGTGTGGGTCCTGGCCCCTGACTCACAGGGTCTTCACTTCCTCTCAGCCATTCTGTGTGCATACCTTGGAAACGTCATCCTTTATTTGGATAGGCCCCACCTGGGGTTTTCCTCTGGATTTTACAATTGTATATATATTTTTTTTATTTGAAAGGGTCCATTTAGTTTCTTTATTGTAACACATGAAATTACCCATGTATCAGGGCACAGGAGAATTAATCTACAATCCACTCAGTTTTCAAGTTTCCTTCTTTTCCTTGTACTCAGCCGTCCAAATATAAAATAGAATAAATTGGAAAGTCTTGCTGTCAAAATATTTGGAATATTACTTCCCAAACTTCAGTCATTCTAGCTCAAATCTGTATTATTTTTTATACACTTATTTTTCTCTCCACTTACTTTGAGTCAGTTAATCTTAAAAGGAATCTTTATATCAATATGAAAAATTTTAAAAACCAGTATCATTTACCATAAATAAAGGGTGAGTAAAAATAACACCTCACACAGGGCTTTGGAATTACAGAGACCTGGGTTCAAACTCGGGCTCCACCAGTTGATACGTGTGTGTTCTTGGGGAAGTCACTTAACTTCTCTGAACCTTAGTTTCATCACAGAAGTAATCCTAAATATCTCATAAGCTTATTGTGAGGATTTCTTTTTATTATGAGGATTAAATAGGAAGACATATATATGGTGCCTCACACAGATCCTGACATACAGTAGGTTCTTTTAAAAACAGTTGTTTTATTGTTTTCTCTTTTCCATATCTTCTCTCAGCTCCTCGTTTCAGCTCCTGCTTAGAGCAGGGTCCAATGCACTGCAACATCGAATTAATGGGAGATAGGGGGTGAGGTCAGCAGCAGAAATAAAGGATAACATGGTGCCATGGAATTCTCTTACTCTGTGACTTCATTAGCATTGCAGGGTTGTCTAAGGGACCTCAGAAGTCATCCCTGTCTCTCACTGTGAATGAAGGACCCTTCCGATATTATCTCTAGTAGATCGATATCCAGCCTTTGCTTTCTCACTTATGTTGGAAAACTCACTACCTGATAAGACAGTTATAAGAGAAAGGTCTTCTTTATAATAATCCCACATCTCCTACCTCTCCCTCCCCAGCCCTGTAAGTACCATCTAGTTGTTCCTGTCCTGTTTTCTAAGACTACTGGTATATGTATTTTTAACCCGTTTACACAGACCCTTCCAAATAGTTGAAAGCAGATATAAATTTCCTTAATAGTCTCTTTTCTCAGCTAAATAGTATCAGTGTCCTCAACTCTTCCTCATATGACGTGGTCTCTAGAACCCTAATCAACTTGTGATTCTCCCACTGGCACCTGACTCCCTGAATTTATCAATATACCTCTTTGCAGAGAGGGCTCATGGAATGGAACTGACAGTGATAAGATCACTTTCATTAATGAGTCAGAGATCACATAAGCCCATAAACAGTTGTATTGGACTGGCTGACCATGATTTTTTTTCAAATGTCATGTCAGATCACCACCTCCTGGCCCCATCTTATTTGTGTGTCAGTGTTCAGCCAATCAGAATTACTCTGAATCCCATATATGCCTTTCATTGTATTAGTCATCCCACCAAGCCTTGTGCCACTCAAAAATTTGATAAGGAAGCCTTACCCAAGGGTCATCAGAGCCAGGGATGGATGGGGTTCAGTAGTGATGGTGGTCAACAGTATCAAATGCTGAGATGAGTTTAAGCAAAATGAAGAAGATCAGTTCCTTGTGTTTAGTAAGGAGGAAGTTACTAGTAACCCCAGAAAGCTGCTTTCTGTGTGGGGCTGCTTCCTCCGTGTCTCACTCCCAGATGTTCTCATGTCTGAGGAGGCCAAGGCTACAAGAAAAAGCAGCAGGAAGGTAGTGGCCATGGATGGTAGCTGGGTCAGGGAAATAGATACCTTCCTGATGTTCTTGCTCAACTGTGCCCAAGAGATATTCCTCTGGGATCCACATAGCTAGGATCTACTCTGGGGGTGGGAAAGGGCAGAGCTAAAAATTTGTGGGCATTTGGAAAGATCAAACACCCAAATTTTCCAATTCCAGCCATATATTTGTTTGCTATACGTAAATGGCTTCCTGTGGTCACTGGTCAAGAGGCAATCTAAAAATATCCTAGGTTATGGTGGTTCCAGTATAGAACAAGATGGATTCCACAAGTAATTGTAGCAGCATTATTTATTGAAATGTTAGCGTTTGTTTTCTGAGATTTCTTTTTTTCAAGATTTTATTTATTTATTTGAGAGAAAGAGAGAGAGAGAATAAGCAGGGGGAGGAACAGAGGGAGAAGAAGAAGCAGGCTCCCTGTTAAGCAAGGAGCCCGACCTGGGGCTTGATCCCAGGACCCTGGGATCATGACCTGAGCCGAAGGCAGACACTTAACAGACTGAGCCACCCAGGCGCCCCTGTTTTCTGAAATTTACTGACACATAATTTTTTTGCAGTGGAGAAAGCAGAAGAGACCTAAAGTCAAGGCACTTTTGGACTTTGGTGAAAGCCCATGGAAGAGATACAGGTGTCCTAGAGAGGAAGAGAAAAGAGAGTGCTTTTGAGATGCAAGAGGAAGGAAGGGCAGAGATGTTTGGGTCCTGTGAGCAGTGGGATCCAAGCACCCCCTTCTCAGTGCTCCCAAGGGGATAAAAGCTTTGGGAGGGATGGCAGTGCACTTGGCTCATGGGCCTCAGTTGATAACCTCATTCCCCACTGTGGCCTGGGGGCAGAGAGCTGCCAGACTTCACAGACTACCATGGTTCAGATAGTAAGGTTGCCAATGGCAACCAAGACAGACTTAGGATTTAAAGCCCTTCCTCAATTTCTAGGCATCAGGTGAGCTTCCTGAATTCTGGCTGGGCTGCAGGAAGGGAGGGGCGCCCCTGTATGATCAAGATGGAATCTCTCATCCAACTGGCAGAATGGGTCTCACAGGTGAGATTAGATTGAAATAAAGGAAATATGCAAAGTGATTATCTCTTCCATACTTGGATTCATGGAAAGAAATTCAGACCCTACGCATAGTTCCTAAACTGTTTTGAGTTTAGCAGTCATGCAGCTCAGGGTGGTTCTGTTCTTGTTCTTAGCCCTGCTGCACAAACTCTCGTAGTACAGGAGAGCCAGCCACCACTCCCAGGACCTGCCTCTTCCCTTTTAACAAAACTCGTTCGGGTTAACAGACAGGGTTCCCTGATACCTCTTGATGAGAGAGTGTAAAACGTTTGCTGTAAATTTTTTCTTTTACTGCTGTTGTAAAATGTATTTCTAAAACCCTTCCTCCTGAAAGCATAAACACAGTAACTAATGAGAAAATGAAAAGATAAGCCAGAAAGTGGAAAAAAACATTCTTGCAAAACACATACCTGATAAAGGACTATACATAGAACTCTTCAAACTCAAGAAAAAGAACAACTTAGTCTAAAAATGGGCAAAAGATCTGATCATACACCTTACCAAAGAAGATACACAGATGGAAGATAAGCATATTAAAAGATGTTCAGTATCATATGTCATTAGGGAATTGCTAATTAAAACAATAATGGGCTACTACCACTCACCTATGAGAATGGCTAAAAAAAGAAAAAAACAAAAAAAAACAAAACCCTGACAATACCAAATGCTGACAGGGATGTGGAACAATGGGAACTCTCATTCCTTGCTGGTGGGAATGCAAAATATTATAGGCACTTTGGAACTCATCGTGGCAGTTTCTTACAACACTTAACATAAGCCTACCGTGTTATCTATCAGTCAGACTCATAGGTATTTACTCAAATGAGTTGAAAACTTATGTCCACACAAAAACCTGTATACGAATATTTATAGCAGCTTTATTCATAACTGCCCCAAACTGGAAGCAACTAAGATGCCTTTCAGTAATGAATGGATAGACAAACTGTGGTGCATCCATAGAATGGAATATTATTCAGTGATAAATAGAGATGAGCTATCAAGCCATGAAAAGACATGGACAAATTTTAAATCCATATTGTTTAATGAAAGAAGCCAACCTCAAAAGGCTACCTGCTGTATACTTCCAACTAGATGACGTTCTGGAAAAGGCAAAACCATTGAGACAGGGAAAAGATCAGTGGCTGCCAAGGAATGTGAGGAGTGATGTGTAGCGGAGCACAGGGGATTTTTAGGGCAGTAAAACTTTCTGTATGATACTGTAATGGTGAATATGTGTTTTAATTTGTCAAAGCCCACAGAACTGTAGAACCCAAAGAGGGGCACTTAATGTAAGTATGAGTTTTAATTAACAATATTTGTTCATTAATTGTAACAAATATACCACACTAATGCAAGATCATAATAATAGGGGAAGCTGTGTGCAGGGGAGAGGGTATATGTAATTCTCTGTACTGTCTGCTCAATTTTTCTGTAAATCTAAAACTGTTCTAAAAATAAAGTCTATTAATTAAACACAAACACACATACACACACACTAACCACATGTACCAATTCCTGGTAAAGCAACAAGTTAATAACGTGGTATTTTAGAGGGCTTCTACACCAGTGGGTAAGAAAATTAGCATCAATTTCACAGCCCACTGTTCACTTCTCCATGTTGCACACTTGTAATCAAATACCATATATAAAACATTGCTGCAAAACATCTCTAGTTTTGTACTTCTGCCCTCTATTTTGACATTTTCTGCATCTTTCTGGCACAGAATCATACGTTTTTATGTTTTTATATCAGTTCCTTAGGTACGTTAAAAAGTCCCCATTGTTTTCTAAGGGCCAGATCAATAAAAAATAGCTTTCAGTTCCATGTTTCTGGAGGAACATTCTTAGAAACGTAGTAAGTTTCTTTTTTCTTTGAGGGGGAGATACAGTGTTGGCCTACATTTAAAAGCAATTTTATACAGTTAAGCACTAGAGGTTGAGTCTTCTCAACCTTCTTTTTTAAGGCAAAGTTTGGCAGCCTCTGTATTTACATCCTTGAACAGGGGTCACCAAGGTAGGGAGAGACCCTCACTCTTAGAACCTCTAGCACCGGCCCCTCTCTAGTCCTGGGCTGGTGTCCCTAGCTGCCCTGGGGTGTCTTATTTCATTCACTTTCTCGTGATGCAAATTCACACCCATCATTCATGCGTGCTAAGAAAGAGGGAACATGTATTGTTTCTTAATGTAAATTCAATCAACTTCTGAGCACAGAAACTAGGACTCAGTGACACATTTTTGCCTAGATGGCCTCTAAGGAGAATCAGAAAGGCAAGGGACACTAACAGCTATTTACCAGATTCTATCAAGTGAATGCAAAAGATCCTTGTCTGCACTTTCTCTCAAAACCAAATGGTGGCTTAATAAAACATATCCGAACTTCAGCAACAAGGTACATTTATCCCGACTGAAGATAACATTAGCATGTAGTAAAAGGTAGGGTAAGGAAAAGTTGTCAAAAGGCAAGTATCAGGATGCGCACATTTTATTTTTTATTTATTTATTATTTTTTAAAGATTTTATTTATTTATTTGACAGGGAGATACATAGCGAGAGAGGGAACACAAGCAGGGGGAGTGGGAGAGGGAGAAGCAGGCTCCCCGCCGAGCAGGAAGCCCAATGCGGGGCTCCATCCCAGGACCCTGGGATCATGACCTGAGCCGAAGGCAGATGCTGAACGACTGAGCCACCCAGGAGCCCCAGGATGTGCACATTTTAGAAAAAGAAGTACTGTTGTGCCTGGGGTGGGTGTGACCTTTAAATGAACTGTTACTTTAGCAGTATGAGCAAGTGGGGAAGATGAAGAATGTGGCATGACGCAGAACTCAGGCTAAAGACAGCAACCTTGGTGGCAGGTAAGGAGCCAGCCATCCCAAACCCAGGCTCTGAGAAGGGTGAGGGATTTGGTGGAGACACGGCAGAGTGGGGTAGAGATGTGCGGTGGGGCACCCAGTATCGGAAGTTTCTGGGAAGTGTGATATCTACAGTGTGGTGGGTGGAGACTCTTCATTGTTTCTCCCTGTGGAACAAGGCCCATCACTGGCGGATAGGCCCCAGGGGCCAATGAGGAACTGGACCACAGATCAGGAAACAAGCCAAGCTGGAGAAGAACCACAGCTTGGGGAACTGAGGGACTCACAACTCACCCCCTGGACACTAGAGATCAGAATTATGGTAGCAAGACCACATCCAGTGCATGCCTCCCACCGGGCCTGCCTGCTATGTGCACAAACACATCATAAAAGGGACTGGGCAGAGCTTCAAGGTGGTTCCAGGGTGTCCATGGGGTCCGGTAATAACTATAGACTCTCGTGACAAACAAATACACGTATTTTATGCTTCACCTTTGCTTCTACCCATGTTTGTATCTGAACGGTATTTCCCATTTTCCAATAATCCTTTAAAATCCACTGATATAATTGCACCACTTGGAATTTCTACTTTTTAATTTGCCCTCATCCCTTCAATAAATGCTTCACCTGAATTGAGCATAAGCCTTGGGTTGGTCCTAGGATACAAGATGAGCAAAAGCAGAGGGTCCCTGCTCTGCCAGAGCCTGCAGGTGAGTGCAGGAGACCTAGACCAATCTAACAATGTCAAGGGACCCGCCACCGAATGATTTTCAACATGAAAACTTCAGTTACGTAGGATGTCCTAATGATTAAATAACTTCTTAAGAGCATGTGGTAGATTCTAAATAGGTTGTATAGGTCACAGTTAAGAAAAAGGGATAGGCTTCTCTAAGAAATATTGGTTCTTCTTCAGTTCATATTTTAAATGGTCACTGTGTCTGCATGACCATCAGTCATGGATGGCACAGTAAAGAACTAAAGTGATACTAAAGTGATACTTCTAATTTAATAATTCTATATTCTAGCTATCTAGTAATGTTTACAATACAATCATAGACTCTCAGAACTTCCAAGAGTTTACACAAAAGATGGCCTATTAGTTAACCAGTAACAAAACGATGTAAAATCTTTCCAAGACAAAGGAAACACATACAGCAGCAAGTTTAAAAATTGATACCAATAAACTACCAACATCAGTGATGGTGGAATTCAACAAAGTAAACATATGATTCCAAATGTATTATCCTTTCAATCTTTAGTGTTACCTGGGAACATTAAACCCAAATTCAGAAGAATGTGATCTTTGAATTCAAAGTGGCCCATTTGCTTACACATTCTGAGAAACTGTCACCTCTTTCACACAGCATCTGACATTTGCCATTTCCTTTAAATCTTAGTTAGAAGAAATTAAATGAGGTAGTATTCTAAATGTAAAAGTGGCTCGAAGAATCCGGTCCATATGCTTTTTCCTATTTGTGCAGAGGAGGGAATATAATACATAACAAAACTAACACATTTTAACAAATGGCAGCATATTTCAAATTTAGGGAAGCATGCCCTGTGAAAGCACCTTTTTATGCAAAATATTTATATAAGAGCATAAATAAAATGTGCTCTGCAAAGTAAAATAAAATATATTGGGGCATATAGAACACAGCCAATATGACTAAGCTTGTAAAAACCAAACCAAACCAAACCAAAAACCACTGGATTTTTTAAAGCTTCCATTTCACAACAGGGTTGAGGGAGGCGGCATTGCACGCTCAAAGGCTCACTTCCCTGCGGCATCTCCATAACCAAAAGCAATGCATGTAAGACTTCTGGGAACCCTTAAAATATGCATTTATCAACCTGGATTTGCAATTTTCAAGTTGATGGTGCAGAACCATTGAGATGTAATTTTGCAGTGCCCTTCACATGCTATTGTCTGGAAGATTCACCACCACACAGACACGTTGCTACTTGGAAAAATTTTCCAGTAAAACAAGATGTTGCTCTTCCTACTCTTCAGCCATGTGAGTAAAGGACAGCTTCTTTTGAAAAGTGCCTTAAATAGCTTTCCTCAAATCTGGTTTAAGATGGAAAATAATCTCAAATAAGCCTTGTACTGGTTGGCTACAGTTTTAATGTGAGGAGTTGGAATTCTTAAGAAGGACAGCATTTGTAAACCAATCTTTGCGATTCACGTATTGGAAACAAAATATTGTACTTGTCATCATACTTGAGTTGCATTTTCACTGTGCATGGCCTATTTGCATACAAACAAAAGAGATTATTTTTACAAGAGGTTTTCTGTGTTTTTGTTTTCGTCCTTTGGGATGACTGTGGTAAATAAGGGAGCAAGCCTTTTTCATACCTTGGATTTCACACATTGTGTTTATGCCATCCTCTACTTCCTCTTCCTCACCACCCACTTCCAATTCTTTGGTGGCCAATTTTGGGGTCTCTGTCACCTGTTGTCTGGAGTACTGCAATAACCTCCTGGCTGTTTCCCTTTCACTATCCTTTACCCCATCATTACCCTTCACCAAAAGCAATCTGATTATGAAACTTCCTTGCTTTGAAGACTTGCTCCCTTTTCTCTCATGGGCTAGTGGTCATAATTCTTAGGAAGACACACAAAGCTCTTCACAGCCTGAATCCAACTTTTCTCTTGCTTTTATCAGTCAACCCACATAACTTACCTTCTAGTCACACTTGAACTGTTTCACTGTCCTGACCTTTCAGGACTTTTTGTGTTCTTTGCCTTTGCAGAAGCTATTCCTTCTGCCTGGGATGCCTTTCTTGCCTTTTCTGTATGCAAAATTCCCCTGTTCCTTTGAGATCCAGATCACTCCACAGTTCACAGTTGGAAACTTCCCTGCCATCCTTCCCTCCTTTTTCACCATATCTGTATCTTCCTCCTGCCAAATCACATAATTTATTCTTTCATTATAACAGTTCCCTCCTCGTGTTAAAATTTCACTGCTCATATGGATGTCCTGTCCTGACTTCCACAAGGGCAGGGAACATGTTTAATTCCTTCTGCATTCCTGATACTTAGTGCAGGTCCAGTAAACATTATTAAAGTTAATATCTGTTAACCGATCACTTATAAGCTAGCTATTCTGCTGAGTACTTTAAGTGCATTACTTCATTTAATCTATATAATAAATGTACAAAGATTTACAATAGGGAAACTGAGTTTCAGAGAAGTTAGGCCACTTGCCTAGGGACACACAGCTGGTGATCTCAAGGTTTTAGCAAGATGCAGAATTGAATCTGTTTTCATTTCTAGCTGATAATGCTATATGACTATGATTAGAATGTCAGTGTACTTTTTTGGTGCGGTTTTGGCTCTTTTTATGTAAGTCTCTCCACTCTACCTTTTACTAATTTTGCAACCTTGAGTAAGTTACTAAACCTCTCTAAACCTCAATTTCCTCATTTTTTTTCAATGGGGAAAATAATACCTAATTTATATGGTTATTGTAAAGATTCAGGGACAACACCTATATAAGCTTCCCAGCCCCCATGCTGCTCATCACAGCAATCACTTATTCCTTCCTGCTCTCAGTCATGTACTTCATATTCCTCCATTCACTCACTTAATCCTTACCCTCTGAAAACTGAAAACTATTGAACCTTCTAACAGATGAAGAAACAGGCTTTAGAGAAGCAAGTAACCTGCCCAAAGTTCCTTTAATCCAAGGAAATGTTTTTCCTCAGGTCCCCCAGAACTAAATAGGACGCTCAGATCAATACCTAAGTGGTGTACAAAGGGATTCCCCCGCCCGTATGTGTGAAAACACAACTAGAGGCATTACAGAGACCGAGTTTGCATTTGTTTTCTAACTTTTTTTTTCCCGGACAACCATGAACACTTGACAAGTCAGAGAATTCTCTTGAAAACAGAATCTTGGGTGAGCCACTGCATGGACAAATTAACTATTCCACTCCCTGCTGTCTAAATTCTCCATGTCCCTCAAATTTCCACCTCTCCACTGAGCCCTCACTCAAGTTCCCCTCTCTCTACCAATCCACTTCCTTCCAACCCCCAAGCAAAGATCTTGGGACCACTTCCAGCCCAGTCAGAAGGGAAGAGGTAATGCTCTCTGCCTTAGGATCTGGTGCCCTGGGGGAAGTGCCTTGCTGGGTTCACATTCTCAAAACCCCTAGCTTCTGTAATTCCCAGCTTTCACCTGTCTTATTCCATTTGGTTATTCCTTCCCACCTGCTGATGCTTCACTATCTAGGCCAAGGCTTTTAGACTCAAGGGCCTGCAGGGTCCTGGCAGGTAATGAAAATCA
Source organism: Mirounga angustirostris (assembly GCF_029215605.1). Taxonomy (NCBI): domain Eukaryota; kingdom Metazoa; phylum Chordata; class Mammalia; order Carnivora; family Phocidae; genus Mirounga; species Mirounga angustirostris. Next base: position 66,191,824 of record NW_026991709.1, on the reverse strand, counting down.
ATGAGCAAAGTAGGCCACATAGGAGGAGAACTTATACTCCACTGGAAGTTGAGCAGCCTCTTCCAGATTCACCAGTTGTTACCATATGGGAATGTGGGCCCAGCGTTACTGGGTATTCTGATTTACGTGAATTCTCCAGATTTTTTAAGTATTGGTAACTAATTATAATTTAAGGGTTTTTTTAATTTTTAATTTTTATTTTTAAAATTAATTTATTTTTTATTATGTTCAATTAGCCAACATATAGTACATCATTAGTTTTTGATATAGTGTTCAACGATTCATTAGTTGTGTGTTAACACCCAGTGCTCCTCACCACCCATGCCCTCCTTAATACCCATCACCCAGTTACTCCGCCCCCCCATCCCCCTTACTTCTGTAACCCTCAGTTTGGTTCCCAGAGTCCAGAGTCTCTCATGGTTTGTCTCCCTCTCTGATTTCTTTCCATTCAGTTTTCCCTCCCTTCCCCTGTGGTCCTCCATGCTATTTCTTATGTTCCACACATGAGTGAAACCATATGATAATTTTCCCTGCTTGACTTATTTCATGTAGCATAATTCCCCCCAGTTCCATCCATGTTGATGTAAATGGCGGGTATTCATCCTTTCTGATGGCTGAATAATAATTTTTAAAGATTACAATCTATGTGTGTACTATTTTTGGCCTACCAACCTTTAGTTTTCAACCTCTGCCCTAGGACCATTGCTCCCTAATTCTTCGCTTTATCACTCGGTTGCCAGAGCTTATTTTGGACCCTGACACCACACAGCTCTCTCTTTCCACCCACAGGTCTGTCTGGCTGCTAAGAGTAATCTCATCCTCCCCTGATCTCCCATAATATATGGTCTCATAATGCTTGCTCAGAGCTTTGGTCTAGAATGAGACTGGGATCTGGAATCCTGGCTCTGTATCAGCTATGTGACCTGGACAAGTTATTTAACATCTCTAAGATTTAGTTTTCACTTGCGGAAAATGGGGGATAATAATATTATCTACCTCCTGGAGTCGTAAGGGTTAAATGAAATAATATATGATGTGATATAGTATGCCATAATGCCTTCCACGTGGTAAGAAGTGTTAGCTATGGTGAGACCTTCTCCCTTAGCAGCTGCCAAGTAGGATCTTTATCGGATTCGTCTTCATTTTCTCAACATTAAATAAAACTTTATTGAATAAGTGAATAAGCTAATAGTCTTAGCTCCCTTTTTTCTAGCCCTGATTCACTGCAGCCTGGAATGCGATATATTCTTAAACCACCCCATCCACAGTGATCTCACTCTCCTCTGAACCTCTGTTACACTAACAGAGGTCAGAGGTCAAAACTGGTGGCCTGAGCCAAACCTGCCCCTCTAGACACTGAGGCATTACATAAAAATCAGGAGATTTCACCTGTAAGTCCACCTTCCTAACTTCTCTCAAAAAGTAAGATTAGGTTGTACTGGACCACACTCCTGCACAAAAGACAACAGAGTGGTGACCAGAAGCTTTGCTCAACATGGGGCTCATTTGCTTGTGTAATGAAGTTTCCACCATTCATGCACCATGAGGGTATAATAAACTATAGGCCTGCATCACACTTCTGTCATCTGAGGGTCTCTGTGGGCATTCTATGTTTGCCACTCCTGACTTAGAAACTGTACCTCACCACTAGACGGCTTTTTAACTAGATTTCATCCTGCTTAGCAGAACGATATAAATTCACTGTAGATTTAGCAAGTTCAAAGAAAAAAAAAAACCTATTTCTGTAATCCCACCAATCTAGAGGTAACAACTATGACTGTTTTTACATACTTGCTTGCTATGTTGTTTCTATGCATTATTTTCCTTATAATTCCACGGGCTTATGATTCCTTCTGTCATTAAAAAGTCATCAACACACACACAAACACACACACACATCATCAACTTCATTTTAATTTACTTAACTATTAACCTACTATGAAAAATTTAGGTTGATTCTTATTTTTCATTATATTAAATAATGCTATAATAAACATTTTCGTACACAAATCTTTTCCATGTCTCTTATTATTTATCTGTATTCTTAAAGGTGAAATTATTACAGAAGAGGAATAAGCATTTTTATGATAAACAAAAGTGGTAGTTTAAAAATCTTCTAGAATTAGAAGTGCAAATTTGAATACGTTACCCATGATGACTAATAAGCAAACAAGTCTATAAATTCAGAGCAGACATTAGCAGATGTAACATATTTGAGTCCAGAAGGCGAAAACAGGGCTTTCATAGCTTCGTGAAGACATACATAATTACCAACTATAGGACAGGATTTTATTTTAATGTTTTTGACATCCTACCTTACATAAAATATATTTTATGTGGCTTTGTTGTTTGGCTTTCACCTTTTTCACCTGCATTGAGCCTGCCCTTCTCTTATCTATAATTAGAGGTTTACTATAGTGACTTCTGGGTTTTAAGTAAGAATCCATTTGCTAGAACTGAATCAGAAAACGCAGAGCTAAAGAAATTTAGGACAATTTAAAATATAGAAAACAATAGATTTAAAGAAAAGAATGTGAAGCCTGAAATACTTTATTTCCATGAGACTTCACATCCACTATAAATTTCTATAAGCCTCATGGCACTGGTAAGTACCCATTCCCACACTTTTCAGATGAAGGCACTAAAGTTCAGGGGTCGAGGTAGCTTCCCCAAGGTGACACTGCTGGTAAACAGAGAACTACTCGTTAACTACTTATTCTTTGACACCAGCCGGACTGACTCAAAACTCTGGCACTTAGCCAAGGCATACTGCCTACGGACAAATGGAAAGCAGCTACGTGGAACCTTGCACACTTCACTGTTACTTTTTAAAAATCATCATATTTGATATATTTACCTTGAGAAATCATGTTACTCATTTTGGCATATTTCTAATGTGTAGCCAAGAACAAAGGTGCTGAATGAACTGAAAAATTATTAAGAATAGAGAAATAGGCAGTTGGCCAGAATAGGTGTTTTTAAGCATTTTTAAGTTTCTTATAGTTGGCAAATTGCTTTCCAGAAAGGTTAGAGTCATTCATAATCCCACAATCAATAGTATATGAAAGCACCATTCTTCTTGTGCACTCATTATCATTGTTATTATTATCAGAGAGAGAAAGAAAGAGAGAGTGAACAGGGGAGGGGCAGAGGCAGAGAGAGAATCCTAAGTAGGGTGTGGAGCCCGACACAGGGCTCTTACAACCCTGAGATCATGTCTTGAGCCGAAGTCAATTAAGTGACTGAGCCTCCCAGGTACCCCCTCATCAGCATTATTATCTCCACCCCAACAAAATATAAATTGTTAATTTGATAAATAAAAATATTCATTGGTGTTTGCATTAGTGTTTCTTTAATATTTAGTGAAGATGAACATTTTGGGTTTCTTTAAATTACTTTTTTAAATTGTTTTTAATTTTATTTCAAGTATTGTTAATATACAGTGTTATATTAGTTTCAGGTGTACAATATAATGATTCAACAATTCTATACATTACTCAGTGCTTATAAGTGTACTCTTTAATCTCCATCACCTGTTTCACCCATCTCCCCCTCTCATCTCCCCTCTGGTAACTATCAGCTTGTTCTCTGAGTTAAGAATCTGTTTCTTGGTTTGTCTCTCTCTTTTTTCCCGTTGCTTGTTTGTTTTGTTCCTTAAATCCCACATATGAATGACATCCCATGGAATTTATCTTTCTCTGACTTATTGCACTCAGCATAATACTCTCTAGCTCCATCCATGTTGTTGCAAATGGCAAGATTTAATTCTTTTTTATGGCTGAGTAATAGTCCATTGAATACATATTTTCTTTATCCACATCTTATCTATTCATCTATTGATGGACACTTGGGCTGCTTCCATAATTTGGCTATTGCGAATAATGCTGCAATAAACAGGGGTGTGTGTATCCCTTTGAATTAGTGTTTTTATATTTTGGAGGTAAGTACCCAGTCGTGCGATTACTGGATCATAGGGAGGTTCCATTTTTAACTCTTTGAGGAACTTCCGTACTGTTTTCTACAGTGCTGTACTAGTTTGCATTCCTACTAAACAGTGCACAAGCGTTCCTTTTTCTCCACATTTTTGCTAACACTTGTTTCTTGTGTTTTTGATTGTAGCCATCTGACAGGTGTGAGGTGATATCTCATTGTAGTTTTGATTTGCATTTCCCCAATAAAGAGTGACATTGAGCATCTTTTCATGTGTCTGTTGGTCATTTGTACGTCTTTTGAGAAACGTCTGTTCATGTCTTCTGCCCATTTTTTTAATTGGATTATTTGTTTTTTGGGTGTTGAGTTGTATCTTTAAATTACTTTTTAAATGTTTTATTTTGAATTAATTTAAGTTGCCAATAAAGTTGAAAAGAAATGTATAAGGAGGTCTTATGTACCCTTCACCCACCTCCCCCCAATGGTAACGTCTTGTATAAGTGCGGTACAACAGTTAAAAACCAGGAAATGGACACTGGTGTAATCCACAGAGTTTATTTAGATTTCACCAGTTTTATGTTTTATGTAGTTCTATGCAATTTTATCACATGTGTAAATTCATGTAACAATTGTCATTCATGTAATAAGGAAATATTTCATCACCACAAGGCTCCCCTGTGCTAACCCTTTGTAGCTGCACCTCCTTTCTCCAGCACCCATGGCTAAACCACCGATCTGCTTTCTTGTCTTTATGATTTTGTTATTTCAAGAATGACATATAAATGGAATCATATGATATGTAACATTTTGGGATTGGCATTTTCACTTTGCATAATTCTCTGGAGATTCATCCAAGTTTTTGTGTATATCGGTAGTTCCTTCCTTTTATTGCTGAGTAGTGTTCCATGGTACATATATACCACAGTTTGTTTAACCATTCACTCAGTGATGGATATTTTTCCCCCCAGTTTTTGACTATTATGAATAAGTCTGGTATGAATATTCATGTCGTGGTTTTGTGTGAACATAGGTTTTTTATTTCTCTGGGATAAATGCCCGAGACTGCAACTGCTGGGTCATATGGTAAGTGTATGTTTAGTTTTGTAAGAAAATGTCCAACTGTTTTCCAGAGTGGCTGTACAATCTAACACTCCCAACAGCAAAATATGAATGATCCAGTTTCTCTGCATTCTGCAAACATTTGATGTTACCATTATTTTTTTTTAGCCATTCTACTAGATGTGTAGTGATACCTCACTCTGGGTTTAATTTTCATTCTCATAATGGCTAATGATGTTAAGCATCTTTTCATGTGCTTATTTGTCATCTGAATATCCTCTTTGAGAAAATGTCTTGTATATCTTTTGCCCATTTTTGAATTGGATTGTTTACTGTTTAATCTGATAAGTGAAAATATCTCATTGGAGTGGCACCTGGGTGGCTGGGTCAGTTAAGCGACTGCCTTCGGCTCAGGTCATGATCCTGGAGTCCCAGGATCGAGTCCCATATCGAGCTCCCTGCTTGGCGGGGAGTCTGCTTCTCCCTCTGACCCTCCCCCCTCTCATGCTCTCTCTCTCTCTCTCAAATAAATAATATTAAATCTTTAAAAAAAAAAAGAAAATATCTCATTGGAGCTTGAACTGGCATTTCTTTAATACCTAGCAAAAAGGATCATTTTTTGTCATTTATATTTATTTTTTAAAATAGCTTAGTTATTAACTGCATTGGATTGCTTTGCGATTTTATTTTTTTATTTTTTTAAATTATGTGAGTCACCATACAGTACATCATTAGTTTTTGATGTAGTGTTCTATGCTTTTCTCATTTTATAATTGTTGGTCTGTCTTCCTAATTACACTATAAAGATGACATGTTGGCTATTTTTTTTTTCTGTATTTTACCCGGGTCCTTAAAACAATCAGGTTCTTGATAAAGATTTATTGTTTTCTTGGTTGAAAATAGTTGCAACATAAGGGTGATGATCTAGGTTTATCTTTTGGGTAGTTATTTTTTCGGATCTTATCCCATGGTTAGTTTCTGGCTGATACTAATTCGTTTACTTAACTATTAATTACTTTTTATTTTTATTAGATCTTTTAGTACAGTCAAATTGGATTAATTTGATCCCCTATAAAATAGAACTGTGACATTTGGATTGTCTGGCTGATATCCCTGAGACTGTAGAAAGCAAATTTTAGACTCATTTTGACTTCAGAACTTTCTAAGAAAATGCTTTGATACTTCTTTATTCAAGTGCTACTATATTTTTCTGTTTAAATGATGAGTGAGCCCCAAAATTCCACTTGTGTTTGTTTTCTTCTTTACATTGCCAGATTCACCGCAGTCTTCATCTCTGAGAAGGCTCAAATAATAACTTTCTTATGGCTTTACAAAATAGAATGGAATCTGTGTCAGTACTAAAAATCTAATTCGTAAAATGATAGCTGCAAAAATCCTTTTCTTCCTGAAAGCCTTCTCAAACCAGTTTGGTGGGAAAAAGTATCTGCATTTTTTTTTTAAAGATTTTATTTATTTATTTGAGAGAGAGAGAGCATGAGGGGGAGAGGGTCAGAGGGAGAAGCAGACTCCTCGCCGAGCAGGGAGCCCGATGCAGGACTCGATCCCAGGACTCCAGGATCATGACCTGAGCCGAAGGCAGTCGCTTAACCAACCGAGCCACCCAGGCGTCCAAAAGTATCTGCATTTTTAGCAATTAAAGTAGAGGAAGGAAAACTCCAGGTCTGGCTGACTGGACTCTTGGTTGTTTCCACGTGGCTGTTATGGATAGCAGGGGTGAGTCTGGTCCAGAGAGGAGGTCTCCTTTCATCACCAAATGTTTGCAGGAGTGGTCCCTGTGCTGTCTCTGTATTCTCAGCTCTCTTGATGATGATTAACTCCCTCTACTCAACTGGGAGATCTCTGCAAAGGTCACCGAAGGCCTCCGGACTGACATTTTCAGTCATTCTCCTACTTCACCTTTCTCCAGAATGTGACACTGTGGCCACCCTCTGCTTTGTGCAATACTTTCCTTCTCTTAGCTTAGGTGACATGATCCTTTATCTTCCCTTCCTCCCCTATATGCTTATGCCCAGTTTCCTTTCTCTGGCTGTACGCACTCTTCTCACCAAGGTATTACTATGCACACTCACCAACTGTATTAGTTCGCTAGGGTCATAGCAACAGAGTACCACAAACTGTGGCTTAAACAACAGAAGTTTATTGTCTCACAGTTCTGGAAGCAAGAAGCTTTCAATGAAGGTGTCGGCAGCGCTGGTTCCTTCTGACGGCTGTGAGGGACGGATCTGTTCGAGGCCTCTCTCCTTAGCTTGAGAATGGCCTTGTTCTCCATGTCTGCTCACATTGTCTTCTCTCTCTGCAGGTTTCTCTGTCTAAATTTTCCCTTCTCTATCAGCACACCTATCATCTGGGATTAGGGCCCACCCTCATGACCTCATTTTGACTTGATTATCACTGTAAAGACCCTATCTCCAAATACGGTCACATTCTGAGGTACTGGGGTTAAGACTTCAACATATCAATTTTGAGGGGACACCATTCATTCATTAACATTTAGTCCTTAGACACATTTTTTTCTGTTGTAGCTCATTTGTTCAATGTAGAAGTTTGGTAAATACAGTTTGCCTTTCCCTGGGGATGTCCTATTTTTTTTTTTTAAAGATTTTATTTATTTATTTGACAGAGAGAGAGAGACCGCAAGAGAGGGAACACAAGCAGGGGAGCGGGAGAGGGAGAAGCAGGCTTCCCGCGGAGCAGGGAGCCCGATGCGGGGCTCGATCCCAGGACCCCGGGATCATGACCTGAGCCGAAGGCAGACGCTTAACGACTGAGCCACCCAGGCGCCCCGGGATGTCCTATTCTTGCTTGCATCTATCTCCTCCCTTGGTTTCTATGACATCGCTTTTCTCGTACTTCGCTCCAATCTCTTTAGTCCCTCTGTGATGTCTATTGTGGACTCTCCATCCTCATCTCCCTCCTTAAATGTCAAGGTTTTCCACGTTCCATCCTTGGCTTCTTCTCACTCCATCATCCTCTCTCCCTGGTGAGCTCACCCACAATGAGAATTTCAGCCTTCAGCTGTACTTATGCTGAATACTGTTAACATCTATTCCAACCTATACCTCTTTTTTGAGCTTTGCACCTGTATATTCACTTGTCTACTTGGGCATCACCATCCAACTCCTCCACAGAATCTCAAATTCAGCAAAAGGAACTTACCTTCAGTTCTCTCTTTCCCCTGGCTCAAACCCAATCCACTTCCTATATCCCCTGTTTTATGAAGGATGCCACTGTGTACTTAGATCTCTCCTTCCAAGCTCCACATCTTTCAGAAACCAAATCCTGTCAATTCTTATCATATCTTTGCTTGTTTATTCTTCTTCAAACTTAGGCTGTAACTTTGAGATAATCACGGCTGGATACCTGGGCTCTGGGTTTCCTTGTTCTGGCCCCTCCTAGTTTCTACCTCATCCTCTGTTATTACTCTGTCAGGTATCTTCTCACAGCTATACTTGGAAACCACCCCCACCCACCATCCGTCTAATCACCCAGATCTTGGGTCTTTAAACCAAGTTGACCCCCCATGAAACCCACAGCTGGAGGTCTGTAAAAGCCTCTGCAGATCTCTGAGCCATCTCTTCTGTTCTGCATTATCTCTGCTCCTGGCTTCATCCCTGCAACCAAAATGACTCTCTACTTTCTTAGCTTCACCCTCCTTTCTGGTATTTGTCTTCTCATTGTAATCAGAGTCATTCCTTGGAAGTGGCTGGCCTTGTCCTTGGGCTCTGTCTGTTTCAAGTCAGCTTCACTGGGAGCCAAGCCTGTCTTAACAGGCCCAGAGGGTACTGCACCTTCCTGAATTCTAGTTCTAGCATTGCCATCAAGTAATTGTATAATCTTGGACGAATCACTTCCCCTTTAGTTCTTAATCCTAATAGTAATAGTAATAAAAACAACTAATAATAATTACTGAGTACTTATCAGAGCAAGGTTCTAAGCACTTTACATGGGTTATCTCTCACAACCACTTATGACTTATCACAATTATCCCCATTGTACAGAGAAGAAACTGAGGATCACAATTTTTAAGCAACTTGTCCAAGGTCACACAGCCAGAAAGTAGAAGAGCCTAGGATTCAAGTTCCAGCACTCTGGTTCCAAAGCATGGCCACTTAACCACTGCCCTGTTCTTCCTTGCAGTAGGCAGCTCACTCCAGGGCCATGCCATCACATCTGTAAACTACAGAAGTAAGCACTCCAGTCTTTCCACATAGAATATTCTATGAAAGCCAGCCTATTAGGATCTAGCGAGTATATTTTGAAGAGGAGTCAAGTGAGAAAAAAGTGAAACACAAAAGGCCAAAACCCTAAAAATGGAATTCCACAAATTATGAGTGATCACGTAGTACTAGACAGTTGTCTGCTTTTCTGAGAGAAGCCAAGAATTGATTTATTTTTTAATTATCTAGTTTTATTTTTCTGCCTGCTGATGTGACCCAAGTTCAAAAGCACAGAGTAGAAAATAGAAATCATCTGTATTTCTGGTTAACATTGTGTATATATAGGTATCATGCATAAAAGTAGTAGCACTGTACATTCTGCTTTTTTTTTCTTTAGCTAAACACATTAAAAATTGTTCTACAGTAGAATTTTTAATGATTCATGGTATTCCATTACGGATGTTCCATAATTAACCAATTACCTATTTTAAGACATTTAAGTTGTTTCTAAGATTTTCACTATTAGAAAAATGCCAATACTTGTGTCACTAAAATTTTACAAATATATATGATTATGTCTTTATAATAAATGTCTAAAATTTGAACTTCTTGGTTAAAGAACATATACATTTTTGTTGTTGTTGTTTTTAAAGATTTTATTTATTTATTTATTTATTTGAGAGAGAGAGAGAGAAACAGCACGAGAGGGAAGAGGGCAGAGGGAGAAGCGGACCCCCCGCCGAGCAGGTAGCCCGATGCGGGGCTCGATCCCAGGACTCCGGGACCATGACCTGAGCCGAAGGCAGTCGCTTAACCAACTGAGCCACCCAGGCGCCCAAGAACATATACATTTTAAGGGCTTTTGATTTGTATCACCAAATTTTTGTCCAGAAAGATATTACCATCAGCAGGGAATAAGGGTATAAATGTTCCTCCCTCCTTAGAAACATGTAAGCTTCTTACTTACATGCTAGTTACTTTTAAAAAAGAAACCTGCCGTTTTGATAAAGAAAAATAACATTTCACTGTTTTAATTAGCATTTCTTTTATTTCTGATGAGATTTCACATTATTTATTGGTCATTTATATTTTAAAATTTTCTGTTCATTATCAATTTTCAGGCACTGTGAAACAGCGAATCTTAAGAAGAACAATATAGACAGTGGCCTGTGGTTCTATAGATGTCTGCAGGCAGCGTTAGCATAATTAAATGGTATCACTGCTATAGTTTCACAAAAAGGATAAATTCTGAATTTTTTTATACATGTGTAATATTTCAAAATTCTACTGCAAGGAAAAAGACTCTCCTTGGAAATTAAATTCTAATCTTCTGAAATAAAATCAGCAAAGCTGTTTCCAGAACCAGTAAGCACTGCATAGACGAGGGTTACTGAGATTTTCAAAGAACAATAATAAATAATGACTGATTCCAGCTGGAGGGTGGATGTGACTGTTTCCAGTAAGTCACAGCCACGGGGGCATGCCACACATGAAGAAACCTTGCGGTACAGAGCAAAGCAGCAAGAAAGATTTTAGCTTTACTCCTATATGAACAGTGTGATCTTAGCATGTTATTTAGGCTCTTTAAGCCACAGTTATCTATAAAACAGAATGATATTATCTGTCTGAGAGTCATTGTGGAGATTAAAATCCAATGACATGCCATGAATAAAGTACACAATACATCATGTGTGTTCAATACTGGGGAGTTAATTGAATTATTACTCTACTTTTTTCTACTACCTCACCTTGCTCACAATCTCCCATGGCCTGTTTGTGATTCATTTTCTGGCTTCTGCATTTTCTTCTTACACCTCTTTTTCCTCTTCCTTTTCCTTGGCCTCTCTCCTACCTTCTCTTATTCCTCTGCCCCAGGCCAAACTGGCCTTGGTGTACACAAAATTTACTCTCTAGACTTTGTAATGCTTACACAGACATTTAAATTTTTTGATTCTTAAAATCAACAACTGCAACATTTAAATATTCGAAAAACAAATTTACAAAATCAAAATTAATCACTTAAAAAAAAAAACCAACAATCGGTAAACTTTTTGGCACCTCAAATAATTCTTAACTTTGAGTGGCAGTGAAACGTCTTTGGTAGAAATTTCTTTAAAAGATCCCCTGCCGGGGCGCCTGGGTGACTCAGTCCGTTGAGCGTCTGCCTTCGGCTGCGGTCATGATCTCAGGGTCCTGGGATCAAGTCCCACATCCGGCTCCCTGCTCAGGGGGGAGCCTGCTTCTGCCTGCCTCTCCCCTGCATGTGCGCTCTCTCTCTCTCTCAAATAAATAAATAAAATCTTAAAAAAAAAATAAAATCCCCTGCCTTGGAGCTACAGGATCAACCTAGAGTAGATGCTCTCAGAAGGGGAGAATGGCTTCTGGGACTTCATTTAATTTTTCACAGCATAGGTTGTTCTTTATCCCAGGAGTTTGTGCTTTGGGTTTGTGCATAACTATGCCTTAATACATATTAGCGTTCTTGAGCAGGAAGGGCAGAAAACAGAGCACCAGCCTCAACCTCAGCCTGTTGCTGAGGTAACTTAACTCCTTTTTTTTTTTTTTTAAGATTTTATGTATTTGAGAGAGAGAGCACAAGAGTGGGGTGAGGGGCAAAGGGAGAAGTAGACTGCCCGCTGAGCTGGGATACACATGTGGGGCTCGATTTGGGGCTGGATCCTGGGACTCCAGGATCATGACCTGAGCCCAAGGCAGACGCTTAACCAAGTGCTTAACCGCGGAGCCACCCAGGCGCCCCTGAGGTCACTTAACTCTTAATTGCCTGTCAAAGAATAATGAGAATGATCACTCACCATCTGAGATACATCTTGGCTGCGTCGGCTGTTGCGCTAACGTCTGGGAATGATTCTTGTCTGTCTGTACTAGCTTGTGCTACAGTGGAAGGAGGAGCAACCCCCTTACGCCTGTGAAAGCCTTCCTCTCAATGACTGTATATCCTGTAACTTTCTTTAATAAAGGCTGTTCCTCTTTTTTTCTACAGATTTTGCCAACACTTGTGGAAGAAATTTAACCATTTCCTTGCATTTGAATTCACTGACCTACGTCTAAATATATTTTTTAAAATAATTCAGTGGCTCGAGTTCCAGACCTGACATTAAGATGAGACTGACATTCCCTCAAAAAACCTAGAAAATAAAATAATTAAAAAGAAAGAAAAATCTCTGCATTTATAAATAGAATAAAAAATATTCTGCAGTTTTGGGGCGCCTGGGTGGCTCAGTCGTTAAGCGTCTGCCTTCGGCTCAGGTCATGATCCCAGGGTCCTGGGATGGAGCCCCGCATCGGGCTTCCTGCTCAGCGGGAAGCCTGCTTCTCCCTCTCCCACTCCCCCTGCTTGTGTTCCCTCTCTCGCTATCTCTTTCTCTGTCAAATAAATAAATAAAATCTTTTAAAAAAATATTCTGCAGTTTCGGTAAGACAGTAAAAAGTATGATTTATTATGGATGTGGATTGGGAGTGAGTAGCCTCTTCCTACTGATTTCCACCACAGAGATAATAGAAGATTTCACTGAACTTTAGGTGCAAGGGAAAGACCTGTGAGAGCTGCACAACCAAGGAAGGCAAACAAAAACTACTGCTTTTATTATTTCATTCTTACTAGAGGCAAAGATTAAATTGGTCAAAGAGAGGTTTCCTGAAATAGAGGCCTGAAAAATAAAAGCAGTATCCTAACATGAAGAGATGCACTTGAGAGAGAAACATAAAATTCATCAAGTAGAAACTATTTTCAGAAGAAAAAAATTTCCACATATGAACTGAAAGGGACACCATGAAGGAATTCAAAAGATTCAGACTGTCGAAAAAACTTTAAGAAAATGGATTTTCCTCCAGATAAATCACTGTGAGCATTTTAAATTACAAAGACATTGAAAGCTAAAAGCAAAATGAAAAAGTAGGATGACTACAGAGAAAGATAAACCAGCTTGACCTCTTACTCAACCCTAAATGTCAAAAGCCCCAGAACAAGATCTATAGAGTTTTGAGGTAGCATTCTCTACCTAGAGAAGGTGCCAATTAAATAGGAAGGTCAATAGAAATATATTACCAAGCAGACAGAATAACAAAAATACCACTTCAAAGGTAACCTTCCTAAATAAATTATTTGAATATGTGTTCCAGAATAGTAAGAAATGAATTAAGGTCGAAAGCAGAAGGATACAGAAGATGTTGTCTTGATTACCTGGCTCGAAAACAGAGAAAAATGGAGGAGGAGGAAGGGCACAGGGAAAGCAAGTGCTAAGGTGGAAATTTATAGATGTAAACACTTTAAAAATTAAGAAAGATCTCAAAAAAAAGAAAGAAAGAAAGAAAGAAAGAAAGATCTCAAATCAACAACTTAACTTTACAACTTAAGGAACTAGAAAAATAACAAACTAAACCCAAAGATAGCAGAAGGAAGGAAACTGTAAAGATTAAAACAGAGATAAATGAAATAGAGAATAGAAAAACAATAGAGAAAATCAGTGAACCCCAAAGTTGGTTCTTTGAAAAAATCAAAAATATTAACAAAACTTTAGCTACAAATAGACTAAGAAAATAAGAGAGAAGACTCAAATTACTAAATCAGAAGTGACCAATGGATCAAAGAAATCAAAAGGAAAATCAAAAAAGAATCTTGAGGCAGGCAAAAATGAAAACAAAAATTATGAAAACTTATGGGATGTAGCAAAAACATAGAGGGAAGTTCATAGAAATAAATGCCCACATTGAGAAAATAGTAAGATCTCAAATAAACAATTTAACTTTGCACTGCAAGGACCTAGAAAAAGAACAAACTAACCCAAAAGTTAGCAGAAGGAAGGAAATAATAAAGATTAAAGCAGAAATAAATGAAATAGAGACTAGAAAGACAATAGAAAAGATCATCAAAACTAATAGTTGGTTTTATTTTTTTTTAAGATTTTATTTATTTGAGAGAGAGAGAGAGCGCGCGCATGCATCAGCAGAGGGAGGGGCAGAGGGAGAAGCAGACTCCCTACTGAGCAGGAAGCCACTTAACCCACTGAGCCACCCAGGCACCCTAATGGTTTTAAAAAGATAAATAAAACGGACAAATCTTTAACTAGATTAAGAACAAAGGAGAGAAGACTCAAATCAATAAAGTTATAAGTGAAAGAGGAGACATTACAACTCATACCACAGAAATATAAAAGATAGTAAGAGAATACGATAAACAATTGTAGGCCAATAAGACAGGCGCATGTAAACGATCTTAATGTCACTAATCGTCAGGGAAATGCAAATCAAAACCACAATGAGATACCACCTTACACCTGTCAGAAAGGTTAGAATCAAAAAGACAAGAAATAATAAGTGTTGGTGAGGCTGTGGAGAAAAAGGAACTCTTGCGCACTGTTGGTGGGAAGGTAAATTGATGCAGCCATTGTGGAAAACAGTATGGAGGTTCCTCAAAAAATGAAAAATAGAAATACCATATAATCCAGTAATTCGGCTACTGGTATTTACACACAAAAGGAAAACATTAATTTGAAAAGATATATGCATCCCTAGGTTTACTGCAGCATTATTTATTTATTTTATTTTTTATTTTTTTAAAGATTTTATTTCTTTATTTGACAGAGAGAAAGAGAGTGAGAGCAGGAACACAAGCAGGGGGAGTGGGAGAGGGAGAAGCAGGCTTCCTGCCGAGCAGGGAGCCCGATGTGGGACTCGATCCCAGGACCCTGGGATCATGACCTGAGCCAAAGGCAGACGCTTAATGACTGAGCCACCCAGGCGCCCTGCAGCATTATTTATTATAGCCAAGATATGGAACCAACCCAAGTGTCCAGCCATAGGTAAATAGATAAAGAAAATACAGTATATATGTCCAACAGAATATTACTCAGCCATAAAAAAGGATGAGATCTTCCCATTTGTGACAACATGAATGGACCTAGAGGATATTATGCTAAGTGAAATAAGTCAGACATAGAAAGACAAATTCCATATGATTTCACTTATATGCAGAATCTAAAAAACAAAACAAATGAATAAACAAACAAAAAGCAGAAACAGGCCCATAAATACAGAGAACAAACTGATGGTTCCCAGAGGGGAGGGTAGTGGAGGGATGGGTAAATTGGGTAAAGGAGAGTAGAAGATACAGGCTTCTAGTTATGAAATGAATAAGTCACAGGAATAAAAGGTACAGGGTAAGGTATATAGTCAATGGTATTATAATAGTGTTGTATGGTGACAGATGGTAGCTACACTTCTGGTGAGTATAGAATAACATATAAACTTGTCAAATCACTATGTTGTACACCTGAAACTAAAGTAACATTGTGTGTCAACTATCCTTCAATTAAAAATGAATAGATAGATAGAATTGTCAAAAAATATATACACCAAAAAATTGGATAATTTAGAAGAAATGGATAAAATCCTAGAAACATATAACCTACCAAGACTGAATCACAAAGAATAGAAAATCTGAAAAGACCAATAATGAGTAAGGAGATCAAAGCAATAATCAAAAACTACAACCAAGAAAATGCCCAGGACCTGATGGCTTCACAGGTGAATTCTACCAAATATGTAAAGAGGAATAATGCCAATCCTCCTCAAACTTTTCCAGAAAATTGAAGAGTAGGGAACAATTCGAAACTCATTTTACAAGGACAACTTTACTCTCATGACAAAGCTAGATAAGGGCACTATCAATAAAAAGAAAATTACAGGCTGATACTCCTGATGAACATAGATGCAAAAACTCTTAACAAAATACTAGCAAACTGACTTCAGCAGTACATTAAAAAGATCATACACCCTGTGTAAGACTGATGAATCACAGACATGTACCTCTGAAACAAATAATACATTATATGTTAAAAAAAAAAAAAAAGAAGGGGCACCTGGGTGGCTCAGTCATTAAGCGTCTGCTTTCAGCTCAGGTCATGATCCCAGGGTCCTCGGATCAAGCCCCACATCGGGCTCCCCGCTCTGTGGGAAGCCTGCTTCTCCCTCTCCCACTCCCCCTGCTTGTGTTCCCTCTCTCGCTGTGTCTCTCTCTGTCAAATAAATAAAATCTTTAAAAATAAAAAATAAAAATAAATAAATAAATAAAAAAAAGAAGAAGATAGTAGGAAGGGAAAAATTAAGGGGGGGAATTGGAGGGGGAGATGAACCATGAGAGACTATGGACTCTGGGAAACAAACTGAGGGTTCTAGAGGGGAGGGGGGGTGGGGGGATGGGTTAGCCTGGTGATGGGTATTAAAGAGGGCACGTATTGCATGGAGCACTGGGTGTTATACGCAAACAATGAATCATGGAACACTACATCAAAAACTAATGATGTAATGTATGGTGATTAACATAACATAATAAAATAAAATTTAAAAAAAAGATCATACACCCTGATCAGGTGGAATTTACCTCTGGGTTTTGAGGATGATACAACATAAGCAAATCAATAAACATGATATACCACATTAACAGAAATGAAGGGTAAATATCATATAATCATCTTAATAGAAATGCAGAAAAAGCATTTGACAAAATTTAACATCCTTTCTTGATTAAAAAAAAAAAAACTCTTGACAAATTAGTATAGAAGAAATGTACCTCAACATAATAAAGGCCATACATGACAAGCCCATAGCTAACATTGCGCTCAACAGTAAAAAGCTTAAGGCTTTTTCTCTAAGATCAGGAATAAGATAAAGATGCCAACTCTCACTGAAATCCTAAAATTTGTATGGAACCACAAAAGACTGAATAGCCAAAGCAATCTTGAGAAAGAAAAACAAAAACAGAATCATCACACTTCCCAATTTCAAAGTATATTACAGTTTTTCGTTCCGCACTTTAAATATGTCACTCCGCTGTTTTCTTACTTGCATGGTTTCTGGGAGAAAATGTCCACTGTAATTCTTATCGTTTTTCTTCTGTAGGTAATTATTTTCCCCCTGTGTATTTTCAAGATTTTCCTTTGGTTTTGGTTTCCAGCAATTTGATTTTGGTATAGACTGAATTGTGTCACTCCAAAATTCAAATGTTGAAGTCCTTAACCCCAAGTACCTCAGAATGTGACTGTATTTGGAGATATGGCCTGTAAAGGGGTGATTAAGTTAAAATGAAGCCAATATGATGGCTCCTAATCCAATCTGACTGGTATTCTTATAAGAAAAGGAAGTTTGGACACAAAAAAAAGACACCATGGATGATATCCATGGGCAGAGGGTGACCATGTGAAGATACAGCAAACAGGTGGCCATCTGTAAGCCAAGAGGAGATGCCTCAGAAAAAACGAACCCTGCCAGCACCTGGATCTTGAACTCACAGCATTCAGAACTGTGAGAAATAAATTTTGGTTGTTTTAGCCACCCAGTCTATAATATTTTGTTATGGTAGTCCTAGGAAACTAATACAAATATGATGTCTAGGAGTGGGGTTTGTTTTAGTTTCTCTTGTTTTGTTTTTGGTATTTATCCTTCATGGTGTTTTCTGAGCTTCTTAGATCTGTGGTTTGAGGTATGGCATTAATTTTAGAAAATTCGTAGTCATTATTTCTTCAAATATTTCTTCTATCTCATACTTTTTCTCTGCTCTGAGATTCCAGTTACATGTATATTATAACATTTGATATTTTCCTTCAGCTCTTGGTTGCTCTGTTCTGTTTATTTTTCCCCCATTCTAGTTTTTTCCTCTTGCTTATCAGTTTATATGATTTTTATTGACCTATTTTCAAGTTCCATGATTTTTTCTTTTGCTGTGTCAAGTCTACTAATGGACCTGTTTAAGGCATTTTTCATCTCTATTACTACTTTTTTTTATTTCTAGCATTTCCATTTGATTCTTTTGTTTATAGTTTACATTTCTCTGCTAAAATTATCTGTCTGATCCTGCATGTTGTCCCTGTAAGATAGTTCCAACATATGTCATATTTGTGTCTGTTTTTTTTTAAGATTTTTAAAAAAGATTTTTTAAATTTATTTGATGGAGAGAAAGGAAGCACAAGCAGGTGCAGGGGCAGAGAGAGAAGCAGACTCCCTGCTGAGCAGGAAGCCCAATGTGGGACTCGATCCCAGGACCCTGGGATCCTGACCTGAGCCAAAAGCCGACACTTAATTGACTGAGCCACCCAGGTGCCCTTATGTCTGGTTCTGATGATTGTTTTGTCTCTTCGGATTTTGATTTTTCTTGCCATTTTGTATTCCTCTGCTATAGATTGAATTGTATCCTCCCAGAAATTAATATGTTGAGGTTCAAACTCCCAATGTGATGGTATTTGGAGATGAGGCCTTTGACAGGTAATTTGGTTTAGATGAGGTCATGAGGGTGGGGATTTCATGATGGGATTAGTGCTCATATAAGATGAGATACTGGGGACTTTTCTCTCTTTCTGTCTCCACCATCTGAGAACACCGTGAGAAGGCACTCATCTAAAACCCACAAAGAATTCTTCACCAGAACCCAACCATGCTGGCATCCTGATCTTGGACTTGTCAGCTTCCAGAACTGTGAGAAATAAATTTCTGTTTAAACCACCCAGTCTGTGGTATTTTGTTATGACAGCTTGAGCAGACTAAGACAGCCTCATGATTTCTTGTTCAAAGTCAGATGTGTTATATAAGATAACAGATACTGAGGTATACATGTTTTATGCTTAGAGATATGCATGTCTTTCCTTTTGCTAGGCCCTTAATGATATGGGGATTTGTGTTAAGTTTGCCTGGAGTTGAGTTGGGCTAGAAGTTCGATGTTGCTTTGGTTAACCTCAGTGTACCATAGGCTTTCAAATTTCTCTAGCAATACCTTATGTGCTGTTTGTCAAAGTGTTTCTCTCAGTGTCTGCTCTACACTTGGCTTCATGTCTTTCTGCTTTCCTTTGAGTCTTCCCTTTGAACTGCTTCCCCAAAATAATCTGTCTTTTGAAGCTCTCCTAGCTGTATTCCATTCTTATTTTTACTTAATGTTTATTAGAGTGGTTATGGGGAGGGGGGTAGGCAAGGCTTAGTTCTCTGATGTTCTAATTGCTTCAGTTTTCATCAGACATTGTGAACCTGTGGGCCTTCACTAGTGTTCTTGCCTTCTACTGGACCTAGTGCTGGGCCAGAACCTGTTCTTGACTTACTCCCAGGGGTAAACATTTATTCTCCTGTTTTCCTCCCCCAGTGGCAATGGGCTTCCACCAGTGCCCTAAGGATACAGTTTTTGTTTACATTATCCCTGCAGATTGAGCCTTTTGTTTCATAAAAAAGATAGAATAGATGGGTTTGAGCATAGTTTTGGCAATGATTGCTAGTTCCCGTCATCCAGCCATCCCTGTAAAAAAATGTCCTCAGAGTTTTTTTAATTTTCCTTGTGAGCTCGTGGTAAGGTTCTCACAGAAAAACCCTTCAAGAAGGTACTAACCCTCAGGGTCTTCACTGTATCACACTGGCCCACACCTAGCCTTTAGAAATTTATTACAGTTTTCCAGCTATTCTTGTTACTGGCTTATATGGCATTGGGAGGCATCTGCCCCAGATAATCAAATGCCCTGATTCTGTTTTTCTATAAAGGAGGTGTCTCTCCCCAATTTTGGGTTACATTTTTGCCCTGTGATAGCAATTCTCTTAAGGGTTCAAGAATCTGTTAGTTTTGCAGTTTATCGAGCATTTTCTTATTGTAAGGGTGGGAACAACTCTCTTTATAGCTCTCTATACCTCTGAGGTGAAACCAGAAATAATTTCTATATACTTTTCATATATTTCATTCAATTTCTGGGACTCAACCAAAATAACCAGACACACCAGTTTGCTGAATACAAGGTCAATATACAAAATCAACTGAATGTCTATACACCAGCCATAAACAATAGAAAATATAATTTTTAAAGTGATTTTTAAATTGACATAATTTACCATCAAATTATATCCATATCTACAAATAAGCCTCATGAAGATGTATGATATTTCTACCCAAAAAAACTAAAAAAAAATTATTAAGAGAAATTGAAGAATATAAAAACAAATGGAGGCATATACTAAGTACATAAACTGGAAAGCTCAAAAATATAAAAATGGCAATTCCTCCCAAACTGATCTATTGATGTAAGGCAATCCCAGTTAAGATCCTAGCAGATTTTTGTGTAAATTAGCAAGTTGATTCTAAAATGTATGGAAATGCAAAGGACTGAGAATAATTAAGTCATTCTTGAAGTAGAAAATGAAATGAAAGGACTTGCTCTAGTAGGTATGAAGACCTGTTATGAGGCTATAATAATTAAAAGAGTGTGGTATTGGCAAAAGGGTAGGGAAACAAATAGAAAGACCAATGAAAGAAAATAGAGAGTCCAGAATAAGATATACACATGTATGGACACTTCACTTTTGGAAAAGCTGACATTTTTGCACAGAAAGGAAAGGAACTTTCTTTCTTTCTTTCTTTCTTTCTTTCTTTCTTTCTTTCTTTCTTTCTTTCTTTCTTTCTTTCTTTCTTTCTTTCTCTCTCTCTCTTACTTTCCCTTTTAGTATATGTGCTGCCCAAGCAAATGCAGGAATTAATTTTCAATAATTAGGCTTGGTCAATTGGATATCTGTATGAGAAAAAATGGAGGGGTACCTGGCTGGCTCAGTCAGTAGAGCATGTGACTCTTGATCTCAGGGTCATGGATTCAAGCTCCATGTTGGGTGTGAAGCCTACTTAAAAAAAAGAGAGAGTGAGAGAGAAATGGAACTTAACTCCCTACTTCATATGTCAGTTCTATGTGGATTGTAAATCTAAATGTAAAAAGCAAAATATAATGCTCCTTGGAGACAACAGAGGAGAATATCTTCATGACCCTAGGAAAGGCACGTATTTCTTAAATAAGGCACTAAAATCTTAAAGACATTAAAAGAAAAGATTGATAAGTTAAACCTCTCCAAAATAAATAATAAAAATATCTGTTCATCAAACAATATCATTGAGAGAGCAAAAGGCAACTCACAAATTCGGAGAAGATATTTTTAACCTATATAACCACAGAAAGGACCATATCCAGAACACAGTAAGGAACTCCTGTAAATCAAGAAAACAACAGAAAACTGAATAGAAAAAAATAAGCAGAAGATGCTACCAAAGACAAAAAAGGATATCCCAAAGTCCTGAAGGCTGATAAACATATGAAAAAACGTTCAACTTCATTAGTCATTAGGGAAATGCAAATTAAACCACAACGCAATACCATTACACACCCACCGGTAGAACTATAATTGAAGATGGTCAATCCCAAATATAGCCAAGGATGTGGAACATTAACACTTTCACACATTAGTAGTATGTAGGTAAATTTAGAAAAATCTAAGCTTGAACATATGCTTACTATGCAGAAAATCGATTGCTGCATAACAGCAATATTGTTTTAGTGGTTTAAAATAACAAACATATATTCTTTCTCTTTCTGTGGGTCAGGAATTTGACAATAGCTTAGTTGTGTGGGTTTTGGCTCAGGGTCTCTCATGAGTTTACAGTCAAAATGTTAGCTCTTCTGAAGACTTGACTGCAGCTAGAAAATTTCCTTCCAAGATGGTTCACTCATATGACTTTTGGCAGGAAGCCTTAGTTCCTCACCATAGGACTTCTTCATAGGACTGCCTTAGCGTCCTCATGATATTGCAGCTGGCTTCCCCCAGACTGGGCAAGGAAGAAGCTGTAATGCCTTTTATGACCCGGTCTTGGAGGTAACACACTAACTTCTGCTGTTCTCTTCATTAGAAGTGAGTCATTAAGTCCAGCCTTCACTTAAGGGTCATGGATTTAAGCTCCCCCCTTTTGAAGAGAGGAGGGTCAGAGAATTTGGGGACATATATTAAAATCACCACACATACTCCATGACCAAACAATTTTACCATGAGTTACAGAAACAAAAATAGGTGAGTGTATGGCTCTCCAAACATTTACAACAATGTTTATAGCATCATTATTCATAATAGCCAACTAGTAGAAATAAAATGCTTATGAACAATACAATAGATACATAAATTGTGCTATGTTCTAACAATATAATACTATTCATAAATAAAAATTAACAAACTTATGATACATGCAAAACCACAGATGAATCTTGCTAATACTAATATTGAGCAAAAGAGACAAACTCCAAAAACGTGTACTACGTTACTTTCTTTATATAAATGTTAAAAGAGGCAAAACCAAACTATACTGTAAGAAGTCAAGATGGTGGTTACCTTTGGGGAGGAGAAGGGAGGGAATGATTAAGAGGGGTTATGAGGAGATGCTTCTGAAATCACCATTTCATTACTGATCTATAACATGCCCAGAAGAGTAGCTGCAAAGATATGTTTACATGATTATAGTTCATGGAGCCATATACCTCTGATTTGTGCAGATTTCAGAATTGTCTTACACTTCAAATTTGGAAAATTTTTAAAAAGATGCCAAAGAAAGAAAGAAAGTATTCTTCAGGTAAAAACAAAACATGTCTGTTTTGTTTGGTCGGCAAGTAGCCAGTTTGTAATATCTGCTTTAGACCAGGTTGGTAAATATGATTTTCAGTAGGCCTCAAAGCATATGGGTTATGTTAGACTTTGGTGGTAGCATAAATCTATTCCTATAGAATTTAGAATTGTCAAATGTTCATTATGGAAAAGCCCTCTGGATCAGTTAATCCAGTGATTTTTCAAACCAACCTCTCTGGCAGAGGCAACCCCTTAGGTACTCCACAGACTGCAAGTGCTTCTCAGAACAGAGTGTAAAAACCACTGATCTAGCCTAATGCCCTTGTGTTACAAATAAAAAAACTGAGGCTTAGAGAGACTGTTATTTGTTTAGAGTTAAACAGCTGCTTGGTGGTAATGTCCTGAGATTCACTGCCATGTGAATGTACCATGAGTCTGTCTTGCTGCCCTGGAGAAGAAACACGAAAAGGGAAAAGTTACATATCTCAGGACCTTGGTCTTTGGAGTAGAAACTCTCCAATTCTGTCATTCAAGGTGGTGGCAAAGCAGAATTACCAAAGATAAACTGAGACAAGAAATGTGTTGGAAATTGTTCTGTTTAGGGACTGCCCTGGGGAATGCCCTGTTTGCTAACAAAGATGTGGGGCATTCTCTCATCTAGCTCACCCTTCAACTAGCTTCTCAACTCTGGTTGTACATTAGAACCACCTGGGAACTTTTGAAAAAATACTGCTTCCTGGGTCTCCCCATAGACTATTGAATCAGATTCTCCAGAGTGGGCTGGAAAGAACTGGATATTCTGACCCCTACTGAGCTTTACTGAGATGTGTATTGACTGAGCTCATCATCTCAGAGAAGCTCTGAGTCTAAACAACAAAATTGGGCCTTGCCACAAGATGAAAAAACACTAGAGAGAGAAAAAAAATCCCTCTGGTGGTAGCAAAACTCCAGGCTGCCTACCTTTATCATTATGAGAACTTGGACCTCTTCTCTGTGGCTCCAGCCTCCGGAAAGCAGCCCCCCATTTGTCCCTAGTTTTTCTCTTTATAATAAAATATTGGGAGCACCAGATTCTTAGGCCTTGTGTGAAAAGTGCAATTAAAGTAACTTCGTTTCATGCATGGCTTTGGCAGAACATGGAGTCTACACTTCTGCTTAGAATGGGTGGAGCCCATTCTCTGAGAAAGATTACCCTTAGAGAGGCATTAGTTCTGTATTCCTCTGTCCAGTCAAGGGACATCTTCCTAATCTGCGTCCTTCTCACCTTTTTAGAATGCTAAAAGTGGAAAGGACCAAAGAGGTTATTTCACCCAGTTTCCCATTTGATAAAAACATTCTTGGCCATAAGTGACTTCCTGAAAGTCACACTGGATATCAGTGGAAATGTCATGGCACAAATACACATGGTCTGATTCTGTACCCAGTGCTCACTCTTTTTTATCTTAAAAGTATTTTTAATTACAAAATATGCCAGAGATAGAGAAAAGCATATAAAATTTAACTGATTTTACATTTTTAGCATACTGGTTTCAGATATTTAAAAATAAAATGCTACAGATTCGGCTGAAGTCCCTCCTAACCCATACCTCTCTTCCCTCCCCCTCCCAAGTAACAGCACTCAAAGATTGGTGAATCCTATTCCCCGGAATGTTTGTTATACTTTGTTCTACATATATATGAATCTTCCATAATACTATATGATATTGTTTTTTGTCTTAACATTTGACAAAATACTGTAAATAGTATCTTGCAACTTCTTCATTCATATAATATTATATTTTTAATATTCATCCATGGTATAGATTTAGTTAATTCATTTTAACAGTGTCATATTATCGCATTTCATTGATAAGCCCCATTTTATTTATTTATTCCCCTCTGATGGAAAGTTGTTTCCAGGTTTTACACAAATTGTTTCACAGCCAACATCCTTGACATGTATCTCTGTGTACAAGAGTGAGAATTTCTATAGACTGGAGACCTAGAAGGGAAATCACAAGGTCCTGGATATATGCACCTTCAACTTTTTGATATTTTGTCAAATTGTTCTCCAAAGTAGTTGAACCAATTTACACTTCTCACATCTTTACCAGTACTTGGTTTACTCAGACTTTTACATTTTAACCAACTTGTCACAGGTGAAATAACATTGCTTTAAATTTACAATTTCTGATTACTAGTCAAGTTGAGCATCTTCTAATATAATTAATAGTGAATCAGATTTCCTCTTATATGAATTGGCTATTCATCTCCTTTACCATTGGGTTGCCTCCTTACTTTTTAGGAGTTTTTTAAAAAAAAATACGGTTGTTATATTTTGTTTGCCTTTTAAATGCTCAGGAAATATCTTTCTCCAGTATGCGGTTTGTTTTTCATTTTTTATATATTGTCTTTTGTTTATAGAACTTTTAAATTTATTATTGTCTTCTGTATCAGCCTTCCTCAATGAATTATTCTTCTTGTTTTCTGTTTAAGAAATCATTCTTTTCCTCAAGGTCATATGGGTAATCTACCATATTTTCTTCTAAAAGCTTGAAATATTTGCTTTTAATATTTAGATTTTAATCACTTTGGAATTTTGTATGTAGTATTAAGAAGAGATATCTTACCTTTTAACATAACAAACACTAATTGTCCCAGCATCACTTATTGAATGGTTGTCCCATTGATCATGCCACCTCTGTTATATATCAAGTTCCCAGCCATATGGGTATCTGTTTCCAGAATCTCTTATATGTTCTACTTGTCTGTTAGCCTATCTATGCCAGTGCCACATTGTTTTAAGTGCTGTAACTTTATCATTTAAAGAGGCAAATTCCCCTCTTCCTTCTTATTTTTTTTTCAAAAATTATCTTGGCTATTTACCACTGTATTCCATTTAATTTTAGGAATATCTTGTGAAGTTCTGGGGAGATTTTTCAGGTTTGTGTTAGAAATATTTAGAATTTATTAATTTGAAAAAAATTATTGTCCTTAGTTATATTGTTTTTATCCATGAATATGGTACATCTTTGCATTTATTCACATCTTTCAAAACTGTTTTCATTAACTTTTTACAATTTTCTCCGTAGAGCTATTTCACATATATTGTTAGACTTATTCACTTTATAGATTTACTGCTATTACAAATATATATTTTAAAGTTATCTCTTCAAAATGGATATTACTGATATATACAGATGCCAGTGACATTAACATATTGACCTTGTTTTCAGCAACCTCTCTTGTTAGTCCTTATATATATAGATTCTCTTCAGTAGTTCGTGTAATCATAACACTGTGAATAGCAACATCTTTATTCTTCATTTTCAGCCTTTTAATTTTCTTATTGTGCTAATTAGAAGATTCAGCATAATGTTGAATAGGAGTAGTAATAATGAACAAATTTGTTCCCAAACTCCTTTCACTAGATTCCACCACCTCCTGCTTTTAGCCCTACTCCAAGATGAACTGTATCTTGGGTTATATCCCACTGACCAAAAAGTAGGTCTCCCAGTCCCTACTGACCCAGACCTGCCTTATCAAGCATGCAGCTCCTACCAACCTCATTCAACCAATTGCACTTAATAAAGGTGTCCAAACATCCAGAGGAGTTTCATTTGGATACTCCACTATTCTCTCAGGTGCAGTGTGTCTGAAATGATTCAAAACTTTTCTATATATCTGTGTTCTTTAATGGCATCACCATCCATACAGACTCAATAATCAGAAACCTATATTCTTCGCTCAATTCCCACATCTAATTTACCATCAGTCTTGTCAATTCCACATTCTAAGTATCTGCCAAAGTATTTTCTCTTCTCTACTCTCAACACCAATGACTGGGTTGAGCCCTCAGTATTTCCATCTTGACCACGTAACAGTTTCCTAACTCACCTTCCACCTTTCATCTCAATTCTTGCTTATCATTCTTCTCATTGCTGTCAAATTTATTTTCCTAATATGCAAGTCTGATCATGCCTCACCCAGCTTAAAACCCTTCACAGCTTCCCCATTGTCTACTGTATGGAGTCTTAGTTCTCCAGCTGGTCATGCAAGGCCCTTTATTTACCCTGGCTCTCTAACATATTTTCTTACCACTCCCCACCTTGCCCTAGCAAAATTGAAGTTCTTATAGTTTAGCTGTGCTATTCCCTGGTGCTATGATTTTTGAACATAGTCTCTCTGTTTGGATTGCTTTGGCAAAGTCTTGTTCACTTTCAAACTCAGCTCACATGTCACTTCTTTCAGGAACTATGGATAAAGAGCTCAACAATATTTATTGAGTACTACCTATACACCAGGTACTATGCTAGATGCCAGACATACAAAATGAATAAGATGTGTTCCAAATGTTGTGGCATCAGTTAGCTACTTTCATTTTTTGCCTCCCTTTAGGTTTAACTGCCTGGAGCAGTATTTTTACTTACATGCTTATTTTCTTTCTTTCATTCTCTCTCTCTCTTTTTTTTTTTTTTAAAGATTTTATTGATTCACTTGACAGAGAGAGACACAGCGAGAGAGGGAACACAAGCAGGGGGAGTGGGAGAGGGAGAAGGAGAAGCAGGCTTCCCGCCAAACAGGGAGCCTGATGTGGGGCTCGATCCCAGAACTCTGGGATCATGACCTGAGCCGAAGGCAGACGCTTAACCGACTGAGCCACCCAGGCGCCCCCTTTCATTCTCTTTTAAAAAAATATTTTATTTATTTATTTGACAGAGAGAGAGAGAGTATAAACAGGGGGAGTGGTAGGCAGAGGGAGAGGGAGAAGCAGACTCCCAGCTCAGCAGGGAGCCCGATGTGGGGCTCGATCCCAGGACCCTGGGATCATGACCTGAGCTGAAGGCAGAGGCTTAACTGACTGAGCCACCCAGGTGCCCCTCTCTCTTTCACTCTTGATAAATACACAGTTAGATGTACAAATATCACACTATTCTTAAGAAGAGATTCACATGCATATATAGACACAGTATTCAGTAACATTTATTGACAGCTTTAACTAGAAAGTGTGGTTATAAATGATGAAACCATAACCTCTGTACTTTGTGGTTAGACTCTGGACCAGTGAACACAAAGAAACACAGTATGGCTAGGGTAGTAATAAAGGGTGTGTCCTCTGAAGGCAGATTGCCTTAATGTGCATCTCAGCTTAGCTACTTACAAGCTGGGTGACCCTGGGTAAGTAACTGGACCTTTGTGCCTCAAGTTCCTCAGCTGTAAAATGGGGACAATAATAATCCCTGCCTCAGTGTTGTTGGGAGAATTATTGAAGTTAATACAAAAGTGCAGAGAATAGTGCCTAGCACGATATAAGTGTTTAATAAATGGTACCTATTGTTACTTTGTATATGGAGACAGCTTCGTCTCAGTCCCTATCAGCAGGTCAAGTGATTTTTACTTCTATATTGAGCAATAAAAGAACTGTTTGTTATTCTGAGCCAAATGTATATTCTTATCAAATCTTTACTGAACCAAGGGCACATGCTGGCAGAATAACTGGTCCAGGAAAGCTCACAGTAGTAGAAGAGTTTTACTTCATGGAGAGCTAAATGATCTATGTGGAGACAAACTACAGCAGCTGATAGAGTCAAGTAGCTGTAAATTCAGATCGAGGCATACCTAGGTAAGACTCTATGGTGTAAAGCTAACAGCAGAAGGCCTGGAGTCAGACTGCCTCACTGAGATTCATAACTCCACCACTTACTAGCTTTGTTACCTTGGGCGAGTTACCGCTTTGTACCTCAGCTGCCACATTATTATCAATGGAATTGATAATAATAGAAAAACAGTCCCTATTATATATATTGTAGCAGTGTAATGAGATAATGCATATAAGGCACTTAGAACATTGCTTGGTACAGAATATAAGTGGTGAACGAAAAAGATGCATGTAGGAGGCAGAGAAATATATAATCTATGTGTTCCTCCAAGAAATCTATGTGTTCACTCCATCTACCAAGAGGTAGATATTCAACTGAATGAGTAATTAATCCCAAGAAAAAATAAGGCCATTTTAATTCTACTGCACTTGGGATAACCTTTGTAAAAGTCATATTTTGTTCCTATAGAAGCCTTCAATGTATGCCTCCAGTTATGTTGGGTTTAGACCTCCAGGGCTTCCCCAAATATGTTCCATGAAACATCTGCCCTAAGATATGTGTAAGAAAAAGGGCTTTGGGGTTGAATAAATGCTGAAAAATGCTATATGACTTATTTCCTTAGAAATTTCAAATGTAAGGGCGCCTGGGTAGCTAGCTCAATTGGTTAAGCGTCTGCCTTCACCTCAGGTCATGATCTCCGGGTCCTGGGATCAAGTCCTGCATCAGGCTCCTTGCTCAGCGGGGACCCTGCTTCTCCCTCTGCCCCTCCCCCCTGCTTGTGCTCCCTCTGCCTGCCGCTCTGCCGGCTTGTGTTTTTTCTCTCTCTCTCTGTCAAATAAATAAATAAAATCTTAAAAAAATAAGAAATTTCAAATGTATAGTAGCACTCTAAGGGCTTGAGAAATGCTGCAAAAATGTTTCATTTAGTTTAATCCAGCATTTCTTGAATTTGATCACAGAGCCTTTTTTCTATATGCTGTTTATTAACATGCCATGGAATAAACATGGAGAAATGTTGGCTTCCGATGAGTATTAAAATGACCTTTATATCAAAACAAGGGCTGAGGGCCATGGGAGGTAGGTTTGGGAAAGAGAGGGCTCATACTTTTTTAGACTGAGATTGAAAATTTGTCTAGAGCAATTTACAAATCCAGGGGCCACACAAATCCCTCAGGGTCACAAACACTCAAATACATACAATGTTCCTGGGAGCAAAGTGCACAGTCTCTGGAGGGGGTTAGGGGAGCATCCCACACATCATATCCTGCTTCAGCTGCTATGCTGAGATCCCACTGTGGAAGGTCTAAAGGCCCCTGAACATACTGTACCATCTGCCTTTGGTCATGTACTGCTTGAATTTACTTCCTACTTTCTTGAAGAGAAGAGGCTACAGGAAAAACATTTAAAGTGGAGAGGCCCAATTGGGGAACTAGAGGCCAGACTCAGGGGGAAGAGGGGAAATTGGGAGAAGGGACTGGGTTGACCTCCAATCAGTTTCAGGACAAGGATGTTCCTCTGGGAGGAAGTGAGATGGGGGACACCAGTAGCTCCAACAAAGAGAACCCTTCACAGCAGAGCAGGTCAGGAGATATACTTAAGAGAAATAATATTGCCTTCCAAGGGCAGTGATGAGAATGGGAGCTTCCTGAGGGGCAGAAACCGTGTTTAATGCATCTTTGTAATTCTTTTCTCGAGGAAAAAGATGGTGGCTAGGAGAGAGAGCACAATGAATAATCCCTAATAAGGGAGAGGTGTATAAAATATTTACACCTGCTATTTGCTTGCTTACACTATACACTTGCTATTTACACTGACCAGAGTTTAGGTGACTTTCCGAGTTCATGTGGTTGGTTGGTTGGTTCCTGAAGGCAGGTGTGTTTTACCCCTCCCCGTGGGTTGCTACCAAGGAAGGAGAGACTGGATTATATCTAGTTGGCCTGGTGCAAAGAGACCTAGAATCTTCGCCATTGGGAGGGCTGACTCAGTGAGGGGCTGCTGAGCTGCACTTCACGCAGGATGGAAACTAAGAACAAGGAATACATCAACATTAACAATGCCTAACTATGAGTGGTGGGAGCAGGATTTGTTTATCTCCAATAATTTATATTTTTCTAACTTTTCTATAATAAGCATCTATGACTTTAATAGTTGTGGAAAAGTAAATCTATTTCTCTAGTTTATGCTGTACATCTTTAGTTTCTAGAAAACCTGAGCAGACGTTATGTGCAAACTTCATGTTGGTGTGTTTTTAGTGAGGGAAAAAAAGTTTTCCAAGCATATATGAGGGGATGGAAAGATAACGTAGGAAATACACCCCAGAAAGTTATATCCACGTAATTCTACAAAGAGGGGAAGAAGTGTGCTAGGGATAAGATTTCCCGAGAACTTCTGGGGGAAAAAAATGGTAACGTTCTCTAGGGGCGGGAGGGATGTGGCAAGACACGCGGTTCCAGCGAGACGAATTACCTGGCAGCCTGGGGAGGAGGCTCTGGCCTCTAGGCAAGGTGGCCACGGTCCTCCGCGATGGGGGGCGGAGCAGAAAGGGCGGCGCGCGGGCGGGGAGGCGGGGCCGCCGGCGCGCTCAGGTGGGGGTGAGGCGGGGCAGTACCTGCTCGGGGACCGCGGCCGGCCCTCCGCTCGCCCGGCGCCGAGAGAGGGGAAAGCGGAGGGATTCCTCGGGGAAGTGGCGCGTCCTGGGACGGCCGCTGCTGAAGAGAGACGCAGTGCCCCCCGAGCCCCTGAGCTGGCAGGGGCCAGAGAGCGGCCGGCATGGGCCCTGAGCTGCCTGCGCCTTGGCTGCTGCTCTTCACCGGGCTCCCAGCAGGTGAGCCTTGGGAAAAAGTTGGGTCTCACCCTGGGCCCAGGGAGACAGGAAGCCATTGTTGCCTGGCCTTGCAGAACTGGTCACGGGCAGGCCAGTGGAGGCCTGGGCCGCGCTCTGGTAGCTCTTGGCACAGGCTCGAGTTTCTGCCTGTGGGAGAAACCTGTTGTTTTCCTCTTTTCTTAACCCCGGCCCTTCCGAAACAGGTGCAACTAAGGAAGAAACCCAGAGCCTCTGGGCCTCCCTCCTGCAGTCTTTAGGCACTTCTTGGTCTCGAAAGCTGCACTGATAAACGTGGAAGCACCACTCTTTTGATCCCTCATTACTTTGCCCTTTCATTTGATGCTTGCTTTTAGGTTTTCAGTATGTGACGGAAATGCATTTATGTCGCTCCTGGGAGGTTATAACGCGTCCTCAGTATCATGGGATGTTCGAAATGATTCAGAACCTATTTTACAGGACTGAACCATGTGTCTTTTTGCTCATCATGTTCAGTGTCATCTTTTTCTACTTTTTTTGTATCCACCCACTTTCCTAACTTTATCCCTTCCTCAGTTCTCTCCCCATCAGGTGCCCAACCACCCCCCCTCCCCTCCCTTCTCTTAACCCTCCCACCCTGTCTGCTTTGGAAAGCATGGTTTTTGTGTCTCGGTGTATCTCTTGGAAATGTGACAGGAGTGTGTATCTGCAGGAATAAAATCAGGTAGGAAAGGACAGCTGAGTGACTGTGCAGGGCTTGCAGCCCCTTTCAATTACCATTTAGTGACACCTTGCAAACAGAACAGTATGAGTTCCCTTGGAAATTCTGTCCTGTTGTATTTCATTTTACCATTCCCCACCCCCTCTTTTAGGAATAACTGCCCTCTTACTTCTAAGTTGTCAGTGGGAAGTCTGCTCAGTTTGCTCACAGACCAATGTGAGTCTTGTATTTTTCTGAGGGAAAAGATGTAATATGAAGGTGTGGGCAGAATTTCATTTTTACCAACTTGATAGGACATGAAAACCCCTCAGACGTAACTAAATCTCATTCAGACAAGATTCTACAGTAGCTTAAGCTTAATGCTGAGAATAAAAAAGGTGGAGAATTGCAAAAGGGTGAGAAAACTGGAAAATCAGTATTCCTAAGATCCTCTGGCTCATGCCATTTTCTGGGGGCTGTGTGTCCTATCAGTTATCTGAAACTGACAAGGGTAGATGTTGGACACATGCTACACAAGGAAATGGACTAAACCTCACCTATTGAAGTGCCCGAAATTCCACCAGAGCAGTTACCTGCTTAGACTGTGACAGCAAAATCCTAAACATCCCAGCTTCTCACAGTCCTCTCTCCTTTGCCTTATGCGTTTAGCTCAAATTCCACAGCAGCTAGGGATTTCTGAAGCTGCTTGAGCTGCCTTTTCAAAAAAATGGAGGTCTACTCCCACCTCTGCCTCCTAGCCCCCCACCCCCAGATTAGGACTTTGTAGCCAGCCGCCATCCAGGTCATAGAATAAGAAAGGAAGCCTTACAGACAAAAATCTTATTAGGATATAAACCCTAATCCTTAAATCATCAGCATAATGTTTTAAAAGCTATTTGATTTTTATGAAGAATATTGAACACTGAACATTTTTCAAATACAGTGATTATGACCAAAGGGTATAATAGTAAGCAGACTGCTAAATGGACAGGGACTTTTTTTTTTTTAAGATTTTATTTATTTATTTGTCAGAGAGAGCAAGAGAGCACAAGCAGGGGGAGCGGCAGGCAGAGGGAGAAGCAGGTTCCTCGATGAGTAGGGAGCCTGATGCCGGGCTCCATCCCAGGACCCTGGGATCATAACCTGAGCCAAAGGCAGATGCTTAACCAACTGAGCCACCCAGGCGTCCCTGGACAGGGGCTTTAGAAAATGGAGTTCCAACTGTTCAGGAGCCAGCCATGCATTGTTAGTATCAGGATGCTGAAGTGGTAAAATTATACAGACTGCTGTGTTTCCTGCCATTCTTTAACTGGAAACCTACCTGCATGACCTATTTTAGAACCTGAGAATGCTGAATTCAAAAAAAGTCCTAAGTGAACATCTAATGTCACTTTTATTTCATAGGTGCAAAATTGACATTTCAATTCTTCAAACTCTAACACTTTGAGAGGAAATAACTACTTTAGCAGATATTTTCCCCGAATGTGTGTAGGACATGTAAAAAAAAAAAAAGCTGCATTCAGCTATTTAATATGCATTTGGATTTTGCATCCAGAATGTTTGTGTGACTCTGGTCAAGTTACTGAACTGCTGAAAGCCTGCCCTAAACAGGGATGATGATAGTACTTATCTCAAGGTTTTTATGAGGATTAAGTGAAATGAAGATTTTTAAGGCACTTAAGGTAGTGGCTGAAACAAAATGAGGGCTTAATGAATGTTAGCCATGGTGATAATGATACTCATGATTTAGACCCAAGGAGGATTTTTTAGAGCTAACTTTAAAGAAACAATTTAAGTGTCCCCTCCTCCTCCTTCCCCTATAGCTAAGAAATTGCAATTAATAGTCAAGTCAGATGGACTCTCAGGTTGAAATTCAGATTCTGCCTCTTACTAGCTGTGACTTTAGAGGAATTACTTCAATTCTCTTCATCTAGAAAACAAGTAAAATTCCTGATGAGACCCTCCCACCTCCCACCCTCCCACCCCTGTAAGGCCAACTCATGTTGGGTGAGTTGAGATCAAGCACAGCATCTACAAAATGGTCATCACTCAGGAAATATTGGGTCCCTCGCCACCGCCCCCATCTCTTTATTTTTAGACCAAACTTCCTAAAATTCTCTAAGATCAAACTGAAAATCAAGTTTCTTCTCTCACTTCCAGTATCTGCCAAAGCAGTGCTTTTCAAACTTTTTTTTACAGTTCTCACTGTAAAAAGAAATACGGTTTATGTTGTGACATGTACACATAGATAAGATTTATAAAACAGAAACAAAAATACGTGCACACACACAAGCCCATTACGATGCTGGATAAAAGAATAACAAATTGACATCATATATTATTTTAATAACATTTAAATTAGTAGAAAATAGTCCCCAGATTAACATGAAATAGAAGAATCCAGTAAGTTGATTTTCTCAAGATCTGCTGCAAATTGCATTATGAACTTTGGAAAACCCAAGAGTATGTTCATTTTGGTCCATCACCCCATTCTCTTCTGTTTCTAAAGAAGAGTTAGCCCAACCTTCTGGTGAGCATCCAAGTTTCTGCAGTTGTAAAGTGTGGGTCATTAGTGAAATTAGGTCAGATTTGGATACTGGCTAGCTGGTCAATGTGACCAGAGGCCCTGATGAAGCCTCTCAGGTCAGGGAGTCCTGGGAAGTTACCACAGTCCCTGTGCTCTGAGCTGTGGGCAGATCACTTGTCAGAGTTCTGGTTTGTTTGTTTTTGTACTTCAGAGTATTTTTCTTTAAAAAGAAAATTTTATCACACAAGTGATACTTACTCCTTAAAACAAAACATTAAGATAATCTAAAGTAAGTACTTACAGCCTTTTGCATTATTGGCTAATAGTTTTGGTTACCTCCATCCAGCCTCAAAGTCTATTCCTGGAATGAAACTTTAGTTTTCTACTCAAATTCTAAAAGGGTGTGTCTCATTGGGACTTCTGTGAATTTTTTTAAGATTATAGAGTGGTGTTAACTTACAGATTCACGCAGCTCTCAACTTGTATTATCATTCTTCGGGAAATCAGCCGGCTGACTCCTAAGGGACATGATTCTTAGAGAGCATATAGTCCAGGAATTTTCCCTTCGTGGTGAGGGTAAAGTGTGGGATCACGTTGAAAACTGAATGACATCTCAATCCCCAATATAGTGGATAGGAAAGTGGAGCTTCTCAGGCTGAGGGGGGTGTGGGTGGTGGATGGGAGCTGCCCACTTAGCTCCTTCCTCACCTCCATGGGGCCCCTGAAGTACCTCACCAGAATCCCAGGGCTCTGCTAAACTCAAGTACAAATCATACCCAGTCCCTGTCTGTCTTCCCCTCTGGGCCAGTTTTGCAGATAAGGAAATCTATCCAGGGAGGTCACGAGCCTTAGGTTGATACAATGGAGTTAGTTTGAGCGCTGAGACCAGAACCTTGGCATCCTTGCTTTTAGTCCATGGCTCTTTCCCCTGTTTCATACTGTGGAGCAAGTTTATTTTGTCTAATTGAATCCTGGTATGCAGAAATAGAAACAGATTGCCTCTTGGATGTCTAACTAAATGCTTTTTATTAAACATCTTGCCCCAACAACGATGCCGTGGAATGAGATGCTGGGTAATTAATGTACCGTCTGCCTGGGTTTCTTTCAGCCCAGTACTGTATTACATCATGTCCGTGGGGGAGAAATAAAAGGGTGTGTTTTAAGAATTAGGAAGACTTAGATCATGTGTCATCTTTCTCTCATCTTCCTTTTTTTTTTAATTAAGATTATTTATTTATATATTTATTTGAGTGACAGAGATAGGGAAAGAGATAGCGAGAGAGCAGGAGCAGAGAGGAGAGAGAGAAGCAGGCTCCCCGTTGAGCAGGGAGCCTGATGCAGTGCTGGATCCCAGGACCCTGGGATCATGACCTGAGCTGAAGGCAGACTCTCAACCAACTGAGCCACCCAAGCACCCCTCGTCTTTATTTCTGTAGTTTTCAATCTTTAAATCTTAGGGTAAGGTGGGGTCAGAGGAAGGCAGTTTTGACACTTTCTTCATTTCCCAAACCCTGTTAATCACCATGTTCTGTTTCTTAATCCCAGGATCTGTGCCCTCTTTTCTATTCCAGGTGATAAACCTCACACTAGCCTATTTTAAGCATCTTAACCATCTCCTTGAGGTCTGCTACTGTCTCTGTCTCGTGGATGATAGGTTACCTACCTGGGTTCCCCTTTCCCACCTTCACTCCAATCCTCCAAGCACCTCTACAGGATCTCCATAGCTTGTAAGAGTGGGTTAAAGCTCTTTGTTTGGATTTCAAGGCTCACTCATTCTGGCCTCACTACTTCGGGTAGCCTTCTCCCCAGTGGTATGGGCGTGCGCTGGTACTTCCTCTCCCCTGCAACACACTTTGTTTTTTCGTCTGACCATGCTACAGATGGTTAACTTTATTTATTTTCTGTACTTTTAGAGTGCTTAAAATTTATTCCAGGCAGTTTAGCCTGTCTTGTGTGCATTCGTCTGTTCTTCTGGGCAGCAGATGTTGAATGCCTACCACACACAGGGCATGCTGGCCAGCGCTAGCTGTGAGGCCTTAAGCCAGTTACTTAACTCCCCTGAGGATTTTTCTCATCTATGAAATGGACATAAAAAAAAATTAAAAAATAAAATAAAATAAAAATAAATAAAAAAAAAGAAATGGACATAAAATAAGGCTTATCTCATGAGTGTTTTACAAAGATTAAATGAGATACCATATAAGAAAGACCCCGTACCATGGCTAACCACATAGCAAGTGCTCAGTCTCTATGAGTCTCCTCCCCAGAGTAGCCACATGCTTAGCGCAATACAGAGTAGCAGATACCAGACCTTTGTTCGACATGGAATACATAGACATAATTCCTCCCCTACCCCAGCCCACTTCTCTTTGTCGCCTTTCCTCCTCTCCTAATTCTCTCCATCCTTACTTTGGGTTCACACTCAACGGCCACTCCCTCTTCCACTTGATTCCTTTCATATTTGCACTGTTATCTAAGGAAGTGTAACAAGTACAGATGGCAAATATACTTGGGGAGATAGCTTGCTCAGACATAAACTCTGATAGGATTAGACCTGTGTACTTTTTGTGACCTGCTGAGTGGCACAGAGGTGCCTGGATATGTGAAAAACATTCAAGAAGCGAGACCTTCTATCAGGAGTTAACACCAGGCCACTGCCCCTTGCCTGGAAAGACCCTGCTATCCCTCTGCCTGCCACTCCCTTCCAGGCAAGAGCCTTCATGTGTAGAGGAGGGGAAATGCCATTCAGTCCCCTGAAAAGAGTTCTTAGTTAAAAAAAAAAAAATTGTAGCTATGTCCCTGTGTTGTATGGATAAAATATTCTAGAAACTGTAAAACATCTTGCCCAATCTGATATAACACAGGGAAGACAGACTGAATAAAGAAATATACAAAGATATGCATGTGTTTGGAACACATAGCTTTCAATGGTAAAGATAATCTTCTTCCGTTGGTATGTTTTCCTTCGACTTTAATATGGGATGTAGTCCCCACGCTGCACAACGGCATCGTGTTGGAAAGTACTTCATGGTAGGAAACAGAGAATCCCCTTCTCCTTCCCTTCTTCCCACGAGCTCCGATATCTCATTTGAAGTTACATTTCCACCCTTAAATGACAGGTTTCCCTCCCTCTTTCAGAGGAGACAAACTGAATGGGTTTGCCAGGGTGCAAAGTGACGCAGCTTTAAAAGCTTTGAATGCCAGTTTACATTTGTATCATTTAATTTTTTTTTAACATATAATGTATTATTTGTTTCAGAGGTACAGGTCTGTGATTCATCAGTCTTACACAATTCACAGCGCTCACCATAGCACATACCCTTCCCAGTGTCCATCACCCAGCCACCCCATCCCTCCCACCCAACCCCCCACTCCAGCCACCCTCAGTTTGTTTCCTGAGATTGAGAGTCTCTTGTGGTTTCTCTCCCTCTCTGGTTTCATCTTGTTTCATCTTGTTTCATTTTTTCCTCCCTTCCCCTAAGATCCTCTGCCTTCTTTCTCGAATTCTTCATATCAGTGAGGTCATATGATAATTGTCTTTCTCTGACTGACTTACTTCGCTTAGTATAATACCCTCTAGTTCCATCCATGGTGTTGCAAATGGCAAGATTTCAGGTTTTTTTGATGGCTGCATAATAACATTTGTATCGTTTTAATTCTTTAATTCTTAATACTTTTATTTGCTGTTCTCAATTGACCTCAATCTCTACGGTGGGCAAGATAAGTACAAATGATACAAATAATAGCTAATGTTTATTCAGTGGCTATTATGTCCCAGGCTATTTGCTAAATTCTGGACATTTATTATATCATTTAATCCTTACTACAACACTATCAGGGAAGTATTTTTTTTTTCTTAAGACTTATTTTTTTTTTCTTTTATCCCCCTCCCATTTATTTATTTATTTATTTTTAAATTCTTTGTTTAAATTCAATATAGTTAACATATACTGTATTATTAGTTTCACGGGTAGAATTTAGTGATTTATCAGTTGCATATAACACCCAGTGCTCATTACACCAAGTGCCCTCCTTAATGCTCATCACCCAGTTACCCCTTTCCATCACCCACCTCCCCTCCAGCAACCCTGTTTGTTTCCTAGAATTAAGTGTCTCTTATGGTTTGCCTCCCTCTCTATTTTCATCTTATTTTATTTTTCCTTCCCTTCCCCTATGTTCATCTGTTTTGTTTCTTATATTCCACATATGAGTAAAGTCATAGGATATTTGTCTTTCTCTGACTGACTTATTTTGCTTTGCATAGTACACTCTAGCTCCATCTACATCATTGCAAATGGCAAGCTTTCATTCTTGTGGATGGCTGAGTAATAGTTCACTACACACACACACACACACACCACATCTTCCTTATCCATTCATCTGTCAGTGGACATCTGGACTCTTTCCATATTTTGGCTATTGTGGATATACACATTGAAAGATTTACTCAGTATAAACATTGGAAGATTTATTTGCTTATTTTAGAGAGAGAGCGAGCACGTGCACATATGCGTGTGAGTGGGGGTATAAACACTGAAAGATTTATTTGCTTATTTTAGAGAGAGAGAGAGAGAGCACGTGCACATGTGCATGTGAGTGGGGGAAGGGGCAGAGGGAGAGGGAGACAAGCAGATTTCCTGCTGAATAGGGAGCCCGAGGCAGGGCTGGATCCCAGAACCCTGAGATCATGACCTGAGCCAAAATCAAGAGTCAGACACTTAACTGAGCCACCCAGACACACCTATCAGGGAAATATTATTATCATTCCAGTTTTATATATAAAGAGGCAACTGTAGTTTGGAAATAACTTGTCAGGTCTTTTAACTGGTGGGGGAGTGGAGACAGAATCTGAACTTAGGAAGTCAGTCTCCAGAATTAAAGCTTTGAGAAGAAAATGATAGAGATATTTAGGAAATCAGATGGCAGTTAGCTGAGGGGAAGGAGATGCCACAGGATGAAGGAAATTTAAGAATAGAAAGGGGTACCTGGGTGGCTCAGTAGGTTAAGTATCGGACTCTTGATGTCAGTTCAGGTCATGATCTCAGGGTTGTGAGATTGAGCCCTGAGCTTAAGATTCTCTCCTTCTCCCTCTGCCCCTCCCCTCCCCTCAAAAAATAATAGAAAGACAATATAAGAATTTGAAGACAGTTTAAAGAGCACAGATCAAAAGGACATCTACCTTTTTGAATCTCTTCCTCTTTTCAGCTCAGATTCTGCTGTTCTTAGTCTCTTCTTGAAAACTTTACCTGCCTAATAGTGTGCATGCCCAATGTGGTTAGTTTTACCGAGAAGTCCAAGGCTAAAGGACAAGAAGGATGGGAGGTTTTTGCCTTTGAGATGGGCTATCCTCCTCCCAATCTGGAAAATCCTCCTGCTTTCTGAGTCTAGCACCAGACTTCCACTTTGAAAGTCAAGCTTGCCTGCGTGGGAGAGATCATGTTTACCCAACGTGCAAAACCAAAACTCCAGCAAAACCAAATTCTGAAGCTGAGAGGGCTTGGCTTATTACAGTCTCTAAACCTTTGCCCATGTGTATGAGTAGGACTGTTCCCACCCCCGGGGGTTTTGTGAGGATTAGAGACAGTGTATGTATATCACCTGGCACACAGTAGATGCTGAGATCCAGGGCAGCAGCTGAGCTAAGGGGAGAGAGGTTTGCTGGTTGCCCGGTACCTTTTGTCCTGGGACTCTTCCCCGGTCTTCTTGTGGAAGGCCAGGGATGAAGGTCTGAGAGTTGGGCAGGTTGCTGTGGGGCTGGCAGACCCTGGGAGAGCGTGTGAGTAAGCTCAGTAGGGGCAAAATCATGGGAACCTGACATATTTTGAGGCTTGAAATTCACCCAAGGGACGAATTCAAAGAGAGGATGAAAGAATAGCACCCAGGTGGCAAAGCCAGTGCTGACGTTGGTAAAGGTGAGTCATGTCACCGCAGGTGTGTATTGGCCATAATAAAGGCATTCATGGAAGGGTTGCTGAGGGAGGACTTGGTAATGAAGGTGATCACCCTTGTCCCCATTCTCCTCCCTCAGAGTGTCAGATTCAGCAATCTTCAAAGCTCCGCCAGAGCAACTCCTAGCTCCAACCGAATTCCTTTCTCTGACTACCAGCAAACTTGCCCTCTCACCTCTACACAAATAATGTTAACCAGCGCCCTTTGAATAAATTGCTGTTTATGTCAAACTGCCGTTCAGCAAAATGAAGAACATGTAGCTTGTTAATCACAGTACCAGAGTGACTGATGCCAGTTGTCGCCTGTCTCTCCACTCCGATTGTTTGCAGGCTAATGAGTACCAAACATTTTCCTTTATTTAGAGAATAACCGGGCAGAGTGGAGAGAGCACTGCTCAGGGGTGGAATCTTGACTCTGACCTCCTTAGAAAATGAATGACCACAGACAAGCCAGTCATCTTTTCCAGTCTCAGATTTGTGGCGTGCGAAATGGCCCCGATTGTCTACTCCCAGGGGTCATATTTAGTGTGTAAAAGACAATATTTGAAAGTACGGTGTGAGTATGGGATTTTGTTTAGACCATAAATAGGTGTTTTAATCTCTATTCTAATCCATATATTTACTGAGCAGAATAAGCTAGTGTTGACATTGCCATCCTCGGCATTGTCAAAAGCTTACCTGTAGTGACTTCTCTTCGGTTAAAGCTGTGTTGGGCAGAAGCTCCAAGGTCTGTTTCAGGCCAGTTCTGGAAGAAAACAAGGGGGATGGTGAGAGTGGAGAGGCAAAAATAATAAAGCAGATTACAAAACAATTCACATTAGGCTTGAGATGCTAGTCACTGGCTCTTCCATTCCGATTGGACTAATTTCCAGGAATCTTATAGCTAGCAGAGACAGCAGCTATTTTCCCCCCCAAACTACTCAAGGCTCATTTTCAAAATGATGATCTTTATAACTGGATGAGGAAGTCAACAGTCTTCCTAAAAAAACCACCTTTGCCCTATTACTCTACAGAAAGTGTTCAGTGATTACCCATTAACTAGAAATAGATGCTTCAGTGAGATTTGGGCTCCACCCGGTCTCCCCAGCCCCAGTCACTACCACCAGTCCTTCCTTATTGATCCCTCTGTTTCCCATAAAGCCAGGGGTCGGTTCTCTCCAGGCTCCCCAAGTAACTGCTCCTTCCTGATAAGGGCTGCTTCTCTTTTCTTCTGTCTTGAAACTATGAGTTTCTCTGCCTTCTTCCTATTTTTCGTGTGTAATCTTAATCCTACTTCAGTGTTAGGGCCCAGTTTATATGTCTTTTTTCATGAAGTCTTCCCCACCCACAGGTGTCCCTCATATTTCTGCAGACCCTCTCTCCAGCATGCCTGTCACAGGCACATCATCATTTCAGCCCAGTCCTGGAGACAGTTTGGGTCATTTCTGGGGGCAAGGACCTGTCCTGAGCAGCACCCTGATCTTTCTCTGTGGACATGAGAAAAGTGGGTGCATGTGCCCATTATAATCACAGCTTACTGTCTTATGAGGGCTGTGTCCCGAAGATGAGGCAGGATCCAGAACCATGTGGCAGTGACCTTCGAGCCAGGCCCACCCAGCTGTTTTGTAAGGGGTGAGGGTGGGGGCTAAAAGTTCGTG
This sequence comes from Mirounga angustirostris, assembly GCF_029215605.1. NCBI lineage: Eukaryota > Metazoa > Chordata > Mammalia > Carnivora > Phocidae > Mirounga > Mirounga angustirostris. The sequence goes on along the minus strand of NW_026991709.1, from coordinate 66,150,056 downwards.
TTTGTGGGTGTATCTCCGTCAAAATGAGGCTGGTCCACCTGAGAACTCCCTTGGAGAGAACCCCCGCTTGAACCCCTTTCTTTTTGGCCTTCATCATAGAGGAAAGGAGGAGGAAAGAGACTCAGACCCTGACACTAACACAACAGCGTATGTACCAGGCACCATGCCAATTGCCAGAAGTGAATTATCTCATTGCATCCTTTCACGGACCTGATGAGGTTAGTACTATCATAATCTGCAGTCCTAGCTTGGGGGGGCGGGGGGAAAACAACTCAGTAAATAGCTTGTACAATGTCCAAATAAATAGTGAAGTTTTATTTGAACCCAGTTGTATCCGAGTCCAAGCCTGTCAGTCCACACCGGTGGTTCTCAAAGCATGGTACCCAGAGAGCAGTCACCATCTCCTGGAAACTTGTTAGAAATGTGAGTTCTTGGGCCCCACCCAAGTCCTCCTGAATCAGAAACTCCTCCTGAAAGTGATCTGGGCCATTACAAGTCCTCTCCGTGGCACATGCTCAAGTTTGAGTACTATTATTCTGCACTAAACCTCCCATGAGAAGAGCCCCTATAACTTGGCCTAGAGACCATCTTGACATAGGAACATTCTAAGATGTTGGTTATGTGTGGACCTCTGACCATGCCAAAGTGCCACCTGACTTTCTGTGTCACTGGGTTCCTCATCAAGGCAGACCTGGAGCTGTGTGTTTGTAGCTTTGGAGGCTAGGGAGGAGCCTTAAAAAAGAGAAAAGAAAAATTCTTAATTTCTTCAAGTCTTTTTTTTTTTTTAAGATTTTATTCATTTATTTGAGAAAGAGGGAGAGAGAGCATGAGACGGGGGAGGGTCAGAGGGAGAAGCAGACTCCCCGCTGAGCAGGGAGCCTGATGTGGGACTCGATCTTGGGACTCCAGGATCACCACCTGAGCTGAAGGCAGCCACTTAACCAACTGAGCCATCCAGGCACGCTCAAGTCTTTTGTAATAAAATTTGTCACAGTCTGATCATTTTTATTTATTTTATGCTCATGTTGACCACCTGTACTGCCAGTTTCTATTGTTAATGGATTCCTGGTCATTCATTCCATTATTTATTCAACAAACATTTGTTGGGTGCCAAGGAGGTGACAGGTACAGTTGTGAGGTTGTGCTTTAACGGTGAGTCAGAGACAGACTCAGCCGGCTTTCTCAGAGCCTGCAGTTAGCTGGCCATCACCAAGGCATGTGAAATGTCCTGCCTGGTGGGGGAAGAGGCACTTTGGGAAAACACAGGAGACCCCTCTCCCAGATTTGCAGTCAGGGAAGGCTTCTGGAGGAGGTGAGGGTGCTGCTGAAGACCTAAGGAATACATAGTAATTAGCCTCGTGAAGGGAAGGGAGTGGTGGCTGGTGCTCTGGGAGAGTGCTCCAGCCAGGAGGTCTACATGTGGGAAGACCTGGAGAAGATGGTGATCCTGCCAAGGGAAGGAATGGAGCAAGTTCAGGGTGGCTGATACCCTGAGTGTGAGGTGGGCCTGGAAGGGAGATGAGGCAGCAGAGAAAGGCTGAAGGCAGACCTGATTGGCCTCATAGGCCTGTTGAACTTCCCTGAAGAAGTGGGGAAACATTTTAAAAGGAAGTAACATGAAAAAATATATACGTGTATTGGCAAGCTCACTATATGACCTTCTTTTTTCTTTTCCCCTTTTTATTTTACTTATTTTTTTAAATTTAATTTAATTTTATAATGTTATGTTAGTCACCATACAATACATCATTAGTTTTTGATGTAGTGATCCATGATTCATTGTTTTCATATAACACCCAGTGCTCCATGCAGTACGTGCCCTCCTTAATACCCATCACCAGGCTAACCCATCCCCCTACCCTCTCCCCTCTAAAACCCTCAGTTTGTTTCTCAGAATCCATAGTCTCTCATGGTTCATCTCCCCCTCCGATTTCCCCCCTTTCATTTTTCCCTTCCTTCTCCTGATGTCCTCCATGCTAATCCTTATGTTCCACAAATAAGTGAAACCATATGATAATTGAATTTCTCTGCTTGACTTATTTCACTTAGCATAATCTCCAGTCCCATCCATGTTGATGTAAAAGTTGGGTATTCATTCTTTCTGATGATGAGTAATATTCCATTGTATATATGGACCACATCTTCTTTATCCATTCGTCTGTTGAAGGGCATCTTGGCTCTTTCCACAGTTTGGCTATTGTGGACATTTCTGCTATGCACATTGGGGTGCATACGGCCCTTCTTTTCACTACATCAGTGTCTTTGGGGTAAATATCCAGTAGTGCAATTACTGGGTCATAGGGTAGCTCTATTTTTAATTTTTTGAGGAACCTCCACACTGTTTTCCAAAGTGGCTGTACCAACTTGCATTCCCACCAACAGTGTAAGAGGGTTCCCCTTTCTCCACAACCTCTCCAACATTTGTTGTTTCTTGCCTTGTCAATTTTTGCCATTCTAATTCGTGTAAGGTGGTATCTCAATGTGGTTTTGATTTGAATTTCCCTGATGGCTAATGATGATGAACATTTCTTCATGTGTCTGTTAGCCAATTGTATGTCTTCTTTGGAGAAGTGTCTGTTCATGTCTTCTGCCCATTTTTTGACTTGATTATTTGTTTTTTGGGTGCTGAGTTTGAGAAGTTCTTTATAGATCTTGGAAATCAGTGCTTTGTCTGTAGGCCTTCTTTTAATATAGTTTCTTTATTGTTGTTGAACGTGTTAACACTGTCAATGGATCACAAGATCCTTGCGAGTCATCCTTCCTCTTTCTCTCCCCCATCTCCCCCAGGTTGTCTGTGTGGTCTTTGCCTCCCACTCTGCCTGCCAGCTCCCAACTAGTCAGCCAGTGTGTTTGCTTATTTGCATTGCTTTTATTACCCCATGAACAGAAGTAGGTCACCTCCCAGAGACATAGTCTGCCTTCAGCATTGTCTCTTGCTCTTGGCTGCAGGGTGCCTGTCCTTGCTGGTGACGGTCCAGCACACAGAGCGCTATGTCACACTGTTTGCCTCCATCGTCCTTAAATGTGACTACACCACCTCTGCCCAGCTCCAGGATGTCGTAGTGACGTGGCGCTTCAAGTCCTTCTGCAAGGACCCCATCTTTGACTACTACTCTGCATGTGAGTCCCTCCTCCTTCAGCCCACGTACGTCCCTCTGTGAAGCATGGCCATTAGGGCATAGGGCCACAAATCCTTCTGAGAGGGAGCCACAAAGTTCACTTAATGCCGTCCCCTCATTTTATTTTATTTTATTTTTAAAGATTTTATTTATTTATTTGACAGAGAGAGACACAGCGAGAGAGGGAACACAAGCAGGGGGAGTGGGAGAGGGAGAAGCAGGCTTCCCGCGGAGCAGGGAGCCTGATGCGGGGCCCGATCCCAGGACCCTGTGATCATGACCTGAGCCGAAGGCAGACGCTTAATGACTGAGCCACCCAGGCGCCCCTCGTCCCCTCATTTTATAGATAAATAAACAACCCAGACAGATGAAGTAACTTATTTGAGGTCACATACTATTTTATTTTAAGATTTGTGTCCTACCTTGTTCTGAAAAGATGTAGGCAGCTCAGACATTAAGTTTTTTAAAAGGCAGTGCCAGTCCTGCCTCCTGGTCCATTCCTGGTTGCATGCCGGCACACTGAGATGAGTATGCAGTCCGCCTCCATTCCCTTTACCACCTGAGGACGTGGACAAGAAGCCTCCTACATCCCCCAGGACCCTGAGGAGTGGCGTTTGTGAACCTCCCCCCCTCCCCCACTGCCACACTCCCTTTTGTGGCCAGCCTTCCTAGTGGCCAATGAAACTCTCCCAGTGAGCGAGAGCCCACTGCCCCCAGGGAACACATTTTCAGTGCTGCACACCCCCCCCCCCACACACACACACTTAGCCAAGTCCTACCTCTCAGTAGCAGCTGCCCCACTCATGTCAGCTCTCCTCCCTGGAACCAAAGTTCTTTTTAGCTGTCTACCTCTACTCTCTCAAGGAACAAAGGAACCCAGATCCTCACCATCAGCCCTGGACAATTACCCTTGTAGAGATTTTGAGAGTACAAGTAGACACCGTCTTTGTAGGAAGGAAGTGAGCTTCCAGAGGTGAGGAAAAAGGGGAGAGGCATCAGCTTTACCTCTTTTAGCCCTGACTAATGTCTTACAGTATGAACCCTGATACCTAAATGTCTGAGTCACCCACAGAACCTGGCGTTGTCCCCAAAAGACACATCTCTGAATCAAGGCATGATTTCCAGGGGGTTACTTTTCAAATAAAGTCGGAATGGAGGAGAGGCCAGGGTAGCAGGCATTTGCCACCAGCAAATGTATTATAAGGGCAGGTGGATGAGCCCTATAGGAGCAGAATCTGGGGTGACCAAAAATGAAGCAAGGGTAGTTGGAATGGGAGACAGGAGCATGGAGCCAGGATTTGGAAATGATGACCTTTGAGAGGGGTCTGGATCTTGCTGCTCAGAGGTTCATTAGTATTACCCGAGAGTTCCTCTGAAATGCAGACTCTCAGATTCTCACTCCAGACCCACAGAATCAGAATCTTCATGTTTAGCAGGATTCCCAGTAGACACATGAGCTCAGGATAAAAATGAGAAGCTTCTCTGCTCCAGGGAACAGTAAGGGCACCTTTCTCCATGGGAATTCCCCATTGCTGTGTGACCTGGCTGTGTCCTCTTTCCTCAGCATACCAGGCGGCTTTATCCCTGGGCCAGGACCCATCCAATGACTGCAACGACAGTCAGCGGGAGGTTCGCATCGTGGCTCAGAGGCGGGGGCAGAATGAGCCCGTGCTGGGGGTGGATTACCGGCAGCGCAAGATCACCATCCAGAACCGTGAGTGCAGGGGAGGCGGCAGGGATCTGGGGGCGGCAAGAGGTGCAGACACCGGGCCTGGGCCTGACTGAGTCATTGTGGGCATTTCCTTTTTTTTTAAAGATTTTATTTATTTATTTGACAGAGAGATAGCGAGAGCAGGAACACAAGCAGGGGGAGTGGGAGAGGGAGAAGCAGGCTTCCTGCCGAGCAGGGAGCCCGATGTGGGACCCGATCCCAGGACTCTGGGATCATGACCTGAGCCGAGGGCAGACGCTTAACGACTGAGCCACCCAGGCACCCTCTTTTTTCTTTTTTTTGGTTTTGTGTTTGTTTGTTTGTGTGTTTGTTTGAGGAAAGTGCCAGATACATAGAATGCTGTTACCACCATCTGAAGTCACTCCCCTGGAAGTTGGTCTCTAGATGAGAAGATGTCCTACAGCTTTGGCTAAAGGTCTGGGAGTGGGTGGTCTCTTTTGCTTTTTCACGGCTGAGGTGTGGCTCAGGCTTGTTTGCTCCCTCCCATAAATTGCTCTCAGGGCCTGCATGAACCCCAGGCCGCTGAGTTTCCCTCTGGCCACTCCTGTTGTACATGTCTAAAGGGCTTCCAAGTAAATGGCTACCTGAAGACCATCATTGCCCATTGGTAGAGGGAAGAGCATTAGCCTTAGAATCTAAAGACCTGGCTGAGTGTCCTGCTTCTTCCACCTGCTAGCTTGTGGACCAGTAGCAGATGTTTTCCCTGGCCTCTATTACCTCATCTGAAAGGTGGACATAATGGTCTCTGTGTCTGCACACTGAAGTAAATATCAAATGTGATATCTAAGAGCTATGTGTAAAGCATACTTATTCTTTGTGCCTAGTATAGGGGCTGGTGGTTGGAGCCCTCAGACTCGGGTGTGGGTCCCCATTCTGCACTTATAGGGTATGTGAACCTGGGCAAGTCCCTTCAATTTTTTTAGCCTCAATTTCTACAAAATGGGACTTGCCGTAGTACTACCCATCTCCTGGAGAGCCGTCAGGATTAAGTGAGATGATATGCATAAAACACTTAGCAAATATTAAGTGTGCAGTGAACTTTAGTTACAATCACTGAGGGCACTTTTGGATGGATGGGCTAGCGGCCCATATTCCTATCTTGTAATCCAGGATGGCCGTGATGGGTTATTGGCACAGAATTCAGAGCCTGTTTCAGTGAGCTTCACATGCTGTGTTAAACAAATATTTGCTGATTAAAAGGGGAAAAAGAAGGGAGAATACATGAAGCAGGCCACTCAGGTACCTGTAGCAACAATGTGAGGAAATCAGTGAATGCTCTATGACCATTTAAAGGGAGCCAATTTAATATTTGCTTCCAAATTTTTGTATAATACTTTGGCTGTGATATTTAAGTCTGATTCTTTTACATGTGATCTCTGATTCCCCCAAGCCAGCCCTTAAACTCTCGGCCTTAAGGAACATCTGTCCTTTTCTGGTCTCTAGCTACATTCTCAAAGAGTCAGGGTGGTTCTCCTTTTCCCAGAGCCTGCAGAATTAGCCCTCATCTGATTCCAAAGTTTAAAGTCTCTTCAACTGGCAAGCCTCCTTTATAGTTTTTGAAGGATGAAAATCCCCACAGGTGACAGTCCCCACTTTTCTTTTTTTCTAATTCTGAGTAATACCATCCACTATCTCTACTCCCAATCACCCTTGGATCAAACTCTGTTTCTCCCTTACACCCATGGGAAAGCAGTATTTCCCCTTGGTTTTTATTTCTACCTCCATACTTGTCATGACTTCCTGAAGCCCTTGTTTTCTGACACTTTATGCCTGTGTGTGCATCATTTGAGATGACCATGTCAAGTCAGTTCTTGGATTATTTAAAATATCAACATATCTGAATGTCCTCATTACTGTGATAGCCCTAAAAAAAAAATCTTTATGTCTCTAATAAAAATTGGGGCAGATTTTTAATGCACATTAACATTAAGAGAGAATTTCCTCCAAAGCATTTTTACCATTCTTCCAAGTCTGGGGTAAGCTTATTTCTGGGAAAGGTAGTGTGTTTGGAAAATCATGGGTAGGAAAAAAATCGTAGAGCTTGACGTAGAAAGAGAAGGAAACAGAAGTTGAAGTTAGCTCCAGTGGTACATGACCTTGCATTTTTGTTTCATTTCCTCAATAAATATTTTTTGACAAACAGATAATGAAGAATTATAGATGGGATTGCTAAGTAAGCAGGAGCAAGTCTATAATGCTAAGGGTTTGGGCGCCTGGGTGGCTCAGTTGGTTAAGCGACTGCCTTCGGCTCAGGTCATGATCCTGGAGTCCCTGGATCGAGTCCCGCATCGGGCTCCCTGCTCGGCAGGGAGCCTGCTTCTGCCTCTGACCCTCCCCCCTCTCATGTGCTCTCTCTCTCTCTCTCATTCTCTCTGTCTCAAATAAATAAAATCTTAAAAAAAAAATTATAATGCTAAGGGTTTTTAAAAAGGAATTTGAAGTTGTCCCCTGGCACTCTACTGTGGATGAAATAGCAGGGATGTGGAGGCTGTCCTGATGCCCCTGACTGGACTTTAAGCCCTTTTAGGACAGAGATGAGTCTTATTCCTCTGCAGATCTTCCTCAGGGTCTGACATAGAGCTGGACCCACACAAGGTCTTCAGTGAAAATCTGTTGCATTTACTAAACTTGAACATACCATTCATCTATCTTAATGAGGTAGCCCAGCGCTTAGTGCTCATGAAAACTGAAATTCCTTTCTTGAACATCGAGTAACATTTACCCTTAAAATATTGGCATTTCATCCTTGCTTATTCAACTTCATCTTATAAATTGTCCCTCTAAGATCCAGAGGGATCCGTTCACAGCTGGTGAGGAACCCAGGCTGTGGAGTTTTCCACCCCTTAGGAAAGGACATTAGAACTTAGTGGTTAAGAGCACCAGGGTTGCAGCAGAGAGACATGGATTTGAACCTACCTCTGCTACTCATTATTTCTCTGTTCTTAGGCCAGTTTCTTAGCCTCCTAGAGTCTTGGTTTCCTCATCTGAAATGCAGCTGATAAGCATACTTACTGTATCAGGATGGTATCGAGTTTGTGAGTAAGCAAAACCCAAAATATTAGTGACTTAAACAATAAAGAAGTTTATTTCTTCTCAAGTATAAATTTGGAGGTAGACAGTCCAAAATTAGTGTGGTGGCCCTGTTCCATCAAGTCCTCAGGAACAGGCCCAAGCTCCAGCTCACCAAGAAAGTCTTTTTCTTCCTCATGGTCCAAGACAGCAGCCATCACATTTGCTCTCCAGATAACAGAGTAAAAGAAAAGAAGAGAAGGACAAAAATATTCCCAAACTGTTTTAGGAAAGTTCCTGGGAGCCATCATGTGACCCTTCTGCTTGCATTCTGTCCACCAGAACGGAGTTGTGTGTCCATGTCCACCTTTAAGAGAGGATAGGAAATAGTGACTTTATTCTGGATGGCCACATCCATGACCAAAAGTTATATGACTGTGAGGGAAAGTTGTATCCCTGGGAGGCAATGTAGTGTGTACCTCACCCACTCAGAGAGCTGTGGTGGGAATGAAATGAGGTGATGTCCAAAATCCTTTCAGGGTACCTGGTAGGGCTCAATGAATGGTCAGTTCTACCATCATTGTACTGTTTGGGGAAAGAGGAGGGTCTCAGTGAAAGGGCTTTAGGCTTTCCTCTGCACTACGAGGGGCCCTCTTAGGATGTGGAAGGACAGTGCTGGGTCTCTAAGCCATAGGTCAGAAACCAGGGCCCTCTCCTTTAACCCCTGGCACTTTCTCCATCCCTCCCTGCAGGAGCAGATCTGGTGATTAATGAAGTGATGTGGTGGGACCATGGAGTGTATTATTGCACCATTGAGGCTCCCGGGGACACGTCAGGAGACCCAGATAAGGAGGTGAAGCTCATTGTCCTGCGTAAGTGCTGCTGGAGCTTTCTCTTTAGCCACCCCATCACTGTGACACTTTTACACACAGAGAAAAAAAAAACAACAACAAAAAACAGAAGCAAGCAAGCCCAGCCTATTGCTGGATTGCCAACCTCTGAAGGTCCCTTACCAAAGCTAAACTTTTTTTTTCCCCCCCCACTATGTGATTGAACGTAACCTATAGATCAAGAGCTGTATTTATCAGACCTCTAGGATGTTAGACCTGGAAGCATTCCACCGGCATGTTTCGTTAGCTTGCTCTTGGCGTCTCCGCTGCAGACTGGCTGACAGTGATCTTCATCATTCTGGGAGCCCTCCTCCTGCTCCTGCTGATCGGGGTGTGCTGGTGCCAGAGCTGTCCTCAGCATTGCTGCTGCTACATCCGCTGCCCCTGCTGCCCTGCCCGCTGCTGCTGCCCCGAGGAAGGTGAGAGCGGACGGACGAGCACCGGGAGGGGTGCTGCCGCAGACTCGGACGAGCAGTGGGAGGGGTGCTGCCGCAGACTCGGACGAGCAGTGGGAGGGGTGCTGCGCAGACTCGGACGAGCAGTGGGAGGGGTGCTGCCGCAGACTCGGACGAGCTCTGGGAGGGAGTGATGTCGCAGACTCGGACGAGCAGTGGGAGGGGTGCTGCGCAGACTCGGACGAGCAGTGGGAGGGGTGCTGCCGCAGACTCGGGCGAGCAGTGGGAGGGGTGCTGCCGCAGACTCGGGCGAGCAGTGGGAGGGGTGCTGCCGCAGACTCGGGCGAGCAGTGGGAGGGGTGCTGCCGCAGGCTCGGACGAGCAGTGGGAGGGGGTGATGCCACAGACTCGGGCGAGCAGTGGGAGGGGGCGCTGCCGCAGACTCGGACGAGCAGTGGGAGGGGCGCTGCCGCAGACTCGGACGAGCACTGGGAGGGGGTGATGTCGCAGACTCGGACGAGCACTGGGAGGGGGTGATGTCGCAGACTCGGACGAGCAGTGGGAGGGGGTGATGCCGCAGGCTCGGACGAGCACTGGGAGGGGTGATGCCGCAGACTCGGACGAGCACTGGGAAGGGGTGATGCCGCAGACTCGGACGAGCACTGGGAAGGGGTGATGCCGCAGACTCGGACGAGCAGTGGGAGGGGTGATGCCGCAGACTCGGGCGAGCAGTGGGAGGGGTGCTGCCGCAGACTCAGACGAGCACTGGGAGGGGGTGATGTCGCAGACTCGGACGAACACTGGGAGGGGGTGCTGCCGCAGACTTGGATGAGCAGTGGGAGGGGTGATGCCGCAGACTCGGGCGAGCATTGGGAGGGGTGATGCCGCAGACTCGGACGAACACTGGGAGCGGGTGATGTCGCAGACTACGACGAGCACTGGGAGGGGTGCTGCCGCAGGCTCGGACGAGCACTGGGAGGGGGTGATGCTGCAGACTGCTGTCCCAAGTAGACCAGCTTCACACACCAGGCTAACACCTTGGGTCCTTCCAGCGTCTCCTCAGTGCCCTTCTCCCATCACAGGCTCGCCCAGAAAATGATGCTCCGGGAAGTTGTAGACCCAAGGGGGAAGACTTCTGCCTGTCTACATCCTAGCCTGCTTAAGGCCTCCTTCCAGTGGTTCTGCCTACTGATGGCATTTCCTCAGTGGCCCTGATAAGCCTGTGCTTCCGTATTTGCTCAGCACTCACCTTGCTCGGACATGGAGTGGCTGGAGTGGGTGGTTTGAATGTAGCAGTGAGAGAGGAGGCCTCCCCTTCGGGATGACTTGAAAAGAACAGATAGAGGAGAGAGTTGTTAAAGCAGTGGTTCTTAAACTTAAGAATCACTAGGGCTTGTTAAAACTCAGTTGCTGGCTCCACCTCCAGAATTTCTGATTTAATTGGTTTTGGGTAGGCCTGAGAATTTGTATGCCCAAAAAGTTCTCAAGTGATGTGATGCTGCTGATCTGTGGGCCACACTTTGAGAACCTCTTTTTAGATGAAGGAGGTTTACATGAAGGAGAGAGAGAGCAGAAGACCTTGCTTTCAATGTGATCTTTCTTTTGGCTGAAATTTGACTTTTAAAATAGAATTATGACGTGTCCTAAAATATTTGGCTGTGGAATGCCAATCTTTTTTGTAGAAAATTATTCTATAAAAATCTTTTCTTAATAAATAGACGGAGTGGGATCAACAGCTTTAAATGGAAGGAGTTTTGTGTTCTTTTTTTTTTTTTTTTAAAGATTTTATTTATTTGACAGAGAGAGAGATAGCAAGAGAGGGAACACAAGCAGGGGGAGTGGGAGAGGGAGAAGCAAACTTCCTGCCAAGCAGGGAGCCCAATGCAGGGCTGGATCCCACGACCCTGGGATCATGACCTGAGCCGAAGGCAGACGCTTAATGACTGAGCCACCCAGGCACCCCAGGAGTTTTGTGTTCTTAAAATAACATTTTTCCCTGATGATATAAGTAACATATTACATTGTAGAAAATTTGAGAAATTCAGGAAAACGTAAAGACTAATCTGAGCACTCAGAGATAATCACTCTTATCATTCTTATCAGTTGGATCATTTGAACAGAAATTAAAAAAAAAAAGATAAGGAATTACCTCTTAAGATAGAAACAAAACTTAATCTACGATGTCAAGAAGGTCAATGGCCTGCGTCTGGTTTCAGGCCTGTGTTCTGGGGTTGTTGTCTTACAGGAAAAGAGAACTAACTTTTATTGGAAGTCTGCCATGCGTAGGCCCTTTGCATATATTTCCCTATATGAATCCTCACAACCCTAGAAGGCTGTATCATCACTACTTAATAGATGAGAGGACTGAAGGTCAGAGTGGTCACAGCTAGTAAGTGGCATTGACAGTATGGTGTTGAATCCAGGTTCTTGACTTATGAGTGCCTGAATTTCACACAGTAGAGGCTGCCACAGCCTCTATGTGGAGATCACAGTGGGCTTGGCAGAGATACAATGACCTCCTTAAAGAGAGGAAAAATAGCAGAGAACTCCATATTGGGCTATGGAACTCCTCACCTTTCAAGAGCCTCTGGGAGAGATGCTGTGGAGAAATCACTGTCACTGGAGTAGTAATATGCAAGAAGAGATGAGAAAAATCACTCCCAAGATACCTTCTTAGAATCCCTAGGTCCGTGGGGCATGAAAAACAGGCAGGACAGGGGATGAGACCAACACAAATGATAAATGTATCCATTGTTTCAGTAAGCTGATAAACAGATTCTTGGGGAGAGTAGTTTATCCTAAGTGGTTAGAGTTCATTTAGAAGAACTGGTAACATAAAGAAATGCAGGCCACAAGTAAAGATCCCTGGACTTGAGCAAATGAGGTCACTTTCAGAGTGAGTCACTATGGCTGACTGTCCTGAGAATTTTGATGACAAGAGGAGAGTACATGGAGGGGGCAGAAGTTGTTACGGAGAGCTCTTGGATGAGGAAAGGGGTGTGTGTGATTGTTGGTTAGAATAAGATAACCCCAAGTGTATTTGTAGGCAAAGAACCAAGGCCAGTAGGAAATGAGTAAAGTGAAGCCTTATGAAGTGAGACGATCACTGAGCAGATGCAACAGGAGTGACATCAGGTGTACGGAAGAAGGACTACCTTTAGAAAGGAAAGGAAGGGCAGCTTGACCTCTGGAGAGAGAGAGAAAGTCATTAAAATGTGGGGGATGGTCCAAGTATAAGGCAGGAAGCTGAGGGACCTCATACCTGTCTTGATTTCAGCAAATCAAAATTCTAGAGGCAGAAGGGAGCTTGAGAATGATGTCAGTGCTTCTTGACCCTCTCTGACCACAGCCCACCTCCCTAACTTGGTCCCACTTTCCAGTGAGTTAATAGAACCAGGGAGGAGAAAAATGAGAATGACAGCAAATTTTAGTAACCCTTGATAATTCACTTAGTACTGGTAAACGACCCACAGTAGAACTTAAAGATGAAAGTTCTTGAAACTGAACACTAGATCAGTTACTGGCCATCCTCCCCGCAGAACCTCTAAGCATACCCTGTAGTAGGCCACAGGCCACACTGGGAGTCTCTGATCTATGCCACTCACCTCCCCATCCCCCTCACAGCTGAGGGAAGTAAGGCCTAGAAAGACTTCAGCACAGTCACACACAGCTTGTTGGTGGCAGATCCTGGACTAGACATAGGTCTCTGGATTCCATGCCTGGGGCTGGTTCCTCTTCCTCAACCAAGATGATGTCATCAGCCGAGAGTTCACGGGGAGGGGAAGACATGAGAAGCTGGGAATGTTTAAACTGCTCTAGAGGAGGGAAGTGGGCTTGATAGATCAGTCAAGGGAAGCCATGTTGGGGAGCGCTATTTGAGTGAGGTCAGTTGCCCGGCTGTGCAGTCAGCACTAGCAGCACGGGGCCAGAAGCGAAAGCCAAGATGGTAAGAGTTCAAGTGCATGGGATTCTAGGAAGCTCCAAAGGATGTCACTGAAATGACTAGCCAGTCAAGTTAGAGGGGACTGGTAGTATGGGAAAAGGTGAAAGGACTGTGTGATGATGGGTCGACAGAGGGTAAAGTATGAGTTCTGTAAGAGTGGAGAGGGGCTGGTGAGGGACGGGAAGCAGTTACAGGCAAGCTTCAGGCACCACGGGTGATGCTGGCTGCAGGGAAGGAGAGGCACAGGGCTCTGCAGGAGGGGGAGGTGCTGTGCCATTTCTGTCACGGGAGAGACGTCTTAAAGAATATGCCCTGGGTTTTCCTCAGAAATGAAGATAAATAGGCCTTTGGTGGTCTAGTCTCCAAATGTGTACTTTTGTTTCCTATGGGATTTAAGGCAAAAGAAGGGACTTAATTATAATAATTTATTATGACAATCTCTTGATTGTCATCTATTAGACATGTCACATGTACTATTGCTTCATTTAACCTCACAACTTTATGGAATAGGTATTTCTGTCCTTAGCTCACAGAAGAGGAGCCTGGGCCCAGAGGCTCTGGAAATTCGCTCATTCATGCTGAAGTCCATCTGACCCTCCAAGCTCGTATTTAAGGAAACTTAACCCTGAGAACTATAGTTCTCAAAAGGTTGTTGAGAATCCTCAATAGTCAACTCCAGTTGGGTGTCCTGCACTAGTATTAAGGAGCTTGTTAAAAACACGGTTTGCGCTTGCTTTGCACTAGACCGAAGGACAGTATCTGGGAGTGGGATCCAGGAATCTGTATTGTTAATGAGCTCCTTAACATGATCAAGGCAGACTTCACTCCACTGAGGTTCAGAGATAGCTTATTAGGAGTCTTTTGAGGCTTAGCTACTTTCTCCATGTCTCTTCTTTTATTGCCTGATTCCCCACTAGGTGAACAGCAGAAAACCCTGACATCCCCATGGGACGAGAGGGCCAGGGAGAAGCTCAGAGGCTATGTTTTCCACGCCCATCACAACAGTTCCATTACATCAGGGAAAGGCGGGGCCCTGGGGAAAAGGGGGTGGCAACTAAGAAGAGAGCAGGTGGGTTAATCTCTGGAGTATGGAAAATTTGACAGGAAAGCTAATGGAAGCTCTGGAAGGGTCTCTAGGGAGTTATCTGTGCAGAGGGTCTCGTTCGTTAAAATAAAAGTCATTTGGGGGACAAGGAGTAAGCCCAACTTTCCCTTTGTCTACTATGGAATTGGGGGAGTAGGGGAAGGAAGTGGCCAGGACTCAGTTAGAGGGGTGGGGAGCAGGTAGGGTTGTTCCCAGTGGAATCAGATGCCCCAGGCCTTAGAGGCAGAGACTAGTCTGGAGTGGGTTTTGAAGTATGGAGCCAAGTTGGAAAGAAATAAAGCAAGGAGTTACCACTGTGGAAGGTGTGTTTTGTTTTGTTTTGTTTTGTTTTACTTTGCTTCATCACAGAAATAAAGGAGAGTCTGGGGACTCAGTGATTTGGCAGGAAGAGCACAGGCTTGGGCATCAGAGAGGCATCTCTGTCCATCACCAACTATGGGACCTTGAACTGGGAAGCCAACCTCTGTGCACCCAGCTTCTTCATCTAATTCCCACATCAAGAGATTGCTCTTAGGATTAGGTAGCTTAGGTAAAGTGACTGACTGACACATGCGTAGTAAGCAGGGCATTATGTGTGCGGATGGTGGCACATGAAGGGACCTGGGGGAGGCATTGGTTAGCAAGAGGGCGAGGAAGGTGCTGAGCACGTGGAGGGTCTGGAGTGCTGGCCACCTGAAGGTGTGGCTGCTGAGTGAGCTGCTCTAAGTTTGCATCTGCTTTCCTCCAGGCTAGGCCGTGATGCCCTGTCAGGGCTGCAGCTCCAGACATTTCTGAGGGCTCAGGGGCAACCACTTCTTGTGCTGAAGTGTGTTTCACACCAGAGCCACCAGGTCCAGATGGCCACTCAGCTGTTGGCCTCAGCAAATCCCCGACCCTTTGCAGCAGGGGCCAGAATGCCTGTCTTCTGCCCCTCTTACTACGCCTGAAGAAGCCTCAGAGAGGCAGAGCCCTGCTGCTATAGAGGTGGCCACAGGGCTTGAGGAAGGCAGGAGGAGGTGAAAGTGTCAGCGGGGGGCTGAGGCAGGCACTTCCTGCCCTGAAACATGCAAATACATTTCCTGCATGCATGGATAGACAGAAACCTTGGGAGACAGTTACCTCAAAACAGAAATTCACTAACAAAACCAACAAATGCTTTTGTTTTTAATTTGCGCTCACAGGGGTGGAGGGGAGGGGATTATGTGCTTCACACTAGCTGCACCTGGGGTACTGGAGTGACATGTCTACGGGTTCCTTGTGCTGCCTTTTTACATGATTTTCTTTGTCCTGAAAGGAGATGGTATTTCCTTTCTCCCTCTCTGCCTTCACTGCACCCCTTAGAGATTCCCCCTACTTAGGGAAAATCCCAACACTTATTGAGATAAGGAGAAGAGTTGAAAGGATCCACTGGGATCTACTTCAGCTTTTTGCATTTCTGCCTCCCTCTCACTAGTTCCTCCCCGCAAGGGCTGGTGTACCAGCTAGAAGGTTCTTCCGTCTCCTTCCCTTTACCAGTAGTTCTGCCCATTGACCTCAGCATCTACATCCTTTTTTGTTTGTTTTCCTTTTTCTACTCTGAGCAGGGAGCGCTGAGCTTCCCTGGCAGCCCCCTTGAAGTCTTTTGCGTCTGCATCTTCTATATTTGGCCTGTGGCTGAAGACCTTGTTGGCCTGGGACCTGAGATTTCATGGCCTACTAATATCCATGTATCTACCTACATCTTAGGTGAACCTGGGAATGGCAGGATGATGCAATGTTTTCAAGACTGGGAAGTCAGGTATTATAGGTATCCTTTCCTGGCGTACATTCCCAGCTCCTTGCCAGATGACTGATGGGTTACTGCTCCTTTAACTCTGACTCCTATGCAAGATAGGTTAGAAACTGGCCTCTTAGCAAGGCCACTGGGCAGAGAGAAGTGAAGTGGAGGGTGTGGGGCTTGTCCTGGCTGAGGGTCTGCATTTCTCCTTTTTCCCCTGCAGCCCTGGCCCGCCACCGCTACCTGAAGCAGGCTCGGGCCTTAGGCCCTCAGATGATGGAAAAACCCCTATACTGGGGGGCGGACAGGAGCTCTCAGGTTTCATCTTATCCAATGAACCCGCTGCTGCAGCGAGGTAAACCTTGCCAGAAATTTGGGATGGGAGAGGGCAGAGGGCAGGGGTAGGCGCAAGGGCTATATTGGGGCCTTCATGGCCAATATAGTGGGTATCTGTGATTGAGGATGGGGACGGGATGGATGCAAGCTGATTAATGTGGTATTTTGGTGCCCTGGTTCTGAGGAGCATGTTTTGGGCCAGCAGTTCTGCATGTTCTGATCCTTGTTTCTTTTCAGATTTGTCCCTGCGATCCAGCCTCCCACAGATGCCAATGACCCAGACCGCCGCTCACCCTCCCATCGCCAATGGTGTCTTAGAGTATTTGGAGAAAGAGCTGCAGAACCTCAATCCAGCCCAGCCTCTGCCCCCTGACCTTAAAGCCATATCTGGCCAAGCCTGCAGCATGCTGTCCTCCCTGGGCTCTGAGGTTGTGGAGCGCAGAATCATCCACCTGCCCCCACTGATCAGAGACCTGCCGTCCTCACAGAGGACCGGCAACTCCTCCCGCCAGGAGTGGCTCACCGCAATTCCCCCTGGACCCTGGGATCCGAGGGAGGGGAGAAGGCAGGCCCACTACTCTGATTTCCACCAGGAGCTTCAGGACCGGGAGCCTAAGCGCTGGGCATTGGAGGGACGGGAGCTGAACCGACTTCAGAGGGGAAGGCACCACCGCTCCCGGCTGCACGGGTCACCCGCGCCCTGGTCAGACAGGGACAGCCTCAGTGACGGCCCCTCATCAAGTGAGGCCCGCTGGCGGCCCGACCACGCACCTCTCCGGAGCCGCTATCCAGACCGACCCCGCAGGCCCAGCCCCCGGGAGAATGCCCAGAGGCACCCGCGGCGCAGGCACCGCAGCTATTCCCCTCCCTTGCCTTCGGGCCTCAGTTCCTGGAGCTCTGAGGAGGATGAGAAGGAGAGGCGGCCCCGGAGCTGGGGAACCCACCGCCGCCGCAGCTCATACTCCTCAAACTGGCCTGAGGAGAAGCCACCCAGCTACCGGTCACTGGATGTCATGCCAGGCAAGAATGGCAGGAAGAAAGGGAGTGTGGAGAGGCGCTCGGTGAGCCTGGGGCATCCTGCTGAGGGTCGGGTGTGGGCAGAGCGGGGCTCGGCCCCAGCCGACACAGGCCACCCCACAGGCCACCGATGAGGGTATCTCCTCCTTGAGCTTGCCTGGTAGGCGTGGTGAGACCTCTTGTCAGAGCTAGAAGGGGCCCAGTGCGTGCAGAGGGCGGACGAAGGCTTGATGCTTGACGCTTAAAAAAGGGCCTTCTCATCCCCAGACCAACACCCCTCACAGTCTCGGGAGGCAGGGTTCCCCCATTTCACAGATGAAGGAACGAGGCTCAGAATAATTCAGCGCCTGTGTGTAGCGGAGCTAAGACTTAAATGCAGGTTTCGTGGCTAAGGCTTTACTTCCTGTCATAGCTGCCTGCCTTTACTTAGCAACCCTATTTCCATACCCTAAATTAGACTGTACAGCCTGACAGAGGACTTTTGTGCCACTTTTGGGGGCTGCAAGTCAGTGTGCAAGGCCTTGTATTCGAGGATGAGGTCCTGGGAGACCCCCGGAAAGAATCCTTAAACTGATTAAAACAAAACAAAACAAAACAAAAAAACCTCATATCCCAAGTCAAAACTTCAGCGTTCTGGAACAGGCAGGGCGCTAATGGGTGCCAGTCATAGCTTACTAGCCTAAAAGGGGCACAAAGAGGGATTATAGGCCTTTTAGGCCTTAAATTTTTTTTTAAAGATGTGACTTAAAAAACCATTTTATAATTGATATACTGAAACGATGGTATTCCCTTATGTCACTTTGCAAAGTTATGCTGCCATCAGTCAAAAATATTCATGAACTCCCTTCAGAGCCAACTTAAATGAAAATCTATTTCTCTATTGACCAAAGTCCTTTTCTGTTTTGCTTCCTTTGAGGTAAAGGGATATGTAGTAGGCTCTGAGGGAAGTTCCCAGAGGAGAGAATATTGTAGGAAGAATTTTAGTCTCCCATATACTTCCAAGGATATTTGGAAATGCAAGTTCTGCTGTGATTGGTTTAAAAACCAATCACAGGCATGGAGTATGCAAAGAAACAGGCACCTTATGGGAACTATAGTGCTAGCCTTTCTAGAATAGAGCCTTGGTGAGAGAGTAATTCATGAGGAAGGTAGCAAAGGCCTGCAGGCAGTTCTAAAATAATGGCAATCCTCAATAAATGTCCCAGGAGAGAGGCAAAAACCAGTAACAACGAAACTTAGTAGTATCTTACTAACTGGTACCTAACTATGGACATTGATGCCATATCCCATTTAACTCTCACACCACCTATGAGGTTTGTGCTGTTATCTTCATTTTATAGTGGATACAACTCTTTCTTCTATGTTACCAGTAGGAAAATTACATCCTGAAAGAACACCTGGAACCAGTTAAAGCCAGGACAACTGCTGCTACTTTAGTCAGAGAGGGACTAAACTGTCTCTTACCTTCATTTTAACAGAAAAGAATGTTATTTGAAGGGCAGTTTTTGGCCCCAAATCCAAATCCTATATTCTTTGAGGTTTTTCTTCATTTTCTTCTCTTTAAGTGAAATTATGTGGTTTCTTTTAAGTGAGAAGAGGGTAAAAGGAACACCAGTTATGTTCCAGACATTGGGGTAAGCCTTTTCCAAACCTTACTTATTTAATCTTTGCAACAACAGGTGAGGCTCAGTGAAATTGGGTATCATTCTCGAAGTCACAAAGCCAATAGGCAGTGAAGCCAGAATTTCAGCATGGATAGCCCTCTGACTCTCAAGCCTTTACCCTTTCAGTAACTTCACGCTGCCTCATTTGAAAGAAACAAGAATCATTTGGGGCAATGATGTTTTCCTGCTATATTTCTTCCTGGTAACTTTATTTCTTCCTCATTTTCTGAAAGTATCACAGCTTCCTTTATCATTAAGATGTACACACCACTAATTCTACCACAAGCAAACCAAATTTTCTATTGTAAAGTTGCTCATGAGACGCAAAGATTTCACTCAAGATAATTTTGAAAGCCTTCACTGATACGGATTTCTCTAAGCTTATCTCCCAAAGAGTTATCACTTTATTACTATCTACTCATATTCTGAGTGACTACAGACCCAGAGCCATGGCTGGCTTTAGATTGGTTGGTTGGAAGGGCACAGTGTTTTGTTTATAGTTTGAATTTTGAATGCCTTCAGTGAAGCAAAAGTCTCCAGGGCCAAAATCTTACTTTTTGCTGCTCTCCTTGGTGGGACTGGATGCTTCCCACACAATTTCCTAACCTCTGAAGTTTTCAGAACTTGAAGTTAACTTCAGAACTTATAATACAATTGGGCCACTAGATGGCAATCTTTGATGATGTATAACAAGGTTTCTGTTTGCTCCTGGAGTTAATAAATGTTACCACTATTTTCTTAAATCAAGCTTTCAGCAGTTACAGCTTTGCCATAACTTTTTATGAAATACTTATTAAAAATACTTTATTAAATATTCAGAGCAGTATACATTTATCAAAAAACCTTTTGGCTTACATGGAACCTTGTCTCTGAAGAATAATGTTTAACAAATAGTTACCGAGGAACAAGGGCTTCCATCCAAAATAGGTAGGAACTGTTCTCTGCAGAGTGCCCACGAGAAAATGGGACTTATGTTGAGGAATCTCCCATTTGACTACAGAATCAGGATTCCAGCAGAGATCTGACCTTAGGTCTGGTGTTTTTTTCACTCCATCAAAGGCTACAACCTCAGAAATAAAAGAAACTGTAATGTCAAGTTTTAAACTCCTGTAGTTTCAGACTGGGTTGCCCCTGTGTTCCTGGCCTCCTTCAAATGGATTATCTTTCTTTCCAATCTTGCCCTACGAGAAAGGGCTTCGCAAGACATTTCTGGTTTGTTGCAAACTTGGCCTATACCCACCTGTTCTAATACAAGAGAAAACTACTGCATTCCTTCTTCTCCAAGTTAAACTCAAACTTTTGGTAGAGAATCCAAGATTTTTTTTTCATTTTTCCTGACTTGATTTAATACAAAAAAAAATTTTTTTTTGCTCAGTATACTTAATCTTCTACTTTTAATACAATGCCTATTCCTTGATCATATCTAGGTTTTTCTTCAAGCCCTGCATAAGTTCCTTTTGTCCCCTTTCATTCCCTTCCTTTGTATCAGAGAATATTCATCCCATAGCATTTTGATTAGAAGCCATGCCCCCTAAAACTCACTTTCCTGATAAACACATTTTTTTTTATAGTAACATGAATGTATATACATATACAATGCATTTAACAGTATGTTTGGGACAGATACCTTGTTTCAGCATTTCAAATAGGATAAGAAAGGTCACATTCATGGACTACAACTATAGATATTCAAAACTTAGATAGAAATGATCCCCTACAATACAAAGTTAGAGAAATATGAGAAATATAGACAGTCCTTGTCCTGACAGAATAAGTTGAAAAAGCCAAAAGATCAAGTGTACTAACTTCTGAAGAAAAGGCACTGAGTTTGGTCAGAAAGAGATAATGATCTTTGAAAAATAACTTAGAGAAATACTAAGGTATGAAGCTCAACTTTTTAGAAAAGGGCTGAGAAGGAATGGTTCAGGAGACTATGAATAGGAAAAGAAGAACTGGGCCATGTCTTCATGAACAAATGGTAGGGAGATGGGCTGATGAATGGACAGGGCACTTTTTTTCAGTCTAAGGGAGACTCGAAGGTGTTAAAATCAGCAGGTGGCAAAGTGAATGAGACTGTAAGAAATTTTCAAACATTAAAGGTATTTGAGGGAGGCTCTCTATGAAAGAAGAGAAGCCTAAGCCTGGGGAAGGGACTGGCTTCATGAGGAGTCAAGAAGTATTTTTTAGATTCAGTTATGCTGCCCCAGCATCCACCACTCACCTAGGATTTGCATCCAAATCAAGTGCACCTTGTATGTTGTATGCATAGACAATAGATCCCAGCTGACTGGATTCTTTTGTGTTCTATCCCCCAGGAGAGAGGCAGCTCCCATAGTGGAAGGAGTGTGGTCATTTAGCCACCGGGTACAGCACTACTTCTTTGGCTACTTCTCAGCTCCCTTGCATCATCAGCATCTCCCAGATTTCCAGCTGACTTGGGAGGGACACTGCAAGTCCCTATCTTACAGTTTTGGCTTAGATTCTGAGAACAAAATAGAAAAATATTAAAAACAAGAGTTGGAGGACTTAATGACTGTCGTGTTAGCCTTGGCTCACACACTATACATTTAGAGTATCTGACTTGTAATGGACCCTAACTGGTATGTGACCTCTCAGGAACTTAGTAGCCTGAGTCTTCAACTAGGTGACAGAGCTCAGAACTATGGCCATTCTCAAAGTGAGAACTCAGGAATCTTTAAGAAGAAATCAAACATGTTTCAGGTGCAGGAAATTTATTGAATGTGGAAACTTCCATGGGAACTTGTCTCTATCTCTATAGCATATCTCCATTTTAGGAGTCCACCTTGCTGCACCCATTCCCAGTCCTGAGTGCTCCTGAGGGTCAAGTCAGAGACGGCACAGGAAATAGTCCAGCAATGTACTCTCTCATAGGTTATTTATGCAAGTGTAGAAAATCACTAAGAAGCAGTTTTGCACCAAACTTATGCCTGTCCCTTGTTTTCTTCTTGCTCTTTTTTTTTTTTTTTTGCCTACATCTAATTTATATATCCTTATATATTATGTATCCATTAAAATCACTTTAAATGCTTCTTGAGAACAACACAGTATGTAAATAAATTAGAAAGGAAATGTACTGGCTTAAGGATTTTGTCCCAAATAAATATTTACTTTGGTGCACTTGACTGAACTGAGTTTTCTTCTCTACTAAAGCTCAGAGAAGAGCCAGGCTAACTTGGATAGTTTGGAGTCACCTTTTTCCTGGCACCACTCAGCCTTGTAGAGTTGAGATTTCCCAAGCAGAAGCATCCAGGTAGGTTTGGCCACTCAGAGAACACCAGGAGGAGAGGGCTATGCCCTCTCTACAGTAAGCTCTACCACTCCCTGCCATTTTCCCCAGTCCCTTTGATGGTTTCATGAATCCATTTCTGCTTGATGTAGAGATGGTTCTTGAGCAGATTGTTAGGAGATGGTCTGAAAGGAGGGGTTTGTGTGTGTTCCTCAACAGTATCTTTATGTATATGGCCTTAAGCTCAATTTAGATCCTGTTGTGTTGACACATTCATTTTTTTCCCCCAGCCTCATTAACTACATCTGGAGAAAATAGGTTAAATGTGTGCATCAGGCAAAGATTTCTTTCAGATTTTTGATGTCTGTAATGTAACTGGGTCTAAAATAGCAAAACAGAAACAAAAATAAAACATTTTAACAGATAAGATATAAAACTGAGTAGTGAGGGTCTTCTGGTCTGGACAAGATGGCAGAGACCTTTTCCTTGCTCCTTCCCACTAAGCATAACTTTATAAACCCTGGAAATGGCACAAGAAACAGGCAAAGGAGAACTCTAAAGAATGCTAAGAAGAAGGCAAGGTGGTTTGGGGCCTCAGGGCATGAGGAATAACACAGAGGCAGGGTGTCTTGAATCCCCCAACCAAAAAAAAGCCACCCAGAGCTGACATTTTCCAACTTCCCACCTAGCAAGAGAAGGTAATAGCTCATTCTTCCCCCTGGATTTAGTGGGAGTCCCTCTGACCACCTCAGGCATTGGGGACCGTCTAGGAGCCCTGCCAAAAATAAGTGACCGGGGGAAGTACGTTCCTTTCCTGCTGGGCCAGAGACTCTTCCATGGAGAGATACTGTGGTGAGTAAGAAGAACCAGTAAGAGAGACTCAGGTAAAGCAAGTAACCCAGCTGAGAAAGCTCTTTGTTCCCAAGGGCGAGAGACTCTCCTCCCCAGCCCAGAGATAGTAGGTCTGACTATGGAACCAGGAAAAAGGACCTGTCACAGCTAGCAGCCTGGGCCTGGAAGCCACTTTGTCTCCATGAAACTATGCTCTCCTCCCTGGCCCAGGTTAACTAGGGTAGCAGGGGAACACCAAGAGAAAGATTTCTACACACCCCTCCCTCACCAAGTGATATCTGGCAACCCAGTCAGAGGAAATCCCTTCTAACCCCTCAGGCAGCACCGACAGAGACCAGAGTGAGCCCCACCAGCACCAAATACACCAAGCAGACCAGCATAACATCACAAACGTTCTGAAAATTAAACTACCATTGGAATCATGGCCTGCAAAAGTAGGCTAAAACTTGTATGTTGAACCTAACAGAGTAACTTCCTGTAAAATAAAATATTAAAATAGGACCCAAAGTATCCTAACATAATAGACAAAATGACCAGGATACAAACCAAGAACCAAGAAAATCACAACTTGAATGAAAAATGAAATCACCTGATGCCAACCTGATATGAATCAGATGTTGGAATTGTCTGATAAGAATTTGAAGACAGACATTATAAAAATACTACAACAATTACAAATTCTCTTAAAAAATAGAAAATCTCAAAAAAGAAATAGAAGTTATGCAAAAAAGGAAAGGAAATTATAAAACTGAAAAATACAACAAATTAAAAACTCACTAGATGGGCTCAACAGTAGAGTGGAAATGGGAGGATAGAATCAGTGAACATGAGGACAGAACAATAGAATTCACTCAACTCGAACAATAGAAAATAAACTGGAAAAAATGAACAGAGTCTCAGGGACCTGTGAGACTATAACAAAATATCTAATATTATTGGAGTCCCAGAAAGTAGAGGAGAAAAGTGGGTATGAATGAGTATTTGAAGAAATAATGGCTGGGAACCGCCTGTATTTGATGAAAGACACAAACCTAGAGATTGAATGAACCTAAAAGTTGAATGAACCCAAACAGGATAAACCTAAAGGATCCATGCCAAGATACATCATAATTAAACTTTTAAAAAAGGACAAAAACTCCTGAAAGCAGCCAGAGATAACAAGGCATTCTCTGCAAGGAAACACTAATTTAAGTGGATTTCTTATGTAAAACCATGAAGAAGGAAATGACAAAATGTTTTTTAAGTGCTGAAAGAAAATAACTCTTAACCATAATTACCTGGAAAAGCTATTTTTTAGGAATGAAGGGAAAATAAAAACATTCAAAGATGAGTGAAAGTTGAGATTCTGTGACTAGCAGACCTATCCTGAAAAGACTGAAGTTCTTCAAACAAAGGAAATGACAAAAGGAAACTTACAGCATTAGGACTCAAGAAGAAACAATAGAAAGAACGGAAATATGAGTCCATACAATAGACAGTTCATTTCCTTATGAGTTTTATAAATCATATTGACTATTGAAACAAAAATTATAATACTAATACTAAAACAATAATATTTAAAGGTGGGAAAGGTAAAGAGACCCAAATGGAAGTGAAGTTTCTATACTTCATCTAAAGTGATAAATGTAAATACCAGTACATCATTATAAGTAGCTCCCACAGCAACCACTACAAAAATTATACAGAGAGACAAACTCAAAAGTATTAGCCATCAGAAAGGATGAATACCTACCATCTGCATCAACATGGATGGAACTGGAGGGGATTATGCTAAGTGAAATAAGCAGAGAAAGACAATTATCATATGGTTTCAATCATATGTGGAATATAAGGAATAGCGCGGAGGACCATAGGGGAAAGGAGGGAAAACTGAATGGGAAGAAGTTAGAGAGGGAGACAAACCATGAGAGACTCTGGACTCCAGGAAACAAACTGAGGGTTACAGAAGGGAAGGGGGTGGGGGAATGGGGTAACTGGGTGACGGGTATTAAGGAGGGCATGTGTTGTGATGAGCACTGGGTTTTATACGCAACTAATGAATTGTTGAACACTACATCAAAAACTAATGATGTACTATATGTTGCCTAACTAAACATAACAATAAAAAATAAAGTTTCTAAAAAAAAAAGTGTTATAAATAAATCAAGATGGAATAACTTGATGCCCATGGATCAAACCGATTTTGAACTGCCCAACAGTTACAACTTTTTGTTCTAGATAATTCAGATTCTCGTCAAAGTCTCCTCTTACAATATGAATATCACAGGCCAGAGTCTTGAGATAGTCATAACTGTCTTTGGTGCAAAGGTTTCCAGTACAGAGAATGTGCTGAATCTTTCCTAGCATCAGGAGTTTTTTTAGCTGGCAAACTAATATGGGATATGCGGGTCTCCTAATACCAACACCAACATCCTGTCCCTGGGCTCCGCTCAGTCACCACAAGCGCTGCCACCTCAGGAAATTGGATTTTTAATTAAAAGCTCTCTGAAATGAAATCTCCAGACCCAGATAGTCTCACTGGAGAACTGTAGCACAACTTTAGAGGTATAATTAACACTAACTTTACACAATCCCTTCCAGAAGAGGAGGAAATACTCCCCGTTCATTTATGGAGGACAGTGCAAAGCCATTGCAAAAGTCATTACAAAAAAAGAAAACTATGAACAAACACCCCTCCTGAACTTAGATGCAAAAATCCTTAACAGAATATTACCAAATATTTTAATACATAAAAATAATTATACACCATGAACAAGTGGGAGTTGGTCCAGAAACGTAATCCTGGTTCCCAGCATAGTAAAAACAATCTTGGAAGACAAAATTGGAGGGCTTATACCTTCCAATTTTAAAATGTACTATAAAGCTATAGTAGTTAAGAGAGTGTGGTACTGACATAGTATAGACATATTGATCAGTGGAACAGAGCTGAGAGTCCAGAAATAAATCTTTACATTTATGGTAAATTGATTTTTTACTTTTTACAAAGCTGTTTAGGCCACAGTGAGGGAAGGATTGTCTTTTCTACAAATGGTGCTAGGTCATTTGGATAGCTACATGTAAAAAGATGGACTTAGACCCTTCATACATAAGCAAATAATTCAAAATGGATAATAGTCTAAATGTAAGAGTTAAAACTGTAAACATTTAGAGAAAAAGAAGAAAACCTTTGTGTCCTTGGATTAAGTAAAGAGTTCTTAGATCTGACAGCAATAGCATAATCCTTAAAAAAATTATAAATTAGACTTCATCAAAATTTAATTTTGACTTCAAAAGACACCATTAAGGAAATAGAAATACAAACCACAAACTTAGAGAATATACTCACAAATCCTTGATAAAAATACTTCTAACCATAATCTATAAAGAAATCATACAACTCAATAAGAAAAACAACATTTTTTAAAAATAGACAAGATTTGAATAGAGATTTCACAAAGGAAAACATAAAGATGGCTAATGAACACATGAAAAGATGTTCTATATAGTATTATTGTCATTAGGAAAATACAAATTAAGGGGCACCTGGTGGCTCAGTCGTTTGGTGTCTGCCTCCGGCTCAGGTCATGATCCCAGGGTCCTAGGATCGAGCCCTGAATCAGGCTCCCTGCTCCGCGGGAAGCCTGCTTCTCCCTCTCCTACTCCCCCTGCTTGTATTCCCTCTCTCGCTGTCTCTCTCTCTGTCAAATAAATAAATAAAATCTTAAAAAAAAAAAAAGGAAAATACAAATCAAAACCACAATGAGACACCACTTCAAACCCACTAGAATGACGATAATAAAAGAGGCAGGCAATAGTAAATGGTAGCATAGATGTGGGGAAATGGAAATCTTTATAGTTGCTGATGGAAATGTGAAAGGATGTGGCTGCTTTGAAAGCCTTTTGGCAATTAAAAAATGTATATTAGACATAAATTTACCATACAACACAGAAATTCCACTTCTTATTATTACCCAAGGGAAATCATCTACATAAAAACATATATGAATGTTCATAGGAGCCTTATTTATAACAAAAAAGTAGAAATTTCCATCAACTGGTGAACAGATGAACAAAATGTGGTATAGACATACAATGGAATTCTATTCAGTAATAGAGAAAAACAGAGTACTGATACATATTACATGTTTGAACTTCAAAAATATGCTAAGTGAAAGAAGCCAGATACAAAAGACTACAAATCATATGATTCCATTTATATGAGATGTCCAGAAAAGGCAAATCTATATAGACAGTAAGTAAGTTAGTGGTTGCCTAGGACTGGGGTTGGAACAGGAATTGACTGCATATGGACAAGAGGTTTCTTTTTGGGGTGATGGAAATGTTCTAAAATTGGATTATGGTGATGGTTGCACAACTTTGTAAACTTACTAAAAATCATGAAACTGTATTGCCTATAATGGGTGAATTCTATGATATGTACTATACCTTAATAAAAATCTTAAGTATAGTAGGTCAAACATCATTACAAAATGTGTTCTCTGATATATAATGAGTGATAAAAAATCCTTTTAAAATGTGTTCATATGAATGCTAGTTTTAATTTAAAAATTTTTTCTTTTCTATCAGAAAAAGGGAAATTGAAGCAAAACTGGAAGAATCATTAAACTTCAAATATTTCACTTGAAGAGATCTTATTTTTGAAAAGAGCCCTCCTGTATTATGAAAAAAGACAAAGGAAAATGTTGAGTAGTTGGGAGTCATTGTGTTTTAAAACCCCAGGTTTCAAATGCTAGCCATTCTCACATTCCCTGTAATCTCTGCTCAACTCTTGATTTAGTTTTTTTGTCGAAGTAACATAGTTCCCAGTTATATTTATTTTTAAAAACCCAAAGAAGATATAATTTTTATTCAAGGTTATTTTTCAACTTCTACAAAAAGGATACAAAGATACAGGCATCTTAAAAATCAAAAGCAGTTCCTGTCTCAATATCATGGAGGAGAGTTCATTTTAAGTTCAACTACATCAAGATATGAACTAGTCAGCACCCCCCCCACACACCGCTCAAGCTCTCTAATAAATAAAATCTTAAAAAAAAAGAAACTCAAGGGGCGCCTGGGTGGCTCAGTCGTTAAGCGTCTGCCTTCAGCTCAGGTTATGATCCCAGGGTCCTGGGATCAAGCCCCGCGTTGGGCTCCCTGCTCGGCAGGAAGCCTGCTTCTCCCTCTCCCATTCCCCCTGCTTGTGTTCCCTCTGTCACTGTGTCTCTCTCTGTCAAATAAATAAATAAAATCTTAAAAAAAAAAAAAGGAACCTCAAATTTACATATTTTATTTCTTTTTTTTTTTTTAAAGATTTTATTTATTTATTTGAGACAGAGAGAATGAGAGAGAGAGAGCACATGAGAGGGGGGAGGGTCAGAGGCAGAAGCAGGATCCCTGCCGAGCAGGGAGCCCGATGCGGGACTCAATCCCGGGACTCCAGGATCATGACCTGAGCCGAAGGCAGTCGCTTAACCAACTGAGCCACCCAGGCGCCCACATATTTTATTTCTTATAGATGAGATATGTTAGTTTGTTTACATAAATGTATATTTTATCAGTTGTAACATTTATTTTACAATCATAATTCTCATAATTAGTATTGGTTTTATATTTAATGCAACTTCTCCATTCCCGTTATTTTTATTCATCTTTTCTTATCAGGACTTCATCATTGCATAGCTTTTGCAAGAGGTTCTCATAAAGGCAATTTTACTTGTTTGTTCATGTTTATGAAAGCTGTCAGGTCCCTACAATTTCAACCACATCTTGGTCTAATTTTTCTTTAGAATATTGTAGCAGTTGCACCATTATATTTTGGTATTGAATTCTGATGTGGAAAAAACTGAGGACGGTCTGTGGGGATATTTTTTCTCTTCTCTGTAGATCAATGGCTCTTAAAATATGGTGCCGGATCAGCAGCATCAACATCACATGGGAATTTGTTAAAATGCAAATTATCAGACCCCATTTTATGGCTACTGAATTAGGAACTTTGGGTATAGAGTCCAGGACTGTTTTAACAAACTATGAGATGTTTCTCATGCATACTAATGTTTGAGAACTGACTAAATATTTACTTTTTTTCTGCCTGGATACTTGAAGATATCTTACCTTGAAATTCAATGACCTAATCCACCAATCCAGGATATTTTAGAATTGAGAGCTCTCTGTCAAAATTTCCTGAATTCCTCTCAGTGTGCACTCTGGCTGGTCAAGGATGCAAAGCAAACAAATTAATCACTTAGCTGCTATGACTGAATGACATTATATCTCAGGATAGTTTTAATTTATGCCTATTGTCCCAATGTATTTATTACTAGTGCCTACTTTCACTTTCAAGAGTGTCCTAGTTTGGATGATAGATTATATGGTCACCCTCTTTATGACCAGTGAGCCCAGTGGTTTTTAAAATATCCATGATCAAATGTGCTATGGACTCTGGAAGCTCTGAGAGGAGGTTCAGCATAGAGGCCCATAGGGTTTTGGAGCAAAATCCTGCCTGTTTTAAATAGTAATTATCCTCATTTTGAGATATAGTTCTTGGCTTGCTACTGGGCTGTGGTAGAGACTGAATACTCATTTGACTATGGAACACCAGTTGCCCCACATGAATTGAATGTTTTATCTACCAAGCCATAGAATCAGTCATGTCAAGCAATACTCCTTTATCATGTGCTATATTTGGGACTCAGCTTGAGCAAGTGTAAACTGGATGAGCAGGTGGCTCTTAATCCTGGTGTGTCTATTCCCATTGCACTGCCATCCTGCTCTCATTCTTGGCTTAAGCCACATGCAGTGCTCTCTATGGCCAGAAGAAATCTGATCCC
This sequence comes from Mirounga angustirostris, assembly GCF_029215605.1. Taxonomy (NCBI): domain Eukaryota; kingdom Metazoa; phylum Chordata; class Mammalia; order Carnivora; family Phocidae; genus Mirounga; species Mirounga angustirostris. The sequence continues at coordinate 66,120,203 of NW_026991709.1, read as the reverse complement.
ATTTTGTAGATGGTTTTGAATGACAGTTGGTGATGACTTCTGCAATGCAGCAGCCCCACCAAGTTCGTGGCCCTGCAGAAAAGGAAGGGTAATTCCATTCAGTGGGCAGAATCCTAAACATGACATCTCATTGCCCATTTGGCCCAAGTGAAAGCTGGCCTAAGGAGCAGCTCTATAGTAATACATGGATAGAGGCTAATGATTTGACAGCATAGTCAGGGTCATGAAAGGAATGATATGAAAATTGATAACAAGTTGGTCTGGAGAAAAAGGTATGTGAAGGGATCTCTCAGAATGGATTCAGAGTATTAGAATGTTTGTGTCCTATATAAATGCTCACCAAAGGGCCTTTATTCCATCTAGTTTTCTTTACCGAGGTAAACATGATGACCTTCCTATTTCAGCACTGGGGACCCTATGATCATTTATTTAATTCCAAATATCCCTGTGAGTCAAACCATTGTAATTGCCTCACCAGCTCTTCCGTCTACTAGAGTAACCAGCCCAAGTTGTTTCTGATAATTTTGTGCTACTTACTAGTCTCTGCCACCCTGAGATATCATATACCTTACTGAAATCATAGAACCCATTTCAATATCGGTATTTGCCACCTTCGTCTCTGACCTACAGAAGACAGCCACCACGGTGCTTTTCAAATATGTTGGTACTACCTTCATTAATGCATTTCTCCATGTTATTTGTGACAACCATGTCCTCAGGGCTGGGATGGCTGAGTAGGTAATACATGACAGATCCACTCTATACTGTTATCTCCCTAAATCTTTTTTTCTTTTAAAGATTCATTCATTTATCTCAGAGAGAGAGAGGGAGACAGAGAGAGACAGAGCATGTGAGAGAGGGGGGGGAAGGGGGCCGATGAAGAGGGAGAGAATCTCCGGTACTGCCACTGCCCAGGAGCCTGGTGCAGAGCTCAATCCCATGACCCTGAGACCACAACCTGAGCTGAAACTAAGAGTCAGATGCCCAACTAACTGAGCCATCCAGGCGCCCCACTCTCTAATAAATCTTTTAATTCCTTCCTCTACAGAGGATTTCTGGCATCTCAACTCAGCAAAGCCAGAAGTGAATCCACTTTTCAGTCTACAAACAACAAAAAGAGAAAGTAATTAGAACTTTGTCAACTGTATGTGATAGCACATTGATTCCAGAGTCTCTGGTAAGTGCACCTATATAATAATTCCAGCCTAATTGAAATTTATCTTCCTCCACCCCTAATGTAGTACCCTCATAATTCAGTTCCATGTATATTCTGCCAGGTTTTTGCTAATAAACATTAGTGCAATTTTGTAACTTTTTTTTTTTGGCCATGCAGGACTCTTGCTCCTGATTTGACTTGGTAATTCCCTGGGTTTCTTTTCATTTTCTATATATCTGGTACAGGGGGGTGGAGAAGCCTTTAGCTGAAACTACCAACAGGTGCAGCCAAAAATGTACTCCATAATGGCTGTCCCCCCTCGCCAAAGAACTGGAAAAAGAACAATGTAGCAGAACATGAAACATTTTGACAATACCCACCCTACTTCAGCCAAACACTAATGGAAAAACTGTCTCCTCCACTACAGTGTCTGTGGAACTGAGCAGGAAGTTGAATTTTCATTCCTCAACCAATTACAACTTGAGTGAAAAAAAGACAATTAGCAGATGTCAGCGGGATGACTCAGATGTTGGAATTATCTGACAAGGACTGTAAAGCAGCAATCATAAAAATGTTTCAACTAGCAATTATGCTCTTGAGACAAATGAAAAAAAAAAAAAAACTAGAAAGTCTTAGCAGAGAAATAAAGCTATGAAAAAAGAACCAAAGAGGGGCGCCTGGATGGCTCAGTTGTTAAGTGTCTGCCTTCGGCTCAGGTCATGATCCCAGAGTTCTGGGATCGGGTCCCACATCGGGCTCCCTGCTTGGCGGGAAGCCTGCTTCTCCCTCTCCCACTCCCCCTGCTTGTGTTCCCTTTTTCGCTGTGTCTCTCTCTGTCAAATAAATAAATAAAATCTTAAAAAAAAAAAAAAAAGAACCAAAGAGAAATTGTAAAACTGAAAATTATAATAAATGAAAGAAAACTCACTGGATGTGCTCAATAGTAGATTAGAGATGACAGAGGAAAAAAGATTAATAAAGGAACAGATTAAGAGAAGCTATACAATTTGAATAAAACAAATGAACAGAGCATCAGAGGCCTGCGGCACAATAACAAAATAACTAACATTCATGCCATCAGAGTCCCAGAAACACAAGAGAAAGAGAATGAGACTGGAAAAACATTCAAAGAAATATACAAAGGCTGTAAAATTTCCAAATTTGGTGAAAGAAAGGTTAGAAACCACAAAAAGAAGAAACCAAAAGGAAAAAAATCCAAACCACAGCACATCATAATCAAACATCAAAAAAAAACAGAAATGAATAAAAATCTTGAAAGCAGTTACAGAGAAATTATGCACTGTCTATAACAGAAAAATGGTTCAAATGGCAGCAATTTTTTTGATGTATTAAACCATTTATTGACTATACAAAGTGATTCTGCCCAGGACAATCCCCATGTCCTAGATAGCAAATTTTTATCTGGAACTATGGAGGCCAAAAGGAACTGGCACAACAGTTTCCAAGTGCTGAAAGAAAAGAACTGTTAACCCTATTTCTATATCTAGGAAAAATATACTTCAGGAACGAAGGGAAAATAAAGGCATTCTCAAAAGAAGAAAACTAAGAATATTTGTCACCAGCAGACCTACCAGTAAGAATGGCTAAAGGAAATTCTCTAAACAGAAAGGAAATGATAACAGAATGAGGCTTGAGAATTTGGGAAAGAATAAACAATGGAATGGGCATTCTGAAAGCTCCCTATGGCTCTCTTGTTCCCCAGCTCTCCTTTTAAATATTTTGCTGATTTCTTGTTGCCTCAGCCTGTAGTGTGGTCCTAGGCAGCTGTAATGCTGATCTTGACCATATTGCGCTGGTTGATGTTTTTTTCAACGATGCCAAGGCATAGAACTTTTCTGAGGTGCTCCAAGTCAGGTCAGTTTCCTTCAGTAGTAGCTCTCATCACAGAGAGGAAAAAGAATGTCAAAATATAGAAAATAACAGAAGAAACAAAAAGAATAACATGAAATATTCTAGTTTCATGTAATTAGAGTCCCAGAAGGGGAGAAAAAGAGACAGGAAGAAGAAGGAAGAAGAGGGAATGGGACAAGGAGAGAGGGAGAGAAAGAGACAGAAACAGACACAAAGACAGAGAGACAGAGAAATAGATAGATAATAGGACAGAGGCAATATTTGAAGAGATAATGGCTATTTTTTTTTTTTTCAAAACTGATGAAAGACATCAAGTCACGAATTCAGGAAGCCCTGCAAACTCCAAGCAGGATGAATATAAAGAAAATCACATCATGGCACATCATAGTAACACTAATAAAAACCAAAGTAAAAAGAAATTTATAGCAGCCAGAGGGGGGAAAATATTCCCTTCAATTCTTAATTGATTTGGTGCTGACTTTTTAACAGAATAATGGAAGCCAGAATATAAGATGTGAAAGAAAATAACCACTAATCTAGAAATGTGAACCCTCAAAACACAACAGCAAAAATATTCTTCAAAAATAGAGGAGAATTTTTTTTTTCAATTAGCAAAAACTGAGAATACATTCCCAGAAGAGTTGCACTAAAGAGCAACCGAAGAGAGTTCTTCAGGAAGAAGGGAAATGATCCCAAATATAAGCATGGAAATGAAGGAAGGAATGAAAACAGAAAGAGTAAATATGTAAATAAATCTAAATGAATATTGAGTGTATCAAACAATAATATTATCTTGTGGGATCCAACATGTATATAGAATTAAAATTCATAAAAACAATAACACAAAAGGTAGAAGAGAGCAAATGAAATTACAGTGTTCTAAAATAAAAGAACTGCCATGGTAGTGGTTACATTAATCATGTATATTTACTGTAAGAAGCCCAGGGTATATGTAATGATCCCAAAGATAATCACTAGATAAAAAAAAAAATTAAAGAATGTATAACCAGTAAAAGCTAATAGTGGGGAAAGAACAAAAATAGTCGATTAAAAAGAAAGCAGAAAAGGAAAGCAAAAGAGATATAGTATAGGCTAGTTGAATAGAAAATAGAAAAAATAGAAAAAAAGATGGTAGATAAAACTTAAATATACCAATGATTGTATTAAATATAAACAGACTAAAAATTCCAATTGGAAGACTTGCACTGGATTTTTTTAAACATATGGTGCCTATAAGGGACATACCTTAAGGGTAAAACCAAAGAAAGATGGAAAGTAAAAAGATAGAAAAATTTATCCCATGCAAATATTAACTAAAAGAAAACAGATTTAGCTATATTAATATTCAATACAGTAGATTTTAAGGCAATAAGCTTTAGTAGAGATAAAGAGGGACATGACATAATAATAATAAAATCAATTCACCACAGATGATATAAAACTTTTAAGTCTATATGCACCCACAACATAGTTTCAAAATATATAAAGCAAAATTAGACAGAAGTAGACAAATCTACAATCATAGCAGGAGCCATTTGCTGTGACAAATAAGGAACATTGCCTCTGACAATGACAGAATGCATATTTTTTTAAGTGTGCATGCACTATTTACCAAAATTGACCTGGACTACATGCTGGCTTATAGAACAAGCCTCAACAAGTTTTGTAGGATTTCATTTATTATAAATATATTCTCTGACCACAGTGGGATTAAAGTAGACATTAATGACAAAAGGGTAACATAGACTATCTTCAAATGCTTTAAAATTAAGTGATACATTCATAAACAACCTATAGATCAAGGAAGAAATCACAAAGGAAATTAAAAAGTATTTTAACTTGATTATAATGAAAATACAACATATAAAAACTAAGAGGATCCTGCAGGTGAGCAGAGGAAATAAAACAATACAACATACCTGTACTATGAGATAGAAAATGATGAGAATGTCTTCCACCAAATAACAAATAGACCACTGCTGAGCCTGAGAGGTTGCAACAATCATGGTATCTCAGTGGTGTATCAGAGAAGACCTCATACAAGTAGTAACATTTGAATGGGATTTTAAAGGACAAATATGACGAAAATGGAGAGGTACAGGATAGAAGCAAAACAAAAAACAAAACTAATGGGTTGCAGCTCAAGTTGTAATTAGAGGAAGTTAATGAAGTTAAAAAAACATTACTATCCTAAATACACAAATTATAAAATGAAGAGAGAATGAGAATAAATCATCTAAGTCTCCATCTCAAGAAATTAGAAAGGGAAAAGCAAATTAAATACAAAGAAAGTAGAGGAAGGACATTAAAAAAAAAGAGAGAGAGATTCAAAGTTTGGAAGACTCAGTATGGTAAATATGCCAACTCTCCCTCAACTGATCTATAAATGCAATAAAATCCTGATTAAAATCTTAGTGGATCTCTGTTGAGGGTGGGAGTATGCAACTTGACAAGAGCCAGTGGCAGGGATGAGCCCAGATAGGTATAATAGAAGTAGACAAATAAACAATCATAGTAGGAGCCATCTGCTATTATAATAAACTCTATAATAAGGGCCAGGTCAGATGGCCTTGTTGAGGAATTAGAAGTTTATCTTTGGGGCGCCTGGGTGGCTCAGTCGTTAAGCGTCTGCCTTCGGCTCAGGTCATGATCCCAGGGTCCTGGGATCGAGTCCCGCATCGGGCTCCCTGCTCGGCGGGAAGCCTGCTTCTCCCTCTCCCACTCCCCCTGCTTGTGTTCCTGCTCTCGCTATCTCTCTCTCTGTCAAATAAATAAATAAAATCTTTAAAAAAAAAAAAAAAAAAAAGAAGTTTATCTTTGGAGTGAATAGAGAGCAATGAAGTGGGTTTTTTTGTTTTTTGTTTTTATTTTTTTATGTGTCTCTAAATGTATGTGTTTTTTTCTTTTCAAGTTTTTATTTAATTTCCAGTTAACATACAGTATAAATTTAGTTTCCCATGTAGAATTTAGTGATTCAGCACTTACATACAACACTGGTGCTCATCACAAGTGCTCTCCTTAATCCATCACCTATTTAACCCATCCCCCTACCCACCTCCCCTCCAGTAACCATCAGTTTGTTCTCTATAGTTAAGAGTCTTTTTCTTGGTTTTTCTTTTTCCTCTGTGTTTGTTTCATTTCTTAAATTTCATATACAAATGAAATCATATGGTATTTGTCTTTCTCTGACTGATTTATTTCACTTAGTGTTATACTCGCTAGCTCTATCCATGTCGTTGCAAATGGCAAGATTTCATTCTTTTTGATGCCTGAGTAATATTCCATTAGTATATATACTATCTTCTTTAGCCCTTCATCAGTCACTGAATATTTGGGCTCTTTGCACAATTTGACTATCATCAATAATGCTGCCATAAACATCGGGGTGCATGTGTCCCTTTGAATTAGTATTTCTATCCTTTGAGTAAATACCTAGTAATGCAATTGCTGGATCATAGCATAGTTCTATTTCTACCTTTTTGAGGAACCTCCATACTATTTTCCAGAGTGGCTGCACCAGTTTGCATTCCTACCAACAGTGTAAGAGGGTTCCCCTTTCTCTGCTTCCTCGTCAACACCTGTTGTTTCCTGTCTTGTTAATTTTGGCCATTCTGACTGGTGTGAGATGATATCTCTGTAGTTTTGTTTTATATGTCCCTGTTAATTAGTGATGTTGAGTATCTTTTCATGTGTCTGTTGGCCATCTGTATGTCTTCTTTGGAGAAATGTCTGTTTATGTCTTCTGCCCATTTTTATAGGATTATTTGTTTTTTGGGGTGTTGAGTTTTATAAATTCTTTATACATTTTGGATACTAACCATTTATCAGCTATGCCATTTGCAAATATCTTCTCCTATTCCATAGGTTGCCTTTTAGTTTTGTTGACTGCTTCCTTTGCTGTGCAGAAGCTCTGTATTTTGATGAAGTCCCAATAGTTTATTTTTGCTTTTGTTTCCCTTGCCTCAGGAGACCTATCTAGAAAAAGTTTCTATGGCCAATGTCAGAGAAATTACTGCCTGTGCTCTTTTTTAAGATTTTTAGTTTTAGGTGCCACATTTAGGTCTTCAATTCATTTTTGAATTTATTTTTGTGTATGGTGTATTAAAGTGGTCTAGTTTCATTCTTTTGCATGTTGCTGTCCAGTTTTCCCAACACCATTGGTTGAAAAGACTCTCTTTTTCCCATTGGATTTTCTTTCCTGCTTTGTTGAAGATTAATTGACCATATAGTTGTTATTTCTGGATTTTCTATTCTGTTCCACTGACCTATGTATCTATTTTTGGCCAGTACCATCCTGTTTTGATTACTATAGCTTTGTAATATAACTTAAGTCCAGACTCCTATACCTCTTGACCTCTAATACTGGAAAATCCCAGTACTAGTCCTTGAACCTCTTCCCTGTATACATTCACTTCCTGGGATACCGCATCAAATCTCATTCCTTTAAATACCATTTATATACTGATGACTCTCAAGTTTATATTTCCAGCTCCAGCCTCTTAACTAAACTTTAGATTCATGAAACTGCCAGCTCAACATCTCCAACTGGACACCAAATTGGCATCTGAATTTCAACATACACAAAACAAAATTCTTAGTTACTTTATGCCCCACAAGTACTCTTAACCCTAGTTTTCCTACTCCCCCCAAATTGCACCATCATTCATCCTCGTTACTCAAGACCCCAAAGCTAAGAGTCAACATTGATTTCTTTCTTTTAAACCATATATGCAAACCATACTCAAATCATGTCAGTCCTACTTAAAGTTCAATTCCAGGTCAAATCATTTCTTCCTACCCCCTACTTCCTACTCCCACTGCTACAACCTTGTCCAAGTCACAACTGTTTTTTGCCTGGACTATTACAAAAGTCTTCTAATTGGAATCCCTGCTTCCATTCCTTCCTGCCTACAGAGAATTCTCCACTCAGCAGCCAGAGTTACCCTAACTATAGAATCAGATTATGTCATTCCCATGTTCTAAACCTCCAATGGTTTCACATCTCACTTAGAATAACATCAAAATGTCTTACCATGGTCACAAGGCCCACATCATCTTGTCCCTAGCTTCTGCTAACTGCATCCTTTACCTCTTTAAACCTTATTGCAGCCCTGTAATACTGTCCTTCTGTTCTTCCTCAATATACCATAACTTCTACAAGGCCTCTGTACTTTCTAGGATCTTTACAGTCAGTAAAGATAAGTGAGGTAACCTCCCACACAGGTAGAGTATATTATTCATTTTTGTTTTTCCAATACTTAATTTGGTGACTGGCACATAGTGGAACTCAAAGATGTATTTGGATAAGCAATAGATTTCTTAAAACCTGGAGATTTTAGGCAACCATCTGGTTGGAATCTAAGCCTATATTATGGTATAGATGCCAAAAACATCTAATATTACCTAAGGCTGTATTTACAGAAATATATTGTTTAGAGAAAGGCTGGTCTTAGTTCTTCTAGTCAGACCACTTCTGGAAGTGTATTTGGCTTTAGGTATCACATATTAAGAGGGATTCTGAGCTACTGCTACATTTTTTAATTTTTTCTTTAAATTCAATTTAGTTTGGCTATTGTGGACATTGCTACTATGAACATTGGGGTGCATACGGCCCTTCTTTTCACTACATCTGTGTCTTTGGGGTAAATATCCAGTAGTGCAATTGCTGGGTCATAGGGTAGCTCTATTTTTAAATTTTTGAGGAACCTCCACACTGTTTTCCAAAGTGGCTGTACCAACTTGCATTCCCACCAACAGTGTAAGAGGGTTCCCCTTTCTCCACAACCTCTCGAACATTTGTTGTTTCTTTCCCTGTCCATTTTTTGCCATTCTAACTGGTGTAAGGTGGTATCTCAGTGTGGTTTTGATTTGGATTTCCCTGATGGCTAATGATGATGAACATTTTTTCATGTGTCTGTTAGCCATTTGTATGTCTTCTTCAGAGAAGTGTCTGTTCATCTCTTCTGCCCACTTTTTGACTTGATTATTTGTTTTTTTGGGTGTTGAGTTTGAGAAGTTCTTTAACAGTCTTCTAATTGGAAGGTCTTGGGTATCAGCCCTTTGTCTGTAGTGTCATTTGCAAATATCTTCTCCCATTCTGTGGGTTGCCTCTTTGTTTTGTTGACTGTTTCCTTTGCTGTGCAGAAGCTTTTTATCCTGATGAAGTCCCAAAAGTTCATTTTTGCTTTTGTTTCACTAGCTTTTGGAGATGTATCTTGAAAGAAGTTGCTGTGGCCGATGTCAAAGAGGTTACTGCCTATGTTCTCCTCTAGGATTTTGATGGATTCCTGTCTCACATTGAGGTCTTTTATCCACTTTGAGTTTATCTTTGTGAATGGTGTTAGAGAATGGTCGAGTTTCATTCTTCTGCATGTGGCTGTAGTGAAAAGAAGGGCCATATGCACCCCAATGTTCATAGCAGCAATGTCCACAATGGCCAAACTGTGGAAAGAGCCGAGATGCCCTTCAACAGATGAATGGATAAAGAATATGTGGTCCATATATACAATGGAATATTAGTCAGCCATCAGAATGGATGAATACCCAACTTTTACATCAACATGGATGGGACTGGAGGAGATTATGCTAAGTGAAATAAGTCAAGCAGAGAAATTCAATTATCATATGGTTTCACTTATTTGTGGAACATAAGGAATAACATGGAGGACATTAGGAGAAGGAAGGGAAAAATGGGCAGGGGGAATTGGAGGGAGAGATGAACCATGAGAGACTATGGACCTGAGAAACAAACAGGGTTTTAGAGGGGAGGGGGGAGGGGGGATTGGTTAGCCTGGTGATGGGTATTAAGGAGGGCACGTACTGCATGGAGCACTGGGTGTTATACAAAAACAATGGATCGTGGATCACTACATCAAAAACTAATAATGTATTGTATGGTGACTAACATAATAAAATTTAAAAAAAAATTCAATTTAGTTAACATATATTGTATTATTAGTTTCAGGGGTAGAATTTAGTGATTCATCAGTTACATATAACACCCCGTGTTCATTACATCAAGTGCCCTCCTTAATGCCCATCACCCAATTACCCCATTCCCCCCACCTCCCCTCCAGCAACCCTCAGTTTGTTTCCAAGAGTTAAGAATCTCTTATGGTTTGCCTCCCTCTCTATTTTCATCTTATTTTATTTTTCCTTCCTTTCCCCTATGTTCATCTGTTTTGTTTCTTAAATTCCACATATGAGTGAAATCATATGGTATTTGTCTTTCTCTGATTTATTTTGCTTAGCATAATACCCTCTAGTTCCATCCATGTCATTGCAAATGGCAAGATTTCGTTCTTTTTGATGGCTGAGTAATATTCCATTATTTATATACACACCACATCTTCTTTATCCATTCATCTGTCAATGGACATCTGGTGCTCTTTCCATAGTTTGGCCATTGTAGACGTTGCTGCTATGAACATTGGGGTGCGTGTGCCCCTTTGAATCACTATGTTTGTATCCTTTGGATGAATACCTAGTAGTGCAATTGCTGGGTTGTAGGATATTTAACTTTTTGAGGAACCTCCATACCATTTTCCAGAGTGGCTAATATATTTTTCAGAAGAGGTAAAACAGAGTGTTGAAAGATGCCCTGTGAAGGCCCATTAATGGAACTGAGAATCTTAAACTTGATGTATATCCATTTGATGACTGAAGAGACATAAAAACTCTCCCCAAATAGCAAAAAATCTGCCACATGAGAGGGGGTTATGCTTATTCTTGTTAACTATGAAGGAAAGAAGCAAGGGTAGGAGGTTTCAGAGAGGAAGGTTTTAGTTCAGTATAGGGAAGAATTGCCTACCACAGTTTTTCCCAAACCAATGTTCTTCAGAATACTATACCATTTTAGGCTAAACGAAGTGTCTTGTGTCTTTACTGCAGGATTTCCCAGAATCTTTACTATGAAAGAGGATATAATATGCCTCATTCCCAAAATTTATTTGTGCATAGAAACTTTTATTCACAGAGCACTATTAACTTCTCTTGAAACAATATCTCATAAAACAGATTGAGTTAAGGCTGCTCAAAAATAAATAGAATATCTTCTGAAGAAGTAGGGTCAGGTTCACAGCACAATATCTGGGAAAACTGAATGGTGTTGCTGTCACTTTGTTATTTCTGAAACCATGGTCACTAAAACTAAAGTATGTAACACTTGGGAAACTGGAGCAACTTCTCTTATTTGTTACATTTACTATGTGAGACTCAACACAGTTCTAGATGAGATAATAGAGCAAAACCAATGGAAATGAGGCTCTATGGTATAGTGGTTTTGAATTTTTTTCCCTAGAAATACATAGTAGTGTAATGATATTCCATGTCTGTCCACTGGTTCATTCACTGCATGCAAGGTAATGTTTTTTGCCTTTTTCATTAACACAGAAACAAAAACCCCTCATGTTCTACCACTCTTGTACTTCCCTACAGATTTTGATGGGATCTTTATATGGGATCAAGCCCCTCCAAAGAGCATCACCATTTTATAAGCTTAAACCTAGAATGTTATAACTTTTTTTTAATAAACAGGGAATTCCCAGGCCTAAATGAAGAAACGGCATTTAAAAATTATGGGACTAATGAATGGATAAAGATAAATATATAATATAGAGAGAGAATATTATTCAGCTGTAAAAAGAATGAAATCTTGCCATTTGCAACAGCATGGATGGAGCTATGGTGTATGATGCTAAGCGAAATAAGTCAGTCAGAGAAAGACAAATACCATATGATTTCACTCATACGTGGAATTTAAGAAACAAAACAAATGAATATGGTGAGCAGGAAAGAGAGGCAATCCAAAAAACATACCCTTAACTATAAAGAACAAACTGATGGTTACCAGAGGGGAGGTGGGCAGGAAGATGGGTTAAAAAGGTGATGGGGAAGGGTGCCTGGGTGGCTCAGTCATTAAGTGTCTGCCTTTGGCTCAGGTCATGATCCCAGGGTCCTGGGATCGAGCCCCACATCAGGCTCCCTGCTCGGCGGGAAGCCTGCTTCTCCTTCTCCCACTCCCCCTGCTTGTGTTCCCTCTCTTGCTGTGTCTCTGTCAAATAAATAAAGTTTTTAAAACAATAAAAATAAATAAAAAGGTGATAGGGATTAAGGAGTGCATTTGTGATGAACCCTGGGTGTTGTAGGTAAGTGATAAATAAATAAATTGTACACCTGAAACTAATATTACACTGCATGTTAACTAACTGGAAGTATAATAAAAACTTGGAAAAAGAAATTAAAGTTATGGTAAAAATAAAATAGGAAAAACTTACCAAAACAGACCAACTACTTTGAGGCTGAATAGGGTAATAATAAAAAAAGGAAGTTGGATTTATAAAAATATTGTTGTTATTAAATATCTTTTACAATAAGCAAGAAATGATGTAATAATAATAAAAAGCTGTCCCAATAACATTGAAAATGCATGGTTGGAAAATTGTAATTAGTATCCATAAAATTGTCCACAGGAAGGCATAATCCAGTTGAAACATTGTAGTCCCTAAGAAAAATGTGTACTAAAGAAGACTGAACAGGATTTCTACAATTTATACTTCAATTTGTTTTCCAAAGATCTATCAGTATGAAGAAAGGGATGTTTGGGTTAGTAGATAAAATACTTCTGTGTATTAATAAAATGTCATTTGTTTCCTACTACCTGGACTGAAAACTTTACTAAGGTCTTATCAAACCTGGATAGCTAACAGGCCAGACCCTGAACCAGATTGCACCATAAATACCAATTCTTGAGGTCCTAGTGAATAGTACAATTATGTTGCTTATGAAGAAACTTGAAATACCATTTCTGTAATTCTGCAATTTTACCCCTGAATCAATCCCTTAAAAAGTGGAGTCATCAGTTCTAAATGGCAAGTAAAGGGATTCCCACATAACTTTGCATAACCCCAGAGACTAATTTCAATTACACATTTGTGTTTTTAATGGCCATTTAGAACTGCTAGGCCTGCTTCAGGAATACTACACAATGTTTACAGAGTTTAGTAATTAATGGGAAGATATAGAGTCTCAGGGGACTTGCTCTTTAATGTATTGGAATATCCAGTCCTAGACCTGCCTCTATCATGAGAGAAAAGTGGAGGAGATCAGCTCAGATACAATGCTACTTCTCTTCCCTAACCAAATAGGAGAAAAAAAATGCCTTAGGATGGGTGATGACCAAGACCAAAGCCCAGAATTGGGGTCTGGGAAGAGTCCGGGGAGCCATTAGAGCTTTGTCTTCTTGGTCTCCAGGTTGATCATGTTCCCTTGGGTAGGGGGAATCTGCTTATCTGCTGGCTCCTGTAAATCCTCTGGCTTTATAGGAACATAATAGTGGCCCATGATGGAGAAGATCAGGCAGACCACCAGCAGGAGACAGGAAAACAAAATGAATTCAGCCCACTGCAGGAAGAAATAAATATAAGAGAAGAATATGAAGAAACTTTAAATGGATCTTCATAGGATGAGGACTAGGGAGCAGACTGACTCAGGGTCATCAATGTAGGCAGAAGTTTGGTAAAAGAAGAATGGCTTCACTGGCCTCTCCTCATATGGCCGATGGTGGCCATTACTGCCACTCTTATATGTCCATTTTCCTAGCAAAGTCTGTTTATATCCAACCCATCTTACACACAGCACTGAGTGGGGAATGTGGGGGGTGAAGGGGTGGGGTAAGAGGAAGGAAAGGAACTTGGAAGGGAAATCTTGGGTAGACACAAACTCCGGCTTCCATCAGATCCATACCTGTACCAGGCCACTGAACTGAGCCACAACAAGCACGATGATATTCCCAACTGCGACTGTTAACAACCAGGCCGCCTGGAGTACAGATTTCATGCTAGCGGGAGCCTAAAGAGAACACAGGTTTGTGACTAAACAAACTCCCTAACACCATCTATCCAGAAAACTTTTCCCACAAAAGTTTCCAAATCTGAACTCCTCCCCCCTCCAACTTCAGCTAACATTCAAGGGGTGATAATAATGTTAACAGTAATAATAAGATGGACCTCTTAATTGAATATTTAATTCATGATATCATATAATCTTTATTATACCCTAAGAGATAAATTCTATCAGTATTCTTACTTTACACATAAAGAAAAATAGCATTAGAGAGATAATTAACTTGCTCAAGTTTACATGATAAGTTGTACAATCAAAATTTGAACATGGGCAATTTGACTCCACCATCCTTATTCTTAAAGTACGCTTTCCTAGACCCCAAACAGCATCAGTTACTATGCGGCACTGCCATGATCCTGGGAGTCAAGATGACTCTGTTCAGGGTCATATATAAGAAACCTAAGACCAAAGAATATAGAGGTCTTGGCCAGGATCACATACCTATTTAAGGCAGTGCGAGGATTAAAATTCATTCTTCCCTGAGCAATATGTCCACCTCCACTTTCCACTTGCAAAAACCTACCTGAGAATAAGAAAACTCAAGTCCTGTGACAGAGAACATGACCTCCCCAGCTGTAACCAGGGCATATTGTGGTAGCTGCCATGCAATGGACAGTCTGTTGGTGGGAATGTCTTCCATTTTCCAGGCCTGAGGATCATGGTTGGTGCTCTTAGTGAGGAAAAGAGATGGGCTTATCAGCAGTCTCAAGTAAATATTCTGATCTACAGCATTCTGTGATATTATATCAATCCCCTCTTTGTATTTTCATCCTTCAAGAGATTGAGCAAATTCTACACAATTTCAGTTTTTTGAAATTCCTTTTGGTAACACTGCACTCACTTACCTGGCTTCAGTCACTCAGATACCATTATTGACTGAGTCCTTCAATGGCAGAATATTTTGATATTGTAGTTTGGATTTCCATTGTTTGACCTATAGGTATTTTGATCCTGGCCAACCTTTTAAATATAAAATGGCATCTGAATTATACAAACACAATGAATTTTCAGAAAGCACATTCTTGAGAAAAGTTTAATTCCTTGTCCAGTTTTCTATGTAAGTACAATTAAACTGTTTTTAACATTTTCCATTAAAATTTTTATTTTACTAAAATTACTTTTATCAAAATGAATTATTTTCTTGGTAAACCTTAAAGATTTTATTGATCAATTTTGAAAAATCTGTATCAAATGTTGCCTGCTATTTTAAATTCTATTTATTGGCCATCATTTTTGAAGTCAAATCTTACACATTTAAATTATGTCAAAATGGCAATTTTGGGGGTGCCTGGGTGGCTCAGTCGACAAGCATCTGCCTTCGGCTCAGGTCATGAAACCAGGGTCCTGGGATCGAGCCCCGCATCGGGCTCCCTGCTCCATGGGAAGCCTGCTTCTCCCTTTCCCACTCCCCCTGCTTGTGCTCCCTCTCTCGCTGTATCTCTCTTTGTCAAATAAATAAATAAAATCTTAAAAAAAAAAGAAAAAGAAAAAAAGGCAATTTTTCTGTAGAATTTTGGTCAAAAAGAACTTTTTCAGGGTCAATTTTTTTGTTGCCTATCTTACCATATATACATGATTAATCTTTATTTCTTTGTCTAGAAGTACTTTTACTACGCAGGTTTTTAGCTATGGTTGGTTTTATTTTATATAGGCTATATCTACTAATATTTGTCTTAATAGGATAAAGATTCTAAAATTTATATGAATTTCTTGGAGTGAAACCATTATTAGGTAGCGGGTGTAATATTTAAAGTATTATGTGATTAAAATGGCAGTTGAAATGTCAAGATCAAAAGGCTCTGGTATCCAAATGTCCTTGATTCTCTGAGTCAAAGGGCCATTGGGTTCAAAATAGGAAGGTACATTTTGCTTCAGTTGATATTGTGAACAATACATGGGCACATGTTTGCGTTTTCTTAGGCTAAGGGAAGACCATGACCTGAGCTTCTAAATCGAGGTCACATACTCAAATACCCACGGGCAGATAATTAAGAAAATAAAGCAGGCTGAAGGGGAATGATGGGGGCTGTGGTAAAGTGGATAGCACAGGCCCCTCTAAAGTATAGAGCTACTACAGCACCAGCCAACTGACATGGTAATACCTGTTATTAAATCTTCTGATTTTGGGGGCGCCTGGGTGGCTCAGATGGTTAGGCGTCTGCCTTCGGCTCAGGTCGTGATCCCGGGGTCCTGGGATCGAGCCCCGCACCCGGCACCCGGTTCCCTGCTCAGCGGGGAGTCTGCTTCTCCCTCTGCCTGCCACTCCCCCTGCTTGTACTCTCCCTCTCTCTCTCCCTCTGGCAAATAAATAAATAAAACCTTAAAAAAAAAAAATCTTCTGATTTTGTTTTTAAGAAATGTTAAGAACCAGCTTCTTAGGTGAAATCTCCTGAATTTTAATATTGTCAATTACTAATGATTATTATTACTTTTGTCAGTAGTGTGCAGGCCAAACAAAACAGGACTATGGAAAAAACTGGGCCCCCGGGGCTCCAATTTATGATCTCTACTCTAAATGCTTATTAGATCCTGGCATTCAGAAACAATATATAGGACTTCTATCCTGAGTATCATACAAAAGACAGAACAAATGATAAGTGGAATAACAACAGGAATACAAGTGTAATGGGTTGAATTGTGTCCCCTTAAAACTCGTATGTTGAAGTCCTAACCTTAACTGAGTCCTAACTGAGAATATGAACTTATTTGGATTTGGGTTGTTGCAGATATAATTAGCCATGTTAAAATGGGGGCATTAGGGTGGGCCCTAATTCAATATAACTGGTATCTTGGTAAAAAAGAAGAAAATAGGACACACTCAAGCATACAAAAAGAAGTCCATATGAAGATGAAGGCAGAGATTTGGGTGATTCTTCTACACATCAAGGAATACCAAATGTTGCCAGAAAACCACTATAAGCATGGAAAAGATTCTTCTTCACAGCCCTCAGAAGGAACCAACCCTACCAACACCCTGGTCTTGGACTTCTTGCGTTCATGACTGTAAAACAATAAACTTCTGTTTTTAAGCCACTCCACTTGTGGTACCTTGTTACAGCAGCCCTGGAAAACTACTACTAGGTTGTTTTATCATCTGAACATTAATTAAGGTAATATACCATATCAATAGCATAAAGGACAAAAACCACATTAAGTATCTCAATAGACATAGAAAAAACATTTAACAAAATTCAACCCCCCTTCATGGTAAAAAACAAACAAAAACTTCAACAAACTAGGGATAGAAGGGAACTTAACCTACTAACTGACGTCTATGGGCATTAAGGAGGGCACGTGATGTAATGAGCAGTGGTTGTTATATGCAATTTATGAATAATTGAACTCTACATCTGAAACTAATGATACAATATGTTAATTAATTGAATTTAAATAAAATAAGAAAAAATAAATGACATATATGAAAAACCTACAGTTAACATACTTAATGATAAAAGACCAATTACTTCTTCCTCCCCCCCTGCCCGGGAGGATGTCTGCTCTCACTACTTCTATTCAACATTGTATTGGAGGTTCAAGTCCTGGCAAGTAGTCAAGAAAAAGAGATAAAATGCATCCATATTGAAAAGGAAGAAGTAAAGCTATCTCTATATAGATGACATAGTCTTGTATGTAGAAAGTCCTAAGGGATCCACTAAAAAAACTATTAGAACTAATAAATGAATTCAGTAAGATTACAGGATACAAGATCAACATACAAAATCAATTGGTTTTTCTACACACTTGCAATGAACAATCTGAAATTGAAATTAGAAAAATTATTCCATTAACAGCAGTATCATGGGACACCTGGGTGGCTCAGCTGGTTGTGTCCAACTCTCGATTTCAGCTCAGGTCATGATCTCAGGGTTGTGAGATCCAGCCCCATGTCCAGCTCTGCACTGGGCTGGGCATGGAGCCTGTTTAAGATTCTTTCTCTCTCTCTCTCCCTCTGCCCCCCCACCCCTCCCTATGCTCTCTCTCTCTCCCTCTCTAAAACAAAAACAACCAAAAAACCCCAATAGTATCATAAAAAATAAAATGCTTACAAACAAATTTAAACAAATTTAAATGTAAAACCTATACTCTAATAACTACATTGTTGAAAAAAATTTGATGTTAAAAAAACCTAAATAAATGGAAAGAGATCTCATGTTCATTGATCAGAAGACTTAATATTGTTAAGATAGCAATATTCCTCAAAATCACCTACAGATTAAATGCAATCCCTATCAAAACCCAGCTGGCTTCTGATTCTAAGCTGATCCAAAAATTTATATGGAAATCCCTGGGGTCCAGAGTAGCCAAACCAATCTTGAAAATGAAGAATAAAGTTGAAGGACCTATACTTCCTGATTTTGAAATTTTCTACAAAGTAACAACAATCAAGATAGTGTGGTACTGGCACAAGAACAGACATATAGATCAATGGAATAGAACTGAGAATCTAGAATTAAACCCTCACATGGTCAACTGATTTCTTACAAGAGTACCAAGGCCATTTAATGGGAGAAGAACAGTCTTTTCAACAAATTGTGCTGGGACAACTGAATATTCACATATAAAAGAATAAAGTTAACCCCCTAATTCACACCATATGCAAAAATTAACTCAAAATGGATTAAAGACCTAAATATAAGAGCTTAAACTAAAGCTCTTAGAAGAAAACATAGGCACAAATCCTCATGACCTTGGATTAGGCAATGGTTTCTTAGATATGACATCAAAAGCACAAGCAACCAAAGAAAAATAGATAAAGTGAACATCATAAAAATTAAAAACATTAGTGCTTCAATGGACAACATCAAGAAAGTTCAAAAAATAACCTATTGAACAGGGAAATATTTTTAAATCATATATTTGATAACAGACATATCTAAAATAAATAAAGAATGCTTACAACTCAATAATAAAGAACCCAATTAGAAATTTAGCAAAGGATCTGAATAGACATTTGTCCAAAGCAGGTATGCAAATGGCCAATAAGCACATGAAAAGATGCTCAACATCAGTAACCATTATGAAAATACATATCAAAACTACAATGAACTACAATTTCACACCTACTAGGATAGCTATAAAAAAAACAAAAACAAAACAGAAAAACAAGTATTGGTGAAGATGTGAAAAAATTGCAACCCTCATACACTATTGGTGGGAATGTAAGATGGAATTCTCCTAGTGGTTCCTCAAATGCTTAAACATAGAACTACCATGTGACCCAGCAATTCCACTCCTAGATATATACCCAAGAGAGGTGAAAATATATGGCCACACAAAAAGTTGTACATGATGTTCATAACAACATTATTTATAATAGTGAAAAGGTAAAAACAACCCAAATGTCCATTAACTGATGAATTGACAAATAAAATGTGTTACATCTATACAATAGAATATTATTTGGTAGTAACAAGGAATGAAGCACTGATACATGCCTCAACATGAATGAACCTTGAAAAATATGCCAAATGAAAGAATCCAGACATAAAGGGCCACATATTATATCATTCTATATTTCTATTATATGCCTGCTGCCAATGTTATCTCTTTTAACATACCTTCTAGAGACCTTAGTAGGCTTTCTAAAGTCATGATAGAACCTATCACTTTACACTAGAAATAAGTATGTGATCGCAGGATAAATTCAGATCCAGATATAGATATATAGATATAAATATAGATACAGTTATATGGAAGGAGAGAGTAGGGGTGGCCATGAGCTACTTACATTAATAATAACAAACAGATAAGCTGTACCAGGGTCTAGTAGACCTATATTCAGTGAAAAGTCCTTATCTTCTGTTCTACAATGCACCACAGGGTATCTGGAACAGGACAATTTTGGTTAGAATAAACACCACAGCCTAGAAAAGCACTCCCATCTCCAGGGGAAAGACTGATCTCATCTCTCTACTCAGGGTGAGTCAAGCAGAAAAGCCACCATTTCTCTTTGAAGAGAAGTCTCCAGGAGTGAATTATTTTTATACCAGGTTTTTCTGTCACTGATCTGAGCTCTTCATTGCCTATCAGGTATTTTTTTAAATCTTACATCTAAATAAAGAAGGCACAAACCATCTTCTTTTGTGGATCTCGGGCCCTAAGTCTTTTCATTTAATTCTTATGAATTCTTCTCCTCCAAGTCTTCTGAATTAGTGGAACAGTGTTAAAGAGTGAACCTGAGTATACTCAAAATTAGCTGAGATATAGCTAATCCCCTCACCTATATGCAAAGAAACCATTTAAAAAGCAGTTGTTGATAAAAGTAAAGCGTCCACAAGGGTAATGCTCTTACTCTCCACTATGTACAGTTGTGTAAGCAGACACACCATAGTCTTCACCAACACTGAGGGAGATATCTGTACCCAGGGAGATGTTGACTTCTTTATGTAAAGTATTAACAAACCTAAGGGTAGAGACATTGTTACACATCAGACAAACCTTCACAAACAGGGACACCTGTTTACCACTATATCCCCAGTGCCTAGA
This sequence comes from Mirounga angustirostris, assembly GCF_029215605.1. Classification (NCBI taxonomy): domain Eukaryota; kingdom Metazoa; phylum Chordata; class Mammalia; order Carnivora; family Phocidae; genus Mirounga; species Mirounga angustirostris. Next base: position 66,099,787 of record NW_026991709.1, on the reverse strand, counting down.
ACAGTTTTTGGCACACAAAAGGTCCATGTTATATATTGTTAAGTGGATGAATAAATTAACTCACATGTAAGAAATAATCAGTAGTCTTAGTTATCCTTAACTTTATCTTTCCTGAGGTTTTAGTTTTCCATCTGTCACACCCTCATGTCATCTCTAGCCAGGATGGACACTATCATGATCACCCATGGCAGTCTGAGTCTCCTCACTAATCCAGCCTAGGTGCATCCAATTTCTTTCCCTTTTATAATGGTGGGATTCATCAGTTGAGACTTCACTAAAAAAAATAATTATGTATATGTATAAATATATATACTAGAATTTATGTAAACTGATACTGTATCCTTTTATAAAAAGTCTGATTTGACTTATACAAAACTCAGACTCCCAGCCCATAGTAGGTTGAGTTATAATTTTGGAATCTGCAGACAATCCTGGACACTTCCAGAATGATCTTTTAAAGTGTCCTGAACCTGGATTCCTAAACTGTTTCCTCAGTATGGGTTTTAGTATTTTGATAGCTTTTGTACTAATCTCTGGCCCACAAGGTGAGAAGGGCAGTTTCCTCTAGAACCCCTAATGTTGATTCCTGCACTTTAGATAATACTGCACTGATCTAGAAATTTCCTTTTACCCCTTCTGGGAGCTCCCGTGGTTCTTCTGGCTCTCTCCCCCAGGGAAGTCCTATCCTCACTATTGTCTTACTTATTTTGAACTGTTTACTTTTTCTAAAGCATATTCAAAAGCAAATTATTATGACTGTTCCACCCTTCAGCAAAGTTCAGACATTTCCTTAGAAGTTGTCCTCTAAAGTGCTAGTCTCAACAGCAACCACCTAATCTTGATAGCCATAGGCACGTGCACCTCTCTATTTCATGCCTGATTTTCTGCTACAGAGAGCAGGTGACCTCTTGGGTGCTCCATCTCTGTAACTTTCTTTAGCCGTCTGACATGACTTTCAGCCTTATCTGGATTCAAAACCAAGTTTTTGACTCCAAAGGTGTTACCTTTACTACACCATGGTGTCTCTACAGGTTTATCATAAAACTATACTTTAAAAACACAGTAATAATAAGAGATATTCAACTACCAACCATGAAGGGAGGATTATCTGCTCACTTCTAAATTTTTCTCTAGTGGTCACAGAGACGGAAGTACTCAATTATTCTCCTGAGAGCAAAATAAGTGAATAAAATTCAACAGAAAGGGATGTGTGCATCAGAGCACAGGGAGCGTATACACATACAGGGGCATCTTTTTAATACACGTGGGAAAGCAAGCCTATATGCCCTTAATTTTTCTGGAAAATGCCTCTGACACCAATGCCCTTGATATTCTAGAAGAGAGAATCCATGTATAAGACAAGTAGAATGTGAGGCTGCTTTATCTGAAGCGTCACAGATCAGAAGAGACCAAGATTCAAAACAGAATGGCCTTGGGTCTCCTTGACAACCAAACCTTACGGCTGTCATCCCATTGGTTGTTTTGTTTTCTTCATCCTTCACCTATAATGGAGGAAAGTAAAAATCAGTTACAGCTGACAACAAGGAACTGATAATCAGAAAATCTGATAATCAGAAAATCTGATCATCAGGCATATCTTTGGTAAGGTATTGATGAGCTGGTCAAACTCAGATAACAATTTGGACCCTAAGGCTACTCCTCAACTTACCATCATGCTGGAAATGTTTTTTCCATCTTCTAGAATTATCAGACTGTACCAGTTCTTCTCCTCCATAGAATGCTTAGTATAGACAGACAGATTGTGATAATTTAGGTAGAAGTGGAAATCCTGGCTTTTTGTCTTTAGGTGGAGCTGGGCATAGCGTGGCATCTTCTGTAGAATGAAGAAACTGTCACATTCACGTTCTACCCTATCATAGGCATCACTGTCTCATAGAATCCCAGGGTGGGTGAGCTCATCAGATACTTTCGACTGTGCCCTTTAACCTAGCAATTCTATTTTTAGGAATGCACCATACGAGAGTAATTAGAGGCATGCATAAGGATTTATGAGTAAGGATGTTCTTTATAGCATTATGTATAGTAATAATAAAAACTTAAATACCTATAAGAAAATGCTTCAATAAACTATGATATATCCATAAAATGGAATATCATATGTCCATTAAAATCATGTTCTCAAATTATCTAAGGACACAGAAGAATGCTTATGACATGATTAATGTTAAGAAAAAAAAGTTCAATACAGCATATAGAGTTTGACTACTTTTTAGAAATTAGCTTATTTGTGTATATCAATATGCTAACTGATCATCTCTGGGTGATGGAATTATAGGTGGTTTTTATGTCTTTCCATACACTCTCCAATTTTCCACAATAGATGTACATTACTTTTATTGTTAAAAATAATATTTTAAAATAAGTATTTCAGGGGCACCTGGGTGGTGCAATTGGTTAAGCATCTGACTCTTGGTTTCAGCTCAGGTTGTGATCTCAGAGTTGTGAGATCGAGCCCCGCATCAGGGTCTGCACTCGGCATGGAGTCTGCTTGAGATTCTCTCTCCCTCTCCCTCCGCCCCTCCCGCTCATGCTCTCTCTCTCTCAAATAAATAAATAAATCTTTAAAAAGTACAAATATTTCAGAATATGTAAATAATAGTAGTGAAAATATGCAAGCCAAATCCTTCCAGAGGATGTGATATTAGGGGGCAGTTTGAAATAACAATACAAATTACAACCTACTGAGACCTTACAATGTCCCTGACACTATGCTAAGTGCTTTACATATAATACTTATCCTTACAACAGCTCATGGCATAAAAATTATTGCCATTTTACAGTTGCTGAAACTGAGATTTAGAGATAAAATAACTTGTTCAGGGTCTTATAGCTAGGGAATGGCAGAACCAGGAATTGGACTGGGGACACTTTGACTCTACATGTGTGTGCTTCTAACCACTATATTATGCTGTCACCTTGTCGCATAATCTGAATGTGTTTCTAAATTATTCAAGTCCATATCTCACCTGAAAGGATCTGATAGACTCTTCCAACAGAGTATTGTTTTCATCTCCCAGTACTGTCACCTTCACCTCATCATCTGCCAGATTCAAGGCTTTCAGGAAAATCTCTTGGGGACCGGGCTGCAGTGAGGTCATTCTCTTAGGACAGAGAACACATGTCAGAATTACCAACAAACCTTCCTATACCGTGAGAACACATATCTCAGTCCTACCTCTGACATCCTAGTCCATCTAGTCAGGAGGACACAGTTTTCTCCCTCTCAAGGGCATTTGGCTTAGAAAACTCTGAAGGTAGTTTGCAGAGGGAAACACCAGCTCAGTGCAGCAAGCACTGATGCTACATGACAAAACTCCATGCTTTTTGACTCAGTTGTGATCTCATACGTCATTCCCCAATGGCTATACGATCTGCCAAATATTCAAAAGCCTGTCCTCCCAAAGAGATAACAAGATAGCTTAGATATTAGTGTTTGGGAATTCCTTGACAATACACTCTGAATCACTTAGGTGGGAGGTGGGCCTCATTTTGCATTGCTGTTCTACCCCGTATTTACTCATTTACCACAGATAGTTATGATGCATCTTCCTCAAAACAGGTTCTGTGCTAGATCCCAGGCAATCAGGATTGAACAAGGCAGAAGAGTGAACAAAGATATGGTCTTGCCCTCATGGATCTTAAGATTTATTGAACTCACATTAATTTTTATCTCTACAGCTGCAGCAACTGCAAATGCCAGGCTTGCTAGGATCATACCAACAGCCATTTTCCTAAGCGATCTGCAGAGGAAAGGGAGAGACAATTATATGGAAACTTTAGACTGTAAAGGCTAAAATTGAAACCCTCTAAGCCTACCATTAAAGACCTTTCCTGATTTGATCCCAGCTACTTCTCCCCTTCACACAGCTTTCTTCCTCTACTCATCATACTGAACAGTTCTCTGTTAATTCACCACATTTTCCCACCTCAACTTCTGTTTTTGATGGTCTTTCTATTCATTATATCATCATACCAAAAAATAATAGTAATGCAGCCAGATTTATTGGACATTTACCATATGCCATGCACTATACATTATTATCCCATTTTCTTCTCCTCCATAAGTCTTTCTTGACTCTGGCAGCAAGAAGGACTCTCTTCTTTCTCTATAATTCCCTGGCACTTTGCTTCCCTTCTTGCTGCACTTAACATATTTCACGGTGGGTAATAATTATACTTGCATGTGTTCTACCTCCCTTACTAAACAGTGAACTCTTTCAGCACTTGTTTGTGCTGTTATATTTGCATGGCATTGGTGCTGAGCTCAGTAATATCTGCTCAGCTAATGAGTAAAATGACAAAAGGCCATTTGAATATCGTAATGTGGCCATCAAAAAGAAATTGCTATTAAATCAGGAATAGAGGAGACTTGAAACCCTCCTCTGTCAAATTTACAAAGAATAACACTTCTTTTTCTTTAAGTTTTTATTTATATTCCAGTTAATTAACATAGTGTAATATTAGTTTCAGGTGTACAATATGGTGAGTCAACAGTTCCATACAACACCTGGTGCTTCTATTTAGAATGGGAGAAAAACAGTAATTAGGGACAACCTATTTCTGCTCTTACCAGGTCACCACTTTGTTGCATATGGACAATAAAAGATTTAAGGGGATTAACTGTCATCATAGGATTTAGACTTTAAAGAGGCAACATTTAGGAACAAAGCAGCAAGTTGATTTAGGAGACTATTCTCACATACTTTTGACTTTCCGTGAAACTTAGATCTACCCCTTCAACATCACACAGTTTTAAGTCTGCAGGAATGGCGTGGACTCTCTATAATGAGAATTAGTTAGATCTAATTCCCATCCTCCAGTACCAATAGGCATTTAGTTTATCTTGGATACATAGAAGCAGAAAAATGATGCACCAAAACAAATAATACAAAGTAGAAAGTGCTGACATTGAATCTTTATCAAGCTGAGCAAATATTAAGTCAGTCTGAGGAACAAAGGCATAGTGAGCACTTACGAGAAGTTAATTCCACATTTGGAAACCAGACGATAAATGACAAGATCAAACAATGGGATGAAGATAAGAACCAGAAGGGGATTTAGTACCTGTAATACCATGGTAAAAAGGATTAGTTACAAAGTGTTCTTCTATCTTGAGTGTAAGCATGTGCTCTCATGTACTTGTGTGCACTCTAACAGTCAAACATACTTTCATCATACTAAGTACAGAATGATTCCACATCTCTCAGTCCCTTTACACCCAGGACTCTAATTTCCCCTGCACAGCACCTCAGCTTCTAAATATCCTACAGAATCAGTTTCATTCTGAACCCATTTTTCTGTCTATCAGTTAGGAGTTCTTCCCCCTCATTTTCACTTATCTTCTCCTGTTCCACAGCCAAAGGGAAAATGTCATGGAGAAAAGGAGAGAAGGAAGAATTGGGGATTAAACAAGGGTTAAAAAAAGAACTGGGAGTCACCAATAAACTGAGATTCTGACTTCATTACTCACACAACAAAGCCTTACACTTTCTTGGACAATATTTCCAAGATACTACCTTAACATGGAAAAAAAATCCAATGCTTATACTTTTCCTGTGAGCTCAAAATTCACCCTCCTTGGAGTTGGGCAGGAGCTGCTTATTTAAAAGTGGGTGTGAGGGCGCCTGGGTGGCTCAGATGGTTAAGCGTCTGCCTTCAGCTCAGGTCATGATCTCAGGGTCCTGGGATCGAGTCCCGCATTGGGCTCCCTGCTCCTTGGGAGCCTGCTTCTCCCTCTGCCTCTCTCTCTCTCTCATGAATAAATAAATAAAATCTTAAAAAAAATAAATAAAAGTGGGTGTGAAAGAGAAGTGTGGGGCTCAAGGAGAATATTTTCATCCCTATCTTTAACCCTCCTCAGCATACAAGGAAACAAATGTCCAATTATGGTTGGTAATCCTAATATTTCAGATAGAAGTATAGATGAGGAAAGCCATAAATCCCCATGAGTATAGAGAAATCTCCTACCTGCATCTGGTCAGGCTGAAGCACAAAAAAACCCTGAAACATTATAACAAATTACATTTATACAGTGGCTAAAGACAAGCTTAGATAAAAAATACTGCTAATTTCTGTGATGAGTGTGGAGCCTGCTTGAGATTCTCTCTCTCCTTCTCCCTCTGCCCCTCCCCACCGCTTGTGCTCTCGCTCTTTAAAAAAAAAAAAAATTGCTAATTAGCAGGTGAGACACAAAAGATAAAATCCACAAGGTCTTTGGTTCAGGGCCACATTGTGCTTTTAAGGGTATTTGGGGAAACAGACTGGGAATGGCTTCAGGCTATGTTTGCTGAAGGCAGGTAGGCCTAAGGGAGAATATTTTTTTTCTTGCAAGAGAATAGGGTCAGTGTGTTTTTGTTAATTTCAGTCACTGCAGTCGTAGGTGGTAATGTGTAGCACAAGACATCATGGTTAGGGTGAAGACTTCCACTAACACATAGTGTTTCCAGAGTTGTTCTCCAGAGGGTCAACAAGAGAACAACCATAGTAAATCCTAGGCAACAAGAGAAAGGGGAAAAGTAAACTTATATTTGACAGCCTCCAAATGGGCTGGTTAATGAAATCCTGGCATCATTCCACCCTGCCTTCTTCACCACTGAGATAGTAGAAAAACAATACAATAATCTAAGTAGAACAATTGAGAGCAGAGATGAAACTTTGCATTTGCCAAAGAATGGAGATTAGAAAAACAGAAAATAATGTTTGCAACTTTCCCGTTCCTTATCCATGCACAAAATATTGCACTTCATAAAATCTTTTAAAAAAGGGGGGGGGGCGCCTGGGTGGCTCAGTTGGTTAAGCGACTGCCTTCGGCTCAGGTCATGATCCTGGAGTCCCTGGATGAGTCCCGCATCAGGCTCCCTGCTCGGCAGGGAGTCTGCTTCTCCCTCTGACCCTCCCCCCTCTCATGTGCTTGCTCTCTCTCATTCTGTCTCTCTCAAATAAATAAATAAAATCTTTAAAAAAAAAATATTGCACTTCGAGGTCCTCCACATGCTCCCTGCCTGGAGACGGAGCTACATGTGTGGTAGCTAGCAGCAGTCCATCCCGAGCCCTGTGCCCCAGAAAGGCTGAGGGGAGCAAACAATCTCTATCCCACGTCTGGATCACTTCATTTACTATCTTCTCAATACTTCCCTGTACACACTGAAACCTTTCCATCCTGATATTTCTGATTTCTAAAGATAAGATTCTGTTTTTTATTTCTAGAGTAGCTTTTTAAAATTTTGCCTACTCAGTACCTTCATGTTGAAGACACCTCTCTTCTGATCTTAAGTCAGTTTTCAGGCAAAAAACACAAATCGTTTTTCCTTAAAAAAGGAAATTTATTTATTATGAATAAAAGAATAGATTTCTCTGGAAAATCTTTTCTCACCAAATTCCCATTCATCCTGGTGGCTTGCAAAGTCCATCGTGAGCCCTAGGGCAGACAAACGCGATTATGAGAAATCTCTTTCCTGTGAGAGGAAAGGGGTTGGAAAAAGGGGTAGCCTTCAAAATAACTGTTCTTACCTGCTGATCCAAAAGAGCCCAGAACATGGGCAATGGGATATAAAGGAACAGTACCCTGGTCAGTGCCTTCACGTCCATAATGAGCTGCTTCTGCAAGAAAGGGGAAGAAGGAACAGGCTGAATTGCTAAACTTGGTTTTCTTGCTTAGAGCAGAAATGTGCCAGAACAGTAAGAGAAGAGTCAAATGCACCAAGAGGGAATCAGTTTGGACTTAGGAAAATTTCCATGGAGGTATAAGATATTTCTGCAGTTCCAACTTACAGGGTATTTCTCAGCTGCCCAATCCAGCCAGTGTTGTCGCTTTGGAATGTCCCCAGAGCGGTTGTTGAAACGGTTGGAAATAGCAAACTAGGGCAGAGCATAGATATCAGAGGAGAGACAAAAAGAAACCATTCTAATTCATTATCCCTTCCCTCAGACACACATACTTTGACTTACTCCAACCCTTTGATTTCATCAGACACTGAATTTCAGAATATTTCAGATATAATTTTGTCTATCCCTACATCCTGTTGGCAACATATATAACATACACATTTCAGAAGATTTCTGCCAATTTAAAAAAATGGTTACATTATTATTATTATTATTATTATTATTATTATTATTATTTTACTTAATGGTTGAGTAGAGGCACAGAGGAAGATGGATTAATCTCAGTTTGCCAAAAGGTACAGATGAAGAACAGCGGTCATTGGGAAAAATGAATACCCATGTTTGAAGGCCTTTAAACTCAGCATAGCATCTCTTTCCCATTGATTGAAAAAGGCAGGTAAATAATTCAGACTTACCCAGATACATTTGGCAACTTGAGTCACTATGTTTCCTTCAGGAGGTGGTTTTCTGTATATTTTGCTTCCCATTGCAAACACAACTGCAGGTGATACAAAAACAAGGTTCTTAGCTTCTCCTTCAGCACATTCAGTATGTCAGCACTAAGGACAGGCTGCTGAAGTGTAGGAGAGACTGGCAAATCTTTTAAAGGGAGGGGACTGATTTAAGCTTCCTGACTTTTGGAATTACACAAATTATGGGAGCCAAGAGAAGAATAAAATGGTCAGTTGTTAGGGAAGTAATCCGTTGAGACTTTCCTCCATCACAGAAATGGAACTCTCTTCTTTCCCCACCTTTACATCTGATATTTTACCAACTTTTCATTGAGACTTTCTTCAATGTAGTTCCCATCTGCCTTTCTTTTGCTTTACTATTACTGTAATTCGTGTTTAGGACCTCATGACCTCTGCCCTGGATTATTAAAATGTCTAGCAACTAGTTTCTCAATCCCTGTTATCTTCCTTCTCTTATCTGATGCCAAATTAAAACCTTCTTTCCAGGACCTACCTAAAAAGCCCAAACTCCTGGCATGAAAGGCCTTCCCAAATTCATATTATCCTGATGATTATTATTATCATTAACCATCTTTGAAGGTTTATTATTATATGTAAAGTGTTAAGCATTTTATATACATTAACTGATTTCACCTGAAAAAATAGGTACTACTCTCTGCGTTTTATTGAGGACATTGAAGATAAAAGAAATTAAGCAATTTGTGCAGATTACACAGCTAGAAAATGCCAGAAATTGCATTTTTGAGCTGAGGTCTGTCTGACTCAAAAATCTATGCTCTTAACCACCATAAAGCATCTCATTCACTCATTCTTGCATTAAACACTGTGCTAAACACTACCGGGACTAATGATAAAAAAGATGTGGCCCTGTGGAGCTCACCTCAATCTACTGCTTCCCACTTTATGTTTCATTATTTTCCATTAGGTATTCTACATTCTAACCACTATTCATCATTCCTACAAAAAATTCTATTCTGTACCATTATTGTACTTGAGTTCATTCTCTTTTCCTTACCTCATATTCTTTAACCACATCTCCACAGCTAATTATAAATGAATTTTATTTTCTAATTTTTCTCTTTTCCAAATTACCAGCGTTAGATGATATTATTTTTAGAATTATGAAATAATAAATATTATTGTTTTCAAGTTTATTAACTAAAATCAGCAGGAAGACTATCTTGGTACAATCCCGGATGTACTTCCCTCCTTAATGGATTTCCCAACTCCAGCAAGCTGTCCCTCTAGTAGGTCTTCTACCAAAGATGTCTTTGTCAGTGACCAGTAGGACTTTTCAGTACCTTTACACACCAGAATGCCTGAATCTCCTTACTTTTCCTTACCTTAACTTTCTAAATTCTCTAGTCCTCTCATACTCACTTTACCGCTATTTCTTTATTCATCTTCTCAGTTTCTCCAAAGCTTCTCCAAATAGCACCCTTTACCTACCACAGCCTTCTTATTGTTAACAGAAAAAAATAGTTAAGAGAAAGGGTGCTAATCCTGGGAGACAAGTGGGCAGATAAAAAAGGTATCTAGACAAGAGGAAGATTTTGGAGGGGAAATAGATTGCTCCTGAAATTAAGAATGATCTGGAAATCTCAATAGTGGAGGGGACAGTGGAAGTGATAAAAGGAAGGGCAGGTGATAAACTGGATAAAATCACACTTAAATGTCAAAGGCCACTTAACTAAAGAAGAGGAGTGGGAATCTTAAGTTTCCCCACTAGTTCTTCCTTGCTGTAGAGGATATTGCCCCCTACTTCACAAAGAAAACAGAAGCCCTCGAGTGGAAATTGTCTCAACTTCCTGCCACCAAATCTATTAACTCCTGTATCCACACCTATCCTCTCCTCCCTCCAGTTAGTTGAAGGTAATGTTCCTCCTCTGTACAAAGGTAATTCTGCCATGTGCATTTTCATACTGATTATACTGTCTTTTTCTTGCACCATCAACCTCTTTCTCTACTGGAGTCTTCCTAATAATATTCAAGCATGCCTACCATCCTCTCTTGACTCCATGTCACATTCAGCTATACACATCATTTTCCCTTTCTTACCTCTTATTCACTTCCTACTCTATTCTAATCAGTCTTGAATCTTCACCAATCTACCATAACTGACATTTACCACATCAATGACTTTCTTGTTGCTCTATTCAATGGACATTTTTCTCCCTGATCTCACTTTCCTACTCAGTAACATTTGTTACTCTGAACAATTCCCTTAGAACTCCTACCAATTTGGCCATTCCTTCTTAGTCTCATTTGTGGGCTTCTCTTCGCCTATCTTTTCTTTTTAGTAGGCTCCATGTCCAGCGTGGAACCCAACATGGGGCTTGAACTTATGACCCTGAGATCAAAACCTGAGCTAAGATCAAGAGTTGGATGCTTAACTGACTGAGCCACCCAGGTCCCCCCCTCTTTACCTATCTTTTTAATGCTGGTATTCCTCAGGGTTCTATTCTAGCCCTCTTTTTTACTCTTAATTATCTCTTAGTTATTTCATCTATTTTCATGGCTTAATTGCTATCCATACACTAATAGCTCCAGATCTTTATCTACAGCCCAAACATTTCTTCTGAGCTCGAAACCTGTATTTCCAGATAAATGTTCGATAACTCCAATTAGATGTTTCAAGGACATCTAATATGTAACATGTCCCAAACTAAATTCATTAGGATGATGATCCCACTATCTACCTAGTTGCTCAAGTCAGAACCCTACCTTCAATGTTGACTTATTTTCTCCATCACTTCACATATCCAATCACATATCAAGTTTTGTCAATTCTACCAGGGCTGAGACTAGTCTGAGCTGAGTGAGGCATTCACCCTGAGCACAAAAATTTTAAAGAATGCCAAAAATTCAGTAATCAAGATAAATAATATCCTTGCCTCACCCTTAATCCATTCTTTCTCTACGTTATAGTCAGAGACACCAATGAAAAATAAAAATCTAACAATCACTCCTATTCAGAATCCTTTTGTAGCTCCCTACTCCAGATAAAATTCTAATTCCTTAATGACTTAAAAGGTCCTTCATTCCGTGATTTCTGTCAGTTTCTCCTCTTTATCTTTCTCCTTTATACCTGGGGCAATCTGAATTCCCTTAAGGCCTTCAGATATGTCACTATTATGTCTCACTTTCTTATCTTATAGATATCCTGTCTTCTTGGATTAATTGCTGCTAATCCTTTAGGTCTCACCTTAGATACCACTTCTTTAGGCAAACCTTTTCTGATCTTCGTGTTTTAGTCAGACATCCCCTCTGTGTGCTCCCATAGCTTTCTCTGTACTTCCCCAGTTGTGGCACTGATCATACTATATTACAAATTCTTTTTTACTGTGTCTGTTGCCTTTTTCCTGCTGGACTATGTAAGTTTTTGAAAGCATAAACTCTGTGGCTCTCTAATTCACCAGTGTGACCCCAATAGCTAGCACAGGATTTGACACATGAAAGTTCATTAAATAAATGTGTGTTGAATCAATGAATGAAAAATATAGATGAAATTAAATTAAATTAAATTATTGTGAAAGGCCAGAGAATTGTTATTTATTGGTACACAGAAAACTGAAGCTGCTGACTAATAATGGCAACTAACACTTATTTAACATTTCATAGTTTATAAAACATTTCACTTACAGCACCTCTTTTGATCTTCATAATTACTACAATATGTTAATATTATTGTGCCATGATCCAGAGGAGACACGGCACTAATAAGTAGAAAACCAGGACAATATTTGGGAAAATGTTTGGCTTCAATGGAAGAAGGAAGCAGGGAATGTATTATCACAGCTTTCCTGGAATAACACATAAACTAACTTGGAATTGGAATTAGAATCTGACTGTTACTATTAACCCCCTCCTGATAGAAAATAATCAGGACTGGACTTTGAGTCTCTGGGCTCTTTCTTCCTCTATTGAGCTCTTTATGTGTTTGGACTGGATATCTTCCAGGGGGGTGGAACCCAAAGGTTCAGAGTGAGAACAGGTTTCCAGGTCAATGATTAGGAACAATTACGTCCAAGTTTCCCCTTAGACTGTGTAAACTAAACAATGCACACAACCTCTTTCCTCTTCCTTTACTGGGTTGTCAGTGGTAAACAGAATGCACTTGATCTAAGCTACATTGGTTTCCACCTGCTTATCCAACTCCCCTTATTCTCTTTAAGAGAAAACTCCTTGGGAGCACTGAAGAGCAGGGCAGAAACAGCTAAACCTAGAAGCTACTTTAAAAGAATTAAGGGACACCTGGGTGGCTTAGTCAGTTAAGTGTCGGCCTTTGGCTTGGGTCATGATCCTAGGGTCCTGGGATAGAGTCCTGCATCAGGCTCCTTGCTCAGCAGGGAGCCTGCTTCTCCCTCTGCCTGCTGCTCTCCCTGCTTGTGCTCTTTCTCTCTCTCTCTGACAGATAAATAAATTTTTAAAAATCTTTAAAAAAAAGAATTAAAAATGTTTTCCAATTACCAGATAAATAACTCTCAGATGAAATAAGCTAGTTTGAGAGAAAGGATTAATTATCTTCTTTGCTTCCTTACATATTTTAGTGTAGAGCAGTGGATCTCAGCCTTGACAACACATTAGAATCACCTAAGTATTTAAAAAATTATAGATACCTCGGCCCCATCCTGCAGAGATACTGACTTAATTGCTCCCATATGGGGCAGAGGGATCAGTCTTTTTAAAAGCTCTCTAGGAAAGTTCTTAGTTGTGTAACCTTGGGTATGTTTTCTTTTCTCTTTTTTTTTCTTTTCGCTTTTCTTTTCTCTTCTTTTCCTTCCTTCCTTCCTTCCTTCCTTCCTTCCTTCCTTCCTTCCTTCCTTCCGTTTCTGACTTCATTCAGTTAATTTATCTCCACTGTCTAGAGAAAATTCCTACAATAACACTTACCTAATAGGGTTAGTGTGAGGATTGAATTAAATGGCTTAGATGATGTTTCTCATCAGCAGGCATCAGTGGTTATTAATTTCCCCTGTCCCAGTGCACTCACCAAGAGCTATCACCATAAGTAATCCTGGAACTCCAAAAGCCAATGCATAGCAGTCTTCCCCAAAACACTGCACATCTCCTAAAAAAAAAAAAAAAAAAAAAAAAAAAGTAACCCTGAATCTTGAGTCTTTGATGTTTGAGGCTCTATTCTGCAAGCTCAGGTTTATAAGATCATAGACAGCCATCCTCTTTCCTCCTATCACCTAATCCATAATCCTTCTTTAGGGTCAGACAAATCAAGATTTTAAAAAATTATCTGATTTTTAAACCCTTGTAAAAGGAGAGGATGGACATCAGGAAGCCTTGAAAAGATTTTTGACTGGCCAGAGGAAAACCTTATACAAGTCCCCTCAGAAAAGATCCTAACCTCTCAGCATGGGTGTGATAAATGTAGAAATCAGGCTCCCTGCATTGATGGAGAGGTAGAAGACAGAGAAGTATCTAGTCCGTTCCTCTGCCTGAAAACAAAACAAAAAACCAAACCAGGACAAATCATCAGTGCAATGGGCCTCCCAGCTCCAAATCCACCCTATGTTCAGACTAGGCTGGAGGTACATACACAGAAACAGATTCAGATATTGCCGCCATGCTATCTGAAAATCAGGTTAGATATTTTAACACATAACCCAAACATTTACCCATCTCTCAAATCCCAATACCAGCATCTTTAACACTCTTATACCCCTCCTAGGCAAAAATGATCATCCTATACACTATGCCACTTGTGCCCTATACATGTCTATTCTAATATTAATTTCTTTGCATTAAATGTCTCTTTCTTTCAGGAGGCTGAGAGTTCCTTTAGAGCAGAAATCATATCTTACTCATTTCTGTAATCCCTACTACCTAGCATAGCACCTGACATATATTATAGACTCAACACATGTTTATTGACTGAATTAATTAAGTGAATGATTGAGTTAAATAATAGATATTGTGGAATGTGTGCTAGGAATAGCACTAGAACACAGGACAGTGGATTAAACTGTTGATTAAGCAAGGTAGTTCACCTAATGCTTACAGGAAGTCTACCAAAGAGTATAAAATGAAATCCGTGAGCTTAGAAGTTGTTGGTGGAAACTTGGAGGTGGGTTTGTCTTATTACTGAAATGTCTTTGTGGAGCAGTTACCAAATGAAGCGACTTCAAGATAAAGTTGCTAATGTTTTATTCATTATGTCTCATTCTGGCACCACAGGTCTTTTCCTGACACAATAGAATAATCTGTTCTTCCTTATTTACTATTCACAGTGTGTTTGCTTCCTCCTCTGGTCCCCTTTTCAACCTATTCCACTCACCTATTTGTACAGTTCATTGTGCATAGAATCCCAAAGGCTGCCAAAGGTCGGTATTTCTCCAAAGTCAGCAAGCAATTATGATCTATGGTACCCCAGACAGATAAAGAATATAAAATAATAATTCAGATGGTCTGAAGGTAGGAGAAACACAAGAAGCAGGACACAGAGAAAGAACAGAGAGAGAAAAACCAGAAACATGAGAAATAGCTACAGATTAGGGAATAATACGTGAAGACAGGCAAAAAAGAAAACTGAGAGCAAAAGAGAGGAAACCAGAAATGTTGCCTACTTAAGAATAGACTCTGAATTCTTAATCTCAGGAAACAAACTGAGGGTTGCTGGAGTAGTGGGGGGTGGGAGCGATGGGGTGGCTGGGTGATAGACATTGGGGAGGGTATGTGCTATGGTGAACGCTGTGAATTGTGTAAGACTGTTGAATCACAGACCTGTACCCCTGAAACAAATAATACTTTATATGTTTAAAAAAAAAAAAAGAAGATAGCAGGAAGGGAAAAAATTAAGGGGGGGAAATTGGAGGGGGAGACGAACCATGAGAGACTATGGACTCTGAGAAACAAACTGAGGGTTCTGGGGGGGCGGGGGGGGATTGGTTAGCCTGGTGATGGGTATTAAAGAGGGCACGTATTGAATGGAGCACTGGGTGTTATACACAAACAATGAATCATGGAACACTACATCAAAAACTAATGATGTAATGTATGGTGATAAACATAACATAATAAAAAAAAAAAGAATAGACTCTTTTCCTTGCCTATGTGTCACAGTCTCCTCATACAGGCCCATTTTTAGCTTATTCATACTGGGTCCCCTCTCCCCCATTAATAGTGGAAAGTATTTAGGAAAGAGGAATGATCATCCACACAAGTTCATCTATAAAATCTCATTCTGTTTTATTCTGAACAATCATTTTCCCTTTCACAGGATCTCAGCCAGAGATGCTTAAATCAGCTCTATACTGTTCATCATCTCCCATCCCTGAAGTACCTACCAAGTTTCTTCTGAAATACCTCAAGAAAGGGTAAACTCACTACTTCAAACTCTATTTGAAGTTTTTCCTTCCATTGAGCAAAAAACCTTCTTATAGCTTTCACTCCTAGTTCTGGTTTAATTACTGACATCCTTCCAATATCTATTGACAGCTATAATATTTTCTTTAATTCTTATCTTATACAGGCTGAATTCTTCAATTCCTTCAACCTTTCTTCATAAGATGTGTCTTAGGCCATTCACCACGCTGGTCACTTTCTTCTGAACATCTTCCAATGTTTCCCTCTATTAATAACCAGTACCCAGCACTGAATAGAACTCCTGACCTGTGGATTACTTCAATCTTGGCAAACAGCTACCTGGCAGGTACATTTTTAATGCCTGCTCTACATTCTTGAAATCACAGAAATAACACGATTCTTACATGTTTTTCTTCAAACTGGTCTCCACCAAAAGCTGCCACGCAGGGCTTGATACCTCCTGTCCCCAAAGCTATTAGACTCAGGCCAACCAATGATAGGACTCTGAAATGGAGAGGCAAGGATACTAACCATATTGATATGAAACACAACTGCAGAAATTGGATATAGATATACAGGAGAGAAAAATGTGCACAAGGACAAAGACCCCCTTCACATTTCTTCACGTTTCCATCTTCCTTCACTCCTCAGAGAGACTCAGGGACACTTACAAACTTAATGACTTTCTGGCCTCTGCCAGAAAGTATACTTTGCTTGGGAAGGTTTTGTCCCTGATGGTCCATTTACCCTTTGTGTGCAATAGATACAAGCAGATACTGAAGGAACTCCAAAGTTAAATCACTGGTTCTCAATCTTGTCTTAATTTAAGGGATACACCAGTAGAAGGACCTTACAAACACCTATCCCACATACCCTAACTAACCACAGAACAAAATGGTAAAATTCATTGTAATTAAAAGAAGAATTGTCACTAATTTTTGATGGGACACTGAAAAGGAGGCATCTAATATTTATTAAAATTTAAAATTCTTAACTCATTGGATAAATACATGTGTAGCCACATTATAAACATGAATATAAATGATCTACTTCTTGAACAACTGTAATCCTCTCTACTTACCGAATCAACTATCAGAATGTATCAAATGCTTCTGGCACAATAAACATCAATAGCTTAAGTAAAGAGGAACAGAGTAACTGGAATATCTGGAACTACACATAAATGGAAATAATTCAAGCTTTGAACAGGACTTCTACAATGTGTTATAAGGAAATATTATGCACATTTTTTAATCCTAGCGAAGTACAGATGCATGGGTAGGTGAATAGGTGAGGAAATATGGGGGACATGAGGTTTTAATAATTATCTTCAAGCATATGATGAGTTTTTATGAAAAAGATACTAGCTAGGCATTCTACAAGTCTCCAAGTACTTAATAAAAACAAATGAGGACAGATAAATTAGGAAAGAGTTCAACTGGTCAAAAAATACTTTTTTTCCCAACCACTTTGGTAATAAAACAATAGGTTGAAAATAAAGGGACATCTCTGGTAAGAAAACAGAAAATCACCTGTAACGAATGTGTGAGACATTTACCTGTCTAATGGAAGAACAGTGGTTTAATTTATTCCATGATTTTACTCACGTGTGTACCATTTGTCCCCCTATTATTGGTAAGGCACCCAAGGACTTGACCACATGGCCAAGCACATACACCAAGGAGAGATAGATGATTGTCCTGTTGAGAGAGTTAAATCAGTCAGTCTATAAACAATTAAGAAATGGGCAGAAGACATGAGTAGATACTTTTCCAAAGAAGACATCCAGACACATGAAATGAGTGTCTGGTCAACATCACTCATCATCAGGGAAATACAAATCAAAACCACAATGAGATACTACCTCACACCTGTCGGAATGGCTAAAATTAACAACACAAGAAACAACAGGTGTTGGCAAGGATGTGGGAACCCTCTTACACTGTTGGTGGGAATGCAAATTGGTGCAGCCACTCAGGAGAACAGTATGGACATTCCTCAAAGACTTAAAAATAGAACTATCCTATGATTCAGAAATTGCACTACTAGGTATTTACCCAAAAGATACAAAAGTACAGATTCAAAGGGGTACATGCATCCCGATGTTTATAGCAGCACTATCAACAATAGCCAAATTATGGAGAGAGCCCAAATGTCCATCAACTGATGAATGGAAAAAGATGTGGTGTGTATATATAATGGACTATTACTCAGCCATCAAAAAGAATGAAATCTTGCCATTTGCAACGATGTGGATGGAGCTAGAGTGTATTACGCTAAGTGAAATAAGTCAGTCAAAGAAAGACAAATACCATATGATTTCACTCATGTGTGGAATTTAAGAAATAAAACAGATGAACATATGGGAGGGGGGAAAAGGAGAGAGGAAAACAAACCATAAGAGACTCTTAATGATAGAGAACAAACTGAGGGTTGATGAGGGAGGTGGGTGAGGGATGGGCTAGATGGGTGATGAGTATTGAAAAGAGCACTTTTTGTGATGAGCACTGGG
Source organism: Mirounga angustirostris (assembly GCF_029215605.1). Lineage (NCBI taxonomy): Eukaryota > Metazoa > Chordata > Mammalia > Carnivora > Phocidae > Mirounga > Mirounga angustirostris. The sequence continues at coordinate 66,081,580 of NW_026991709.1, read as the reverse complement.
TGTTGTATGTAAGTGATGAATCACTGAATTCTATTCCTGAAACCAATACTGCACTGTATGTTAACTAACTAAAATTTAAATAAAAATTAAAAAAAATAAACAGAATTGAGAGGCTTGAGTAATAGCCTCAGAGTTCATACTGTTCTCAGTACTAGGATAAATGGAGTAGGAGGAGGAAGGGGTGGAAGAGGAAAGACCTTCCTGAGAAATGTACATAGAAATAGTAACGGTGAATGAACTCTTTACCCTGTGGTGTTAGAGGTAAAGGACGTTCCCTTCAAGCTCCTTTCTCATATGTGACCTGTCCTTTCCCCTCACTCACCCCACACAGACACAGAGCATCCACAGGATGGATTTGTAGCAAGTGTTTTTTTTAAACTAGGAGAACCAGGACAACAGGATACTTTGACCTGTGATGTTTTTATCAAGGAATGTCTTTGGCTCTAGAAATCAATAGGGGTCAAGAAAAAACTCCAGGTAAACAGGAAAAAGGGATGGCTAACACAAAGAACTTTCTCTAAACCCAACCACTGGGATATACAGAAAGATAAAGGGCTGTCAGTTTCAGCCTGGTCACTTGAACACTTGGGTTAATTGTAATCCTCACCACAGTTATCCCATGTTCAAGTTACCAAGGGTAAGAAAGGAGTCGGGAACTATGAATAGACTGCCCAGTGATAAAGATCACGCAGTTGGTTGGGATTTCTTGTATTATTTTTCCCAAGAAATCTGAAGGCAAATAGGAAGTAGAACAGTGAGGAATTCGAGGAAGAACATATGTAGAGATTTACACACTGAAATATGGCACACTACCACACATGCAATATATTCCTTATGTGCATTACTATACCAGCATTCTCTTTATATATAAGTAGAATGTTAGTACTAGAAGGAACCTTGGAAATTATATGGTTTACACCTGTGATTTTAAAGTGTTATATGCTGGAATATAAAGAATGAAATGAAGGTATCAGAGAGAGGCTGGAGATGCCAGCAATCTCAGGTTGTGGATTTTTCATCCTAAATGCCTAATCTCTCTAGGTTGGCTGTCCAGGGAAGGGACCTTAGGGGGTTTATAATGGCAAGTAGGATATAAGAGGTTGGGTGACTAATCCAGGGCATTAATTGCCCAAAGCAATTAACATCAGAGGGAGGGGGCAGGCTTTCCCAAAAGGCCTTGTAACATCTTCTAAAGAAAAGTTTTCTTTGTTGGAATAAAAAGAATAAATAGAATGGGAATAAAAAGGGATTGAAAAAAGGCCAGCTATCATGAACCCAAAAGAGATGATCTCTGCTAGATCATTAGAGAGAAAAAACAAAAGGAGTGTGAGCTGGAGTAATAGAGTCTGTGTAGGGAGATCAGAGCAATATCAGATTGTTGGACTAAATGGATGCGGAAAGTATAAATGGTTTAGAAAGAAAATAAGCAAACTTTTAGGTGAAAGGCTCAGGGAATTAGTCTAGGATATGAAAAATATAAGAGAGGAAGCTAATGGCAGGAAACTTTAACAGAAAGAGAAAGAAGTCAAGATAGATTTGGACACTCTGCATTTGAAAGGAGGCCACTGAAATCCTAACCATAGGAAACAGAACTTTTCTGGACAGACTTGACTGATCTTCCATCTGCAAATGAGTAAGGTGAAATCCAGAGACGTCAAAGAACATTCCTAAGTGACATTCTTGGAGTGCCTGGGTGGCCAGGTCGGCTGAATGTCTGACTCTTGATTTTGGCTCAGGTTGTGATTTCAGAGTTGTGGGATCGATCCCTGTGCTAGGTCCACGCTGAACATGGAGCCTGCTTAGGGATTCTCTCTCTCCTTCTCCCTCTGCCCACCCCTCCACCCCCCCGCTCACATGCTCACTCTTGCTCTCTCTCTCTCTCAAAAAGAAAAAAAATAAGTAAAGTGACATTCTAATTAATTAGTATTAGGGTTAGGTCTAGAATTTCTATGTCTAACCAGTGTTAGTGTTCCTTTAGTTTTATTATAGACAGGTTAATGTAGAAAAGAGGAAGAAGTTTTAGGTTTTATTTCACTACCAGAGCCACTGTTAATTAGAGCTTAGAAACTGAGAAGTATGTGCAGTGATGGCAGAGAAAGAGACCTAGCATGAAGAAGGTCAGCTCCGATGAGACAAAAAGGATAGGAGATGGAAAGGACATGCTCTAGACCTACTCAGAGAAAGAGAAAATAGAAGTGTAGAGATGATATCCAAAAGCATATTTGGCAATAAACACATTTAAGAGAGTGGTTGTAAGCCTGAACTGATAGGCATGGGTCACAGGGTATAAACACCACACTAGGGACTATGACTAAAAATGTTTGGCTCTCTGTAAAAGCAACTTGACATAAAAAATAGCGTTCTAGCATGCAGTTAAGCCTCTCAGTAGATGTTTATAGACATCACGAGAAGCCATATCCATGCTTCAATTTTGGAGGAAGTCATTTTAAAAATAAAAGAATGTACTATGTCATGTATGAGAGTCTCTTATTCTATAAAAATTTATTTACTGAATAAAGACCATGGCTTATACTTTCTTTTCTGCGTATAATGCCAACCTCCTATCTGGATGGACTTGGTGACCAATACTACATAAGTAGCAAACATAAATCTTAGACACCTTCCCACCAACCTTCTCTCAAGTCAAGAATCTGTGTTTACTACCATGCTATGGTTGTAGCTATATATTTAATGCTGATTAAACACTTTAGAACAATGGGGCACCTGGGTGGCTCAGTTGTTAAGTGTCTGCCTTCAGCTCAGGTCATGGTCCCAGGTCCCGGGGATTGAGCCCCATGTCAGGCTCCCTGCTCAGTGGGAAGCCTGCTTCTCCCTCTCCCACTCCCCCTGCTTGTGTTCCCTCTCTCACTATGTCTCTATCTGTCAAATAAATAAATATTAAAAAAAAACACCTTAGAACAATGAAAATATATATATATACCAAGTGAGATATAAACCAATATTTACTAAAGAGGATTCCCTGGAACACCACATCCACAAAATATCCTGAAACAATATTTCATGCTTAAATAAGTTTGGCAATCACTATATACCATAACCTTCTCTTGGAGAGTGTACAGTGTTTATTACCATGTTAAAGGCTATAAGAAGTCATGCAATAAAGAAATCTTTTTAACTTTGTTCAGCCTAGCATTTTCCAAACTTATTTGACCATGAGAACTTTATCTTCCTATATTACACTCATTGTATCCTATCAACCAATTTCAACAAAATGCACTTTGAGAAATACTAATTAAAATAAATCCATAGATGACAAGACTATGGAAATAACTTGGTGATGAATAGCCAAGATCCATATCTAACCTGTGAGGATAATGTTATAGGAGACAACTAAAACATTACCCCATAAATGTCTCTTGGTGCTATTTTCAGAGACTTAAAAGATACGGAACTGAACAGACCATCAGTCTAACTCATGAAAATAGGTATTAGATTCTTAAGAAGGAAACCACAGAGATTAGAGAAAAGAAACAGTAAAACAGCTGAGAAGAGGGACTCATAAGAATATGCTAAAGGATGATTCAACCAGAGAAGAGATGAACAGTATATGAAATAACTACATTGAGGTCTCTAAAATTATAAATTTTCTGGTGGGTAGCAATCTTTATTGTCTCTAAGATCAGAACAAGAGTTGGTCTTAAACTACAGAATGGAAGATTAAAATTAGATTTAGGAAAATAAAAATAACAATTCCTGACTGGAAAGGATGTAAAAAATTGGAAAAACTGATAATGAAGAGAAATAGTCTTTCTGTGTTGTCAGTTTTAGAGAGATGCTTATTTGTCATGGATGGCATAAGTATACTCTTGCTTGGAAGCAAGAGGCTAGAAGTGGCAAAATCTCTGCATGATGAATCTGTGATGTGGGGATGTGACCTCCCATTTTCCTTACTTGAATTTTCCCAGCCATGAGTCAGCAATGGCTGCTCCCAGGATGGGAGTGAAATAACAGAGGCTGCTGAAGGCATGGTATATAGATGTGGAGGTGTCTTCGCTCCAGTGCAGGAAATACAGGAAATACAGGGTCAGCACAGCTGAGGTGGAGAAGGGGAAACAAAACAAGATAGATGCATTAAAGTGATTTATGGAGAAGTACATTTCATCTCTGGTCTTTGAAGGTAATCTCGACCTTCAACACTCCTATCAGTGAAGTGACTGAGGGGTGACTGCCAGGCAGTAGAAGCAGGACCCATGGGAACTGTGGGAGTGGGTGAGACTTTGCTTAGTGGGCAAATGCAATACTCCTCCCTTCAGTCCATGTGCATACATAGCAGCATTTAAGCCAATCGCAAAAATCATATGGTGCTTCCAATATCCCTACCTTCTCCCTCCCAACAATATAGTTCATAGGCCTGAGAAACAGATATGAAAATGGAAGTTGTCACACTTTTATTCTTACAGACTGTGTTCTGGTTTCTGTTAGGCTCTTCTATTCTTGGCTTGTATGAGTTACTAGGTGAAATCCCATGAGGTATTTATTGGCAGGGTTGGCCAAAGGAAAAGACCAATTTGGATGAAGGCAGAAAGTGTGGATAAGGGAAATAAGTGCATAGGGAAGACCACATTGTTCCAAATAAGGGGTGAGGATGAGTGGAGAAAAGGAAGTCCTTGGGACACAAAATTACCTTTCATGCCATAATAGGAAAAGCGCTCACAGAATTCATTCACCACAATGAAGGCAATGCTCAGTGGATAGTTGGAGCCACAGATTTTCTATGAAACAAAAAGACAATGGTTCAAGCATGAGCTGCCCGCCCCCCCCATTTAAATCAGTAGCTTGCCCTATAACAGAAACATGTATTTATTTTAAATCATTGTGATAGGTAATGCATAGCAATGGCTCCTACTCTTCAAGAAACAGCTATTACGGGCGCCTGGGTGGCTCAGTCGGTTAAGCGACTGCCTTCGGCTCAGGTCATGATCCTGGAGTCCCGGGATCGAGTCCCGCATCGGGCTCCCTGCTCGGCAGGGAGTCTGCTTCTCCCTCTGACCCTCCCCTTTCTCATGCTCTCTCTATCTCATTCTCTCTCTCAAATAAATAAATAAAATCTTTAAAAAAAAAAAAAGAAACAGCTATTACCACACTGAAAGTGCTTGCATTGCTGACTTAGGAGTGATAGAAGCTATTCTGAATATTACTTTGCTCCTCATTCATTTAACATGGAAGTACTCAGACATTCCTTGATCCCAGAGACCAGGACCTGCTCATCTTCCTACAGCTACTAACTGAAAAGCCTGGGGCTCTGAGCAGGGGAATAAACATACTTATTTCTAAGAACAGAACAAAGAATTAGACTATGGAGCACTTGATGCCCAAGCAATTACATTTAGAGGTCAATAACCTCCTTAGCTACAGTGTTCGAACTAACCTCTCTTGTCCCCACCTGCCCTGTTCATCATGCTGGGAGGAATCCTGGCAGTATGATGGCTTCCCATTCAGAGCCTGCTGGAGCCAGGCTCAGAGCCCAACTAAAAGTAAGCTGATTGATCACCTTAAACTTGGGCAGAGAGTTCTTAAATCTTGTAATATTAAATGTCCACTCTTCCTGTGAAAGACATTCTATAACATTTTCTTGTTAATCCTATTAGACATTAAAAGAACTATGCTATTACATGTACCATATCAGTCAGTATATAAGGAAAGTCATGTTTATTTCAAATCCCTACCTATTATGATAGCCCAACTAACATGAGGGGGGATGGAGATATTTGTATTTGGGACAGTCAAATCTCATCATGAAATTTATATTGCCTCTCATTTCATAAGAAATATATGCATCTTTATAAGCAGACTTAAATGTTTAGGACCAGAAGATATATAATTAGCTAAATAAACAAAGTAATAAATTAATGTTTCCATTTTTACCCATATGGATAGACATGAACAACCCTCCTAAATATTAATATATGTTAATATATTAACTTACTTGAAAGACACAATAAACTGGCTTCTTACCTTCCCAGCTCACAGCTTGAGAATTACGCAACCTGGAGTTTAGTTAACACACTTTACTAGCTATGTACTACTGGGACGGGCTGTGTTAACCTACTGACCCTGGCCATGCCACTGCACCTGTCTTTATGTTCACTTCTCTTATTCCAAATAAATGAGAATACTACCACCTCTTGGCCCATAGTGAGAACTCAGTAAATATTGGCTATTATTTCTATACCCTGTCCACTTTTAAGATTTTGATATAAAGATTTAATGAGATAATGAATTTGGAAGTGTTTAACAAGTATAAAATACAAACATTATTATTCTTAGTTTCTCTGTCCTGTCTCCCACGGTAAACTGGCACACATCGTAACAGAGACTGGATCTATTCTAAAACTCTCCTTGGTGTCCAGCATAAGATTCTGAATACAGGGGGGAAAGAAGGGTTGAGTTTTTATATTGGTTTAGAAAGAACAATCACACACAGTTCTCCAGGCAAGAATGCTTGCCAAGTTTCCCTGGATATTCAAATTGCTTCTTTTTTCACCCCAGAGAAACTCAGAATATACAATGAGATACAGCAAAGTCCTGGATTCCAACTGAAGAACTCTTAACTACCTCTTCCTGCTGCTTCTTCTCCTAAGCAAAGGAAACTTCTGTTTAGATTTGGTTTTCAGGTTAATTCTAACTCCAAGTGAGAATAGTTTTTGATAACCTAATACAGCTCAGCCTGACACTCCAGAGGCCAAGAAGTAGAACCCAAAGAGCAATTCTGTTCCTGTCAGAAGCAGATTGGAATTTGGGGACTCACCGGAGGTGGCTTCTTTGGAAGGCTGAGGGGTCGAGGTCGTACCTCTTCAGTGGAGACAGGTGAAAAAAGAGTTTCCTTAGACTCATTTTTCTGGAAAGGATTCATAGCTGGTTCCTTACTCTCACTCTCTTCAAGCATTTGGCTTCAGTAGGCAGTTGGGACAGCTGCCAGCCTACTGTAAAACCGGGCACTGGGAGTGGACTAGGTTTAACCCTCTGTGTGTCAGCTTTTAGCAGCTGCCTCACCCAAAGCAAAGCACAAAGCTATAGGAAAAAAAAGGGTTGGGTCTCAGAGACTAGTCAAAATAATGATTAAGTAAAAGGTTGAGCATGAGGAAGTAAGAGTAACATATCACAAGATGGAGCAAGACAATGCTAGAGAACTGCAAAAGAGTACAAAATAGCTAAGAATACAATGCCTCAAGTATAGATTTAAAAACTGATTTCAGAAAAAAAAAAAACTGATTTCAGGGTCACAGGAGCTACCATTTATTGAACATCTATTATGGCCAACAATAATATATATGTTTTACATATATATTATATATATCATATCTATCTATCTATATTCTAATTCTTAGCACAATCCCCATTTTATAGGAACTAATATCCTAAGAGGTTGAATAATTTGTCCAAGTCATGTGGCCAGCAAGTAGCAGGTCTGGACTTTTAACTGCCATGATCGATGGGAGATTTGTATCAGATTTGCCTATGGTCATTATTCAGGAATGGAGGGTATGGAAATGGAAATGTAGGAATATAGGGGAATTGAAAGGCATTGAAGAGAGAAAGTGATCACAAAATTGAATTTGCAAAGATAGAAAAAGATGTTGATTTGGGTTTTCAACATGATAAAGTTCAACTAGAAATATCCTATAAACAGTTAAAGAGGTGGAGCTAAAGAAAATGAGAGAAAAGTTTTGGTGATGTACATTTGGGAATCATTCTTCTTTGCTAAATTCATTCCTTGTGTTTTCATCACTTCAAGATGAGTCCATCATTTCATTAATAAATAAAATTCAATTTGAGCAAAAATTATGAACTAGTTTCTTTTTTAGAAAAATATTTTATTTATTTTCAAAGAGAGAGAGCGTGCGCACATGCCCATGAGTGGGGGGAGGGGCAGATGGAGAGAGAATCTCAAGAAGACTCCATGCTGAGCATGGAGCCCTATGTGGGGCTTGATCCCATGACCCTGAGATCATGACCTGTGCCAAAATCAAGAGTTGGATCCTTAACCAACTGAGGCACCCAGGTGCCCCATGAACTAGTTACTATCTAGGTACTATTGCAAACATAATTTTCCTTAATACTTAGTAGTTGAACTCCCAAATGTCTCCAGAATATAATATTTAGCCCTTATCAGAGGAGGAACAAGAACAGGTATAATGATGATAGATGCATTTAATACAGTAAATTGATGGGGTAAATAAAAGAAGAACAAAAGAGTGTGATGCCTTTCCAGTTGTCAGTGAAAATAAAAGGGAAAAGAAAGGCCAGAGAGCTATAAGGAAAATGAGTGTTAAACCAACAAGGAGATCAGAAAACAGGAGAATTAATTATTTTATTTGAGACTATGAGAGAGAACGTATAAATTTATGCCTGGAAAAATTCTTAAATTGCCTATTTGAGCAACTTGTTGATGAATAAGGCCAGAACAAACTTTACCTCAGACTTTGACCATGTCTTCTCATTCCCCTTCGCCTCTCTCTCCCACCAACCTTTAACCGAAGAAGAGTCCAGCTTCATTTCTGACTGTGGCATTAATGATTAAGCTGTAGTTCTTCTTTCAAAAGGTATTATTCCTTCTGACTTAGTGTGGTTATAACTTTAAATGAAAAATAAATAAATAGTCATGATTTACTGGTCAAGTTAACCTTGAGATGCCTTAAAGATCTAATTATATCAACGGCTCCCCCTGCTCTGGCTTATACCTCTAGAATAGCATTTGACTTGGCAGAGCACCTATAGATACAATGCACCTGAGATGCAATGTACCTTCATTTGTACTCAAAGGTACCCCAAACACCAAACTTTAGAGTATTGGCATTGGTTCTCTGATACTCTTTTAGATATAATTCTTCTTTTGATTATGGCAATATAATGGCAGCTTTCATAGAATCAAATAATATCAGAGATGGAAGGAATCTTAATCTTGTCCTATATAAACTAAAATTCCCTGATGCTGAGAGTGATGTAGGGTAATTCATTCACATATATTTTTATTCATTCATATATATAATATTTATTCCAGAACAATTCATATATATATACATATATATGTATATATCTATGTATGTATGCATATGTACACAAACACATATACACACACACAGATTTGCAGGCCTTTTCTTGAAAATACTTATTCAATGAATTTAAGTAGGGATGCAAGAACCTCTGTTTTTAAGAAGCACCTCTAGTGATTCTTATGACAGGAATTTAGGAAACACTGATTTGAAATCCCTCTCCTAGTCTAGCTTACAGAATATATTACAGGAGAGCTCAAAGCTCAGAAGGGACAGGCAAGGACTAGAACTCTAGCCTCCCATGGCCTACTCTAGAGCTCTTTCTATCATATATCAAGATGTCTCTTACACCCTATCATTTTTGCTAAGTTGAAATCAGACAGAAGAATAAAAGGGAAGAAATAAAAGAGAAGAGCAACTCCTGGATAGAAGTGAGCACAAACTGTTTGGAGACAAAAGAGGTAATGAAAGTGGAAGAATCTAAAATATAAGTGATAAGAGTAAAAAATATTTATGGCTTCAGTGAGTATATCAGCAGGGTGATATTTTACACATATTCAGAAAGGAGACTGAAGCTCTAAAATGATAGATACTAATATACTCAGAGAGAAGAGAAATAAGAAATTAAAAGAAAACATGTTTAACAAGGTGTATGAATATAGAATCAGCACACAAGGGGCGCCTGGGTGGCTCAGTCAGTTAAGCAACTGCCTTTGGCTCAGGTCACGATCCCAGGTTTGTGGAATTGAGCCCCGCATTGGCCTCCCTGCTCAGTGGGGAGCCTGCTTCTCCCTCTCCCTCTGCCCCTCCACCCGCTTGTGCTCTCTCTCAAATAAATAAATAAAATCTTTAAAAAAAAAGAATCAGCACACAAAAATAAATTGTACTTAGATATCCGCAAAAACAAATAGAAAAGAGAATTTTAAAAGTGATACCAGCTATAATTGCATAAAAATACCTAGGCATAAATCTAATAAAAGATGTCCAAGACCTCAACGTTAAACACTATAAAATATTATTGAAAGAAATTAAAGAAGATCTAAATAAATGAAGAAACATACCATGCTCATGATTTAGAAATTTCATATTGTAAAAATGTCAATATTCCAAATCAACCTGTTGTTTCAATACAAAATCCCAACAGGTTTTGTGAGTGTAGAAAATGACAAGTTGATTTTTAAAATTCATATGGGGATGCAATAAGCCAAGAATAGCAAAGGCAGTCTTGAAGAACAAGAGGACTTGTACTACCCAATATAAGACCTATTATAAAACTATTTTAATTATAACAGAGTGGAATCAACACAACAGTAAGGCAACAAATGGAACAAAATGGACTTCAGAAGACATACACAGACGCTAAGGCATCATTAATGACAAAGTTGACACTGCAGTGCTGTGGGAGAAATGATGGTGTTTTCTATAAATAAACACCATCTAGATATCCACACGGGAAAAATAATTTTAGCCCTTATCTTACACCATATGTAAAAAACAATTCTATATAGATTGTGGATCTGTTTTTTAAAAAATAAAGCTTTTAGAGGAAAACATCTTTATGTTCTCTGTGGAGCATGCCAAGATTTCTCAAATAAGACAAAAAATATGGTTACCATAAAAGAAAAACAATTGATATTTTGGACTATATTGGATATTTGGATTATAAAATTATTATTAATTTTGTAATATTATAAAACTATTATAAATTTATAATATTATAAAATTAAAAACTTTCATTTACCAAAATACATGTTAAGAGTGAAAAGACAAGGGCGCCTGGGTGGCTCAGTTGGTTAAGCGACTGCCTTCGGCTCAGGTCATGATCCCAGGGTCCTGGGATCAAGTCCCACATCGGGCTCCCGGCTCAGCGGGAAGCCTGCTTCTCCCTCTCCCACTCCCCCTGCTTGTGTTCCTGCTCTCTCTGTCTCTGTCAAATAAATAAATAAATAAAATCTTTAAAAAAAAAAAAAAAGAGTGAAAAGACAACTCAGAGTGGGAGAAAATATTCATATTACATATATCTGTCAAAGGGTTTGTGTCCAGACTATATAAATAACTCCAAAAAATCAGTAACAAAAAGATGCATGTCCAGGTTGTTTAGTTTCCTATTTAAATGATACTGTCATAATAACCTTGTATATAAGTCAAATATGTCTGAAGAATAAATATCTAGAAGTGAGATTGCTAAGACAAAGTATGTTTTTATAATTTTTAGAACTGCCTATTCATTTCCTTTACTCATTTTCTTAGTGAGTTGTTTCTTTCCTTCTTGTAAGTTTACAAAATCTATATTATTGCTATTAATGCTGTCATTGTCTGCATTGCAAATATTTTTTTCTATTGACCTTGTAGTTGGACTTTTAAAACTAAATATAATTTAAAATGCATAAATCTTAAGTGTAAAACTCCATTTTTTAATATTTGTGTAACACACAACCATCACCCAGATAAGATAAAAAATATATATGTATTTCTAGCACCTCAGTGCTGAAAGTCCTTTAGAGAATAATACTTGCTGCTTCCCTTCTGTCTCCCAAAGTGTCCTCCTCCAAGGTAATCACTTTTCTGACTTCTATCACCATAGATTTGTTTTGTTTGTTTTGAATTTTATATAAATGGAAAATACTGTTTGTATTCTTTGTGTTTGATTTTTTTCTGCTCAACACTACATCTGTGAGACTCACCTATTTTGTTGTCTGTAACAAGATTTCTTTTTTCTGTTGTTCAGTAGAATTCACTATGCAAATATGACACAATTTATTTCCCCATTCTTTTGTTGATGGACATTTGGGTTGTTTCCAGGTTTAGGGTTGTTTATTGTCAACTTGGTTTAAGCTAGGAACTGTTTCCAAGAATCATCTTCTCTGGATGGGTCTAGGCCAGAAAAACTTGAGTGAGATTTAGAAGTGGAAGTGAAGCAGTATGTATTACTTGGAGCAGTCAAAGACTGGGCAGAGGACATGGTTAAACACCTTGAACCATTAAGGCTTTGTCCTTTGCTGATGGAACTGTGTGTAGGGGAGTGCGTTCAAAGTTTAGGCTGTTTTCAAGTCTTCTGAGATTTTACTTTTCATCAGGCCTTTTTTCAGTGTTCTGTGCACAAGCACATAGCCCCAGGGTTAGTCAGGAGTGTATGAATAGCTTGGGGCATCTCTGGTCCCTGGTGTGCATGTGCATAGCCTCAGCTAGAATGTCCTCTCCCCGGGCGCCTGGGTGGCTCAGTCGTTAAGCGTCTGCCTTCGGCTCAAGTCATGATCACAGGGTCCTGGGATCGAGCCCCACATCGGGCTCCCTGCTCCGCGGGAAGCCTGCTTCTCCCTCTCCCACTCCCCCTGCTTGTGTTCCCTCTCTCGCTGTGTCTCTCTCTGTCAAATAAATAAATAAAATCTTTAAAAAAAAAAAAAAAAAAAGAATGTCCTCTCCCCAACAAGGATTGCAACCTCAGGCTACTAGGGCTAAGCTCTTGGCTCTTCTCCACTGGCCAGCATCTGAGAGGTCACTTCCATGTAAAATGTTGCAGGGCATGAATGTCACCTACTCCAACAAATTGAATGAGTCTCCTTCATGAAGGCAGGGTAGGAGAGATATCAACCTTTTTAGAATACATTTTTATGGTATTTTTTTCCATTCTTGAGTTCTTAATTTTGACTCATCTCTTAATAAATTGGAAATTACTAAAGTAATTATTATAGGAATGGTATGTGAAGGATATAATTCCTGAATTCTGACATGTCTAAGAATGTCTTCTTACCAAACTATGGATAACATTTAATGTATGCACCATAGGTCACACTCATACCCTTGTGCAGATGCAGCTTTCCTAACTATAGTGCTTTAGTATAGTGTTATGGAATGGTTCAAACCCATTGATTTTTGTTCCTTTGTAGCCAACTTACTTTTCCTACTTGCAAGCATATATCATCATCATTTTCATCAAACCATTCAGAACAGGTAAAGTAAAATGATATTGTGCTTATGTCAAATAACCTTATTATAATAATCATTTCATAATATATATGTGTATCAAATCATCACACTGTACATCTTAAATTTATACAATGTTATATGTCAATTACATTTCAATAAAGATGGGGAAAGAGATATTTGCTTGGCATCACGTCAGGATCATCAAATGATCCTGGCAGAGAACCTCATATCTGGTAATCTGTCTCATCCATAGCTCCCTGTATTTTAGTGTCTGAAAAAACATCAAATGAGGAGATAGAGAGGCATGGGAGATATTATTTCATTCCTCTCTAAACCACTTATATTCATCCTTAAAGGGTATAGAGAATGATACTCTAGGTATTCAGACCATAAAAAAGAACGTATCTTTAAGAACGTGTTTCATTTATGGGGGAAATAATAAGAGGGAGAAAGGATGAGCTGTTTTGACTGCAAGAGGTATAGTGTGAGAACATACTGTTATGTAGCTGGCATTTTCAGCTCAGACCACCATGTACTCATTTCTGGTACAGTAATCACTAATCAAAAAAATCTTAGCATAGTAAGTTTCAATAAAAACCATTATAATTTGTATTACTATGTTAAAATGATAAGCATGTTTTACTAGCTACTTTAAATATTTGAGCTTGTTTTAGTTAAGTAATAAATGATACAGTTGTGGTTCTCAGATAACTATTGATGAATAAAACAGATATAAAAATGAAGATAAAATCAGATTAGCTGAAGGTAGGCCAGAGAGAGGCAGGGAGAGAGAGAGAAGAAAGAGAGATTAAAACAAAAATTTAAAGATTAAAAAAAAAAAACCCAAACTACAGAAATTCCTATGGTAAAAGTCAATTATGACAAAATTTTTATTCAACTTCAACTGCCAAAACTTGGAAGCAACCAGAATTCTTTCAGTAGGTTAGAGAATAAGTAAACTTTGGTACATCCAGACAATGTAATGTTATTCAGTGACAAAAAGGAATGAGCTATCAAGCCATGACAAAGACATGGAGGAAGCTTAAGTGTTTAAGTGAAAGAAGCCAGTCTGAAAAGGCAGCATACTGTATGATTCTAACTATATGACATGCTGTAAAAGGCAAAACTAAGGAGACAGTAAAAGATCAGTGGGCTGCCAGCATTTGGGGGTGGGAGAAGGAATAAATGAATAGGCAGAGCACGGGATTTTCAGGGTAGTGAAACTATTCCGTATGATACTACAATGGTGGATACATATCATTATAAATTTGTCAAAACCCACAAATTGTACAATACAAAGAGCGAACTCTAAAGCAAATATAGACTTTAGGTGATGATGTGTCAACGTAAGATTCATCAATTGTAAAAATGTACCACTCTGGTGCAGATGTTTATAGTGGATGAGGTTGTGTGTGGAGGGGAACAGGGAATATATGAGGATTCTCTGTACTTTCTGCTCAGTTTTGCTATGAACTGAAAACTGCTCTAAAAAGTGAAGTTTAATTAAAAAAAGAAAAAGAATTTAAAAAAGAAAAAAAGAACTTGCTGCTGGTCAGTGTCTCTCAACTATAATCTAATCTTTATCATTTTCTCCAAGTTCAAAAATACTATAGATGTAAATATTAATTATTTATCTACTTAACACAATTGTTTATTTTTTTAAAAGCAAAATTTTAAAATGACAAAAAATAAGAGATACAAGAACAGTTTTTTTCATTAAAATGATTATCTAGCTTTACTTTTACCCTAAATTATAGCTTAATTTTGTCAAGAATTAAAGTATTCTCAACCAAAACTTAAGGACTATCAGATATAAAAGGCTCAGAGATATAATTAAAACCATGGGCATTTATTATAAATCAACTGCTTTGACATTTCACAATTGGGAGACAGCAGTGTTTTAAAGCAGAGCATTGAACTTGAACTCTAGAACACCTGATCTGCTACTTGTTAACTAATAACATGTGGGCAAGTTACCTAACGTCTGTTTTCTCATCTGTAAAACCTAATAAATGGAAAGCACATGAAAATGCTCATACTTTAAAAGGGTCAAAAATATAACATCAAATGAAAATTCTGAACCAAATTTAATTTCTTTTATCATCAAAAGTTAAGATACATTTCCTTCAGTATTAGGAATCTTTATTGTTAATATAAAATAAATTATCACGTCTTACAAATTTTATATTTATAGCTGAATGTTTCTTCAATCATCACTGTCACTTCCTGATTCACTCAGCTGCAAATCATTTCCTAGAATAAAAAAATAGCAAAAGTGTAGTAATTAAGTATTTAATATTTTCATATTCAATATATTTACTTTTGGATAACATAAATATCATGCGAAATATGACACCATGGGTGATCCTGTTTAGCCAGCATTTTGTCATTAATAATTAGATTGCTTATCCTATAATTTAGTCACATCATTGGTAATTCCCAAAATTAATACTGCTTGTAAAGAAAACATACACCATCAATCTTCAGCATAGTTTTGGTATCACCTGGCATCTTTTTTAGTCTGCTTTCACATACCAACACCACCTCTTCTGTTACTCCCACTGATTTAATTACATCAGGTAATGAGAAAAAATGTGGTTTAGAAGATCAGCCTAAATCATTTTGAAGAGTGGAATGTTATGCAGTTTTGTACATAAAATTCAGTCAAAATATTAAATAGTATATGTTAAGAGTAACTCATCCTTGGTTCTGTTTGTAATTCAGTGATGTGCTTACAGCAATGGAACTTACATTCCAATGGGGAAAACAGGCAGTAAACAAACAAATATATAAGATGATGCCAAGTAGGAATAAATACTATGAAAAATGAAGATGGGTATGAGAAGAGTGGTGAGAGGTGCTATTTTAGATAGGATAGTTGATAAGGCCTCCTTGAAGGGTGACATTTGAACAGAGATCCAACTGTAGAGAGAAAGTCATAACAATGTGGATGGGGGGCAGATACTGTCCAGGCTCAGAGAACAGCAAATACAAATGCCCCAAGGCAGAAGCGTGCTTGCTATGTTCTCTGACTGTGAGAAGGCCCTGCAGCCAGAGTGGAATAAATGAGGAAGAAATGATAGGAAATGAGGTCAGAAAGATATCCAGATATCCAGAAGACTGGTTTCTAGGTTATGATAAAAACTTTGGATTTTGTTTGAAATGTAATGGGAATTCATCAGAAAATTTTAAGCAAGCAACTGACTTGAAAGGTTGTTTAACATGAATATGTTATAATGGTATATATATACTATAATATACTATAATTGTATTGCAGTTTCTCACATAAGAAATAATATAGGCTTTGACTCAGGTGGCTCAGGTGGAGGTGGTGCTAAGCAGTCGGGTTTATAATATAAAGAAAGAACTTACAGGACTATCAAAAGTACTGAATATAGGGCTTGAGAGAAAGAAAAGTGAAGAAAGAGCCCCAGTGTTTCTGATCTAAACAACTGGATGGTGGTAGCATTTACTGAGATAAGAAATGCCAGGGGAACAAGATTGTGTGAGAAAAATCACAAGTTCAATTTTCAACATGACACATTTGAGATACACAGTAAATATTCAAGTAAATATGTTATAGGCAATTGGATATATAAGTCTGGAGCTCCAGGTAGAGGTTACTCCTGGAAATAAAGATTTGGGAGTCACCAACTGCAGGGATTTATTTGAAGATATAGGATTGGATAATATCATTTGAGTAGTAAATTACAATGGCTAAAAACATTCTCATATTTTTAAACTACTCCAAAATCAACAAAAAGCTGGCATAATTTGAAGCTAATACCCAATTTAAGAGGAGTAGTTTCTAGGCCATAAATAAGTTGTTGTAAGAGAGCTCACTCCACTGCATGAACTCCAGAACTATTACATTATTTGATAAATAAATCTGCTAAAGCTTCTTTTGTGTATCTGGTTCCCATGACCATTTGATACTTTTCAAGGATTAAGTTTCCACTTATTACACAACTATTCTATGGCATAAGAATGTTCAACTTGATATGATGCCCATAATAAGTTTCTTAGGTCAAATCCAAATGTCCCAAGTTCCACTTTTGTTAATAGACTTCATGTTGTACAGGTTATATGCACAGTATTACCATGCTCAGGACTGACCTTAGGGAAAGAGCAGCCAAAATGCAACAGCAGAGTGCACACAGCATACACTAGAAACACTTCTTGAAGTGCCAGGCCTTGGACAATGTACGACTCTTTTT
The DNA here is from genome assembly GCF_029215605.1 of Mirounga angustirostris. Lineage (NCBI taxonomy): Eukaryota > Metazoa > Chordata > Mammalia > Carnivora > Phocidae > Mirounga > Mirounga angustirostris. The sequence goes on along the minus strand of NW_026991709.1, from coordinate 66,064,422 downwards.
TAATATAGCATTACTCCCAGGTGCAGGAAACATAACAAGCTTTCATAACACACAAAAGACAGAAATTTAGCCAAAATGACAAGATGGAGGAATTCTCCCCAAAAGAAAGGTCAGGAAGATATCACAGCCAGGGACTTGCTCTAAGCAGATATAAACAATATGTCTAAACAAGAATTTAAATCAACAGTTATAAGATTACTAGCTGGACTTGAAAAAAGCATAGAAGACACCAAAGAGACCCTTGCTGCAGAGATAAAAGGACCTAAGACTAGTCAGGCTGAAATTAAAAATGCTATAACTGAGATACAGAACAGGCTGGATATAATCACAATGAAGATGGAAGAAACAGGAATGAATAGGTGATATAGAAGATAAAATTAAGGAAAATAATGAAGCTGAAAAAAAGAGGAAAACAAAACTATTAGATCACGAAGGAAGACCTAGGGAACTCGGTGATTCCATAAAGTGAAAAATATCTGTATCATAGGAGTCCCAGAAAAAGAATAATGGGAAAAAGGGGCAGGAGGTTTATTTGAACAAATTATAGCTGAAAATTTAACTAATCTGGGGGAAAGAAACAGGCATTTTAGTCCAAGAGGCACAGAGAATTTCCCTCAGAAATCAACAAAAACAGGTGACCACCACAACATATCATAGTGAAACCTGCAAAATACAAAGATAAAGAGAAAATTCTGAAAGCAGCTCAGGAGAAAAAGTCCTTAGCCTACAAGGGTAGACACAAAAGGTTAGCAGCAGACCTGTCCACAGAGACGTCAGGCCACAAAGGACTGGCATGATATATTCAACATACTAAATGGGAAAATACGCAGCTGGGAATACTTTATCCAGCAAGGCTGTCATTCAGAATAGAAGGAGAGATAAAGAGTTTCCAAGACAAGCAAAAACTAAAAGAGTTTGTAAACACTAAACCAGCTCTGCAAGAAATATGAAAGGTGACTCTTTGAGCAGGAGAGTGAGACCAGAAGCAACAAAGACTAGAAAGAAACAGAGACAATCTACGGGAACAGCAACTTTACAGGTAATACAATGGCGCTAAATTCATCTTTCGATAGTTACTCTGAATGTAAATGGACTAAATGCTCCAAACAAAAGAAACAGGGAAGCAGAATGGATAAAAAAAAAAAATCCAAAAAACAAACAAGACCCATCGATAATGCTGCTTACAGGAGACTCATTTTAGACCCAAAGAAACCTCCAGATTGAAAGTGAGGGGATGGAGAATGATTTATCATGCTAATGGACATCAAAAGAAAGCAGGAGTAGCCATACTTATATCAGACAAACTAGATTTTAACCCAAAGACTGTAATAAGAGATGAAGAAGGGCACTATATCATAATAAAGGGGTCTATCCAACAAGAAGATCTAACAATTGTAAATATTTATGCTCCTAACTTGGGAGCAGCCAAAAATATAAACCAGTTAATAACAAACTTAAACTCATTGATAATAACACAATAATAGTAGGGACTTTAACATCCCACTCACAGCAATGGACAGATCATGTAAGCTGAAGATCAAGAAGGAAAGAAGGGCTTTGAATGACACACTGAACCAGATGGACTTAACAGTTATATTCTGAGCATTTCATCCTAAAGCAGCAGAATACACATTCTTTTCAAGTACATGTGGAACATTCTCCAGAATAGATCACATAGTGGGTCACCAGTCAGGTCTCAAACAGTGTAAAAAGACTGAGATTATGCCATGCAAATTTTCAGATCACAATGCTATGAAACTTGAAGTCAACCACAAGAAAAAATTTGGAAAGGCCACAAATACATGGAGGTTAAAGAACCCTATTAAAGAATGAATGGTTTAACTAAGAAATTAAATAAGAATTAAAAAAAAATACATGGAAGCAAATGAAAATGAAAACACGACAGTATAAAATCTTTGGGATGAAGCAAAGGTGGTCCTAAGAGGGAAGTACATAGCAATACAGGCCTTCCTCAAGAAGCAAGAAAAGTCTCAAATACACAACCTAATCTTACACCTAAAGGAGCTGGAAAAAGAACAGCAAATAAGCCTAAATTCAGCAGGAGAAAAGAAATAACAAAGATCAGAGCAGAAATAAATGATATAGAAACCAAAAATACAGTAGAACAGGTCAATGAGAGTAGGAGCTGGTTCTCTGAAAGAATTAACAAAATTGATATCCCCCTAGTCAGACTTATCAAAAAGAAAAGAGAAATGACCCAAATAAATAAAATCATGAATGAAAGAGGAGACATCACAACCAACACCGAAGAAATACAAACAACTATTAAGAGAATATTATGAGTAATCATATGCCAATGAATTAGGCAATCTGGAAGAAATGGATAAATTCCTAAAAACATATAAACTACCAAAACTGAAGCAGGAAGAAATAGAAAATTTGAAAAGGCCCATAACCAGCTAAGAAATTGAATCAGTAATCAATTCGCCCAACAAACAGGAGTCCAGGGTCAGATGGTTTCCCAGGGGAATTCTACCAAACATTTAAAGAATTAATACTTATTCTTTTTAAACTGTTCCAAAAAACAGAAATGGAAGGAAAACTTCCAAACTCATTCTACGAGGCCAGCATTACCTCGATTCCAAAACCAGAAAAAGACCCCACTACAAAGGAGAATTACAGACCAATACCCCTGATAAACATGGATGCAAAAATTCTCAACATGTTACTAGCTAATCAAATCCAACAGCACATTAAAAGAACTATTCACCGGGGCGCCTGGGTGGCTCAGTTGTTAAGCATCTGCCTTCGGCTCAGGTCGTGATCCCAGGGTCCTGGGATCGAGCCCCGCATCGGGCTCCCTGCTCGGCGGGAAGCCTGCTTCTCCCTCTCCCACTCCCCCTGCTCGTGTTCCCTCTCTCGCTGTCTCTCTCTCTGTGTCAAATAAATAAATAAAATCTTTAAAAAAAAAAAAAGAACTATTCACCATGACCAAGTGGGATTTATTCCTGGGATGCAGGGGTGGTTCAATATCTGCAAATCAATCATCATGATACACCACATTAATAAAAGAAAGGATAAGAACCATATGACCCTCTCAATAGATGCAGAAAAAGCATTTGACAAAATACATCATCTTCTCTTGATAAAAACCCTGAAGAAGGGATGCCTGGGTGGCTCAGTTGGTTAAGCATCTGCCTGAGGCTCAGGTCATGATCCCAGGGTCCTGGGATCGAGTTCTGCATTAGGCTCCTTGCTGAGGAGCAAGGAGCTTCTCCTTCTGCCTGCCTCTCCCCCTGCTTGTGCTCTCTCTTTCTGACAAATAAACAAATAAAATCTTAAAAAAAAAAAAACCCTGAAGAAAGTAGGGATAGAAGGAACATACCTCAACATCATAAAGGCCATATATGAAAGACCCATGGCTATTATCATGCTCAATGGGGAAAAACTGAGAGCATTTCCCCCCTAAGGTCAGGAAAAAGACAGGGATGGCCACTCTCACCACTGTTGTTCAACATAGTCCTAGAAGTCCTGGCCTCAGCAGTCAGACAACAAAAAGAAATAAAAGGCATCCGAATTAGCAAGGAAGAAGTCAAACTTTCACTCTTCACAAACAACATGATACTCTATGTAGAAAACCCATAAGATTCCACCAAAAAATTGCTAGAACTAATATAGGAATTCGGCAAAGTCACAGGATATAAAATCAACACACAGAAGTCTGCTGCATTTCTATACACCAATAATGAAGCAGTAGAAAGAGAAATCAAGGAAACAATCCCATTTGCAATTGCACCAAAAACTGTAAGATACCTAGGAATAAACCTAACTAAAGAGGTAAAAAATCTGCACTCTGAAAACTACAGAACACCTATGAAAGAAATTGAGGAAGACACAAAGAAAAGGAAAAACATTCCACGCTCATGGATTGGAAGAACAAATATTGTTAAAATGTCTATACTTCCCAAAGCAATCTACACATTTAATGCAATCCCTATCAAAATAACACTAACATTTTTCACAGAGATAGAACAGACAATTCTAAAATTTTCATGGAACCAGAAAAGACCCTGAATAGCTAAAGTAATGTTGAAAAAGAAGAGCTTGTTTCCCTCTCTCCTTTTTTTCCTTTCCCCCTTCCCATATGTTTATCTGTTTTCTTTCTTAAATTCCACATATGAGTGAGATCATATGGTATTTGTCTTTAAACAAGCCATAAGTGACTCTTGACAGAGAACAAACAGGGTTGATGGAGGGAGGTGGGTGGAGGACGGGCTAGAGAGGTGATGGGTATTAAAGAGGGCACTTGTGATGAGCACTGAGTGTTACATGTAAGTGATGAATCACTGAATTCTACTCCTGAAACTAATATTGCAGTATATGTTAACTAACAAATTTAAATTTTAAAAAAAGGAAGAAAAAGAAGAGCAAAGTGGGAGACACCACAATTCTGGACTTGAAGCTGTATTACAAAGCTGTAATCATCAAAACAGTATGGTACTGGCACAAAAACAGACATATAGATCAATGGAACAGAGCAGAGAATCCAGAAATGGACCCACAACTATATGGTCAACTAATTTTTGACAAAGCAGGAAAGAATATCCAATGGAAAAAAGATATTCTCTTCAAGGAGTGTTGGGAAAATTGGACAGCCACATGCAGAAGAATGAAACTGGACCACTTTCTTACACCATACACAAAAATAAATTCTAAAGGAATTAAAGACCTAAATGTGAGACAGGAATCCATCAAAATCCTAGAGAAGAACATGGGCAGCAACCTCTTTGACCTTGGCTGCAGCAACTTCTTACTAGACACATGTCCTGAGGCAAGGGAAACAAAAGCAAAAATGAACTACCAGGACTCATCAAGATAAAAAGCTTCTGCACAGCAAAGGAAACAATCAACAAAACTAAAAGGCAGCCTATGGAATAGGAGACGATATTTGCAAATGACATATTGGATAAAGGGCTCATATCCAAAATCTATAAAGAACTTATAAAACTCAACACCCCAAAAATAGAAAAAAAATCCAGTTAAGAAATGGGCAGAAGACATGAACAGACATTTCTCCAAAGAAGACATATAAATGGCTAAAAGACAGATGAAAAAATGCTCAACACTGATCATCAGGGAAATACAAATCAAAACCACAATGAGATACCACCTCACACCAGCCAGAATGGCTAAAGTTAACAAGCCAGAAAACAACAGATGTTGGTGAGGATGTGGAGAAAGGAGAACCCTCTTACATTGATGGTGGGAATGCAAACTGATGCAGCCACTCTGGAAAAGAGTATGGAGGTTCCTCAAAAAGTTAAAAATAGAACTACCCTACAACCCAGCTCTTGCACTATTAGGTATTTATCCAAAGGATACAAAAATAAGATTCAAAGGGGCACATGCACCCCAATGTGTATAAAAGAACTATCCGCAATAGTCAAAACATGGAAAGAGCCCCAATGTCCATCAACTGATGAGTGGATAAAGAAGATGTGGTATACATACACAATGGATATTATTCAGCCACCAAAAAGAATGAAATCTTGCCATTTGCAATGAGTTGGATGGAGCTAGAGTGTATTATGCTAAGCAAAATAATTCAGTCAGAGAAAGACAAATACCATATGATTACATTCATATGTTGAATTTAAGAAACAAAACAGATGAACATGGGGAAGAGAGGGGAAAATAAAGTTAGATAAAGACAGAGAGGGAGGCAAACCATAAGAGACTCTTATATATAGGGAACAAACTGAAGTTTGCTGGAGGGGAGGTGGGGTAATTGGGTGATGGGCAATAAGTAGGGCACTTGATGTAATGAGTTCCGGGTGTTATATGCAACTGATGGATAACTAAATTCTATCCCTGAAGCTAATATTATACTATATGTGAACTGACTTGAATTTAAATAAAATCTTGAAAGAAAAAAAAAATGGGTAGAAGATCCAAACAGACAGTTTTCCAAATAAGTCATACAGACAGCCAACAGACCCATGAAAAGATGCTCAAAATCGCTCATCATCAGGGAAATGCAAATCAAAACCAAAATGAGGTATCACCTTACACTTGTCAAAATGGCTAAAATCAAAAAGACAATAAATAACAAGTGTTGGTGGGGATGAGGAGAAAAAGTAACCCTCATACACTGTTGGTGGGAATGTAAATTGGTGCATCCACTGGAAAACAAAATGGAGGTTCCTCAAAAAAATTAAGAATAGAAACACTATATGATCCAATAATTCCACACTGGGTATTTACCCAAAGAAAATGTAAACCCTATTTCAAAAAGATATATGCACCTCTATGTTTATTGCAGCGTTATTTACAATAGCCCAGATATGGAAGCAACCTAAGACTCAGAAGGATAAAGAATATGTGTTATATATCCACAATGGAATATTATGCAGCCATAAAAAGGATGAGATCATTACATTTGTGATGACATGGATGGACCTAGAAGTTATTATGCTAAGTGGAAGAAGACTGAGAAAGACAAATACCATAAAATTTCACTTATATGTGGAATCTAAAAAAAAAAATGAACAAAAAGCAGAATCAGACCTATAACTCCAGAGAACTGAGGGTTGCCAGAAGGGAGGAGAAATAAGGACAGGCAAAATGGGTGCAGGTGAGTAGGAGACACAGGCTTCCAATTATGGAATGAATAAGTCACAGGAATAAAAGGCATACCATAAGGAATATAGTCATTGATATTATAATTGCATAGTGACAGATGGTAGCTAAACTTGAGGCGAGCACAGCATATTCCATAAACTTGTGGAATCACTATGTTGAAATGTAACATTGTGTGTCAACTACATGCAAATAAAACAATCTTTTAATAAATAAATAAATTTATTATTTAAAAGTACATGCAAACATATGGCTACTTTGTTGTCTTCTAGTATAGCCATGCTTGAACATTTTACTAAGTAGAATGTGTATTACTTTACTATAAAGTTATTTTAATTCTGTCTTACTATTACCTTGTTATTTTCAAAGATGTATGTACCTAGGTGATATTAAGTTATGAAATTCATCTCAAGATAGTTAAAGGGGACTTTAAAATATCTGTTATAAAAGATGGTATTGGGTCTGATAAGGTTGAGAAACGAAAAAAAAAAAAGGTTGAGAAATGAGATCATTGTAGTAACAGTAAGAGGGTTTATTTCCTCTTATTAGGAAACTTTGATTTGGATAAAATATATCAGAAAAAGAAATACATTTTTTTTTTTTGAGAAATCCCAAATGGTTACTACTAGCATAACAAATCACTACTGCCTTTTGCATATAATTTTTGCATTCACAATTATTTTATTATTTCTATAGTTTGTTGATGTTCCTGAATTTTTTATGTAGACAACTACATTTTCTTTCTTGTTTTCAATTCTTCTATCTCATTTCTTTTACTTGTTTTATTGCATTTGCTAGAACATTCAGTACAATGTTGAATAGAAATCATGATACCAGTCTTCCTTGTCTTCTTCCTAATTTGAATGAGAATGCTTGTACAGTCTAAATTACCATGTCGGCAATAGTTTTGTTTTTTGTTATTAACTTTTATGAAGTTAAAGAAATTTCCTTATATTAGACCTTTGGTAAAAGTTTTAAAATTAATAAATACTATATTTTGTCAAAATCAAATTTGCTAAAAATGATCATGTGACTTTATTCCTATACTCTCTTAATGTGGTGAATTATATTGCTACCATTTCAGATATTCCACATTTCTTACATTTCTGTGATGACCCTTATTTGGTCATGACTTAGCTTGCTTGTTTTAAGTGCATGAGTTATTCAATTTTCTAGTATCTTCCTTAGTAATTTTGTAACTATGTTCTTTTTTTAAAGATTTTATTAATTTATTTGAGAGAGAGAGAGATCACATGAGTAGGGGTGAGGGAAGGGCAGATGGAGAGGGAGAATCAGAGTCCCCGCTGAGCAGGGAGCCTGACCCGGGGCTCAATTCCGGGACCTCTAGATCACAACCTGAGCCAAAGGCAAACACTTAACTGACTGAGCCACCCGGGCACCCCTGTAACTAGGTTCTTAAATAAAATTATTCTACATTGTTTTTTGTCTTGTTCCTGTTTGGTTTTGATATTGAGATTATCCTAAAATTATAAAAGAACTGGGTTGCTTTCCCTGCTTTTCTATTCTCTGAAACAGTTTGTAGAAGATAAGAATTATTTGTTCCTTGAATATTTGTTAAAATTCATCTGTAAAACAATCTTCAGTTTTCCAGCATCTAGGGAGGAGGAGGAAGAGACATTAACTATTGCTGGGTTTCTTCAGGCTTTCCATTTCTCTTTGAATCATATTTGATGACACTTTTTCTAGAAAAATCATCCATTTCTATCCCAAATTTACTGAGATGAAATGTTTGTAAAATTTGTATAATTTAAAAAATAAAACATACTATAGCTATAATTTTATCCATTTTTTCATTCCTAACATTGTTTCTGTCTTTTCTCTTTTTCTTCATCAGTTCTTGTTAGAGGTTGGTCTTTTTTTTTTTTTTTAAAGATTTTATTTATTTATTTGAGAGAGAGAAAATGCAGAAGAGTGAGCGAGCACCAGTGGGAGTGGGGGGAAGGTCAGAGGGAGAAGCAGACTCCCCACTGAGCAGGGAGCCCCACCCGGAGCTTGATCCCAGCATCCTGAGATCATGACCTGAAGGCAGACACTTAACCAACTGAGCTACCCAGGTGCCCCAAATGGTCTTTTTATTTCTTTTCAATAAACTGCTTTTAGTTTTGTTTATTCTCTAATATTTCTCTGTTACCTATTGTTTTGATTCTAACCTATATTTCTTTCTCTGCTTTAAGCTTAAAATTATATTGTTTTTTCCTCAAGATGACTCTTTCACTCATTTGTTTTCAATTTTTTTTAAAAATAAAGAAGATTTTGAGTCTATAAATTTCCCTGTATCATTTTGGCTGCATCCTCAAATTACTGAGATATATTATTTTTGATATTGCTTAATTGTAAATATTTTATAATTTCCGTATAGTTTCCTTTTAACATGTAGTTATTAGGCATGTGCTTTGAAGTTTCCAAGCATGCATTTTAAAATAATTTTTGTTGTGGGCACCTGGGTGGCTCAGATGGTTAAGCGTCTGCCTTCAGCTCAGGTCATGATCTCAGGGTCCTGGGATCAAATCCCGCATCAGGCTCCCTTGCTCCTTGGGAGCCTGCTTCTCCCTCTGCCTCTCTCTCTCTCTCTCTCTGTCTCTCATGAATAAATAAATAAAATCTTTAAAAAAAAAAAGATTAAAAAAATAATTTTTGTTGTTTATGTTTTCATTGTATTATAGTCCATAATATGATCAATAAAATGTGAATTGAAATAATGTTATTTCCTTTGTCTCAGTAGGAAGTAATTTCTAAAATGTTTTATATATGCCTTAAAAGAATGTCCGCTTCACATTTTGAACTGTAGAATTCTTATTTACTATTAGAATAGGCATGTTAATTATGTTGTTCAAGGATTTTATACCCTTACTAAATTTTGTCCGCTTGATTACAGACGCATTAAATCTTCCATTATGACAGAGACTTGTCAATATCTCCATCTATCAATTTTTATTTTATATATATATATACACTCACATATACATACAACTACATATTTTAATATATATGCACATAAATGGTGAAGATACATTATTATGGGCATACAAATTTGTAATTCTTTATCCTCCTGGTCAATTGAAACTTTTGTCATTATTTGGCCATTCAAGAAATCAGACGCTCCAATTTTACCTCTTGAGGTAGGAAGCACTAACAACATTAATAACTGGAAGTTCAAAAGACCTTTCCTAGTCCCTATTTAATTCATAGTTTCACTTTCTCTGCCACCCAGACTTGACTCCTTCCTTCTTTAGTTCTGTTATTTGGCTAGAGCTGGAGTCAATCCTTCCTAGCTGCTTTCTTTCTTATTATTAATTAACACAGTGAGATTAACTTTAAGTAAACAGAAAGTCCCATTCTCCCCCTGAGAGTATCAACCTGTAGGCTTTCATTACAAAGTATTTATTGAGCATCTACTATGTATCAGGTACTGTGTTAGATGCTAATATTCAATAAGCAAAAAATAAACATAATTGGTGTCCTCCTGGCGCTTATGTTTAGAAGAAAGCAAATCACACAAAAGATATAATTTTATAATTATGACATTTGATATAAACGAGATATTGCTCTGAAGTTCTACAAAAAGGGGATTTGACCTTGTCATGAAGGTGTCCTTGATAAAGTATGCCCTGAATTGTAATCTAAAGGAGAAAAAACTAACTACATTCTGAAAGGAAGGAAGTGTTTCTGTGGGTGAAAGTATTTGAGTACAGTGGCAAAAATTAGGTAAATGTTGCTAGAACAGAAGGAGCAAGACCATTATAGCAAGATGTTTTGTGTCTATCATAAAAGAAATTACAAATGACCCTTGAATAATGTGGGGGGGATTAGGGGAGCTGACCCTCCACGGTGAAAAATTTGCATATAACTTTTGACCCCACAAATACTTAACTACTTAACTACTAATAACCTACTGTTGACCAGAGGCCTTACTGATAGTAGAAACAGTCGATTAACACATAATTTCTATGTTACATGTATTACATATACATATTCTTAATAACATTAAGAAAATCAAAAGGAAAAGAAAATACATTGATAGTACCAAAAAAAAAATCTATTGAAAAAAAAATCCACGTATAAGTGGACCTGCACAGTTCAAACCTATGTTGCTTAAGGGTCAACTGTACTAGCTATTGAAAAGTTTAAAGCAGGAGGGGTGACAAGTTATATTTTAATTATGAAAAGATCAAAATGGCTGCAATGTACATAATGAAGCAAAAATGGGTTTGACTAGGTAAGGGGTGAACCAGTTAGAAAGTCACTGCAGAGTTAAAAGCAAGAAATAACAGCAAGTAGAATTAGAGTGATAGTAGTGGAGATGCAGAGAAGTAGATGAATTTGAGAAATATTAAGGAGGTAAAATAAACAGGACTTGATGAAGGACTGACTACACTATAAAAAGGGAGAGGAAGTAAATCCTTGCATACAATTAGGCTTCTGGATTGTATCATTAGATGAATCCTGCCTTTCACTAAGAGGGAAACACTGTGAGCCAATGATTATAAGTTGGTTTTAGACAAAGTGAATTTGGGATGCCCCTACTAAAAGATGGTGTTGGACCTACTTGTTTCCAGAGCTCATAGGTCTGGGTCAGAGATGTAAATTTACAAGTTATCTATACGTAAGTACTAATTACAACAGAAATATGGAGGAGATTACCTAGGGAAAGAAAGTGGAGTAAAAAGAAAAAAGGACCTAGAATTAAGGCTTGAGAACTCCAGCTCTAATGACTAAGTAGAAGATTCTAAACTGTCAAAGGAGAAAGAGAAATGTATCTAGAGAGACAGGAGAAAAACCAGTAAGACATTATGTCACAAAGTCAAAAGAAAAGGAATGATTCAACAAAAAGGTAATGGTTAATCATAGTATCAAATGAATAAAATAAGAGTTTTTTCTCTTTATCCAAATTTTAGATCATAATCACTGTGGCTCCACTGTGAATTCTTACTTTTCCAATTACTCATGTTTATATATACTTACTTAAAGTATTCATCAGAAGGCTACTGTTGTCATGAGATCTATTCTGGCCAGCATCCATATCAGGAATCCTGCAGTGTGGCATGGCAGACATGGCAGGATGTCCTGAGATATAATTCCCTGGATCAGAAGGAGAGGATCTGCACTCTTCATCGTTTGAGTCACTGGAACTATCCTCACTACTTGAAGATGATGAACTTTTGGAATCCGATGAACTATCACAACTACTCATCTGGTCCATTAGACTAGCTTCTGCCTTCAGTTCTAAAAATAAAACAGAAAAATAACAGATAGGTTAAATAAATAATAGTAAATATAGGGGCGTCTGGGTGGCTCAGTTGGTTAAGCGACTGCCTTCGGCTCAGGTCATGATCCTGGAGTCCCGGGATCGAGTCCCGCATTGGGCTCCCTGCTCGGCAGGGAGTCTGCTTCTCCCTCTGACCCTCCTCCCTCTCATGCTCTCTGTCTCTCATTCTCTCTCTCTCAAATAAATAAATTAAAAAAGAGAGAGAGAAATAATAGTAAATATAAATATTAAATAAATAAAATAAAATTTGAATGTGTTAGCTTCTAAGAAACTGTTGATGAGGAATAAATGAGATTAATCATGCATTTAGAGCATTTTAAGCATTTTATTTAAAAAGCTCCTCTACCATTAAAAGACATAGGCAATGCCTAATCTAAATGCTACATTTATTATACCATTATACTTAAATATGTATGTAATTCAAATAAAATAAAGAATGTGAAAAATTAAAACTGTAAAAATTAAAATCTATTTTGGCAGAAACCATTCTCCAATTCCTCTTACTCTCCCAGTACATATAAGGCAACACAGTACATACAGATGACTTTCTTTTTTTTCCCCCAGCTTTTCTGACCTATAATTGACAAAACTGTATATATTTATTTTACATTTTTTAAATTTTATTATGTTAATCACCATACAGTACATCATTAGTTTTTATGTGGTGTTCCATGATTCATTGTTGGCGTATAACACCCAGTGCTCCATTCAGTACGTGCCCTCTTTAATACCCATCACAGGCTAACCCATCCCCTTCCCCCCTTCCCTCTAGATGTATATATTTAAAGTGTACAACAGGCTCCCAGCCCCAGTGTAAGAAGCATCTTGGCCTGCGAAAACACTTTCCCTTGAACCAAGAATCTGGACATTCAGTGTGAGCAGTTAGGTGATGCTGGGTGGAGAGAGCTCCCACCTCTGATCCAGCAGTTTGAGGTGGTCAGGCTGGATGACAGGGGCCTCGCAGAGCTGTGCTGCAAGGATGTCAGCTGTGCTCTCTGGGCCAACCCCTCCCTGATTGAGCTTAGCCTTTGCACCAAAGAGCCGGGTGATGCCGGTATGCACCTGGTGCTCCAGGGCCTGTAGAGCCCCACCTGCAAGATAGAGAAGCTCAGCCTCCAGAACTGCTGCCTGATGGAGGCTGGCTGTGGGGGCCTGCCCTGTGTGCTGCACTTGGTGCCTATCCTTCAGTGACAGTTTGCTGGCAGATGCAGGCCTGCAGCTGTTCTGCAAAGATCTGCTGGACTCCCACTGCCACCTTGAGACACTTCAGTTAGAGTACTACAACCTGATAGCTGCCAGTCGTGAGCCCCTAGCTGTGGTGTTCAAAGGCCAAGCAGCACTCCAAGGAGCTCATGGTGAGCAACGATGACAGCTGCGAGGCCGGCATTTGAGTGCTGTACCAGGGCCTGGTGGACTCTGCCTGCCAGCTGAAGACGCTCAAGCTGTAAAACTGTGGCCTCGCGTCGGCCAGTGGTAAGGACCTGTGTGGTATTGTGACCTCCAAGGCCTCACTGCAGGCACTGGACCTGGATGGCAAGCTGGGTTACATGGGTATTGCCGCGCTGTGCCCCAGAATGTTACACCCCAGCTCCTGACTCAGGGCTCTGTGGCTCTGGGACTGTGACATCACCACCAGGGGCTGCAGAGATCTGTGCTACATCCTTAGGGCCAAGGAGAGCCTGAAGAGTGGAGCTTAGTGGGCAATGTGCTGGGGGACAAGGGTGCCTGGCTGCATGTGAGAGCCTGCAGGAAACTGGCTGCCAGCTGCAGTACCCATGGGTAAAGTCCTGCAGCTTACGGCTCTCTGCTGCCACCACTTCGGCACAACCTTGCCCCCAAACAGTATCTCGTGGATACTGCAGATGAGCAACAACAAGCTGGGGGATTCTGGAGTCCAGGAACTCTGCCAGGGTCCGGACCAGCCTGGCACCACACTGTGAGTGCCCTAGATGGGGGAATGCGACATGATGGACAGTGGCTATGGCAGCCTGGCCTTGCTCCTGCTGGCCAACCACAGCCTGCACAAGCAGCATTTCAGGCAAGAACTACATGCTCTGGAATAGCACATCTACTGGATGAAGGAGACCGGATCGCCTGCAGGTCTGCGAAGGGCACAAGCTGAGCCTGAGGTTCATCTCCTGAGTAGCCTCCAGCCCCAGCTTCTGAAACCTACTCTCCTAACAGGCCCTACCTGGGACCCCGCAGGGGACTGGCTGTTCCTAGGGGCTCTCACTCTGGTGTCCTAGCTTTGACTGAAGAGAAACACTCAAATCAACTGACTTCTGTGAGAAAATTTTAGACAGTTTATAATTTTTTTGGCAAGAGGAAAAAAAACCCAAAATATACAACTTAATGCTTTGAAATACATTGTGAAACGATTATCATAATCAAGTTAATTAACATATTTATCCCTTGTGTGTGTGTGTGTGTGTGATGGGAACACATAAGATCTGCTCTCTTAGAAAATTTAGATACCATACTACTGGCACAAAAATAGACACGTAGATCAATAGAACAGAATAGAAAACCCAGAAATGAACCCACAACTTTGACAAGACAGGAAAGAATATCCAGTGAGAAAAAGACAGTCTCTTCAACAAATAGTGTTGGGGAAACTGGACAGCAACCTGCAAAGAATGAAACTGGACCACTTTCTTACACCATACACAAAAATAAATATTAAATGGATTAAAGACCTAAATGTGAGACATGAAAGCATTAAAATCTGAGAGGAGAACACAGGCAGTAACTTCTTTGACATAGGCCATAGCAACTTCTTACTAGATATGTCTCCTGAGGCAAGGGAAACAAAAGCAAAAATTAGGACTTTATCAAAAACGATGGACTCTGAAAAACAAACTGAGGGTTCTAGAAGGGAGGGGGGTGGGAGGATGGGTTAGCCTGGTGGTGGGTATTGAGGAGGCCACATTCTGCATGGAGCACTGGGTGTTATGCACAAACAATGAATCATGGAACACTTCATCTAAAACTAATGATGTAATGTATGGGGATTAACATAAGAATAAAAAAAAAAAGCTTCTGCACAGTGAAGAAAGCAACAAAACTAAAAGGCAACCTTCAGAATGGGAGAAGATATTTGCAAATGACATATCTGATAAAGGGTTAATATCCAAAATATATAAAGAACTTATCAAACTTGACACCCCCCAAAAATAAATAATCCTATTAAATAATGGGCAGAAGACATGAATAAACATTTTTCCAAAGAAGATATACAGATGGCTAACAGACACATGTTATGGAAATAGCCCAAATATCCATGGACTGATGAATGAATAAAGAAGATGTGATAAATATATATATTTATGGAATATGGACTATTACTCAGCCATAAAAAAGAATGAAATATTGTCATTTGCAACAACATGGATGGAACTACAGAGAATTATGCTAAGTGAAATAAGTCAGTCAGAGAAAGACAAATACCATATGATTTCACTCATGTGGAATTTAAGAAACAAAACAAATTAACATGGGAAAAAAAGAGAGGCAAACCAAGAAACATACTCTTAACTGTACAGAACAAACTAAGGGTTGCTGGATGGGAGATGGGAGGTGGGATGAGGTAAATAGACGATGGGGATTAAGGAATGCACATGTTGTGATGACTACCAGGTGTTGTATGTGAGTGTTGAATCACTAAATTGTACATCTGAAACTAATATTCCACTGTAACTGAAATTTAAATAAAAACTTTTAAAAATTTAGATACCATAGTGTATATTAGATCCCCAGAACTTATTCATCTTATAACTCAAAGTTATAAACCACCCTCCTACACGGTTTCTAGGAGTTTAACTTTTTTAGATTGCTTCCACATATAAGTGAGATCATACAATATTTATCTTTCTCTGTGTAGCTTATTTCACTTATTTCTCTTTCCGATAGTTTGTTAGTATATAGAAATGCAACTGGTTTTTGTATATTGATTTTGTATCCTGCAACTTTACCGAATTCATTCATTAGTTCTAACAGTTTTTTGGTGGAGTCTTTAGGGTTTTTTAGGCATAAGCTCATATCATCTGTAGAAACAAATTTATTTCCTCTTTCCAATTTAGATCCATTTCTTTCTTTTTCTTGCCTAATTGCTCTGGCTAGATTTTTAGTACTATGCAGAATAGAAGTAAAAAGAATGTCTTGTCTTATTCCTGAGCTTAGAAAAAAACTTTCAGCTTTTCACTGTTGAGTATGATAGCTGTGGGCTTATCATATATGGCGTTTATTATGTAGATCTATGTTTCTCCTATATCTAATTCATTGAGTTTTTAATGTGAAAGTGTTGAATTCTGTCAAATGCTTTATCTGCATCTACTGAGATGATCATATGATTTTCATCCTTCATTCTGCTAACATGATATATCACATCTATTGGTTTGCATATGTTGAAATATCCTTGCATTTCCAGCATAAATCCCATTTGATGATGGTATATAATCCGTTTAATGTACTGTTGAATTTAGTTTGCTATATTTTGTTGAGGACTTTTGCATCTATGTTCATCTGGGATATTGGTAACTTTTTGTGTCCTTCTCTGGCTTTTATATCAGAATAATACTGGCTTTGTAAAATTAATTTGAAAGTGTTCCCTCCTCTTCAATTTGTTGGAATAGTTTGAGAAGAACTGGCATTAATTCTTCTTTAAACATTTGGGAGAATTCACCAGTGAAGCTATCTATATGGTCCTGGGCTTTTCTTTGCTAGAAGATTTTTGATTACTGATTCAATCTCCTTACTTATTATTGGCCTGTTCAGATTTTCTCTTTCCTCATGATTCAGATGATTCAGTCTTGGTAGGTTGTCTCTTTCTAGGAATTTATGCATTTCTTTTAGGTTATACAATTTGTTGGCATATAATTTTTCAGTCTCTTATGATTGTATTTCTGTAGTATCAGTTATAATGATTCTTTCATTTCTCTCTTTTTTCTTCATTAGTCTAGTTAAAATTTGGTCTACTTAATCTTTTTAAAAAACCAACTCAGTTTCATTCATCTTTTCTATTGTTTTTCTGGTCTATTTCTCTTATTTCTATTCTGAATAATCTTTATTATTTCCTTCCTTCTGCTGACTTTGGGCTTAGCATGTTCCTCTTTTTCTAGTTCCTTGAAGTTATGAAGTTAGGTTATTTGAGATCTTTCTTTTTTCTTAATGTAGGCATTTATTCCTATGAACTTCCTTCTTGATCAGCTTTTGCTGGAGCCTATTATTTTGGTATATTGCCCTTCCTTTTCATTTATTGCAAGATTTTTAAAATTTCCTTTCTGATTTCTTCTTTGACTCATTGGTTGTTCAGGTGCATGAAATCCACAAATTTGTGGATTTCCCCATTTTCCTCCCATTGTTGATAGTAGTTTCACACCACTGTGGTTGGAAAAGATACTTAATATGATTTCAATCTCCTTAAACTTGTTAAGACTTGCTTTGTGACCTAACGTATGATGTATCATGGAGAATGTTCAGCTTATGCTTGAGAGGAACATGTATTCTGCTGCTGTTGGATAGCATGTTTTATACAAATCTGTTAGGTCTATTTGGCCTAAAGTCTAGTTCAAATCCAATATTTTCTTATTGATTTTCTGTCTTGATGATTTATCTATTGTTGAAAGTGGGGTACTGAAGTCCTCTATTTTTGCATTGCTATCTCTATTTCTCCCCAGATCTTTAAATATGTAATATATTAGGGTGCTCCAATATTGGATGTATATACATTTACAACTGTTAAATCTGCCTGGTGAAATGATCCCTTTATCATTATCTAATGACCTTCTTTGTCTCTTGTGACAGTTTTTGACTTAGTCTGTTTTGTCTGATATAATAAGTATAGCTACTTCTGCTCTCTTTTGGTTTTCATTTGAACGGAGTATCTTTTTCTATCCCTCCACTTTCAGCCTACACGTGTCCTTAGAGCCAAAATGAGTCTCTTGTAGGCAGCACCTAGTTGATCTTGTTTTATCCATTCAGCCACACTATGTCTTTTGATTGGAGAATTTAATTCCTTTCCATTTAAAGTAATCATTGATAGATAAAGACTTACTATTGCTACCTTGTTAATTGTTTCTGGTTGTTTTGTAGGTTGTACCTTTTGCTGTCTTCCTTTGTGATGTAATTAATTTTCATAGTGGTATGCTTTGACTTCTTTCCTCTTTCTTTTGGGGGTCTATTAGAGGTTTTTGCTTTGTGGTTACAATGAGGCTATTTAAAATCTCTTAGAGTTCTAACAGTCTATTTTAAGCTAACAATAACTTCTACCAAATAGAAAAATTTCATCCTTTTATTCCCCTTCCTACAGTGTTTTTGATGTCACAATTTACATCTTTTAAAATTGTGTATCCATTAACAAGTTATTATTGCTATTGTTATTTTTAATACTCTTTGTCTTTTACATTTTATACTAGAGTTAAGTAATTTACATACTACTCTTACATTATTATTCTAAATTTGATTATGTACTTAAGTTTCCCAGTGAGTTTTATACTTTCATTTGTTTTTATGTTATTAATTAGCATCCATTCATTTCAGCTTGAAGAACTCCCTTTAACATTACTTGTAAGGCACATCTGGTGTCAATGAACTCCCTCAGCTTTGGTTAATCTGGGAAAGTCTTTGTATCTCCTTCATTTCTGAAGGACAGCTTTGCCAGTTAAAGCATTCTTGGTTGGCAGTTTTTTGTTGTTGTTGATTTTAGCATTTTGACAATATTATCCCACTCTCTTGGCCTGCAAGGTTTCTGCTGAGAAATCCACTGATAGCCAATGGGGGTTCCCTTATATGTGAGGAGTTTCTTTTGCTGTTTTCAAAATTCTTTCTTTGTCCTTAATTTTTGGCAATTTTATTATAATTAGTCTTGGTGAAGACTTAACAAAAATTGTTTAATGAAGTATAGTTGACACATGATGTTAGTTTCAGGTATACAACATAGTTATTAAACAACTCTATAAGCTATGCTATGTTTACCATAAGTATAGCTGCCATTTGCCACCATGCAATGGTATTATAATACCATTGTCTATATTCCCTATGCTGTGCCTTTTATTCTTGTGACTTTCTTTGGGTTGATATTGCTTGGAGTCTTTTGAGTTTCATATGTCTGGATGTAGTTCCAGTGTGGGAAGTTTTCAGCCATTATTTCTTTAAATAAGCTTTCTCTCTCTCTTCTCCTTCTTGGATTCCTATAGTTCATACACTGTTTTGCTTGATGATATCCTCTAATTCACATTGGCTCTCTTCACTACTTTTCATTCCTCTTTTTTTCCACTGACTAGTTAATTTCAAATGACCTATGAGCACTGGGTGTTACACGCAAACAATGAATCATGGAACACTACATCAAAAACTAATGAAGTACTGTATGGTGACTAACATAACATAATAAAAAAATTTTTTTAAATTTCCTTTAGTGAAGACTTCCTAAATGCAAAAAAAATTTTCTTTTTCCTAACAAAAAAGGACCTATCTTTGAGTTCACAGATTCTTTCTTTTGCTTGATAAAGTCAGCTGTTGGTGCTCTCTACTACATTTCTAAATTTCATTCATGGTATTCTTTGGTATTCATAGTATTCAGCTCCAGAATTTGTTTGGTTCTTTTTTTATTATTTCTCTCTGTTGAAATTCTAGTTTCATGTATTGTTTTCCTGATTTTATTGAGTTGTCTGTGTCCTCTTGTGGCTCTCTGAGTTTCCTTAAAACAATTATTTTGAATTTTTTGTCTAGCAATTGGTAGATTTCTGTTTCTTTAGGGTCCATTATTGAAAAATTATTGTATTCCTTTGATGGTGTCATGTTTCCTTGACTTTTCTTGTTTCTTGTAGCCTTGCATTGATGTCTGTGCATTTTATGAAACAGTTACTTCTTCCAGTAGGTAAAAAGAGCAATAATGTTGATGTCCTCTTTGGTTTAGTATTTCCAAGAAGTTTTTAAGACACAAAAAATTTATGGCTATGTGAGGTCTTCAGCTACCATCTAGATCAATTTCATAATTTTACAAATGAGGGAACCTAGGTCCAAAATGGACAAAAATTACCAGCTTTTCAGGGGCAGAGCCAAGTCTACTGACTTTCAGGTCAATATTTTTCTAGAATATGAATACAAATATCAAGTAGTTGAACAAAAAATTTTTAATCTTTTTATTTTAGCAGGTAGTCACCCTGGCTTAGCATGCAGATACAAACATCTCAAGGTAAATTCTTACATAAAATTGGATCTTATGTTTGGATCATGGTAACTTATCCTGTATAATACAATGCTTTTATTAAGGTCTCTGCTAAAAAACAAGGAGGGATTTCTTCTTGTACTGTAAAATTATTGTTGAAGATACTATACATATACAGTTTAATACTCCCTAGAACAGGTTCCATATGATTAATTCCTTTTAGATTTAATAGCAGGGAAGAGTCTGATTCTTTGGAATCTGTCCCTTGGATAATACAAAATATGCTACTTAGGTCTTCATTTTTGCCTTAGTGGCTAGGAAGCTCAGATCTAAATTTAATGTTTTAATAATTAGTAAATATTTAAGTAATTTTAAATAATTAGCAAATCCTCTTCCCTTTCAATATCTTGATTTTCTATTACAATATTTTGTTATATACATGTACAATTGTAATTCAAATCCATTTTGGAAGTAGATATAATAAAATAAAATAAAACTAAACTAAAATAAAATAAAATAAAATTCAAGATCCCTAGTAGCAACAAAGGTTTTAAGATTACATATTCTTTGCTCACTAATATGATGGGGAAGTAATACTATAGTGGGCCTAGAAGGGAGCAAGTGGAATTGGAGAGCTACATGCAAATTATGAAGGAAGAGTGCAGAAGCAAATATACTTTGTGATGAGGTGACCAGAGTTTTACTCCTACCAACCTGAAGCTAAAAAAAAAAAAAAAATGGAGATTTAAGTTTCCTTACTTTCAAAAGGACTATGCCTCCCTAGAAATACCTTCTTGCTGGGAAGTGAGCAGCAATTCAGAAGAACTTACTACATCTTATTACATCTCCTCACTTCACTATTGGTTTAGTGACATCTTAGATATCTACAATCTGACTATACACAAAGAACTTCGACAGGTGCTGTGAGGAATTCAACTTAAATCATCACAGCTGTCAAAAAGAAGAAAACTTGGGGCGCCTGGGTAGCTCAGTCGTTAAGCGTCTGCCTTCGGCTCAGGTCATGATCCCAGGGTCCTGGGATCGAGCCCCGCATCGGGCTCCCTGCTCAGCAGGGAGTCTGCTTCTCCCTCTCCCTCTCCCCCTGCTTGTGTTCCCTCTCTCGCTGTGTCTCTCTCTGTCAAATAAGTAAATAAAAATCTTTAAAAAAAAAAAAAAGAAAACTCCACCACAAACATCCAAATAGCCACTTTTTCCCCCTGAATAATAAATAAAAGATATAAATTCTGTTCTATAGATACAGTCTTACTGACAAAATACCCTAAATCATAAACCACACTCTTCCCCCGGAAAAACCCACAATTACAAAATAATACTATGCTCTCAATGACAGTTCAAAGCTAGTCCCCTTGTTAATTAAAATGAAGAATTTCACCTAACATTTCTTAATAATTTCTTACAAGGGGCATTATGCACACTTCGATTTTACCTCTTTCAATATCATCCATTGGAGATGCTGGGGACATTTTGTCTTCAGATGGAGAATGTTTCACAAGATTGGGAGTCCTAGCTGAAGTCCGCAGGTGTTGCTGCTGTTGCTCTAAGCGATACTGAATTTTACTACTTCCTTCAACTCTGCAATTAAGAATATCAAAGGTTGAAACAGGGATGATAGAAATTTAACAACTGCAACTTACAAAGTTACTAAAATGGACACCTTATTCTTTTCCCTAGGGATCCTTAAAATGATATTCAAAAATTAAAACATTAACTTAGTTCATTATTTAACAAATATTTATTTAACAAGTACTTATTGAGCCCTACTTATATGCGTGACATACACACAGATCCAATGGGGGATACAAATGTGGATAAAAACAAGACTACTGCTCAAAACTGAAGAGATGAGACATACACAAATTACTAAAATAAACGGAAATTATACAAAAGTGTATAACAAATACAACATATCCCCTAAATTCATTTCTGTTAAAATCAAATCACTTTCACATTTTTCATTCCTAACTTTAAGACATGTTACTAAAGGAGATTCATATACTTTCTTTCAAATACTTTTAAGAGTATATCATACAGTTATGCTTGACTTTTGTATTTTCCATTTCCAGTCACCAAATCCCGTCAGTTTCTACCTTCACAGAGTGTTTAGAACCTCACTGTTCTTTTCATTACCACTTCAAAAATCATAGTTTATGCATTTTTCTGTTTCCCACATTGTTTCATTTTACTCAACTTGTTTGGTGGATTAATGTTTAAAAAAAATGTAAGCATGTCAATCTACTTATTCGTGGGCACAGAAACAAATCTCTGCTCTATTCAAACAGCTCTTACTCACTGGCTCCAAATAAGTCAGATAAATTCCTGCCTTCAAACTTTGCCCACAACTTCATGTTCTCTCTGATCAATTATGTTCCAAACTTTCCTATTAATAAAAACTACTGGGGCAGGGAAGGGATGATAAAAATAGAGCTTCCCAGGGGCCTTCTCTGATCTGAAGCTGGATTTGGGAACTCATATTTAACAACCACCCATGGTAATTCTTATCATAAAGTATGTTTGGGGGAAAAAGCCCCAAATCTTTCTTCTTTTTTAAAAAGGTTTGTATTTAAACTCTAGTTAGTTAACATACAGTGTAATATTAGCTTCAGGTGTAGAATTTAGTGATTTACCACTTATATACAACACCCAGTGCCCATCACAAGTGCCCTCCTTAATCCCCACCACCCATTTAACCCATCCCTCCAACCACCTCCTGTCTGGTAACCATCAGTTTGTTCTCTATAGTTAGGAGTATGCTTCTTGGTTTGCATCTCTCTTTTTTTCCCCCTATGATTGTTTTGTTTCTTAAATTCCACATATGAGTGAAATCACATGTTATTTGTCTCTCTCTGACTGACTTATTTCACTTAGCATAACATTCTCTAGCTCTATCCATGTTGTTCCAAATGGCAAGATTTCATTCTTTTTTATGGCTGGGTAATGTTCCATTATAGATATACATATACCACGTCTTCTTTATCCATTCATCAGTTGGTGAACGTTTGGGCTGTTTCCATATTTTGGCTATTTGTTGATAATGCTGCGATAAACATCAATCAGGGTGCATGTATCCCTTTGAATTCTTAACCTTTCAAGGCATCAATAAGGACTCCCCAAATGCTCCAATCAATAATAACTTCTCCCTTCCTTTAAGTCCTAGAACAATTTTTTTTAAAGATTTTATTTATTTATTTGACATAGAGAGAAATAGCGAGAGCAGGAACACAAGCAGGGGGAGTGGGAGAGAGAGAAGCAGGCTTCCTGCCAAGCAGGGAGCCCGATGTAGGGCTCGATCCCAGCACCTTGGGATCATGACCTGAGCTGAAGGCAGACGCTTAAGGACTGAGCCGCCCAGGCATCCCAGGCCTAGAACAATTTTTGTCTATGGTATTTTTATGGCTTTTAGTGTAGGTCCCTTACATTACATGATAATGCCCCACCTATTTGCAAACAAAAATTTGAGATAGCTATACTCTTACTGACTTTTTAAATGGAATGATCTGTTAATCCAATTAAAATGCAGACATTCTGAGGTTTAGTATTTGTATAAGAAACTTTCCTTTTTCTAGTGTCTTACATATTCTAGGTGCTCAATAAATTTTCACTAATGAAGATGAAATTGTTTTGGAGAGTGTATACTGGCTCTTTTCAGTCCAATTCTATGAAAGCATCTACAATAGAATAAAAGGTATACCTACACATACAGAAAACATTCAGAAACAAAAAGCTTTTATATATCATAGGAAGAAGTGGTAAAAGCTTTTGGCTAAGGATCTCTACCAAATTTAAACTTGGAAAAAGATTAAAACATTTTTGTACCACACAGAAATAATCCTTGTATAATAATGTGACTTAATCCAATAATTTCTTTCACTGACATTTCCTTAGCAATTTATTTGTTGATAAAGCAATTTATTTCATTAACCACATACCTTGTTTTTTTTACAGTGATGTTGCTGCTGAGTTTTTCTAGTCGGCATTCTCCAGTGTCATGATTAATAATTAAAATGCATTCCTTTAAGTAAGGTTTCTTTGAACCTTTGAAAACAGTTACTGGTGGAGTTGAACCCTGTTTAAAAGTTAATTATCATTACTTAAAACTTATCACAGAAATTCAGTTGGGAGGCCTTTGAGATCTTCTGTTTCTCAATCTATGTTATACTTCAAGTCACCTAACTTCCTAAGTTTATTACTCAGACAACAGGGATTCGTCATAAAAAAGAGATGAAGCAAAGCTGAGGTCTCAAACCTGCTATCATTGAGGAAGGGGAATAGAGGAAGTACTTGCCCTAAAATTTGTTTCACTGGTCTACAACAGGCAATTTGTATTCAATTTTAATGCAGCCAATACATTTTACAGATAAGGGAACAGAAGCCCTGAATCATATTTCCTACGCATCCTCTTCTTCCTTCAGAAGTTTAGTTTTTTAAATCTAAAAATCTGGTCTTTCCCTATTCAAATCACCTATTACATGAAACCTCACTAATTAATTTTAGCATCATTAAAAGCGGGACAACCAGACATATCCTTCATGACGTGATATAAAACAAAGTAAGCAGCATCACCTATAAAGTAGTCTTGCCTAAACGCACACACACACACAGAATCTAACTCTTATCAAGCCTTCAGATATAACTATCAGTTTACAGCAAATATAAGGAATAGAGGAAGAAATGAGTAAGATACCCCTAAATAGCAATCCAAGGACTCAAATTAGTTAAGAGATTTGTGCAATATTCTTCTTAAAGATATTTGTATTCCTACTTAGAATACATCTTAAAATTATAATACATTATTGTATTTTGAGTTCCTAAAGAATAAAGGACTGGATCATAATTTCTTTTCTTGCTCCTAGCACCTAAAGTACCAAACCCTTCACAGATACTAAATGGATATTGCATATGAACAATAGGAACATTCTGATCCTAAGTAACAAGTTAAATAAGGTTTTCATAGTCTCTATACCTGCCTTCCACACTTTGAACGTTTTTAAAAAGTTTTTTTCCTTATTAAATTGAGCACCATTCCTATTTTAAACTTTAATTACTGCCTACTCCCTTATTCCATACCCCAAAAAAGGGGTATTAAAGTATTAAAGTACCAGGAAACTCCTAAGCGTATGACTAAATAACTATTGTGAGCAAATGAAATTTAAATTAGAGGCAGCCTGAAAGATAAGGACTCAGCCACCATAGAACTGGGGGTAGAGGGCTCCAGGAAAAAGGAACAGCAAATACAAAGGATCTGAGGCCAGAAAGATGAAGTGAGAGGGAAGGGGTGTGGGAAAGGGAGATGAGCTTGGGCAGATGGATGAGGTTTATATCCTGAAGGGTCTTGCTGGCCGTGGGAAGGGTTTGAGATTTTTTCTGTGAGTCATGAGAAGCATTTGGAGGCCTCTAAATAGAAGAATGACCATTTATTTATTTATTTATTGAGAGCATGTGAGAGTATGTGCAAGCAGGGGGAGGGGCAGAGGGATAGGAAGAGAGAATCCTAAGCAGGCTCCATGCCCAGCATGGAACCCAGTGTGGGACTGGATCTTAGGATCCTGAGATCATGACCTGAGCTGAAATCAAGAGTCTGATGCTCAACCAACTGAGCCACCCAGGTACCCCTGGAATTACCTTTTAAAAAACCGTCTTATATAAACATATGTGAAGATCTATAGAGCTCTAGACACTGTTCCAAGTGTTCTGTATGTACAACATTAAACTCATTCAATCCTCAAAACAAACTACTGAATACATCCAATCATCTCCATATTTACTGCTATTACCCAACTTCAGAACCCAATCATCATCTCACCTAGGTTCCTATTATCCTCCGACCTACTCTCCTTCCAGGCTTATCCCCCATCTACTGACAGGGAAATCTGATCATGCCTGATTATGAATACCAGGAAAGGAAATTAATCCGTAATGGAAGGGAAAGGTACAATTGTACTCCCAAATAGGAGGGCGGAAAAAAGAAAGGAAAGAAGAGATGCTTAATGAAACTAATAAAATACAAATGAGAGAAAAATTAAAATAACAAACAAACACACTAAAGATGATAGATATAAAAATCAAGTACATCAGCTTTGAACTAAATGTGGATAGAATTCTCTTAATAAAAATAGAAAGTGTTGAACTGGGTTTAAAAATAAAACAGAATAGGGCCATCTGGGTGGCTCAGTTGGTTGAGCACCCGACTCTTGGTTTTGGCTCAGGTCATGATCTCAGGGTCATGATCTCAGGATTGTGAGATTGAGCCCCACATCAGGCTCCATGCTCAGTGTGGAGTCTGCTTGGGATTCTCTCTTTTCCTCTCCTTCTGTCCCTACCCCTCCTCATGTGCTCTCTCTCTCTCTCTAAAAAATAAATTAATAAAAAAAACCCCAACAATATTGTGTTAACAAAAGATATACTTAAAACAAACTGTCAGCTAAATAAAAGAAACAGACACTGAGATTCCATGAACATGCAAATCAAAAGAAAGCAAAGGTGGCAATATTAATATTAGACAAGATAGTATTTAAGCTTAAAATTTAAAAAAAGGCTTAAAAGATATATATGATAAAAGATATAATTCATTTAAAAATATAACCGTAATAGGATGCTAAAATAGAACCAATCCTAAAATAAGCTGAGGTCCCAAGTATGTGGTGGGCTATTCTCATTTGAGCTAAATACTCAGTGGACAGAATCAAACCAGGTTCATCCTGGAAGGGATGTTGCCCAAGGGGGTGGTTTAGTGGCATAGTAGTGCATCTGACATATAGAATTTTCACAAGTCCAGCATTTGGGGGCTAAAGTCATAAGCAACCATTAGAGATGCATTTCCTGCGTAATAGTAAGTTAGTAGTAGTTGGAAGTTTCCAGTGGACTATTTCATTGAGTCCCACAAAAGTACTCCTCAAGATAGAGACAGCACTAAAGAATGCCAAACTTGGACAGCACCAATGACAAATCATAATAGTTACTTAAGTCTTTTCCTTTCAAAATTTGACATTTTGAAATTTTATAATAGTCAACTATAGAGAATTATTTGTAAGGAAGAGAGATTTGTAAATGTCTAATATTAATCAGTTTAACAGCCTTCATTTTTATTAGGTTCTTTTACTTGGTACTACCAAAGAAAATCCAGAAGAATGAAAATTAGAAAATCTACCCTATGAAGGAACTGCCAGAAACTGAAAATACTCTTAAAAGTATAGTATAATAAGGGGGGTAGGGGGATGGGTTAGCCCAGTGATGGGTATTAAGGAGGGCACGTATTGCATGGAGCACTGGGTGTTATACACAAACAATGAATCATGGAACACTACATCAAAAACTAATGATGTACTGTATGGTGACTAACATAACATAAAAAAAAGTATAGTATAATAAAAGTTCTATTTTATAGGATGACTTCTAGCTTCTAGTCATTTTTACCCAGATGATGAAAGCAAGTTCATAAAGAAAATAGAGAATCTAAATGCCTCAAACTAACAATCATTACATTTCCACAAAATTAAGAACTTTGAAGAAATGTAAACCTCCTACTTGTTAAAGAAGTTCTTTACTTAAGGGAAGAAAACCCACAAAGTGTATTTGAGAATGTAATTTCTATTGTTAATCACAATTGTTCTAGGACTGAATGGCCAGCAGAAAAAAATATTTGCTGTAGAAAGCTGGTAACAATTCTCTTTCATTTCAGCTGTCTAAAAGGGTTATAGGATAAAGTTTAAATTCTTTTGCATTACACATTAAGCCCTTTTTAAATCTGATTCCTAAATACCTTTCCATCTCCCACTATGTCCCTAGCGGACTCCTGATCTAGCCACAGTGGCTTACATGTAGTTCTTCAAATGTAACAGACTTTTTTGTTGCCTTGTCTTAGCCCATGTCTTTTTCTTTTCTCTGCCTAAAATGTCTTCTCTCTTTCCTTTACCAGGGTAACTCTAACTCTTCTTCAAGACAGCATACCCTGGCATCTCTTCTTTCTCCACTGAGTTCTCTTCTGCACTTCTGTAATATTCTGTGTATACCTCTGTGACAGTCCTTATATTTCTATATTTTAATCAGTTATTTCCTATCTTCCTCATTAAATGGTAATATTTTTCAGGACACTGACCGTGTCTAGTCTTCTGCTGTATTCGCAATAGCTACCTAGCATAGGAGTTACCACACAGAAGGTACATGTATATATGGCCCATCTGTCTATCTGTTTCTCTTTCTCATACACACATATACACACACAAATATTGGGACATATTCTTTTTGGATATATCTCTGGTGGACTGGTGGGGGGGATGTTACTTCTTCCCAAATGATTTCTTTGTTGTTTTAGAAATTTACAGTTTGAAGGCTTGAAAACTTCCCTCTATACTTGTCATTCCTTAAAGAGATATTTCAATTGAGATCAAACCCAAACACATAGTGGATGGTAACTCTTGCTTAAAAAAGGATATGTGTGAATGAGAAAGTTTTATTAGTAAATGTAAGAATTCCCATATGCTTATAATAGAAAAGCGTGCAAGGAATGAGGATGGAAGGATTGTTAATTTGAGAAAAGAAAATTCTACATGGCAAAGAAGAACCCAGCTAAAGTTTTTTTGCAAACCAATCATCACTGATCAATAATCCTATAATCTGAAAGTAGGCTAGTGGTACCTGTTATCAACTTAAGGCTTTTCAATAACTTTTAGAATTAAGGGGATGGTTTAGGTTTTTCTTTAATAAACATCATAAAGCAAAAAAGCCTTAGACTTATGGGTACTAAATTTCCAAACTATTTTAGAGATGCCAGCTTTTCATAACAGAGTATTACAAAAGTTCATTCATCCACATGTCTCACACTGAATTGGTTGTTCATTTCCTTCAGTTTGTAAGGGAGCAAATGAGAAGTCTCCCCCACAAATTTAATTAACCTCAGGAAAACTTTCAGAGGCAGCAACTGATACAGTCTGACATAACAGTGGGGTCTCAATAAATAGTGTTGGACTGATAAAAATAAGACTAGAAGACTAGAGGATAGAAAGCTTGCTTGCTCTGCCTCTAATCACAACAAATCATCTCATAAAGGCATACAAGAGAATGTCAATGAATTGGCACAAAATCATTTCTGTTAAAAAAATTAAACAAAAAGAAAAAAAATCTCAGTCCAGTGCTTTCTCTGTATGTTAAAATATAAAGTTACAGTCTTTGTGTTCTCTGAGAATAGATCAAGTCAGCATAAAAGAAAAAAAAGAAGCTGAATGCAAAGAAATTTCTAACTCAAAAACTGAGAAAACTAGAGCAACAAGTAATTTGTCTATTTATGTAAATAGTATTTGACAGTGTTACTTGGAAACACCTAGAAAGTTTTTAAATGGACAAAACTTTGGTTAAAGCCTCCCTGACCTAGCCTCTTTTCTAACCCATTCCCCAAACTATTGCTAAAATCACTCTAAAAGCACAAATCTGATCATGTTACTACTCTGCTTAAAAACCTCTAATGGTACTCTAATACCTATGGAATAAAGTCAAAATTCTACATTAGAAGATAATATATTTTTCACAGTCTGATCCCAATCTACCTTTCCAGACTCTACTATCAATCATTTTTCATAATTCTGTTATTTATTTACTATATTAATTCATTTATTCCACAAACTTCTTGTTTTTCTCTATTAGAGCCTTTTAACACACTGTTTCTTTTGCCTAGAATAATCTACTCCCTGTCTGCCTGATGAAATGCTACTTGTCCTTTAAGGCTCAGCTCAAATAGCATCTGCCTTGTGAAGCCTTTCAAGATTCTACCAGGCGGCGAGGCGGAGCAAGATGGCAGAGGAGTAGGAGACCTAAATTTCGTCTGGTCTCAGGAATTCAGCTAGATAGGGATCAAACCATTCTGAACACCTACGAACTCAACAGGAGATGAAAGAAAAGAATAACAACAACTCTCTGAACAGAAAAGCGACCACTTTCTGGAAGGTAGGATGTGCGGAGAAGTGAATCCGAGGTGATATTCAGGAGGATAGACGGCGGGGGAGGGGGCCTCCATCGGCCGCTTCTGGCAAGTGATAGAGCCTCAGAGCACAAAATCGGAACTTTTAGAAGTCAGCTCCGCTGAGGGACGTTGCTCCAGTGGCTAAAAGGGGTTGGAACCCTCGTGGGACACTGTGGTCTCAGGACCCTCAGGGTCACAGAAAGACCAGGGGTGCCTGAGTGTGGCAGAGCCCCCAGGTATCGGAGCAGGGAAGCCGGCTGCAGAGACGGAGCCAAGGCCCGGGCTCTCAGCTCGGGGTTGCCATAAACCGTGATCCGCAGCACAGTCGGGCCACTGCTCCTCCAGCAGGGACCCAACAAGCGGCAGATCTGGGGAGACTCCCCTTCCTCCCCTGGGAGGAGCAGCATGGGAGCACACTGCAGGGATCTGCTGGGTTTGGAGACTCCACACTGAGTTGGGTGCCAGAGATAGAGACACTTGGTCACAGGCCAGATGAGCATGGAGTGCAGCCGGAGACCTGGGAGATGGGAGTGATTGACTGCTTTTCTCTGGGGGCTCACCGAGGAGCGGGACCCCGAGTTCTTGCCTCCTCCAGGGCTGAGACTGGGAGGCCACCATTTTCACTCTCGGCCTCCAAAGCTGTACGGAAAGCTTGGAACAAAAGCTCGTGAGAGGAAACCCAAGCAGATTACTTAGCCTGGACTGGGCAAGGGCGGGGCAATTCCGCCTCTGGCAGACATTTTGGGAACCACGGCAACAGGCCCTGCCCCCAGAAGATCAGCGAGAACAGCCAGCCAAGACCAGGTTTACCGATCAATGAGAACGGCAGAACTCCAGCGCTAGAGGAATAATGCACATAGAATCCATGGCTTTTTTACCATGATTCTTTAGTCTTTCAAAGTTAATTTTTTTTTTTTTTAAGATTTTATTTATTTATTTGACAGAGACAGACACAGCGAGAGAGGGAACACAAGCAGGGGGGAGTGGGAGAGGGAGAAGCAGGCTTCCCACTGAGCAGGGAACCTGATGCAGGGCTCGATCCCAGGAATCTGGGATTATGACCTGAGCCGAAGGCAGACACTTAACGACTGAGCCACCCAGGAGCCCCTAATTCTTTTTTTTAACTATCTTTTTTTTTTTTTAATTTTTCTTTTTCCCTTTTTCAACCAACATCTTATCAATCCCTTTTTTAAAAAACATTTTTATTTTTCACTTTTAGAGTCATATTCTATCCGTTCGTAGTAGTTACCCTTATTTTTGGCATATATATATATATAAGTTGTTCTCTCTTTAAAATTTTGAGACAGTTTCTTCTAAGAGATCAAAATATACCCTAAATCTCTAGTGTATGGTTTTGTTCTACTCTCCTGCCTGATCACATTCTTTCCCTTTTTTTTTTTTAAATCCTCTTCTTTCTTTTTTCAAACAACTTATCAATTCCTTTTATAAAATTTTTTATAATTTTCATCTTTACAGTCATATTCCATCCCCTCATCATATCCAGCCTTATTTTTGTACATATATAAGTTTTTCTTTCTTTAAAATTTTGGGAGGCACTTTCTTCTAACAGACCAAAATACACCCAAAATCTAGTGTGTGGCACTGATCTATGCACCAGCCTGATTACATTTGATCATATTCTGTTTTTTTTTTTGTTTTGTTCTGTTTTTGTTTGTTTTTATCTTTTTCTTTTTCTTTTTTCTTTCTTTCCTTTTCTTTTCCCCCCGGCTTCAGGTCTTTTCTGATTTGTTTAGAGTATATTTTCTGGGGACGTTGTTACCCTGTTAGCATTTTGTTCTTTCATTAATCTATTCTCCTCTGGACAAAATGACAAGACGGAAAAAATCACCTCAACAAAAAGAACAAGAGGTAGTACCGACTGCCAGGGACCTACTCAATACGGACATTAGTATGATGTCGGATCTAGAGTTCAGAATCATCACTTTAAAGATACTAGGTGGGCTTGAAAAAAGCGTGGAAGCTATTAGAGAAACCCTTTCTGGATAAATAAAAGAACTAAAATCTAACCAAGTCGAAATCAAAAAGACTATTAATGAGGTGCAATCAAAAATGGGGGCGCTAACTGCTAGGATAAATGAGGCAGGAGAGAGAATCAGTGATATAGGAGACCAAATGATAGAAAATAAAGAAGCTGAGAAAAAGAGAGATAAACAACTACTGGATCATGAGGGCAGAATTCGAGAGATAAGCGATACCATAAGACGAAACAACATTAGAATAATTGGGATCCCAGAAGAAGAAGAAAGAGAGAGAGGGGCAGAAGGTATATTGGAGCAAATTATAGCAGAGAACTTCCCTAATTTGGGGAAGGAAACAGGCATCAAGATCCAGGAGGCACAGAGAAGTCCCCTCAAAATCAATAAAAATAGGTCAACACCCTGACATCTAATAGTAAAACTTATGAGTCTCAGAGACAAAGAGAAAATCCCGAAAGCAGCTCGGGAGAAAAGGTATATAACCTACAATGGTAGAAACATTAGATTGGCAACAGACCTATCCACAGAGAACTGGCAGGCCAGAAAGGACTGGCATGATATATTCAGAGCACTAAATGAGAAAAATATGCAGCCAAGAATACTATATCCAGCTAGGCTGTCATTGAAAATAGAAGGAGAGATAAAAACCTTCCAGGACAAACAAAAACTAAAGGAATTTGCAAACACGAAACCAGCCCTACAAGAAATATTGAAAGGGGTCCTCTAAGCAAAGAGAGAGCCTAAAAGCAACATAGACCAGAAAGGAACACAGACAATATACAGTAACAGTCACCTTACAGGCAATACAATGGCACTAAATTCCTATCTTTCAATAGTTACCCTGAATGTAAATGGGCTAAATGCCCCAATCAAATGACACAGGCTATCAGATTGGATTAAAAAACAAGACCCATTGATATGCTGTCTGCAAGAGACTCATTTTAGACCCAAAGAAACCCCCAGATTGAAAGTGAGAGGGTGGAAAACTATTTACCATGCTAATGGACACGAAAAGAAAGGTGGGGTGGCAATCCTTACATCAGACAAATTAGATTTTAAACCAAAGACTGTAATAAGAGATGAGGAAGGACACTATATCCTACTTAAAGGGTCTATCCAACAAGAAGATCTAACAATTGTAAATATCTATGCCCCTAACATGGGAGCAGCCAATTATATAAGGCAATTAATAACAAAAGCAAAGAAACACATTGACAACAATACAATAATAGTAGGGGACTTTAACACCCCCTCACTGAAATGGACAGATCGTCTAAGCAAAAGATCAACAAGGAAATAAAGACTTTAAATGACACACTGGACCAAATGGACTTCACAGACATATTCAGAACATTCCCTCCCAAAGCAACGGAATACACATTCTTTTCTAGTGCCCATGGACCATTCTCCAGAATAGATCACATCCTAGGTCATAAATAAGGTCTCAACCAGTACCAAAAGATTGGGATCATTCCCTTGCTATTTTCAGACCACAATGCTTTGAAACTAGAACTCAATCACAAGAGGAAAGTCAGAAAGAACTCAAATACATGGAGGCTAAAGAGCATCCTACTAAAGAATGAATGGGTCAACCAGGAAACTAAAGAAGAATTTAAAAAATTCATGGAAACCAATGAAAATGAAAACACAACTGTTCAAAATCTTTGGGATGCAGCAAAGGCAGTCCTAGGAGGAAAGTATATAGCAATACAAGCCTTTCTCAAGAAACAAGAAAGGTCTCAAGTACACAACCTAACCCTACACCTAAAGGAGTTGGAGAAAGAACAGCAAATAAAGCCTAAACCCAGCAGGAGAAGAGAAATAATAAAGATCAGAGCAGAAATCAATGAAATAGAAACCAAAAGAACAGTAGAACAGATCAACGAAACCAGGAGCTGGTTTTTTGAAAGAATTAACAAGACTGATCAACCCCTGACCAGACTTATCAAAAAGAAAAGAGAAATGACCCAAATCAACAAAATCATGAATGAAAGAGGAGAGATCACAACCAACTCCAAAGAAATACAAACAATTACAAGAACATATTATGAGCAACTCTATGCCAGCAAATTAGATAACCTGGAAGAAAAGGATGCATTCCTAGAGATGTATCAACTACCAAAACTGAACCAGGAAGAAATAGAAAACCTGAACAGACCTATAACCACTAAGGAAATTGAAGCAGTCATCAAAAATCTCCCAACAAACAAAAGCCCAGGGCCAAATGGCTTTCCAGGGGAATTCTATGAAACATTTCAAGAAGAATTAATACCCATTCTTCTGAAACTGTTCCAAAAAATAGAAATGGAAGGAAAACTTCCAAACTCGTTTTATGAGGCCACCATTATCTTGATCCCAAAACCAGAAAAAGACCCCACCAAAAAGGAGAATTACAGACCAATATCCTTGATGAACATGGATGCAAAAATTCTCACCAAAATACTAGCCAATAGGATCCAACAGTACATTAAAAGATTATTCACCATGACCAAGTGGGATTTATCCCTGGGCTGCAAGGTTGGTTCAACATCCGCAAATCAATCAACGTGATACAATACATTAACAAAAGAAAGAACAAGAATCATATGATCCTCTCAATAGATGCAGAAAAAGCATTTGACAAAGTACAGCATCCTTTCTTGATCAAAACTCTTCAGAGTATAGGGATAGAGGGTACATACCTCAATATCATAAAAGCCATCTATGAGAAACCTACAGCAAATATCATTCTCAATGGGGAAAAACTGAGAGCTTTCCCCCTAAGGTCAGGAATGCAGCAGGGATGTCCACTATCACCACTGCTATTCAACATAGTATTAGAAGTCCTAGCCACAGCAATCAGACAACAAAAAGAAATAAAAGGCTTCCGAATCATCAAAGAAGAAGTCAAACTCTCACTGTTTGCAGATGATATCATACTTTATGTGGAAAACCCCAAAGACTCCACCCCAAAACTGCTAGAACTCATACAGGAATTCAGTAAAGTGGCAGGATATAAAATCAATGCACAGAAATCAGTGGCATTCCTATACACCAACAACAAGACAGAAGAAAGAGAAATTAAGGAGTTGATCCCATTTACAATTGCACCCAAAACCATAAGATACCTAGGAATAAATCTAACCAAAGAGGCAAAGGATCTGTACTCAGAAAAACTATAAAATACTCATGAAAGAAATTGAGGAAGACACAAAGAAATGGAAAAACGTTCCATGCTCATGGACTGGAAGAACAAATATTGTGAAGATGTCAATGCTACCTAGAGCAGTCTACACATTCAATGCAATCCCCATCAAAATACCATCCACTTTTTTCAAAGAAATGTAACAAATAATCCTAAAGTTTGTATGGAACCAGAAAAGACCCCGCATAGCCAGAGGAATGTTGAAAAAGAAAAGCAAAGCTGGCGGCATCACAATTTCACACTTTCAGCTCTATTACAAAGCTGTCATCATCAAGACAGTATGGGACTGGCACAAAAACAGACACACAGATCAATGGAACAGAATAGAGAGCCCAGAAATGGAGCCTCAACTCTATGGTTAACTAATCTTTGACAAAGCAGGAAAGAATGTCCAATGGAAAAAAGACAGTCTCTTCAACAAATGGTTTTGGGAAAATTGGACAGCCACATGCAGAAGAATGAAACTGGACCATTTCCTTTTTTTAAAGATTATTTATTTGAGAGAGCGAGAATGAGAGAGAGAGAGAGAGAGTACATGAGAGGGGGGAGGGTCAGAGGGAGAAGCAGGCTCCTCGCTGAGCAGGGAGCCTGATGCGGTACTCGATCCCGGAACTCGGGATCATGACCTGAGCCGAAGGCAGTCACTTAACCAACTAAGCCACCCAGGCGCCCAGAATAAAAAAATTAAAAAAAAAAAAAAAGATTCTACCAGGCAGAGAATTTGATTCCACTAATGTGCTTGCACAGAATTTTGTACATGCTCTATAATGTATAGCATTAGACATCTGTGTGTCCTTCTGCTATAACAGATTAGGACTAGAAGGCTGGGAATATGCTATTATTCTTAGTTCAGGGTACAAAATCTGGCTCATAATACTGATTAATAAGTATATGTTTAGACCTGTGTTACAGATCATTTGAAATGATAGTTCTTGAAACTTATTAAATAGATCAAAGTATTTTTAAAAAGTATTTTCAGATTATTTTACCTAAAATAGCTAAATATAAGGTTTTTTCTTTGGTGTATTGGTTAATTACTTTAACTATCACTATACAAATTGTGTAATTATTTTCATTTAAATTTAGTAGAAATCCTGCAAAAAGATACTTTCAGTCTAAATACATAAAAATACTCACTTCTATATTTGGCAGAGTTATTGTCACCTGTTCACCTTTGCCGACTTCAAGCTCTCCTTCACAGGAAGTGTCAATAGAAGCAGGTTTGAAATCATCTAAAAATAGAGACAGATATGGATTTTTATAAAATGGAACAATAGCCGGGTACCTGGATATCAAAAATATGAGCATGTTTCAGCATGGTAAATCATTTTGCAACAGCCAGTAATTAAAATGGTTTAGAACAGTCTTCATATTACATATAAAATCCAACCCAGTTTATTTCTGTATGTATAATTCTGAGAAAAAAAGAAACAACTAAACTCTAAAATAGTATTCCTCAAACCATGCTCCCTCCGAATCCTGTTTAGGTCAAGATAAACTAGACTAAGATGTTCCACTGCTAAAAAATACATAATGTCAGTGTTTTCACGATTTGCTAAAAACTGGTATTAGTAGAATGTTTTCAATTCTCAGTCTTTCCTGTAATTTTTCTAAAAACACCTTGGGTGTCTACTATCACTTGCTGGCTGTCCTAGCAGAATACATAATTAATGAATACAGGACAAATACATAATCATGGGAAAACTTAAGAAACAGCAATCATTGAGTTTAATAGTTGGAGTTTTTCATGAATCCTACCATTAAAGGATACGTAAATTTAACCAAATCTGCAACTTCAGAAGAACTTAAAATATGTTTTAATTTTGAGTTAAATCGTAATTCAAATGTTATTAAAATATATTACCCAGAAGGAATTTAGGGTGCTCAGATATTTCACATGCTGAACAAGCTCAAAACCTCTAAGATATGAAAGCACTTAAAAATAATTCACATCACTGAATTGTGTAAGACTGATGAATCACAGACCTGTACCCCTAAAACAAATAATACATTATATGTTAATAAAAAATTTTAAAAAATTCACATCAATTCATATCAATGACTGATAATTCTGATATAGAATTCCTCGGGTAATGTATATTTTTTCCAGGTTAACTCTTTATTAAAATATAGCATACATGCAAACTAGAACATGAATCATAAGCTTGATGAATTTTCACAAAGTGACACATATGTAATCAGCAACCAGACCAAGAAATAGAACATTATCAATCCCTGAAAGCCCTCTCCCAATTATCCCTACCCCAAGAGACTGATCTTTATATTAACAGGGAAGCCAAATACAAAAAGTCTAAATCCAAAGTACTGAACATTTATTAGAATTTAGGGAACTATAATAGGTAGATCTTGGGAAAAGAGAATCTTCCAGTGCTCATCAAACCATCTTCTGTCGATAAACAAAAGTTGGCCCTGCTTCCCAGTGATAATTATAACGGCTAACATTTATGGAATACTTACTTCCTGCCAGGTATCTTGCTTAACATTTCGTATTTAATTCTTATAATGACTAGGGGCACCTGGGTGGCTCAGTCGGTTAAGTGTCTGCCTTCGGCTCAGGTCATGATCCCAAGGACCTGGGATTGAGCCCTGCATCGGGCTCCCTGCTCAGCGGGAAGCCTGCTTCTCCCTCTCCCACTCCCCCTGCTTGTGTTCCCTCTCTCGCTGTCTCTCTCTCTGTCAAATAAATAAATAAAATCTTAAAAAAAAAAAAATAATTCTTATAATGACTCTAAGAAAAGAAATGAAATCCATTCTTTTTTTTTATGAAATCCATTCTTAAGTTCCTTAAGCACATATGAATATAAACAATTCACACTAAGTATTCTTTATAATATGATTTATTCTTTATGCTGCTTTAATTCAAAACTGAATACATGCAGTATCTCTTAAAACCTTAATTTTTATTTCTAGCTTTTAAGAAACAGATTAAAAAAATAACATAAGCAATATGAAAAATGTGAATTTGATTTACGGTGTATCCTTAGGTAGTACCACTGAGGATAAAGACAAAATAAACTGGGGAGTTTGTTAGTAGCAGTAAGGTAATGAGAAAGATAAAAAATAATTTAGGTGTTAAGTTTTAGATGCTTGAAAGAAGTTCTAGAGAAATAAGTGTTAATTAATATCAATTGATTAAAAGACAACAATATTGAAGAAAACATCAGAATTGAGCCTTGAGTATCACAGAAATAAAGAGAAAGTAGAAAGCAGAAGACGGGAAAATCCAACAGAATACA
The DNA here is from genome assembly GCF_029215605.1 of Mirounga angustirostris. NCBI lineage: Eukaryota > Metazoa > Chordata > Mammalia > Carnivora > Phocidae > Mirounga > Mirounga angustirostris. The sequence goes on along the minus strand of NW_026991709.1, from coordinate 66,025,960 downwards.
AAAAATAATATTTTACTTTTTGTATCCAAGATACAAAAGTAAAATAATAATAACAGCTATTACTTATATAATTAAAAATTTTTCCTAATTACTTTTATCTCAAAGATTCACAAAAATTCTTAAAGTAGTGAATATCCCTATCTTACAGATAAGGCAAATGATGGTGGAAGAAATTAAGTCCCTTGCCCAAGATCATGCAATTAATATTTGCTAAAGCTAGAATAAGGAACCACAAATTTAGTAGACTAAAAAGATAAGAGGTTAACCAACAACTTTTGATATCAGTCTTATTTTTTTTAAGATTTTATTTACTTGAGAGAGAGTGCACATACAAGGGGGGGAGGGCAGGGAGAGAGAGAAGCAGACTTCCCACTGAGTGGGAAGTGACCTGAGCCGAAGGCAGACACTTAACCATCTGAGCCACCCAAATGTCCCTGATATCATTCTTACTGATACCTAAATTGATGGAGAAGAAGATAAGTTCAATTTGAGCTAGGAAATATCATTTGAAGCCCTAAAGTGAAAACTTCATTTTATAAGGATGTGTACAGAATAAATGAAGTAAATACCACTTAAAATATGTTAATATAAGTAATTTATCATCATGACCTATGGGGGTACCCACAGTAACAGCCTTTGTTTATCTTAAAGTGTCCGCACCTTTCTAATTTTAACTATCCTTCAAAGTTCTGCACACCAATGTAAGTATTCCTGTAAATATTCCTCAATCTTCTTTATCACCCACATCTAATCACTATGTCTTTTTCCATATCTTTCAGAGCCATCTCTTTCTATTATTGCAAGGACAAACTAGTTTTCAATCAACAAAAAGCTAAACTATCAAAGTACCTACAGCTTGCCCATCCATCTGCTTTTCTCTGTATTTTTGCTCTTAGAATGTGGATCCTATTTCAAAGTCTCCTCTTTCCTAAAGTAGTCGCTGGGTGGAGCCCTTTCGTTACTTTTCAAAATCTCTTTTGGGGCGGGGGGGGGGGGTGTCCACTTCTGTAGCATTTATCATACCGTTCATCAAAACCTAACATAAATGACGTGGCATTATTTACCTCTTCCTGTACATGCCCTTTTGGACTGTAATTTTTTTTTTTTTAAAGATTTTATTTATTTATTTGAGACAGAGAGAATGAGAGAGAGAGAGCACATGAGAGGGGGGAGGGTCAGAGGGAGAAGCAGGCTCCCTGCCGAGCAGGGAGCCCGATGCGGGACTCGATCCAGGGACTCCAGGATCATGACCTGAGCCGAAGGCAGTCGCTTAACCAACTGAGCCACCCAGGCGCCCTGGACTGTAATTTTTTAAATCATAATGCCTCATACTTTAATTCCTCCTGAATTATGGCTCCTAGCATAATGCCTTTAATATAATGGGCACATATGTGATCTTTGTAATTGACTCTGGTTCATATGTTTATCCTATCTGAACTACCTCCAAACTTATTTTTTTTCCTTTTTTTAAAATTTTTTATTTATTTGCGAGAGAGAGAATGAGAGACAGAGAGCATGAGAGGGAGGAGGGTCAGAGGGAGAAGCAGACTCCCTGCTGAGCAGGGAGCCCGATGCAGGACTCGATCCCGGGACTCCAGGATCATGACCTGAGCTGAAGGCAGTCGCTTAACCAACTGAGCCACCCAGGCGTCCCCCTCCAAACTTATTTTAAGTATAAACTTATTTCAGCTAAATTATGTGCAAAAGGCTTGTTTTCTAATTGTTTCCTGAGGATCAGATTCATCTGTACTTCAAGACTCTCGTTTCTTTAGGGTAGATACTGCCATATTTCTTTTGTACTTTTCACTAGTACATTTCTGTTCTCAGAGAGGGCACCCATAACTTAATATTTGACAGAGAATATTTGACATAGAGAATTAAAGAATTCTCTATGATAAATAGGTAAAACAGAAATGACATCCTAGAGTAAAATCATGGTTGTCTGATCTCCCATATTTTTCTGACAGTGACACAAAGGACAATACTGGGAGATATGACTGTCATTTAACTACAGCTAAATAATGCTTTAGAGAAGAGGCTAGAAAGGTAACCCAAGGCAGTGAAGCAGACCATCGGGGAATCATAGTGAATAAGCCCAATCTCAAGAAGACAACCAACTGCTGCCAAGAGGAATATGGATTTGGTGTGGCCAAGTTATCTTCTGATTTTTGAAAGAGAAGTTGGTAATCCAAATTTCCATATAAAAGATTTTGACATTTACATATTTACAACTAATTTATTTTTTAAAGATTTTTTAAAATTATTATTTAATTTATTTATTTGACAGAGAGAGACACAGCAAAAGAGGGAACACAAACATGGGGAGTGGGAGAGGGAGAAGCAGGCTTCCCGTGGAGCATGGAGCCTGATGCAGCGCTCAATCCGAGGACCCCGGGATCATGACCCGAGCCAAAGGCAGACAGATGCTCAACGACTGAGCCACCCAGGTGCCCCTACAACTAATTTATGTTAAAACAACAACTGTGTGGGTCAAACAAAGCATCTCTAACGTCAAACTCAGCCAATAGGCTGTTAATCTATAACCTCTGTATTAGTGTTTAAATACTGATTCTTTTTCTTTTATAATATGTCATCACTTCTGATCTTCACAACAACTCTTTGAAGATTCTCACCCACATTTTACCAATAAGGAACTCCTCTAAAGTAGTGAAACCAGTAAAAAGTCAAGTCAGGAACTCAAGCCACATACTCCATCCACTCAAAACAGCCTTTTGCCTTATATTCAGTTCTTAACTTTTGCATGTATGGGGGGGGGGGTTGTTAGGAGATGAAGAATAGTCATAAGTCCCTATGGGAATCTGATGAAAATTATAGATCAGCTAAAGATCCTCTCCACAGAAAAAATGAATGTATCAACATACATATCAAGTACTGTATAATTTCAAGAGATTAACAGGTCCCTGAAGCCTAGATGTCTATGGGACAACTATAAGAGACAGAAATGTACTCAAAATATTTGTAGCTTTACTTAATGATAAGCATGAATTTATAATCAATAAATCAAAACTATTCTGAATCTATTTACACTTCTAATTATTTTGCTGTTAGAATAAATTCTACTTTTTATTACTTGTTATATTAATATTCTTTTATTTGCCTTCAAACAACAAATTTTTTTAAGTATACAACTTTTGAGTTTCAAGGGAACAAAGACCTAGAATTATAGAATTTGTTGAGTAATATCATGTTTTCCATATGCTTCCAAATGTCAAATATATTTTCGAAGTTGCTATAATTCCAGACTACATAGTTTCTTTCTTTCAGTTTTCCTTGGTTTAGAGAACTCACCACCAATTTTACCATTTATTTATTCTCTGTAGATTTCCTTCATCTATGTTATTTCTTCTTTTTTTTCCCCAAAGATTTATTTATGTATTTTAGAGAGAGAGAGGGAGAGGGTGCAGTGGGAGGGGCAGAGGGAGAGAAAGAAAATCTCCAGCAGACTGCCTGATGCAGGGGCAGGGCTTGATCTCATGATCATGACCTGAGCTGAAATCAAGAGTCCAGCGCTTAACCAACTGAGACACCCAGGTGCCCCGATGTTTTTTTTTCTTTACAGTACAATTACTTATACATAGAGTAGAAAAACATTTCCTACTTTGCACTTAATGCTTTTTCAGTCAATGCTGATCATTTTTCTGACTATTTCAGCTGTAGTGTCACATAATGTCTATATCTTCATAACAGAATCACAATTACTGTCATAAATTTACTTCCTGGGATATGAACTAATTCAACTAACTCCAAAACCCATACCCTTTCCAATATACCACAGTGATCAGAGAACATTCATTTTAAAAATAATTTTAATCCCATTTTCATTAGCGTACCTTCTAATGTTTGCTCACACCAAAGCTTAACAACCACTTTTTCGGGAGTGGCTCCACTTGAAGGCTCAGACAATCTTCCTGTAGTCACTGCCCATGAGTTCATCATTTAGTGTCAGCAAAAAGTAGTGTCATTTACAAACTTGGGAATTTCAATGTCTAATTCCTTATCTAGCCATACATTGTAAAATTAGTACTAGCCCAAATTCAAAATTTATTCTAGCACGTCCTGTTACTCAAACTCTTCCACCCAGTGAAGTATCTGCTGCTAAACATTTAGCTTATCATTTATAGAACATCCCATATCTTCCCTACCACATGACAGACTTTATTTTTGATAGGTTTTATTGCTAAGCCCTGATAAATGCTTTTGAAAGTCTAAGTTAATTACATTCCTCGGCACTCTTCATACACACATGAATATAACCCTTCAAGAATAATAGTGACTACTATTTATTCTCTACCATGCACCAAATACTGTGCTAGGTTTTTTATGCAATCTTATTTAATCCTTAAAAATCTCTGAAGTGTAGATATTATTACCATTTACTGAGGCTGAGAGCTTAGAGAATGTTCCAAAAGTTACATTACATACATAGGTGGTGGAGGCCAGAATTCACATCCAGTTTTGTCCAAAGCCTCAGCATATTAGACAGGCATAATTACCCCTGTATATAAACATAGAATATTACTTTCTCCCAGATTACACTGACTCAGTTGAGTGTTTGTTATATATTAGGTCCACCTGAATGAAAGTAAGATTTCCTGTTTTTTGTTTTCTTTAATAGTTTTTTTATTATTTATTTATTTATTTATTTATTTATTTTAAGTTTATAAAACTCACTTCATTTTATTTTTTAAATTTTTTTTCAATTTTTTTATTACTATGTTATGTTAATCACCATACATTACATCATTAGTTTTTGATGTAGTGTTCCATAATTCATTGTTTGCGTATAACACCCAGTGCTCCATTCAATACATGCCCTCTTTAATACCCATCACCAAGCTAACCCACCGCCCCCTCGCCCTCCCCTCTAGAACGCTCAGTTTGTTTCTCAGAGTCCATTAGTCTCTCATGGTTCATCTCCCCCTCCGATTTCCCCCCTTCATTTTTCCGTTCCTACTATCTTCTTTTTTTTTTAACCTATAATGTATTATGTGTTTCAGAGGTACAGGTCTGTGATTCAACAGTCTTACACAATTCACAGTGCTCACGAGAGCACATAGCCTCCCCAGTGTCTATCACCCAGCCACCCCATCCCTCTCACCCCCCACCACTCCAGCAACCCTCAGTTTATTTCCTGAGATTAAGAATTCCTGTTTTATAGTTTCCATCCCTTACTCTGAGTCCTTAAGAGTGAGGATCATATGGTAAGTGAACCTATCCTCAAGGATAATGATTGGTTTTATTCAAATAAATCTAGAAAGATTCTGCCTGCTTCAACAAGAATAAAACTGAGGCTAAAAACCTTTCTTATGTCTTCCACAGCACTAAGAGTGTATTCAAGCATCTGGGTTTTTTGTGATTGTTATTCCTATGGTTGTTTTTTTCATTCTTGTAGCTAGATCAACTGATTCTTGAGCTCTAAAGGCACAATTCCAGCATGTTGAGAACTTTTATGAATGAAAAGCTTTGAAGCACCTGCAAAGAGCTTTTCAAAGGCTATTTTATATTCTCTTCATTTGGGGTTCATGCCCTTAAAAGAGAATAAATACCCAAGTTACATGAAAATATAACAATCAAATGAGCAAATTTTTATAATCTTAAACCTTATGGTTTGAAAAATTATTAAAAGGCTACTGCAAATCTGAAAAAGAAGAGGAGAGAGGAGAGACTATTTGCGAGAAAGCCATGGAGAAACCAGGTAAAAGCTATATCATACTTTTGGGAAATGGGACTGGAGAGAAACTGCATAGCCAGCACTAAGGTCTCACTGTGCATTGGACGACAGAGTATGGCAAAGCAGAAAAAACAAAGGACAAAGGACGGGGGCACCTGAGTGGCTCAGTCAGTTAGGTGGCCAACTCTTGATCTCAGCTCAGGTCTTGATCTCAGGGTCGTGGAAAAAAACAAAACAAAACAAAGGACCCTGTTGAAGATCTTCTGTTGACAAATATCTCCCCTGTTTATTCTACCAACTGGATGTTAATTTTGCTTAACAAAACCCTTTTATAAAATGCAAATATATCGTTGGAGAGTTAAACCTATTGGTCTTTATACCTTTACCCCGAATTACTATAATTAGATCGTCTACAATTCAATTAAACTTTTGGAGAATGTTGAGTTTTAATTGGGTATTTTGACTGAAGCATGGAAAAGTTCAGAATAAAAACCATGAAGATCCCTGGACAGTCTAAGGACAGGATGACTGAGAAAGGTAGAATGATGAGACACTAAGGAAGAACAGGGCAGGGGAAAGGAAGTGAAAAAATACCTACTTTACAATTTTGCCACAGAAAAATAAGAGGTTATGATTCAAAGATCTTAGTTTCCTTTCCGCTCTATAATTCTGAGGGTTACTATGCAAAGAATGAAATGTTTTACATACCAAATCATAATATGCTATATTTTCCTTCCTGGAATCTATACGATCCAACATTAAAGTAAAAGAGCTCCTTTTCTACCTCACCAACATAACAGAGGGCAAATTTATCAAAACTAGTTCCAGAGGACAATCAAAGGGAGAAATCAAAGGGAAGTAAATATCTTTCTAAAAAAACGAATAACACACCCTCCAGTACTTTGATAATCAGTATTTGATAACTGTCTGAACGAAATCAGGGGTCCAAAAGAAATACAATTATTGGAATAGTTCAGAATATCTACTCAGGAACACACTAAATAAGAACTCTCATCAGAGACAGAAAAAGTGAAGAAAAGAGGGAATATTTCCCTACCAGCCTCAAGGCATTCCCTTTCCCCTGCGTAATAATTCCGTCCTTTGCCCCCTTCCATCTGTCACCTTACTATTTTCCTATCCATCTCTGTATCATCTACCAGTTATGTCTGTCTCCACAGTCACCCCTGTATATCTCCTCCACAAAGTTTCCCTTTCTGCTCACTTGAATCTCTCTGCCCAGGGTTTACCCACACCTGCTCAACTCCGGCTCCTTCCACGAAACCCCCGGGACTCCAGGCAGGGCAATGGATAGCGCTGGGCACCTCATTCTCCAGCAGAGTAAGGGGGTTTGTGGGAACACAACTGAGAGGTTTGTGCCTCCACACCCCCATATCCGGAGCTCCCCCTTTCCTCCCGGGGATCGTTCTCACTCACATCGTACAGTGTGGAAGGCGCAGCGCGGATGCTTCTCGAAACTCTCGCCTAACTTGAGAACCCGCTCGCGACGGTCCATGTGCGAGGGTCCCGCTGCTCCATTCATCATTATTCTCCGGCTGTGACTTCGCCTTGGCCACCTGCGCTCACTCGCATCTGCCACCTCATCTTGAAGCAGCTGCACTTGCTGCGGCTCGGGGAGCCAGCAGACTCCGCCCCGCGCCTGACGCGCTGGCCCCTCCGGGCGCCTCTCGCGTGCTGATTGGCTGCCTGGAGAGGGGCGTCCCGCCCCTTGGCTCTGAGGCGCCTGGTCCCACCTCCATGCCCCTTCCCGCGTTGCGACGCACGCTGCCCCGGGAAGGCCGCGCCCCTGAGGTGGTTGGTGGGAGCAGGGTTCCCTGAAGGAGAGCGCGGAGAGGATGCGGTAACCCACCTGAGGTGGCGACTGGGGAGGGAGAGAATCTCGGGGTGCCGGGAAGCCAGGGCCACAGGGTTTCTGGGCCAAGCGCCTCGGCTCGTAGGAGCTCCTAACGGGAGAATCGGCGCCCTTTCTGTGGAGATTTGTAGTGGAAACCGAGGCCCGGGGAGGGGCGGGAGCGGGGCACAAGGCCCGGTGTCTTGCCCAAGGCCTCGTACCGCCGAATCTGGGTCTAGAATCCGGAGCGAAGGATCCCGCGGCCTCAGAGCCTCGGACCTTGGACCTCACAGGAGGCGACGCCGTTACCTCGGCAATCGCTTTCTGATCTTCTTTTCCAGAGGAAGTTCCCGGTGGTGTTAGGACCGGGACAGGGGACGACGAGGAAGGGGGAAAAAAGATTCGGAGTTAGGAATTACGGTGTTTCGGATCAGTTGCAACCAGATTGCATTAGGTAGCCTTTTATTTATTTCCTTCACAGCGATCCTTGGAAGCAGTAACGGCACGGGCAGGAAGACGAAATTCCCAAGGATCAAGGCCCGAGTTCCTGCTGTGGCAACAGGGTAATAATTGAAAAATAATTGTCTTTTTTTTTTTTTTCTGTCAAAAGTTCATGAGTTTCATGGTAAAGATGAGGGAAGTGTTGTATTAGAGGAGAAGTATCCAACAGAAAGTTTACAGATGGTTGTCGTAATGGGTGGTTGTTTTTCAGGGTAAGTATGTAATCCAACTCTACTCCCATGCTTTCTTAGCCAAATTTGTCGGTTTATTGTTTTAGGCAAGTACATGAATATGTCTCCCTTAATCTGTCTGCTTGTCTAAATTCTACTTTTTTAAGGAGTATTAAGACTGTTTAGTGTGGTAGTTAGGTGCTCAGGTTCTGGAGCCAGAATTTTTGTATTTCAACCCCAGCTTCGTACTTTACAGTGTGGCTTCATGCAAGCTAAAGAATGCTCATCGTAAAATTGGGGGGAAAATAATAGTGCTTATTCCTTAGAGTTGTTGAGAGGATTAATTGAATTAATACACAAAAGGATTTAAAATAATTCACAGCACATAGTAAAATCTCTCCAAATGGTTATCATTATTGACGTATAACTCTGTTGTCCTGCAACGTTTTAGAACCATCCTTGGTTTCTGCTTTCTTTTCTAAATCTTGAATTATTCTAGAAAGTAGGAATTGCTATTTTGTTTCCTTTACAGATAAGAAAACTGGTTCAGAGAAGCCCACTCCTCTGATTCTGTGGTCTGTGTTCTTATCATCTGTGTCATCTATTTGGCACTTAAAGTATTTTATTTTACATGTATGTATATATGTGTGTGTATACTTTTTCTTTCCCAACCAGAACATGAACAACAGGGACTCTGTGCCATATAAAATTCTTGTGACCGATGCATCTAACATAGTGCCCTACACACTAGTGTTTGGTGATGATGATAATGTTTCCAGGGTGTTTTATTATGTTAACCAGAGGGCAACAATAGTGTTTTAAGCCTATTTTATTTAAAAAAGACTTCCAATTAGAAATCTGAGGTTTCCATATTGTAATAAAGAAGAAAACAGGTAGTCAAGAAATTGAGTTTTAAAATGCCCAAAGTTTGTGCTTTTCTTCCTTGTTTCAACATATATTTATTAAGTACCTACCAGGTATCGGTTAAGGCACTGGTCTAGCCTCTAGGAATATGGCAGTGAATCAGAGATAAGAAGGCAGCAACCAAGGATGGTATGAATTTTATTGTCTCGAGACTTACTGGTGTGAATTTTCACCAAACTTGTATTAAAATGAACCAGGTTGTACTAACCCAGGAATTTAAAAAAAAATCAGATTAATGAAATAAATAGAGTTCAAAAATGTACCCAAGTGACATTTCAGATTGCTTTGTTTATATCTATTCATGACATATTACTTCAGAAATTTATGATAGCTGTATGCATTTGTTCTTTTCTATAAATCTATAACCTCATCTAATTTAAAAAATATAGTTAGGTTTCTATCTTACATCATTCACGAATAAATGTGTGTGTAAAAACAAACAAACAAAAAAAGAAAATATAAAGATATAAATGAATGAAGATAGCACTAAAACCATAAAAACACCAGAAAAAATTAAAAGACTATATTTTAGCTTTTAGGGTAGGGAGGACCTTTCTAAGAATGTCACCAAGGTAGATGTCATAGAGTAAAAGATTGTTATACTTGAGTACATGAAAATTGTAAAACTGTGGTAGAGACACTATAATCAAACTTAATAAATGACAATAAGAAATTGTTTACAGCCAATATAAAAGGTAAAGGGTTCATATCCACGTATGAAAAGCTGAAAGCGGGTGCCTGGGTGGCTCAGTCGTTAAGTGTCTGCCTTCGGCTCGGGTCATGATCCCGGGGTCCTGGGATCGAGCCCCGTGTCAGGTTCCCTGCTCAGCGGGAGGCCTGCTTCTCCCTCTCCCACTCCCCCTGCTTGTGTTCTCTCTCTCACTATGTCTCTATCAAATAAATGGATAAAATCTTTACAAAAAAAAAAGAAAAGCTGAAAGCTTCTACACAAGAATAAACCAATATAAAAATTGTTGAAGGATATGAATAGAAAATATATGAAAGAAGAAATGGCCAGTGAACATGAAATGTGCCTAATTTGTCTAATAATCAAAGCAATACAAATTAAAACAAGATGATACCATTTTTCATCTAGCAGAAATATAAAAGATAACAGAATGTACTAGTGAAGGCATAGTAAAATGAACACCCTCATATGTTGTTAGTGGAAATACAAATTGGAACACCCATTTTGAACACCCATTTGGTTTAGATATATTTTGATGCACTCTTACAAAAGAAGCATAGCATAATGCAGCCATTGGAAAAAGTGAGATAACTATCCACTCTCTTGGAAAGTTGTATGTCTGTTATGTGCTAGGAGTGACACCAGGAGTTGTGGTGGGCTTTCTTTGAAATATTTTCAGAAAACTTGTATTTTAATGATTTATATTTTACCTAAAGGGATGACATTTCGATGCTTGTATTATGTCCAGGTCTTCAGTATAAAGGACAGTGGTGCCAGTGGTGAAGAATAATAGCTAAAAATAAGTGATTTAGAAGTATGTCATTTGGGAATACATTTTGTGTTTTTTACTATTTTACATGGGAGGGAATATAATTAACATTGTAGTTAAAACCATAGACTTTGGAGTCAGACTGATCTGGATTTGAATACTGATTCCACCATATGCTGGTGGAACTATGATAAGTTTCTTCTTCAAGCTTTATTTTTCTTATCTGTAAAGTGAGATGATTACAGACTCTACCTCATACTCCTATTGTGAGGATTAAATAAGATGATGTATATAAAAGCATTTAGCACTGTGCTTAGTTCATAATAAATACCTAAGTATTTATTATAAGTAAAGATTGTACTTTTTATTAAATAATGATATCTTTGAGCTTTGAATGCCTTAAAATTTCTTCATAAAGAAAAGTTTTAACAAATTGAATTTGGGATGCATTTTTTATTTAATTTTAAGATAATCGATTTTATTTACTATGCTATTTATAAACAAGCTTTTGTTATAATTACATTTCATTTCTGAAGTGTTGGGGATCCCCAAGACCAACCCCAGGTTCAGTGATTCACTTAGAAGGCTCACAGTTCTTAGGATAGAGTCATATTCGTGACTGTGATTTATTGCAGTGAAAGGATACCAAGCAAAATCAACAAAGAGAAAAGGCAAATGGGGCAAAATCCCAAGGAAAACAGGTGCAAACTTCCAAGAATCTTCTCCCAGTAGATTCACGTAGAACACACTTAATTCTTCCTATAATGAGTTCTGACATTTTGAAGTGCTGTCTACCAGAGAAGCTCACTAGAGACTCAGTGACAAAGGTCTTTATTGAAAGATAGTCATGTAGGTTATGTAGATATCCTCTACTGTCAAGTACCAGAATTTCAAACTTCTGGAAGGAAAGCAGACATTCTGCATAAGCCACATTGTTTTCACAAACACTTTAGTCACAGTGAGCCACTCTTATTAGGGAATGGTGGAAACCCTTCTGAAATCCAAGTTCCTAGGCACCAGCCAGGGGCCAATCTTGTCTCAGGCCTAATGTTAACTCTTTTCTGCACTTAGTGTCTCTTTTATGATTAAAAAAAAAAGTAATTTCTATCCCAGGACTGTTGTGCAGATTAGGAAGAGTGAATGTGGAGCACCTAGCACTATTCCTGACTCTTAGTGCACGATAAATAATATGTGCTGTAGCTGTCACAGTAAATTATAGGAGTCTCTAGCTCTTTTAGAGGTATTCTAATTAGAAAAACCAGAGTCTACTATAAGGAAGAAATTGAAAAATCTACCCTTCACTTCTCAAAGCAAGCAAAGCTAAAGTTTTATTTATATTAAAACTGTTTTTCAAACATTAGGGAGCAAATATTTTAGGGCTGTTTGACCTTTATCTTTCTGATTCTGTTAAAATATAGGTGATACAAGAAATGAAGCCAACAGGTACAGATCCAAGGATCTTATCTCTAGCTGCCGAAGTTGCAAAAAGTCCTGAACAAAATGTCCCTGTTATACTGTTGAAGTTAAAAGGTAAGAAAATCTTGGGGCACTTGGGTGGTGCAGTCAGTTGAGCATCTGACTCTTGGTTTCAACTCAGGTCGTGATCTCAGGGTTGTGCGATCAAGCCCTGCATTTGGCTCTGTGCTCAGTACAGAGTCTGTCTAAGACTCTTTTTCTGTCTCCTTCTGCTCCCCGCCCCCCCAAAATAAATAAATAAATCTTAAAAGAAAAAGTAAGAAAATCTTTTTGTGATTGGCTAATAACATTGTTTAAGTAACAAAATAATTCCATCATGGGTATAGTTTTGGTATTTGTTTCTAATTTGCTCAGAGAAATTTTAACATTGTGATAAAGCAGTGATTTTTTTTCTTTTTAAAAATATTTTTAGTTATTCAAACTATAAAAATACATAAAGCTCTTGGATTTATTGAACCAAAATAAGTATATCTTATTTCCTTTTGCCTTAGAAATAATAAACAACACTCCTTTAGGAAGCTCAGAGTTGAAGAAAATCAAACAAGATATATATTGTTATGACCTCATTCAGTATTGCCTTTTGGTGCTCAGTCAAGATTGTTCTCGAATCCAGGGAGGTTGGACTACAATTTCCCAGCTTACACAGATATTAAGGTAAAATGAAGCCATAAGTCCACTTGTTCTTGAGGGGTATAGTAGTAGATTCTTATTTATAACATTTGCTTCTTTTTATTCATCTGGTTAATAAGCCCTGGCAACCTTCTGTGTGGTAGGTTATGGTTGTACTTTTCCTTCATACCATATATTGTTGTTTGTAACTATATTTGTGAGTATTTCACTGTCTACAGTTTTGCTGCATAAGTCCTATGAAGATGATGATCATGTATTTTGCTCACCACTCAGTCTCAAGTACCTAACAGACTCTTTATTGACTAAAGAGTATATGAAGAAATGAAGATACTAAACGCACTGGCTCTATACTGGAAAAACTTAAAATAGGGATGAGATGACATCATACAGGGCTGAATGAAATAGGTGTGAAATGAAAGATATAAGCAAAGTATTATAGGAGAACAGATATAGTTGTTCCATATTGTGTTGATTTAGTTATCTCAATTGTATATTTCATTAGGTAACCCAAATTCTGTAAATAAAAATCAGAAGCAGCATGTACTGACATACTGCCATGCTAGAAATTGAGAGAACAGATCAAAATCGTTTATTTTAAAAGAGGCAAAAAAATAAACCAGTTGTTCTCAGTGCCTAAGCTACTTCCTAATTAAGTAGCTAAAAGCATGCATTGCTAATTGATCTTACCTTTCAAAACTGCTATTCCTAATTTGTTACTACATAAAGGCCAGATTCAAGGTGTATGGTTAGAAAAAAACAATTAATAATGTATATAATGTTCTTTTTTATACTTTAATTTTCAAGATTATTTCCTTAAGTAAATAAAGCCTTTGTTTTGATCAGATATATTGGTTCATGAAAATATTGAATGAGTAAGGCTCTCTGGGGTGAAATCCAAGTCTTAAGAAGTCCCCATATTTCTGAATGTACAAAAAACATAATTTTTATTTATTAATGTTCACAATCAAATTAAACACTCTTAAATAATTTAGGAACCAAATAAAAAGAGAAACTAATATATGTAAGCATTTTTCCATTAACTTCAGGACTGGTGTGCAAAAAAAAAAAGTACATTGAGCATTCCCCAGTTTTTAGCATACTCCTGGGTAGTCACTATTGCTTATCAGTGTCTTCACGTTATGTTAAAAAGTGTGTGACAGCAATATTTACTAATTAGAGACCATTCTTGGGTTGGGTACTCTTGTTAGTATCAGTCTACACAAATACTTTTTATTATCCAAGGGTTTGAATATACCCATTTTATATCCAGGGAGTGACTTTTATGTGCAGTTTCAAGAGGATTCATTTCTCTAAATGACTTTCTCTCCTTTAATGTAAATTACAAAGTGTTCCTAATAGAGCTAGGTTTTTACTGTTTACTCCTCTGCTATAAGGAATATGTAGTCAGATATTTTACAGACTTTAAGAAAATAGATCTCTTGGAGAGTAGAATTGGTATTAGAGTGTTTGATTTTTTAATCTGTCCCTGATAGACTAATCCTACCCTCGGTATTTTTTAGCTATCAGAGGTCTAAAAGGTATCAGTTAGCACAAATGTTTTTGGTGAATTAGACTCCCAAGATACTGTATTGCTTTTAAAGTGTTTGTAGCTCATTCACTGAAAACTTGCCTCATTTCTGTTATTTGTGAGTCAAGTATATTTTGTTTCCCAAAAGGTTGACAAGTAGGTTTTTAGGACATACGAGTCCTGGCTCTAAGTACAGGCAAAGTCCACACCACTTACTTTTCTAGAAAGTTGTAAAGGTTATTTTCCAGCAGTTCTTTTTTGACTTGGCAACAAAAGAGATAACTAAAAATTCTCATTAAGGCACAATGTTGTCTATAGAAGCTCTAGCATTCGATTGAAATTTATAATTAACACAAACTGAGTCACAGACTTGTGCTCGTATTTCAGCCATTGCTGTGTGGGCTTGGAGCCAGGAGAAGATGCAGAGGAATTTTACAATGAATTACTCCCATCAGCTGCAGAAAATTTTCTGGTTTTGGGGAGGCGATTGCAAACATGTTTCATCAATGCAGCTAAGGTATATGTGTTTATTTAGTGTTTTAATAGCCAAAATTCTTGAGATGTTCTACATTATTTTTCACATGTGCAGTATTTGGCTGAAAGTACAATTAGAGTAGTGGATTCAAACATTTTAAAAATTACAACCAAAAGTAATCTCTAGGTGTGAAATTTTAAAGTGCTGGCTGAGACATACTATATGACTTTTTGAAGGATCTGCCTTGCTTCATAACTTTGAGCAGCACCCATAGACATTTATTTCCATAGCACCTTCCTAAAACCTAGCTTCTACTTAAATTAAGAGTAGAGGAAAGTATTGTTCTGTGGCCCAGCACTTTTCTAATAGCTTCAGTGGCAAAAAACAATAAAGGTGAACTTTTTCTGTTTGATCTTTCAGATCTTCTGCAGTTGAAATATTTCAACCCAAACATAGGGCTTGTTCAATCCAACAATCATTTGTTGGATGGATTATGCTAAATGCTATATGTACTATCTTTTTTTTTTTAAACCCATGAGTTACTTAGAAGTATGTTGTTAATTTCCAAATATTTGAGAATTTTTTTAAAGTTTTTATTTAGATCCCAGCTAGTTAACATATAGTGTAATATTAGTTTCAGGTGTACAATTTAGTGATTCCACACTTCCATACAACACGTGTTGCTCATTACAAGTGCACTCCTTAATCCCCATCACCTATTTAACCCATCCCCCCACCCACCTCCCCTCTGGTAACCATCAGTTTGTTCTCTGTAGTTAAAGAGTCTATTTCTTGATTTGCCTCTTTTTTCCCCTATGCTGATTTGTTTTGTTTCTTAAATTCCACATATGACTGAATTTTCTTGATGTTTTATTGTTACCAATTTCAACCTTAATTCTCTTGTGGTCAGATAACATACTCTGTATCATTTCAATACTTTAAAATTTTTTCTGATTGTTTTATGGACCTTTTATCTTGGTGAATGTTTCATTACAAGCTGTCCTTGCTTTGTACAGTGCCATCTTAACTGAAACTCATGCATATTAGAACCATGTAAAGATTTTGATATGCTCAAGTTTCATTTAACATGGTACCATGCAAAAAGCAAGGACTGCCTGTGTACTTGAATGTGAACTCTGTGTTTGTTGTGTGGAATGTTCTGTGACTGTCAGATCAATTTGGTTATAGAACCTATAGGAATCATAAGTTTACAAGGCTGAAACTCCTTTATCTTGTAGTTCTTGGCTATGTATACATTTGGGCCTACTGCTATATTAAAGATTTTGCAGATTCACAACTTTTGTGAATTATGAAGAGAAATAACTATGTCATCAGATTTTCAATTCCATTTGAGGTGCTTTAAGTATATAAGGAATAGACACAGTCTTGTACTTAACGCCTAGGCTAATAAAGTAGGCAAGATCTTCAGATATTTCTTACAGAAAACCTGAGACAGATGTATCTTTAATTAAAAAAACCCAACAAATTAAAAAATTATGAGTGAAATTGAATGAGACATACAATATGGATAGGATAGGGATTTGAGTATAAGAAACAAGGCAGATGATCATAGGGAGAGAGAGGAAAAAATGAAACAAGATGAAACCAAAGAGGGAGACAAACCATAAGAGACTCTTAATCTCAGGAAACAAACTGAGGGTTGCTGGAGTGGAGGGGGTTAGGAGGGATGGGGTGGCTGGGTAATGGACATTGGGGAGCATGTGTGTTCTGGTGAGCTCTGTGTATTGTGTAAGACTGATGAATCACAAACCTGTACCCCTGAAGCAAATAATACATCTTAAGTTAATAATAAAAAATAAATAAAAAATATACCACAAAGAAAAAAAAAAAAGTATTGTTGGCAGGGAATTAAACTTACTAGTAGAATATAGGCTTTCTATGTAAATTAGTCACAAATTCTTCCAGCATCTCCACTGACATTTTGAGGGATGTTAGCATTAAATAAATTTTGCATATTTCTAGATTTAATTAATTCAAGTTAATTAAAGTGGCATGAGCTATGGGAATTTGTGTTAGACTTGATTTCTTTTCCTGGCTGTGCCAAAAACTAACTCTGGGTTCTTAGGCAAATCACTTGATTTCAGTGTACCTCAGTTTCCTCCTTTGTAAAATGATTTCTATCTCATGAATAGCTCAGACCATTAAGACAGCTTTATATTTTCTTCAGAGTACTTTTATTTAATATTAGGGGGATAGTAATTACATTCTTTTCATTTATATAGTCCTTTTCATTTATATAGTCCTTTAATAATATTTTCCTATTCTTTATTATGGTATTTGTATAGAGACTAAAAACTTTTTTAGTAATACATCAAAGGGAGTAAACCAGCTACAGAAAAGGAGGGCCACTTTACCACAGGGCGAAATTAAAAGATTTTTAAGAGATTACAAGAAAACTGAACTTACTAGTTTTATCTACCTAGGTGTTTCCCAATCAAAAAAAAAATTAATTAGCTAGCATAGTAGATCATGTGGTGGGACATACACAGGATGATCTGGCCTAAACTGTAGACTGGTTAAAATATACACATACGTATATATGCGTACATGTGTACATATATACATTCTTATATTTTGCCGTAAGAAAAACACCTATCCAAAAATTTTGAAATGATTTAAGGGTAAGTTTTCTTAACCAGTCTCAGAAGCCATGAATTTATGGGTGGCATTATCTAATGGGTTTTTTAAGGAAAATAGGAAGTCTAGGAGCCCAGTACTATTCTTTCAGATTGACAACAGTGAAGACATGACAACCATGCTCTTTCTGCTGTGTCTTTTGGCGAAACTGGCAAAAGCACTCTCCTGGACTAAAGGAATTCTTGATCTAATGTGACATTTCTTTCTTTTTTGTTTTTTGGGTTTTTTAAAATTGTATTTAAGTTAGCATGTGTCTGTTTTAGCACCTACCTAATCTTATGTGCTAGAATAATAGGAAGAAAATACATTTATTATTATGAAGAATAATCATTGTAATCATAATGTTTTTGGTGTTGTCATCATTACTTTTGTGCTAGAGTACAAACATTTGAGACATGGATAAAATTAGTGGCCTTTATACAACTTTCCACTGAAGTTACATGGCCAGTAAATGACAGAATTGTGAACAAAATCTGCTTCTTATTTGCCACTGTGACACATGCTCTAATCCAGAATAATTTCTCACTGTACTTTCCAAAAAGGAAGAAGTAGAAAAGTAGAAAGAATTGTCATTTATTTGTTGAGTAAATGCTAATTGAACATTTTACTATGTCAGAACTGTTTTAGACACTGAGTATATAATGGAGAGCTCAAGTAACATGGTCTCTGCTTTCATGGAGTCATGGATTAGAAGCTGTAACTGAAATGTACTAATAATAATGCTTTACATGCTGACACATTTGCATAGAGCAGTGATTTTCAACCCTGGCTGCATAACCAAATCACCCACCTAACTGTAAAAATACAGATGTCCAGACTTTGACTTTGGAGATTCAAATTTAGTATGTTTGGGTTAAAGCCTGTATATGGGTATATTACAAAACAAAAACAAAGAAAACTCCATGGTGATTTTGATGCATAGCTAGTGTTGGGTATGTTGTCTCATTTGACCTCTGGATAACAACCATTTCTCTAGTAAGTAGAGTAGGTATGACTAGCCTGTAACACAAATTTTATAAATTAAGAAACTAAAGGCTACAAGATCATGAATAGCTAAGTAAGATCCAGCAACCAGGTCCTCTGATTCCACAGAGGGAAGTTTCTCTTTTTTTTTTTTTTTTTTTTAATAAAACAATTGCAGAAAAGTAAATTGGGTTTGTGTGTGTGTACTAAGGGTGAAGAAAAAGATGAATTACTACACTCTTTCCAAATAGTGACTGATTCTCTCTTCTGGCTCTTGGGAGGCCATGTTCAACTCATCCAAAATGGTAAGAGAAAAGATTTTTAAGATAACTGATAATCATTGTAAAGTACCTGCTAACAACTTGATTTTTTTTTTCTAAAAATAAATACATCATTAACTATACAGACAGCCACAGTTAAATGAAACTACATTGAAATAACCCCACACGCAAAAAATAAAAGCCCACTTGGACATTCCAGCTTTAAATAACCAACATTGACAATGTGAATATTAAAGAGAAAATTGCTTAAATATAATTTTATTCTTAGCTTTTTCTATTTAGCAAATCCAAGTTAAGGATTAATGATAATTTTAACAATTTAGTTTAGGGAAAAAATTTTCAAAGTTCCAAAGATTACACATGTATTTTAGACTTACTGTGAGGAGAAATCCCTATGTATAGAGTGGATATGACTTAATTCATAGCCTAACTATTCATGTAAGAGTAAGCTTTTATATATTGACATTTTTACTGAACTTGAAAGTTATTTTATAGGATGTTTCTACACTTAACATTGAGAAATATAAATATGCATTAAGTTTTTTTAAAAGATTTTATTTGTTTATTTGAGAGAGAGTGTGTGCGCAAGAGAGGGGGAAGGGACAGAGGGAGAGGCAGACTCCCCACTGAGTGGGGAGCCCGTGCTGGGCTCGATCCCAGAACCCCGAGATCATGCCCTGAGCCCAAGGCAGACTCTTTACCAACTGAGCCACCCAGGCACCCTATGCATTAGTTTTATATTATATTTTCTTAAGACTGGGAAAGTAATCTTTATTGATAATTGTGGCAACATTTGTGTCCTCTTGAAAGATTAAATCTAAGATAATTATATAAGAACAATATAAGAACATTGTTTGACTTTTCTTAAAAAGTAAAAATTGAATTTTTATTTTTAATTTAATTTTTTTTTCTCGGAATTATGCATGCACATAAAGAATCAAATAGTTCTCTACGGATTGTTAAAAACACAATCCCCGTTCCTTGTGCCTCACTTCATTTCCCATTTTCTAAAGGCAGCCACTTCAATTAGTATAACTAATACTTTGGGTAGTTATATCCATTTTTTTTTTTAATTATGTTAGTCACCATACAGTACATCATTAGTTTTTGATGTAGTGTTCCATGATTCATTATTTGAGTTATATCCATTTGAAGCTAAGTACATGCAGAAACCAAGTCCTGTGATTCCCCAAAGAGCAGTGTCTCTGTCTCTCTCTCTATTACTTAGATACTTCCTTTTCTTTAAAAGCAGTACCTATTAGTTTCCCGTTATGAAACAAATATTATTATAAAGTTCCCAATTTAAACAACCTTTACCAAAAATAAAAAGTACTTAGTTTTAGTATAGTGGAATGTAAAAGACCTAGTAAAAAGAGAGACAGCAGGAGAGAGAATACCTGAATACAACTTTTAAAATATGCCAATTTTTTTTTTTTTAAATAATAGCTGTAACAAAAGTGACAATGTTCCCCAGGTCAATCTGAGTTTTAAAATATCAATAATGTATTAAAACTAAATGGCTGTGAAATTCATATACAAAATTGGGATCTCCAATAACCTTTCTCTCTAAAAAGAATCAGCTTTTTGGAGAAGTGGCTGGCTGACTGTATGTCTGGGGTAGAAAATATGCAAGGTAAGCCTAAAATATTTTGAATACCAGATAGAGAGGAAGCAATCAAAGTTTATTAGGATTCTGTGAAAAGTACTCAGCCAAAATAAGGAGGCTTCTATTATCCAAAAATGGGAAATTTGAACAGTAATAAGGATAATAACTACTGAGGATTGAAACACATCAAATATAGTGAGACTATTAAAAAAATTATCATTAGATAGAGAACCAATTCATTTTGAAAACTGGTAAATGAAGAATCCAGCATTTATCTTGCCTTTTCTTATGTATCAATGAGGAGAAATTTCTCTTTATAGAAGTATTCCAACTAATAGGTGAAAAAGGAAAGCTAGATTGTTACCATTGTACAACTATTAATGAATGAACAAATTTAGGAATTAATCATCCGTCACTGTCAAAATTTCAGAAGTACTTCCTAATGGCTCATCATAACCTCACATATGAAATGTAGATGTCAAAAATTCAAACCTGAATCATTTTGATTCCCCAGCTCCAATTACCAATTTATAGAAGGTCAGAGAAACATTAAATTACATCCCATGAGTACAATTAGGAAAACTAGCTTGTGAGAAGCTCATAGGACAATTAACATAGTTTTGTCAACAAATAAAATGTAAGGGTAAAAAAAAGGTAGAGGAGGAATCCATAGATTAAACGAAATTTGAAAGATAACCAATTAACATTGTATAATATGTGCAATGGGTGGATCTTATTTGGATCTTGATTCAAACAAACTTAAAAATCTGCAAAACATTTGGAAATTGGAGCACTGACTGAATATTTGATAAAATTAAGGAGTCATGATTATATAGGTTACATAATGGTTATGTTTTATTTTTTAATAATTCATATCTTTTGGGAGTATATATTGAAATACTTGTGGATTAAATAATTTGATATCTTGGATTTACTTCAAAATAAAATGGGAGGCTTTGAAGTGAATGGGCTAGGTGACATAAGATTGGCCATAAGTTGATCACTGGTAAGGTCGAATGACTGGTACATGCAGAGTCAGGATATTATTCGCTCGTGTAGGTTTGAAGCTTGCATTATAAAAAGCTTAAATGGGCAAAAGTATCAGTTTTTGTTTTGGGGACCAAATAGTTATTTGACACTCAGTAAAACAACTACATTTGAAAAATGGAATAGGGGCTCCAAAAATAAGTTATATAATAATATAAATCAAACACTGTAAAAAGAAAATGGAATGACTCTTTAATAAATTATTTTAGCATAACTTTTTCCAATATAGACAAAAAGATAAATATATATATACTACATACTACTTGAGTTCAATGAATTCAGAGTTTAAAAAATTTACTAATAAAACATCTTTAAGTAGACAAAAATGAAATGATATACTTATCCCAGTTATAAAAAAGAATATTTTTACTATTGAAGTAATAGAAAGTAAGAAGACATAGAAATATTTAGTAGTAGTGGAATTAATTTTTTTGAAGTTGTTAAATGTTACAAAAATGATGTTTAGTAAAATATTGATATATTGGACTCTGTAAATAGAAGAGTAATTAATATGTGAAAGAAATCAACTATGTTCTTTCAGGAGAGAAAAAGAGGAAAAGAGTAAAGTTTCATGGAAGCTAGGATAGTATTCACAGGTGTGCCTTGCCTGCACACCTGACCCCACTTTTAATTAAAATTCTGATCAGTTAATGAAGAAGGGAATAGAAACTGACATTTACTGGGAACCTGCCCTGTTCTCGGACTTCTGCAATAGTCTGTGAGAGAGCTAGTCTAGCTTTATTGATGAAGAAATGGGTGTTCTGAGAGGTTAAGCAACTTGCATAAGCATCCAATGTCAGGTCTTCATAACTGGCTGCTCAGAGCCTAAAAATTATAAACCAGTAAAAACAAATGTTGTTTTGTAAGTAATAATTTCATTATTATTTAAGACAAAATATTAGCAAACATGGTACATTATATAAAATAATTCAGTGTTTTAATGATGTAAGCCACTGTTTACAGTTGTAAGTACCATCCATTCCTTCATATTCTCTCTTCTTCACAGGAAATTTCATTTTATTCACTGAAATTTATTGCTAGAAAGAGATTCAAATTTAGGATATGTTTTATTTTGTTTCTTATTTAATGGAAGATAACAGTAGAGTCTTAGTTTAGTATTTGTGGATGCTTTCTATTTACATCTTTCATAAAATGGAATGACTTTTTTATGGTTACTTAAACTGTCCATCTTAAAATCTTCTTTATTGTAAAGTATACAAAAGCAGAATTGTTAGCAGAATGGTCCTGCTTTCATTTGGTTTTAAAAGGACAAATGAATCCCAATTGTATAATAAAAGATACATTTAATTTTAATTTTTTTTTTCTCTTTTAGTACTACAAAGTGATCATTTCCTGCACTTACTGCAAACTGACAATGTTCAAATAGGATCTACAGTCATGACTATGCTACAGAACATACTACAGATCAACAGGTGATTTGGTTTTACAAAGTATTTATCAAAGTATTTATAATTTTTAACTCCAGAAGCATTACCAGTTTTATTCAATTACATATGACTTGTACATGATACTTCAAGAGCTCTGTTATTACCATTGTCTTTCAGAAAAGAATATAAAATACCATCAAAGACTGGAAATTTATTGTTGAATTGGTATCTCAGAGCTTAAGAGATTTTAGACCAATCTCAGGCTTAGAGAAGAAATATGGTGATATCTGAAGAAAAATATTGGGATCACAATAAAAAATGCTTAATTGTTTATTTATTCAGCAAACTGCAAGCTTACTATTATGGCACATGCTTCAGAATGGCATAAAAGAACTAACTGGCAATTTTTCCAGGTTAAAATGGAAAAAAGAATATATACAGTTGTAATAATTGACTCTTCCAGTTCCATATGGATTTATTATGCATCTGTTATGTGCCAAGTATGTGTGTATCATTGAGTTCTCAAAGTTGATTAAGATATAAAACTTGCTTTCAAGTAGCTTACAGTGTAGTGGAAGAGACCAACCCATGAACATAATTATATTATAACATATTAAGTTAAAATTATAAAAGTATGCACAAGTGTTAAAGGAGCTCCTATCCCAAACTGAGGGGTGATGCTTCCAGAAGAAGGTAACACCTGAGGTGAAACTTTAAGTTTGAAAAATTAGCCAGAAAGGAAAAAGAGAAGAGAAAGCAGTTTTTCTAGGCAGAGGTAGCAATGTAAACAAATGCACAGAGATAAGAAACAACATGCTGAGGATAAAAAGTGGGTACAATTTATCGTTGCTGGCATTTAAAAAGTTTGGCATGTGGAGGTGGCTATCAGGTTCTGCAGACTTAAGTCATAAAGAACTTATATGCTGTGTTAAGGATAATAGCAGATGCTTAATCAACTGAGCCACCCAGGCAGCCCTTAATAAGAACATTTTTATCACTAAGTACCAACAAAGGTTTCCCCCACTATCTGAAAGTAAAGCATTCTTATAAAACCTTTCCTAAGCCAAAATGGCATAAAGCAAAGAAACAGCATGAATTTATATGGAAAAAAATTTTG
This sequence comes from Mirounga angustirostris, assembly GCF_029215605.1. Taxonomy (NCBI): domain Eukaryota; kingdom Metazoa; phylum Chordata; class Mammalia; order Carnivora; family Phocidae; genus Mirounga; species Mirounga angustirostris. Next base: position 66,002,198 of record NW_026991709.1, on the reverse strand, counting down.
AGCCTTCTAAGACCCAAAAGATAACCTCCCAGGTTTTTCTGATACCTTAAGACACATCTTGTTAAAGGATGCATAGAATAAATTGAGATAAAACACAGATGCTTACAGGCAGCTCAAAGTGATGGCAACTTGATGCTGAGATACTGAGTGCAGTTGCCAGGGAAGGAGCTTGGTGGTACCACTCTGGCTTCTTGTGGTGCACTGCCTTGTGTGCACTGCCTCTCTAACAGCTTGCTGCAAAACAAATGCTGAATGCTATTTTCACTTTTCACCTTTTTTTGTAAAAGCAACAATCTTCAGATTTCTTTTAGTTAGCAAAAAACAAATACTAATGTAGGTATTTAATAGAAGTCAAGTGGTGTAATGCAAACTTTTGAAAAGCAGGGGATACCTGTATTAGAAGAAAAAAGTGTCAGATCATTGCCCTCAGCTTCCACTTTAGGAAGCTAAGAAGAGGGAATTCAATTGAAGCAGAAGAAAGAAAATTATAGGGACACCTGGCTGGCTCAGTTGGTAGAGTGTGCAGCTCTTGATCTCAGGGTTGTGAGTTCGAGCCCCATAGTGGAGGTAGAGATTACTTAAAAAAATAAAATAAAATCTTAAAAAAGAAGAAAGAAAATGATAAAGATCAAAGCAAAAATCAGTAAAATAGTAAAAACAGTAGAGAAAATCAATGAAACCATAAGCTGATTTTTTTTTTTTTTGTACTGTTGGATTTAGTTTTTTAAGCTGATTCTTTGACAAGGTCAATGAAATTAATAAACCTGTAAGGAAAGACTGATCAGGGGAAAAAGAAGAGAATACAATCTACCAATGTCAGGAATTAGGAGACAACACAATAAAGTCAATAGATATTAAAAAATATTATATTTATATCATAAAGTAAACAACTTTATGCTTGTTAAGGTAAGATGGACAAGTTCTTTGAAAGACTCAGACTACCAAAATTTAAGAAGCAACAGAAAGCAGCAGTAGATAATCTGAATAGCTTATAACTATGAGTTTGTAGCTAAAACACTTCCAACAAATAAAACTCCATGATTAGACAGCTTTTTCACTGGTAATTTCTACTAAACATTTAATGAAGAAGTAATCCTAAACAAATTCTTCCAGAAAATTGAAGAGAAGGAAATACTTCCCAATTCATAATAAGAGGTCAGCATTACTTGATAACAAACCAAAGACATAATATATTAAAACCCAGGAGTATATTAAAAAGTTAATACGTTTTGGGGGCGCCTGGGTGGCTCAGTTAAGTTAAGTGTCTGCCTTTGGCTCAGGTCACGATCCCAGGCGGCTGGGATTGAGCCTCGCAGTGGGCTCCCTGCTCAGCAGGGAGTCTGCTTCTCCCTCTGCCCCTCCCCCTGGTCATGTTCCCCCCCTCAAATAAATAAATAAAATCTTTTAAAGAAAAAGGTTAATACATTTTGAATAAGTTGCCTTTGTCCCAGGAATTCAGGGCTGGTATAATATTCTAAAGTCAAGCAATGTAATTCATCATATTAATAAAACAAAAAGGGAAAAACATATATCGATAGATACAGAAAAGCATTTGAAAAATCCATTATCCATTCCTGATTTTTCAAAAAGAAATACTTTCAGCATAGTACTAGTAGAAGATAGAACTTTCTTAGCGTGTTGAAAGGCATCCAGGAAAAACCTACTTAATGGTAAAATGCTAAATGCTTTCCTTATATGACCATGGACAAGACAAGGATCTCCACTCCGATCACTTCTAATCAACATTATATTGGAGTTTCTAGCCTGTACAGTCAAGAAGAAAAAGAAAAGTTATCTGTACAGACAGGAAGAAACAAAGCTCTCTGTATTTGGAGACAACATTGTCATTTATGTAGAAAAACTAATGCAATGTGCAAAGAAGCTACTAAAACTAATAAGTGAGTATAGCAAGGGTAGTAGGATATAAAGTCAGTACAAAAATATAATTGAAGTTTTATATCATCAATTGATACTCAGAAATTGAAATTTTAAGATATTGCAACTTATAATAGCATAAAAATATGAAATATGTAGGGTTAAATCTGACAAAAGATGGCAAAGACCTATTCACTTAAATCTATAAGACATTGCTGAGAGGAATTAAAGAATGTAAATAAATGGAAAGATACACTATGTTGATAGATGAATGGTGCAATATTAAGATCTCAGTTCTCTCTAAATTGATATATATTTTAAATACAGTCCCACTCAAAATCTTGTTTTTGTAGAAATTGACAAACTGATTCCTACAATTCATTGAAAATCAAAGGACCTAAAATATAAAATAGCCTAACCATCTCTGAAAATGAACAAAGTTGGAGAGCTAACACTACCCAATTTTAAGACTTTATAAAGCTAGTATAATTAAGACAATGAGGGACGCCTGGGTGGCTCAGTCAGTTGAGCATCTGCCTTTGGCTCAGGTCATGGTCCCAGGGTCCTGGGATTGAGTCCCGCATCCAGCTCCTTGCTCGGCGGGGAGTCTGTTTCTCCCTCTGCCTGCCTTTTCCCCTGCTTGTGTGCTCTGTCTCTCTCGCTCTCTCTGACAAATAAATAAAATCGGGGTGCCTGGGTGGCTCAGTCATTAAGCGTCTGCCTTCAGCTCAGGTCATGATCCCAGGGTCCTGGGATCGAGCCCCGCATCCGGCTCCTTGCTCAGCGGGAAGCCTGCTTCTCCCTCTCCCACCCCCCCTGCTTGTGCCCCCTCTCGCTGTCTCTCCCTCTCTGTCAAACAAACAACAACAAAAAAATCTTAAAAATAAATAGTAACTAAAATCTTTTAAAAAAATAATTAAGACAATGAGGTATTGATACAAAGATAGGCAAATATATTTGGAACAGAATAGAATCCAGCAATAGACTTGCACATATATAAACAACTGATTTTCAAGAGGTGTAAAGGTCATTCAGTGGGAAAAGGATAGTCTTTTTAAGAGTGATGGAACAATTGGCTATCAGTATTTAAAGAAAACAATATCGATCTATACCTCTTAACCAGTACAAAAGTTAATTCAAAATGGATAATAGACCTAAATGTAAAATCTTAACTACAAAACTTCTTGAAGAAAAATAGTAGAAAGCCATTATGACCTTGGGTTGCATAAAATTTCTTAGATTCTTAGATATGACACCAAAAGTAAAATCCATGAAAGAAGAAATTGATTAGACTTCATCAAAATTTTAAGTCTGCTCTTCAAAAGACACTTTAAGAAATGAAAGACAATACACACTGGCAGAAAATATTTGCAAAGCATGTATCTTAAGTGTTTTTATTTGGAATATATAAAAACTCTCAAAAATTTTTTAAAAGGCCCAATGCGAAAAATGAGCAAAAGATTTGAACAGACACTTCATGAAGAAGATACATGAATGGCAAATAAGCACATAAAAAGGGACCCCCGGGTGGCTCAGTCGGTTAAGCCTCTGCCTTCGGCTTGGGTCATGAGTCCAGTGTCCTGGGATTGAGTCCTCCATCGGGTTCCTTACTTGGCAGGGAGCCTGCTTCTCCCTCTCCTCTGCCTGCCATTCCCCCCGCTTGTGTTCTCTGTCTGTCTCTGACAAATAAGATCTTTAAAAAACACACACAAAAAGATGTTCAGCAACATTAGTCATTAGGGAGATACCATTATACACTTGCTAAATGGCTAAAATTTAATACACTGACCCAAGTGTTGATAAGAATATGGAGGAATCAAACACTGCTAGCAGGAGTGCTAAAATTGTACAGTCATTTTGGAAAGTAGTTTGACATTTTCTTACAAGCCTGTACCTACCATATTATCCATCCATTCCACTTCTAGGTGGAATAGATTTTAAGTCTGCTCGTCAAAAGACACTTTAAGAAATGAAAAAGACAATACACACTGGCAGAAAATATTTGCAAAGCATGTATCTCAAGTGTTTTTATCTGGAATATATAAAAACTCTCAAAAATTTTTTAAAAGGCCCAGTGCAAAAAATGAGCAAAAGATTTGAACAGACACTTGCTCTGTCTGTTTGCTCAAGAAAAATGAAAGCATGTGTCCATACAAAGACTTGTATACAAATGTTAATAGCAGTTTTATCTGTAATAGCCAATGACTAGAAAGGACTCAAATGTCCATTACAGGTGAACAAACTATGTGGTATGTCCATACAATAGGCTACTACTCAGCAGGAAAAAAAAAAGGAATGAACTATTCATACATTATACAATACAGATGAATATCAAAATAATTGTGCTGAGTGAAAGAAGTCAGGCAAAAAAATACATACTGTATGATTCCATTTGTATAAAATTCTAGAAAATGTAAACTAATTTATAGTGACAGAAAATAGATCAGTTGTTGTCTGGAGAGGCTGCCGAAGAGGTGAAGGAGGGGGGACTACAATGAAGCACAAGGAAACTTTATGGTACAATGGATATGTTCCTTATTGTGATACTGGTGGTAAAACATGTTAAAACTAAAATTTTATTCAACTCAGTTATTAATGAAGGAACCAGTAAGATGTTTATATACGTTCAAAGGAGAATTTGAGGAGGGGAGATTTATAGAGTGGTTTTCAAAGGAATGTAGAAATGAATTTGCTAATAGCTAAAAAACCTGATTGATGTCTTATAAAAATAAATAGTAACCTTTACAGTTACATTTTCTACTGGATAAAATCCATTTGTATTGTTGAATAAGAATCTATTTACATTGCTCTCAGATGAGAATCATTGTTACTTGTTTTCTATAAGCCAACCTCTACGTTTACAGAATTGCAAAATGTCCCATCAACAGTAAATCATAGTCAAGCAGAGGTACACATATTCATTAGTGGGGGGTGAGTAAAAGCTATGCAGTGATTTCTTTGACTGTTTCTAAGTTCCAGATAAGTTTTCATCACATCTGTAACACAAGATGATAGTTGTTAGTATAATGAAGAAAATACCAAAGGAAAGGTGGTAAATTCCTTCTATATTAAGTCCATGATAATTGAATATCTATAGCATTTTTGTCTTCATACATCATTAAGCAATGAACCATGTACCATTTTGTGATGTTCCTCTTACTGTTGCTTTGACGTTTTTGAATCATCTATTTAATATTTTGTGCATTTATCTTTCCTCTGCAATTTGATTGCAGGTTTTTCAGAGGAGAGGGCATATAGCTGCTTTGTATTCCCTGTTTTACCTAGCCTAGTGCTTTAAATTCAGTAAATAGTAATTGATTTAATGTGATGTATCCTTGGAACTAAGCTGTATATTTAAAAAATGGGTTATCGGGGCGCCTGGGTGGCTCAGTTGGTTAAGCGACTGCCTTCGGCTCAGGTCATGATCCTGGAGTCCCGGGATCGAGTCCCGCATCGGGCTCCCTGCTCGGCAGGGAGTCTGCTTCTCCCTCTGACCCTCGTCCCTCTCATGCTCTCTGTCTCTCTCTCTGTCTCAAATAAATAAATAAATAAAATCTTTAAAAATAAATAAATAAATAAAAATAAAATAAAAATAAAAAATGGGTTATCTTCTTGCATCCAGGCAGTTAGGCATCAAGTTGCTAGAATTTTTATGTTTAATTTTTTATGATACCTGTGCATCCATCAGTAATGGCACATTCTTTGTCTTTTTATTTTGTCTATTAGTGGTGATTTACTCAGAATAGAAGGAAAAACCCTGCATTCAATTTTAGATGAAGTTGTGTTCAAGCTTTTATCAACTCCTAGCCCAGACATAAGAAGTACTGCTACAAAGCTCCTACTGCTGATGACTGAATCCCATCAGGAAATTTTGATTTTACTGAGACTAAGTGCCTGCTACAAAGGTAGTGCATATATTCTTTCTTTTCTGGAGATTCTCAAAAAGAAATTTTTATTGATGGTTTATGGAAAACAAAATTCCTATATTTTTTTGAAGTTTTTATTTAAATTCCAGTTGTTAACAGGCAGTGTAATATTAATTTCAGGTACACAATTTAGTGGTTAAATAGTAATGGGGATTAAGGAGTGCACTTGTTGGGATGAATGCCGGGTGGTGTTATGGAAGTTTTGAATCACTAAAATTCTTGTATTTTGAAAAAGTCAATAACTGAAGTGTGCAGATAAAACCCTATTAAATAAATACCAATTGGGGAAAATGTCTTTATATAACCAAGCTATCTTCATGTCTCAACAGATGGCTTATGGTACTTTGTTGATGAGGTTACAATGGATACTATTCCTTCTCTGACAAAAAAAAAAAAGTTGCATATTGAGTATAGTAAAATAATGACCAAAAAGACTGGTGACCTTAACAAGATTAACTTTACTGGAGAAGATAGAGCTGTGCTTGAGAGATTGACAGCCCTTTTGATCTTTACATCAATTAATAATTACTCTTCAGGTCTTTCACTGCTGTTTCTCAAAGCAAAAAAATCTTCCTCACCTCCAAAATCAAATGTGTATACTTACTAATACAGGGCGATATTGTGTGGAAATTTTTAAAGATTAGAACATTACATTATGATGCATTTAGTACGCAAACTATTACAGTGGCCTTCAAAACATGCTTGATGATTTGGAAGGCACTATTTAGTAACTTACCTTGTATCAGTCATTACTTTGAACATTATAATTATGTTATAGGAATAGAGAGGGAAAGAAGGTGCCAGTAATAGAACTCTCTAATTGATATTGTGCCAGGTATACATTTTTAAATTCTGTAGTTAGATTTCTTCTATAGAAATGTGAATGTCCAACAGACTTCATTATAAAGGAATTTTACCTGAACAGTTCATCTCCCTTTCTTTTCTCAATAGAACTTACTCAGTTTCCTCAAGATATTTTACAATCATTAATACTGCTGAGAACTTGAATTTTGAAGAGAGTATAAAGGCATGAACAGATCCATATGGTGGCTTCCCCAGTTATACACCCCAAGGGCATTTTACTTTATTTATATTGAATACATACATTATAATACATCATTCCAATGTGCTTAGAATAGTACTTTATATCTTATACTACTACTGTGTTTTATTTTGTGATAAAAATGCAGTATTTATAGTACTTCTCCTACAATAATTGCTTAGTAACCTATTCATTTGCCCCAAATTACATATAATACTGTATATTTTTACTTAGCAATAACTTCCCTTAAGAATGACTAATAATAACCTGTTTAAATGCTTCCACAGTGTAGGCATTTACTCAGTATGTTATTTTTAAAATGTTTCAGTTTAAGATATTTATGTTCAAACAGGAAAAAAATTGTCTCTACTCTTTGACTTAAAACAATGATTCCACTTACCTTTTTTTAATTAAAGATATTGAGTAGACAGCCTTTGCCTCAGATCCTACAAGTGGGCACATAAAACTCTTAGGACAGAGAAATATCCTAAAGACCTCAATCTAGAAGTCTTTGAGAAAAGGAAAAAGGAAAATCATGTGATTAATTTTGCTGTAATATTCATTTGTTTCTAAACCAGACTTTGTTAACTTCTAATTAATACTGATTAGATAACAAATAATATTTTATTATTAAATGTTGTACCTTTGTTATTCCATTTCAGGACTCAGAAGTCTTCTAAATAAATACGAGCCAGGGACAGAGTTTAGTCAAGAACTTGGACAGCTCATTGCCCTTTTAACCCCTAAGGTCTATCAGGAAGTAGAAGAACAGGTAATAAATTATAAAAATAATTTGCATATTTACTAACATTTCAGTAAACATTTTAGTTTGAAAATACTGGAGAATGGTAGCCTCTTGAATCTTTTATTTTCTGTCTCTTCCCCTTTCTTTACTTATCTCCCTCCAACTTCAGAGCAGTCGTAGTTTGATCGGGGAAGGGGTTTTTATAGACCAAATTTTTAACCCTAGAGCCTTTTTTCTTTTTTTTTAGTCTGTTCAAAGAGTTCTTCATCCCCTTGAATGCTTGAATAAGTGAGGCCCAGCAAAAGAAGTCAAGCAAAGAGGATAAAGCATTAAATAAGCAGAACTATAAAATCCTTATAAAAGGAGTAGAAGGGGTATTAATTAAGGAGAATTCAGAGCTAATCAAACTATATCTTGAATACATTTTAGATATTGCCTGAGAGCCTAATGTATCTTTAAATTTCGGAGATCAAGTTTAATATTCTTAGACTTTACCTGTCCTGGACCTATGAAATTGTTGCCTCCTGCCCAGCTTATTAGAGATAGAGATTAATACTTGCCCAGGCCTGATATTTTAGGAGGTTAACTTCTAAAAGACTTTCACGAAGATGTCTCTAAACTAATTCTGGCCTTTAATTTCAGAAACTACATCAAGCAGCTTGTTTGATTCAAGCTTATTGGAAGGGTTTCCAAACTAGAAAGAGATTAAAGAAGCTTCCATCTGCTGTGATTACTTTGCAGAGGAGTTTCAGGTAAAAAGTTTTGGTGAGAGGAATGATGATCTCAGAGGACAGCTATATCTTATTGCAGTATAGCGGAGTAAAAACTTAGGATGTTTTCCCCCCAATTTTCTAATCTGTTTCTCTTACTCTTTTTTTAATTGAAGTGTAGTTCACATACAATATTATATAAGTGTCAGTTGTACAACAGTGATTCAACATTTATATACATTGTGAAATGATTATCGCATCAGGGTAAGTCTAGTTATCAGCTGTCACCACACAAATGTATTACAGTATTTTTGACTGTGTTCCCTATGCTGTACTTTACATCCTTGTGACTTACTTATTTCATAACTGGAAGTTTGTACTTCTTTTCACCTATTTTGTCCATCCCCCTACTCCTCTCCCCTCTGGCAACTACCAGTTTATATCTGTGTTTATAGATTTGTTTGTATTGTTTACCTTTTTTTTTTTTTTTTTTTTTAAAGATTTATCCACTTATTTGGGAGAGAGAGAAAGAGAGAGGGAGAGACAACAGGAACAGGAGGGGCAGAGGGAGAGGGATGTCAAGCAGACTCTGCATTGAGTGCAGAGCCTGACGCGGGGCTCGATCTCACAACTCTGAGATCACGACCTGTACTGAAACCAAGAGTTGGACGCTTAACCGACTGTGCCACCCAGGTGCCCCTTTGTTTTGTTTTTTAGATTCTACATATAAGTGTAGAATCATACGGCATTTGGTTTTCTTGGACTTAATTTCATTTAACATAATTCCCTCTAGGTCCTTTCATTTAGCATAATTCCCTCTAGGTCCAGCTATGTTATCACAAATGGTAAGATTTCATTCTTTTTTATGGCTGAGTAACATTCCATTGTATTTATATACCACATCTTCTTTATCTATCTATTGATGGACACTTAGGTTGTTTCCATATCTTGGCTATTGTAAATGCTGGAGTGAAGATGGCGTGCATATATCTTTTTGAATTAGTATTTTCATTTTCTTTGGATAAATACACATGAATGGATTTTCTGGGTTGTAAGGTATTTCTATTTTTAATTTTTTTAGGAATTTCCATTCTGTTTTCCATAGTGGCTACACCAATTTACATTCCCACCAGCAGTTGCATTAGGGTTCCCTTTTCTTCACATCCTTGTCAATGTTTGTTATTTCTTGTCTTTTTATATTAGCTGTTCTGACAGGTGTAAGGTGATAGATAACTTGTGGTTTTGATTTGCATTTCCCTGATGATTAGTGATGTTGAAATTTTTTCATGTGTCTGTTGGCCATCTGTAAATGTTCCTTGGAAAAGTGTGTATTCAGGTTCTCTACCCATTTTTTAATTGAATTGTTTGGGGGTCATTTTTGGTGTTGAGTTCTATGAGTTCTTTATATATTTTGGATATGAATCCCTTATTGGGTATAGCATTTGCAGATATCTTCCCCATTCTGTAGGTTGCCTTTTTGTTTTGTGGATATTATATCACTGTGTATAAAAGCTTTTTAGTTTGACATAGGCCTGATAGTTCATTTTTGCTTTTGTTGCCCTGTCTGAGGAGACAGATCCAAAAAGTATTGCCAAGACTGATGTCTAAGAGTTTACCGCCATTGTTTTGTTTTAGGAGTCTTATGGTTTCATGTCTTACATTTAGGTCTTTAATCCATTTGGAGTTTATTTTTGTGTATAAGAAAGTGGTCCAGTTTATTCATTTGCATGTAGTTGTCCAATTTTCCCAACACCATTTGTTGAAGAGACTATCATTGTATATTCTTGCCTCCTTTGTCATAGATAATTGACCATATGTGGGTTTATTTCTGGGCTTTCTATTCTGTTCCATTGGTCTATATGTTTTTGTGCCAGCACCATACTGTTTTGATTATTATAGCTTTGTAGTGTAGTTTGAAATCTGGGAATGTGATACCTCCAGCTTTGTTGTTCTTTCTCAAGATTGGTTTGGCTATTCAAAGTCTTATGTGGTTCCATACAGATTTTAGGATTCATTTGTACTAGTTCTAGGAGATATGCCAGTGTAGATAGAGACATTGAATCTGTACGTTACTTTGAGTAGTATGGGCATTTTAACAATATTAATTCTTCCAATCCATGAGCACAGTATATCTTTTCACTTATTTGTGTCATCTTTAGTTTCTTTCATCATTGTCTTATAGTTTTTAGAGGACAGGTCTTTCACCTCCTTGGTTAAGTTTATTCCTGTATTTTATTATTTTGTTACAATTGTAAATAGGATTGTTTTCTTAATATCTCTTTCTGCTACTTCATTATTAGTACATAGAAGTACAACAGATTTCTATCAATCAATTTTATATCCTGTAAATTTACTGAAATCATTTATTCTAATAGCTTTTTGGTAGAAACTTTAGGGTTTTCTAACTGGGTGTTATATGCAACTGATGAATTATTGAACACTACCTCTGAAACTAATGATGTACTGTATGTTGGCTAACTGAATTTAAATTTAAAAAAAGAATCTTTAGGGTTTTCTATATATAGTATTATATTATGAGGAAACAGTGATAGTTTACTTCTTCCTTCCCAGTTTGGATGCCTTTTATATCTTTTTCTTGTTTGATTGCTGTGACTAGGATTTCCAGAACTATGTTGAAATAAACTGGCAAGAGTGGACATCCATGTCTTGTTCCTGATCACAGAAGAGAAGCTCTCAGTTTTTCACCATTGAATATGATGTTAGCAATGGGTTTGTCAGATATGTCCTGTATTATTTTGAGGTATCTTCCATCTGTACATACTTTGAGAGTTTTTACCATAAATGGCTGTTGAATTTTGCCAGATGCTTTTTCTGCATCTCTTGAGATGATCATGTGATTTTTTTCCTTTGTTAATGTAGTGTATCATGTTGATTGATTTGTGAATATTGAACCATCTTGCATCCCTGGAATAAGTCCCACTTGATCATGGTATATGATCCTTTTAATGTATTGTTGAGTTCATTTTGCTAGTGTTCTATTGAGGAATTTTGCATCTACGTTTTTCAGGGTTATTGGCCTATAATTTTCTTTTTTTGTAGTGTCTTTGTTTTTGTTATCAAGGTAATACTTCCAATGAATTTGGAAGTGTTCCTCTCTCTTAAATTTTTTAGATTAGTTTGAGAAGAGTAGATATTAACTCTATATGTTTGGTAGAATTCACGTGAGAACCCACTGATCTTGGACTTTTGTTTGTTGAGAGCTTTTTTGATTACTGATTCAGTATCATTATTAGTAATTGGTCTGTTAAGATTTTGTTTCTTCCTCATTCATTCTTGTAAGATTGCATATTTCATTTCTTCTAGGTTGTCTAATTTGTTGGCATGTAATTTTTCATAGTAGTCTCTTATAATCCTGTGTATTTCTGTGGTGTTAGTTGTAACCTCTCTTTCATCTCTGATTTTATTTATTTGGACCCTCTCTTTTTTCCTTGATGACTTTGGCTAAAGGTTGATTAATTTTGTTTATATTTTCAAAAAATAGTTTTTAGTTTCATTAATATTTTCTGTTTTTCTTTTTACTATTTTACTTATTTCTGCTCTTTATTATTTTTTTTCTTCAATTAACTGTGGGCTTTATTTTTCTTTTTCTAGTTCTTTTAGGTGTAAGATTACATTATTATAGGTATTTCTAGGTTTTTTTGAGTTAGGCCTGTATTGCTGTAAACTTTCCTCTTGGAATTGCTTTTGCTGCATCCCACAGATTTTGGAATGTTGTGTTTCCATTTTTATTTGTCTTAAGGTAATTTTTAATTTCCTCTTTGGCTTCTTTGTTGACCCATTGTTTATTTAATAGCATGTTGTGTAACCTCCACATGTTTGTGTTTTTTCCAGTTTTTTCCTTGTAATTGATTTATAGTTTTATACCATTGTAGTTGGAAAAGATGCTTGATATGGTTTCAATCTTAAATTGGTTGAGATTTGTTTTGTGGTCTAACATGTGATCTATTCTCAAGAATGTTCCATGTACAATTGAAAAGAATATGTAGTTTGCTGTTTGGGGATGGAATGATCTGTATATATGTTGAATCCATCTAGTCTAATGTGTTGTTTAAGTTCACTTTTTCCTTATTGATTTTCTGTCTGGATGATCTATTCATTGGTGTAAGTGGGTTATTAATGTCCCTGCTATTATTGTATTACTGTCATTTTCTCCCTTTGTATTTGTTAATGTTTGGTTTATATTTAGGTGCTTCTACATTGGGTGCTTATGTATATTTACAACTGTTATATCCTCTTGTATTGAGTTCTCCATCATTATGTAATGCCCTTATTTGTCTCATTATGGTCTTTGTTATAAAGTCCACTTGGTCTGATATATGTATTGCTACTCCAGCTTTCTTTTCACTTCATTTTCATGTCATATCTTTTTTCCATCTCTTTATTTTCAGCCTGTATGTATCTTTTGGTCTGAAGTGAGTCTCATAGGAAGCATATAGGTAGGTGTTTTCTTATCCATTCAGTTGCTCTGTGTCTTTTGATTGGGCATTTAGTCCATTTACATTTAAGGTAATTATGACAGGTATGTACTTACTGCCATTTTGTTATTGTTCTCTGGTTGTTTTTGTAGTTCTGTTTTTTTCTTGTTCTCTTTTCTGTGATTTGATGACTTTCTTTAGTGTTAGGGTTGGCTGTCTTTTTATTTTTTGTGTACCTGTTACAGATTTTGGGTTTGTGGTTACCATGAGGTTCATATATAATGAGACCACTCTAATTTTGGTGGTCTATATTAAGTTAGTGGTCATTTAAGTTTGAACACATTCTAAAACACTCCCCCACCACCATGGTTTTTGTTTTTGATGTCATATTTTACTTTTTTTTTTTTTAAGATTTTATTTATTTATTTGAGAGAGAAAATGAGAGAGAGAGAAAGAGAACACATGAGAGGGGGGAGGGTCAGAGGGAGAAGCAGACTCCCTGCTGAGCAGGGAGCCTGATGTGGGACTCGATCCTGGGACTCCAGGATCATGACCTGAGCCGAAGGCAGTCGCTTAACCAACTGAGCCACCCAGGCACCCTATTTTACTCTTTTTATTTTGTGTGTCCCATAACTGATTATTATAGGTACAGTTCACTTTATTACTTTTATCTTTTAACCTTCATGCTAGCTTTATAAATGGTTCTTCCACTATCTTTGTATGTTTACTTTTAACAGAGATTTTTTTTTTCTAGAAATTTTCTAAATTTCTTCTAGTTATGGCCTTTAACTGCTTAAAGAAGTCCCTTTAATATTTCTTATAAGTCTGGTTTTAGTGGTGATAAACTCCTTTAACTTTTGTTTGTCTGGGGGGACTCTATTTTTTTTTATTTTTATTTTTTAATGGAAAAGTATCATCTTATTATTACTAATGTAAGCATTTGATGACAAACGAAGATAATTTTACAATCTCAGAATGTTTGCAAGTACATGAAATTTCCATTTTATTGTAGTTTTATAGCACACTAGCTCAAATACGTTTCTCTACAACTACTCCAACATAACTCCTTTGGAATGAATTATTTCAGTCATCCTTAACATATAACTCTGCCAAATACTTTAATCTAAAACAAACATATAAAATTTTAATTAATAATTTTTAGATGAATGGGGTAAGAAAGTCATCAGGTGATGGTTGGGACTGTTAATTTCCAACAAGAAACTGTGTTGAAGTGTTTCTTCTGATACAGTAGTTATAAATTAGAATTTTCAAAAAACAAGGGCAGAACAAAAAATACAAAAGAAACTTCTGCAGCTTAAGCCTCCCATAGTCCTAAACCTCTGAGAGAAGCAAGGCAAAGCCACCTACCGGTGACCGCGAACAGTGGCGCATGTGGACACTGCAGTGCTGAGGCAAGCCAGCTACATGCTGCACTCAGCATGGTCCAGCAGGCTGCAACCGCATGGCATGGCACCCTTGGCCAGCCCTGGGGGGGACTCTTTATGTCTCCTATTCTGAATGATAATCTTGCTGCTTACTCTTGGTTGTAGGTTTTTCCATTTAGAACTTTGAGTATATCATGCAACTCCCTTCTGGTCTGCAAAGTTTCTGCTAAAAATCAGCCTTATAGGTGTTCCCTTGTTACATAATTAGTTGTTTATCTCTTGCTGCTTTTAAGATTCTCTCTTGGGGTGCCTGGGTGGCTCAATTGGTTAAGTGTCAGCCTTCGGCTCAGGTCATGATCCCAGGGTCCTGGGATCAAGCCCCACATTGGACTCCTTGCTCAGCAAGGAGCCTGCTTCTCTCTCTCCCTCTGCCTGCCACTCCCCCTGCTTGTACTGTCTCTCTATCAAATAAATAAAATCTTTAAAAAAGATAAGATTCTCTCTTTAATTTTTGACATTTTAGTTATTGTGTATATTGATGTAGACTTCCTTGGGTTAATCTTGTTTGGAGTTTCTCTGCTTCCTGGACATGGATGTCTGTTTCCTTCCCCAAGGTAGGGAAGTTTTCAGCTACAATTTCTTCAAATAAGTTTTCTATCCTTTCTCTGACTCTACTCCTTCTGAGACCCCTACTATGCAAATGTTAGTACATTTGATGTTGTCCCAGAAGTCCTTGAAATTATTCTAATGTTTTCAAGTTCTTCATTCTTTTTGCTGTTCAGCTTGGGCGATTTCCACTACACTGTCTTCCAGATTGCTGATTGGTTCTGCTGTATTATCTAATCTGCTGTTGACTTCCTTCTAGTTTATTTTTCATTTCATTTATTGTATTCTTTAGCTCTGTTTCTTTTTTTTATATTTTTTGTGTCTTTGTTGAAGTTCTCACTGTATTCATCCATTCTTACCCCAAGTTTAGTGAGCATCTTTATGACCATTACATTAAACTCTTTATCTGATAGATTGTTCATTTCCATTTTGTGTAGTTCTTCTGAAGTTTTTTTCTTGTTCTTTCATTTGGACCATATTCTTCTGTCTCCTCATTTTGCCTCACTTTCTGTATTTGTTTCTGTGTATTAAGTTGATCAATTCCTGGTCTTGAAGGAGTAGCCTTATGTAGAAGGCATCCTGGAGGGCCCAGAGGCACAGTTCTTCCCAGGTCACCAGAACCAGGTGCTGCAGGGATATTCCTTATATGGGCTTAATTCTCTCACCTTTTATGATTGGGCTGCAACTCTTGTGGGCACACTGGTAGGTGGGGCTGTCCACAGCTCCCCCTGCCAGCCAATTTGGGTGGGTGCTAATCCAGGCCAATGCTTCCCACTGAATGCAGTGAGGCAAGAGATACTTTTAGGAGGTGCTAGTCCCAGCCAATGCTACCTGCCAGTTTGTGTGGTGAGTCCACAGGGCAACACTGAAGAGAAGCATGTGGTACTAGCAGAGTAGATGGAGAATGTCAGAAATGGAACAAACCAGTACTTCCATTCCCAGAGAAAGTCCTACAGATCCCTGGCCCTTCACCACGCAGCCTAAAATCAGTCAGTGAATTTCCTTTACATATGGCTGAGGCACTTTTTAAACTGCTGCTTTTGTGCTGGTTCTCAGAGCAATTAAGTTTGTGCATCGGACCTTTTAAGAACAGAGTCTTGGTTTCCGATAGCCTCCCTACTATCCCAAAATTAAGCCCCACTGATTTTCAAAGCTGGACATTATGGGCGCTTCTTCAGGTGCATGTCCCCAGGGCAGGGTTGCTTGATGTGGAGTTTGAACCTCTATGTCTGTGTATCTCTCCCCCTGTGAGTCACTGCACCAGTAGTATGAGTCCCAACCAGATTGCATCTCTGTCCCTTCTATCCTTCTCCATGTGGCTTTTTCTTTATATCTTTAGCTGCAGAATAGCTAATCTTTAGGTTGTTCCCAGAGAGAGTTGCTCTTATTTAGTTGAAGCCTTGTTTGTCTGGGGAAGGAAGTGAGCTCAGGATCCTCCTGTTCCACCGACTTGCTCCTCCAGCTGTTTCTTTTACTCTTGCTTTCATTCTTGTTCTAAAAACACATTTCTGAGTACCTGTACTACAGTAACTAGATGTACTTTCAAAGCAAAGGACATAATGTAAGACAAACAAGTACACAATCCTATTCACTTGATAAGACTTTTTTTGTGGGCCAAGCCTACAGAGAAGGCAGTGATAGTTATTTAACCCTTAAAATAAAAAATTGCCTTAATTGTTCATATATAATCATGGTAAAAATATGTATGAATTCATAAAGGTTTTAGTATGTTCACCTGAGTTTTATCAGTAAATATGGGATGGATAGATGTGGTCTTTTTTTTTTTTAAGATTTTATTTATTTGACAGAGAGGTAGAGAGCACAAGTAGGCAGAGAGGCAGGCAGAGGGAGAGAGAGAAGCAGGCTCTCCGCCGATCAGGGAGCCCGATGCGGGGCTCGATCCCAGGACCCTGGGATCATGACCTGAGCTGAAGGCAGACACTTAACGACTGAGCCACCCAGGCGCCCGATATGGTCATTTAGATATGACACAGTTTGTCATTTATCTATTTGAAGTGGACCAAAAATGAAATACTGAATACATGGCCCAATTTTTTATATGACTGGCCCATCCAGATTCTTAGAGGCAATGAAAAGAATAAAACACACACATAGACACACACATGCACACAAATAAATGACTTAGCTCATAGTCATTTATGATGGAATAGAGCTATCTCAGAGGTGATTTTTCATGCAGCCTTAAACTTAAAGCCAAATTTTCGTTCACTAAAGTGAAACTTGCATATTCCAGAAGTCAGTTTTTTAAGAGAACTAAAACTAATCTTTTAATAACTGCAGCTGCATTTCTCAGTTATAAAAGTGTTTTAATATAGTAAACTAAAATTTAGATTTAAGTCATTGATGAAAATTTCCTTTAGAGAAGTTAGATTATTAATATTGGGCATGAGTTTTGTTTTTGTTTTTTTAAAACATGCATTGTTAAGACATGTTTCAATTGCCTAATATTTGCCAGAGGCTATGCTGGATATTGAGAGAGTTAAACAGACTCAACTTTGTATCCCACCTCAGCAGCTTTGGGCTGAATGACTGTGGACAAGATGCCCAACCTCTCTCTGCCTCAAATTTCCCATCTATTTAATGGGGATAATTGTCTGTGTACCACCCAAGATTAAAATAAAGTTGTTGTGTTTTTTTAGCATATTACCTGGAACTTAGAAAAAATGATAGAGGGGAAAATGCATATGGCACATTTTTTTGCCTTTGAGGGTTTACAAATCTAGTTAGACAAATAGATGTGTTAAATAAATAGTACTTGTGAGAGGCAGTTACAATCCATTACAGCATTGCTCAAAGTTCATTGTGTATCCTACAATGTATTTATTTAAAAACATTTTTAAAAGGATTTCTTTGGTCAAATAAATTTGGGAAATGATGACTACTTTGAGAGTGAGTCATAATGTATATTATTCTATTAAAAAATCTGAGATGTTCTTGGTATAGCCCTGCCTTCTGCGGTGAAGGTAGAGTGTTTATTACTTATGGATTCTACTTGCTGTCATTCTCAGCTGTCTTCCCTCTTAACATTAAAGGTATCCCTGTACCGTGGATTCAGACATTTAATGTTTAGTCTCACAATAGTTGTCAAATTTGCCAGTCTATTTTGTCTTGTAATATTAAAATCCCTGGATTACAGATTTTGTCCACTTAGAAGTATATCTATGGAGTCTAATAGTTCCACTATTTTAAAATAGAAATTCCATTGCTTTTTATAACCAGTCCAGTTATAATATTTCCATTAAAATTATTTTCCATTAAATTTTAGCTGTGAAGCCAAAATTAATTAAATCTCACATAATAATTAGGTTTTTTTTTTTCCAGTATTTTGAGTTTGAAGTTTTAGGGCAGATTGAAATATAGTTTTAACCTTTGGATTCTCTTTATTAATTTATTATTTTTTAATTTCAAGTTTGCTCAGGTTTCACCACCTCCTCCTCTGGTTGAAATAGTTTATGCAAATATTTCTTGCTTTCTTTATAACTGGGCTTTCTGCAAAGGTTATTTCTGTCTCTTTGTGGTTGGATCGTTATCTGAGAGTAATTTTTCCCTCCCATGTTTTTTGCTGGGGGGGTGCAGATAGGGACTGCCCACCACTCATAATTATGGGCCCAGATTCATCAGAGCTTTTTAAATTCCAGCAAGACGCACTCTTGTGTAGTCACACCTTTACTAATGCACTTTTCTTGGGGGTTTCTTTTCTTTTTTTCTTTTTTTTTTTTAACTAAAGTATGGTTACATTAGTTTCAGGTATACAACATAGTGATTCGATGACTCTATACTTATGCTGTGCTCACCACAAGTATAGCTACTAACTGTCACCGTATAATGCTGTTACAGTACTGTATTCCCTGTATTCTCTGTGCTATACCTTTCATCCCCATTACTTGCTCATGCCATAACTAGAAGTCTGTACTTCCCACTCCCTTTCACCCATTTTGCCCATCCTCTCACCACTCAGGGGTTTCTTTTTTTACTGAATCATTTTTTTATGGTCAGAAACTTGATTTTCTATTACATGCCAAGCAAGGTTTTCTGAAGCAGCCAACAGCTACACCAGTTACTTTTGGGAAACCTCACAACTACCTACCTTTATCATAGGGCTGATATTTGGTGTCTTAATTGTACTTGTTTCACCTTGTAGGGGAAGAAAAAAATTTTCCCTCTACCATATTTTAGGTTCATTCCCTGAAAATTAGACTGACAAAAAAAAAGGGGGGGGAAACAGTTAACAAGAGAAAAGCAGTTTATTAATGTGTGCAGTGCACATCATGTAGAAGAAACCTCACATGATGAGTAACTCAAATGAGTAGTTAGAACTTGGGCTTGTATAGCATTTAACAAAGAAAAATAAATTCATAAAGAAGTGACAGGTAAAAAGAAAAGGATTTTAGACTTCCAAAGTCAGGAAATTATGGAAAGTTAAATATATTTGGGAAACTAATGGAGTATGTGGGTTGTTTGTCTAGGTTCATCTTGGCACCAACTTTCCATCTTCTTCAAGGCCATAAAACTTCCTTGGGAGGGGGGATTTATGGAAGTCCTCATTTCTGAGACATTTCTGCTCTAGTCCAATAGGGAAGCTCTGGGAAGGCTCTGTCTACATTTGTGGATTCTCATTTGCCTCCAGCTCAAAATAATCTTTATGCCAGAGTGGCATATTCTGCTATGCTTCAACTTCTTGAAGT
Source organism: Mirounga angustirostris (assembly GCF_029215605.1). Lineage (NCBI taxonomy): Eukaryota > Metazoa > Chordata > Mammalia > Carnivora > Phocidae > Mirounga > Mirounga angustirostris. The sequence continues at coordinate 65,982,767 of NW_026991709.1, read as the reverse complement.
TGAGCTTCTGAAGTGCAGAACTATATTTCTTCTCTGTTTCCCTGAGTGACAATACCAAGCCGGCAACAATCACTCAGATAAATGTTTGTTGAGTTAATGAACCAAGCCTGTCAACTCTTTTGGCAGTCAGCTCATATCGTACTCCCCCACTTCATACTTACTATTCTCCAACAAAGGAATTCCTAGAGACTTCCTGATGTCTTGGTAGTAGATAGTTTGGTCAACTCCCTCTTTGATGATAAAGATTCATGTTGATTAAATGTAGCTCATGGAATGTATTTATATAAATTATTTTGGGAATATATCTGATCACTCATTTCCTTTTCAGAAATGCTCACAGATGCCAGATGGTCAAATGCCTAGTCTTTCTTATAGAGAGACCAGTTAAATGAATGCTCTTTTAATTTTTTAGTGATTAAAGAAACTCTTTGACTAGAACTAGAGAGTACCTAACTACTAGTAACTAACTAAAATGTTCCTAAGTGGGGGGAAAACATTCAAATTCAAAATCACATTAATTCCTAATAAATGTTTTCAAATATGAAATTAAAACACATGAATCCAGAAACCCACATATTTACAAGTTTCCATCAGTCATTCTTTGAGAACATAAAGGCCCCTTACTTACTTCATTTCCAACTCTTTGGAAGAGGAAGAGACACTTAGAAACTGTATTTATATTTACAATTTATAGTCATTTCAATCTCTGAACCTCACGTTTCTATTGTATTTCTGCTTGTATTTTACTTCTGCCTACATGCTCCACAGTCCTTTCATTTTTGCCATATTTTATAGCCTGCATGTTTTTTCCCAGACCCAGTTTTCTAGCAGATTAAATGTCTTAGCAATACAATTTTTTAAATATTTATTTGAGACAGAGAGAATGAGAGAGAGAGAGCACAAGATGGGGGAGGGTCAGAGGGAGAAGCAGACTCAATGCTGAGCAGGGAGCCCAATGCGGGACTTGATCCCGGGACACCAGGATCATGACCTGAGCCGAAGGCAGTCGCTTAACCAACTGAGCTACCCAGGCACCCAGCAATACAATTTTAATGTTACTGTGTGTCTGATACTAATAGTAAATTTAAAATAATGAAAATACAATATTAGACATTATAATCTGTAGCCAGTTAGTAATTTAAAAGGAGATTTTGGGGGCGCCTGGGTGGCTCAGTCATTAAGTGTCCGCCTTCAGCTCAGGTCATGATCCCAGCGTCCTGCGATTGGGCCCCGCATCGGGCTCCCTTCTCGGCAGGAAGCCTGCTTTTCCTTCTCCCACTCCCCCTGCTTGTGTTTCCTCTCTTGCTGTGTCTCTATCAAATAAATAAATAAAATCTTTTTAAAAAATAAATAAATAAGGGCACCTGGGTGGCTCAGTTGGTTAAGCGACTGCTTTCGGCTCAGGTCATGATCCTGGAGTCCCGGGATCGAGTCCCGCATCGGGCTCCCTGCTCAGCAGGGAGCCTGCTTCTGCCTCTGACCCTCACCCCTCTCATGTGCTCTCTCTCTCTCTCTCATTCTCTCTGTCTCAAATAAATAAATAAATAAAATCTTTTTAAAAAATAAAAAATAAATAAAAGGAGATTTTGTTTAGGGCCAACTGTTCTGTTTTACCCTGCATAAGTAGGTAAAGGGTAAAACATCCTTACTTATATGCTGTATACCTCCCAGAATTTTGCAGGGAGAGTTCTATAGGAGAGGCAAGTTTCCATCAGTCATTCTTTGAGAACATAAAGGCCCCTTACTTACTTCATTTCCAACTCTTTGGAAGAGGAAGAGACACTTAGAAACTATATGGCTAGCCCTATAGCCTCTCTAGAACCCCTTCTTTGGCACACCTGCACTTTGAGGTCTTCTCTATCTTTCACAATGGAGTAAAAAAGATATTTTGAAGCAAACCTTCAACTCTTGACAGTGTAAAGCCAAAAAAACACTTAAATTGTAATTGGTAGCAGTTAGGAAACACTAAGAAAAAAAGCAAAAACCATACACACACAAAATTTTATCGAAATAATTTTGTGAGTTCTCCTTTGCTGTTTTAAAAGATTTTTTAAATTGCTTTATGCTTGTTTTTCCTTTTCCAAAAGAAACAATTAAAAATCATTATAACCCTCTATAACTACCATTTTGAAGTCTGCCTGTCTACAAAACTATAGCCAAGGTACCTCATTTGTTGGTAGTTTAATTCTGGGGAAAGAATCTAAGAGCAGGGGCTCAGCCGTTTAGCATCTGCCTTCGGCTCGGGTCATGATCCCAGGGTCCTGGGATTGAGCCCCACATCCGGCTCCCTGCTAGGCGGGAAGCCTGCTTCTCCCTCTCGCACTCCCCCTGCTTGTGTTCCCTTTCTTGCTGTCTCTCTCTCTGTCAAATAAATAAAATCTTAAAAAAAAAAAAAAAGAATCTAAGAGCAAATGCTCTTGAGTGAGACACAAGCAAATTAAGTCTATAGAGATAAAGTATTCTTCTCTTTTCTTTTTATCCTTTTTGGTTTCCTTTTCTATGGCTATCTGAAAGCATTTTGAGTATGTTCACTATAAACTAATACTTGTGATCTCCTTACATAGTAATATAGGAAGCAATCAAAACTAGGTAGAAATGGCTAAGGAGAAATTTTGGTGAATAAGAGCAGGTAATCACAAATGCCAGTTAAATAATTTTTTGTGGCCACATGAAAATTTTCATAATTGGTTCTAATAATAATGGTTATTAGTCCATAATTGAGAAATAGGTAAACATGAAGAAAAAAATCATTCATAATCACTATGCAGTAAAAATCACTGTTGAAATTTTATTATTTTTTAATTTTTTATGTACATAATACATATTTTTAACACACTTTGGATGGCTTCTATATCCTGATTTTATTTTCACTTGACATTAGATTTGGGTATTTTCCCAATTTGCTAAATATTTTTTAAATTTTTTATTTTTTTATGGTTCATAGAATCCTGTCCAGTGAATGAACCAGTAATTTATTTATCAGGTTCCCTATTGTGGGGCATACAGTTTGTTTTCAACTTGTTACTGTTGTAACAGATCTGCATGTATATAATTACTAGTGAGGTTAAACATCTTTTCATATACTTCTTGAGTGGGTATATCACTTCGAAAAAATTGTGTATAAGGTACTTAATGTTTCTTTTTTTTTTTTTTTTGGTACTTAATGTTTCTATCACAGATCTAAACGAACCAAGATATTACTAAAGCTAAATAAGCAGAAAGAAGAAGAGCACCGCAGATTACAGTTGCAACTTCAAAGACAGAGAGCCATGAGATTGTCCCGAGAATTACGGCTGAGTATGCTCGAAATCGTTCATCCAGGTGGGTGGCAATGTCAATTTTATAAGTGTAAAAATGTTTAAAGTATCTTAATGAACCAGATTCCCGCTACCTGATGATTTTTTTTCTTTTAATTTGGACCTTTTTCCTGTTTCTCCCTTCTCAGGTAAACCTTATTAAATTTCAAGTCAAAAAAAAAAAAAGTCACTATTTTGTTTTGTTTTGTTTTGTTTTTGATTAAGGCCTATTAGTTGATGCCGAGCAGTCTCTCCACTAGTTTTCTTATCTTTCAGATAAATTAGTGAAACATAAAAATATATGCTTAAAGATAGCTTTCAGAGACATAAAGAATCCCCTTGACCTTAAGGAAGGAGTTAGATTGCTACATTTTGGAATCAGAACTTTACTCATATCCCAGCATAAACCTTGTGACATCTTGCCACTTTTGATACACTAAGCTGAAATTAATATTACAGTCTAGGAATCTGAATGGTTTCAAGATTTTTTTTTGTTCTTCCCCTTCCTCTCCTACCACTCATTTCCATTGTTCTTACCTAACCTCTTATTTCTCTTTTTTTCCCCTTAAATATAGATGTTTCCCAAGGTTCCATCTTCACCTCTTACTTTAATGTTGCTCTTCCTACAGTATCCTATCCATAACTGTAGCTTCAACTACCAACTGAGTGCTTAGCACACTCAAATCTTGTTAGCAGCTTCACCTTCCCAAGCTCTAAACCAGCACTTCCTTTTTTTTTTTTTAAGATTTTATTTATTTATTTGAGAGAGAGAGCGAGCACATGCACTAGTAGGAGGGAGGGGCAGAGGAAGAAGGAGAAGCAGACTCCCTGGTGAGCAGGGAGCCCAATATGGGGCTCTGTCCCAGGACCCTGGGATCATGACCTGAGCCGAAGGCAGACACTTAACCAACTGAGCCACCTGGGCGCCCCTAAACCAGCACTTTTTACAAAATGAAATGTTCTTTATCTGCACTGTCAAATATGGTTCCTACTGGCTAGACATGGCCATTGAGTACTTGAAATGTCGCTAGTGCACACAAGCACATGAATTTTTAAATTTACTTTATTTAAATTAAAGTAGCCATTTGTGGATAGTGTCTACTATATAGGACAGCACAGCTCTGTAGCCAGCTCCCTATTGGATATCTTTACTTATCTAAGCTTTACTTAGATATCCACAGGCATCCCAAAAACTAGTCATTACCCCACCTATTTCCTTTCCCTGAATTCCCCATCTCAGGTAATAGCACCAGCAATATACTCAATTTCCCATCTGTGAGACATCCTAGAGTTTTCTCTCTCACTTACAACACCTACCAGAAAGTAAAAAGAAAGTCACCTGTAGTCATCTGTAGACTTAAGAGAAATTTGGAAGTACACAGAGTAGTTAACATACATGCATCTTGCCTTTTCTCTCTGGTGGTATGGATTGAATTCCTAACCATGTACTTGTGATTCTTTTTTCTAAGTATTCTTGCTATTGGATTTTTAACCCTTTTTCATTCCTTTGCCACAAAAAATTATATGAATTTTTTCTCTAAAGAACGTGCATAATCTGAGAAAGCTTTTGGAGTTTTTTGTTTCTGCTATCTTAGAACCATTGTAAAATAATAAACTTGGGGAAATTAATGAACAGTATTTAAAGAAACAAATAAAAAGACTGAAGATTGTTAATATCATTATCCTGATTCCAGAACTTGAGAAAGCATAGCAGTTGAGTATGTTGTAATAGTGTCTGTCATCTTTTTAGGTCAGGTGGAAAAATATAATCGGGAAATAGAAGAGAAATCAGCATTGATTATCCAGAAACACTGGAGAGGGTACAGGGAAAGGAAAAATTTTCGCCAACAGAGGCCATCTCTCACGGAGTATAAAGCAGCTGTCATACTTCAGAGAGCAGTGAGTCTAATATAGTAAAAAGATTACTGGATTAGGAAGTACAAAAACATGGATTCAAACCTGACCTTGTATATACCTGCTGTAAAGTCTTGGTCTAGTCACTTAGCTTTTCTGAGTCTTAGTTTCTTTCTCTATAAAATAAGAACCTCCTTAACAATGGACAAACTGATTTAGACACTCAGTCCTTAGTACTTCCATAGAACCTTGTACATCATTTATCATACTGCAGTGTAATTTGTTGATTTTTTTTCTTTCTTTCTTTCTTGGGCTGTGACTTCCTCAGGGATAAGGAACTAAGTCTTATCTATTGTCAGCTCTCAGCATGTGCTTGTTTTATGAATGGATGTTTACCCTACCTTTTCCACTCAGTTGTTATGTAAATGAGATGACCCAATTTATGGAAAAGTATTTTGGAAATTGCAAAGCCTGTACTGGTTCAGCACATCATAGTTTATTTTTTTAATGTACACATAATATATTCGATATAACTGGATCACTATAATTCTTGAATTATAGAATGGTGTTCTTAAATAATAATTTTCCTGGGATTTAGTAATATTTATTGCCTTGGAAAAGCATAGCAAACAAGGCTATTTATTTCATTTAATGACCAATTTTCCTAACATCTCTTATTCACTTATACCTGTTAACTTTCATATTAGGATTTTAGGTCCTATAGCATTTTATAGTCCTTTATTGTTGAACTTTGGGTTAATTTCAGTATTTCACAGTGATAGATTTTGAGTAGTCTCTTTGTTAATTTTCTGTGATTAACGTTTTACAAAGATTATTAAAAACCACTCAAAAATAGGATAGAGTAAGTACTACAGAAATAGGAAGATTTGTCTGCTGCATCCTTCTTCCTCAGGCTTTTCTGGTGATGTCAGGCTATATGTACAACAAACAATCCTGTACCATCACCAAACCACACCTATACCTGCATTTTACCCTCTGCTAAACAGGGCCATCTAAGAATTAACCCGTGGATATCAGTGTTGGACATACTTCTTTTAGAGGAACCCTTAGGTCCTTTCTAATACCTTTATCTCATGGCTACCTCCTTTTTTAAACTCTCCCCTGTCAGAGGATCAACTGGGCCCTTATTAAATTGAATTACTAACTTGCCTATTTAGATAAGCCCAAAATTTTATAAAAGTGTCCTCTACTCTAAAGTGAGATACCCCAGTTTGTCCACCATTCCTTAAAGCACAGAGGTCTTTATAGGAAGATATCTGAGGGCTATGAAGGCAAAGTTATTTTGGCTTTCACACTTTTCTTTGGCATAAGAGGAAAAAGATTAGTTACATCTACCTCCTATCTCCCCCACCCAAAAGGAAAATGGGTCTCCATTGTAAGAACAAAAAGGGATGGGTCAAGATCATGTTTTTGGTCTTTGCAACTCACTACTAAAAATAATGAAGTCAAAGCAAAGCTAGATAAAAGTAGAAAGGTAAGAAGAGGATTCCTTTCAAAGAGGGAAAAGAGACAGAAAAGTTATGAAGTATAGAGAGGGAAGAGAAATGAAAATAGTAGAGAAAATTAGAATAGGGCAATCAGTGGTCAGTAAATGATACATTTTGCTACATCTTGAAGCATCCTTTTCTAAGACATACTGTAGACCTGCATGTAGACTGTGTCTAATACAGTACCCACTAACCATATGTGACTACTTGAGTACTTGACATGTAGCTAGTCGAAATTAAAATGTGATTACTGTAAGTGTGAAATGCCCACCACATTTTGAAGACTTAATATGAGAGTGTAAAATACTTCATTAATAATTTTTACATATAACATACATGTTGAAAAACTTACATATATTTACATATATTGAGTTATAATATATTTACATAACCCAGTATATGCAAAATACTAATTTCACCTGTTTTTGCTTTTTTTATATGGCTACTAGAAAATTTAAAATTACACGTGACTTCCATTATATTTCTATTAGCACTGCAATTGATCTTGGTAAAAAAGAAAAAGGAATAATTCATTAGTTTCACTGAAAGTAGTAGGAATATCATTTCATTGAATTTGTCCCTTAGAAGGAACTGGTTTTTAGTATTTTTGGCAGGAAAAGGCCAGAACTGGAAGAAAGACCAGAACTGTTGTTTACCTTTCTCCCTCCCTTATTTTGTACAAAAGCAAAGGCATTGTTTCTCATGTAGCTAGAAATTGAAAAAAAACCCAGTGTAAACTTGCTAATTTCAAATTACACATCCTTAACATAGACAACTTGGAGTTCTCTGTAGTGGCATAGTGTTGAAATTAGATTTGAGGAGTTAGCTGCATTTTCCCTTTTAATTCTTCAGAATTTTCTTCTCTTGGTTTCTCATATCTTAAACTCAGAAGGAAGGTGATCGTTGCTGGTGTCTAGTCTCTAGGGCCAGAATGATGGCAATTCTTGCTACTTGATTATAGCAGGAAAGTATTATAGTACTGTTATACATATCCATCACAGACTGACCACAAAAACACTTAGTAAAACAAACCATTAGCAGGTGAGAAAATAAAAAACGGGGAGAGAAATATAATTTCAGAGAGTTCTGAAATGACAAAGAATGAAGAAAAGGTCAAGGTGGGCTTTTTTGATCTAGGGACAGAGATTCTTCTGTACTGGTACCTTAATTCTGAAGTTCCCAGCATAGCGTGATAAGCTGAGGGTGGTGCTAAATAAAAGCAGGAGGTAGAGGAGAGAGAGAAGGAGAAGCAAGGAAGAAGAATCAAGTAAAGGGAAGAATATGAGGAAAGGAGTGGGTCTCTCAACAGGAAGATGCAAGCACAGTTGAAGGCTCCATTAGATACTAAAATAGGGGTATTAGGGAAATTTTATAAACTGAGTGAGAAGACCTCCAGCCCTGTTCCCCCCACCCCTTAGGTCCCAGTGTGCTGTCAGCCAAGCTTATCTCCTGCAAACAGTAGATTGAGAGTATTTTCTTTGAGAAATCTGAGAAAAGTTACAAGTATACTCACAATGGAGTACTTGAAAGAAACAGCTCAGTTCAGTAGTTTTGTATTGAAGTATGGTAGATAAACCCTACCCACCTGCCCAGAATTTCTAAACACCTCCTTAGAGCTTACTCTTAAATATTAGCTCAAAGTATCATTGGGTATCTGAGAAAAGCTGAGGCCAGAAGAAACAGAATAAAGCTACTTGGTGGAAATAGATACATTGCAGGGATGAGAAAACTTTTACAAAATCTATTATTTCCTCAGAGCTAAGAGAAGATAATGCATGAAATAAAACCAATATGCTATATAAAAGGGAACAAATAGAATAAACATTGGCAGAAAAAAAAAGAAAGACATAATAAAAGGGCTAGGGAAAAAAAGTTGGGGAAATCTAGAGAGCAGGGCAAAAAGAAAAGATAACCAGTCCAGGAGGTCAAACATTCAAACATATGAAACGAACAGAAAAAAACCTGAGGAGAGGAAATCAAATAATTCAAGATTTCCCAGAACTGAATGTTACGAGTTTTAGGTTAAAAGGATTGACTAAATGTTTAATACAAGGATAGAAACACACCCACATTTATTTTACATTACTATGAAATGCACTGGGGACACATATACTTCTTAGTAGCAACTTTGGAAGCTAAAATGTATTGAAGTAAGGCTGTTACATATTTGAGGGAGATGATTTCCAACTAGAATTCTACATGCAACCACACCACTGGTTTAAGGTAAGCGTAGACTAAAGACATTTTCATGCATCACAAAGTCTTTAAAACAAAGAAGTAACCCAAGAAAAAAAGACAATGTGGAATATAGGAAAATGCAAAGGAAAGATGAAAAGGAGTCACCAAGATGATGGTGAATGGAGATCTCAGGATGATACCTATGCATCAGGCATAAAGAGCAGTCAATACAGAGATGAGCAGGTCAGAAAGCTCCAGAAGATGTATGTCCAACAAAATAAATTTGATAGAATGCCTGATATATTTTAATATGTAAGCGTTAGGAAAGTTTAGATACATAATCAGTGATAAGTGCATAGAAAAGTAAGCACAGGAAAACCACAGCCTTATTAATTCTAGAGAAAATAAAAAATGTGCAAAAAAGGAAAAGTAAATCATGTGATATGGTTCAAACTTGAATGGCCTTTATGTAGTCATAATTATGTAAACACTGAACATTGATTTAACTAAATTTGTAATAATACTGGATGTTTGGGGATATGGAAAGTATGTGGGAGGGCAAGCAGTGAAAGAGAGTCTTGTATGACTTTCTTCATACAAGAAAGTCAATAGATAATACCTATACCTGAAAAATGACAGAAAAGTAGATGGACAGAAATGTCAAAAGAAAAACCTGAAAGAGTTAAAGTTGTTGTCTTTGAGGGAGGGGGCAGAGAACTCTAGGGTTTTTTGGTAATAATTCTTACAAAACTGACACTTTAAACAATAGAATTATATCAACAAATTTTTTTCTGGAACGTGCTGAAAAGTAAAATATTTTACACTTTGTGAGCCATGCAGTCTGTTGCAACTATTCAGCTCTATGGTTGTAGCACAAAGGAAACTGTAGGCAATACACAAGCATGACACATTAATAATATGTTACTTGTAGACACTGAATTTTGAATTTCATATAATTTTCACGTCACAGTATATTCATTTCCTTTTTGAACTTTTCAACCGTATAGCAGTACAAAACCATTCTTAACTCTTAAGCCATATGAAAACAGGCAGCAGGCTGAATTTGGTCTGTGGGCCATAATTTGCCAACCTTTTCCTTAAAGCAATGTGAAATATAACTGATGAAAATAAAAGCTACAAGGAAGGGAGAAGAGTGAAAAAAAATGGCAGAATAATTTCACATTTTCTCTAAATCTTGCCTATTTTAAGACTTCTTTTATTAGGAATTCTTTCTGAAGGACATGAGGAAAAACATTCAGAAACTACTTTCATCAGTTGTCCCATACTTTACAATTTTATAATATTTTCTCATTTGCCAAGCTTTTTCTTACAAACTGTCCCTTTGATCCTTACATTTTTCTAGTCTAAGTAGAATTGGGGTTTGTGTTTCCATAGACATAAAATCCATCCTGTGGAGATCAAGTGACTTGCCCAAAATCATACAGTTTATAAGGGACTAGTATTGAGACAACTTATTTCCAATTTTTTTCCTCTTTATTGCTTACTATACTATGCCCCAAATCATACAGTTTATAAGGGACTAGAATTGAGAAAAGAACTCACTTCCTATTTTTTCCTCTTTTTTGCTTTCCATACAAACAATACATGAATATATCCTTATAAAATATTAAAACACTACAGAAGAATATCATTAAAATTCATTGTCCTCCCTCACTCCCATCATAATCCCATCCCTCTCCCCATGCACACTCAGAGTTAACAACTGTTATAATGTTGTTGCTACCGTATGTTATAGAAGAAAATAGTTCTGTGGGTCAGGAATGAAAAATCACAAATTTTTTTTTGCACCAGACTCTTAAATTCCTAGAGAAGTGTCGTAAGAAAAAGAAGCTATTTGCTCCTTGGCAAGGACTTCAAGATCTCACTGATGCACGCAGAGTTGAACTGAAGCAACAAGTGGATGACTATCTCAGAAGACATCCGGTATGCAGGCTTCTGTGCCATGATATCAGTGTTACATTTTTCCAGTGCATGATACTCGTGTTTGTGCGTTTACTATTGATATAAAGTAATACAGTGGCTTTACCATAGAGTTACGAGATTTGGAATCTTATAATTATATGGGCCACAGTATAGTCAATAGGTAAGGAGACTGCTTCAAATCTGTTATTTCCCATAGTGTATCAGCAAGACATGGTCATTGCTTTTTTCCAATAGTATGTAAAACTATTGACTGTTTTGAAGCTTCCACAAAGAATATATATAGCTTGCAATCAGTAAATATTCATTGTTAACATGTATACCTAAACAGATAATACGTACATGTGAGAACTGATACCTGCTATTGATGAAGCCATTGATGAAACCCCAGGAGCTAATATTATAAAGCATTTGACTATTTGCCTCTTATGATTTTATCACTGTAATACTGCTAACACATTTCTCCCAATAGAAATGTCCATATCTTTTACTTTCTATGATCACAGTACTACAGATCCGGTGTTATTTGCTTCTCCCTTCTGAGTTCTTTTTTTTTTTTTTTAAGATTTAGTCATCTATTTAATAGAGAGAGTGCATGAGGGGTGTTGGGGTGTGGGCAGAGGGAGAGGGAGAGAAGCAGATTCCTTGCTGAATGCAGAGCCCTACATGGGGCTTGATCTCACAAGCCTGAGATCATGACCTGAGCAAAATCAAGAGTCGGATGCTTAACCAACTGTACCACCCAGGCACCCTTCCCTTCTGAGTTCTTGACCTTATACTCCTATATGTCTTTGAAGATCATTTTCCTTTCAGCTTTTAGAGTAACCCACCACCCCATCATTAATTTTAATAACCTGTATTTCTGCCAGTCATCTCCACTTTTCTCTTGATGCTTTTTCCATACTTCCATACTTCATTAATTTTAGGGGAAAGTTGGGAGTTTATACATTTCAGCCAATCGGAATTCTTACTGCCCTCATTTGAACTAAACCCTCAAGTGCCATTTGGTACTTTTCACATCCATTTTCTCGTACTTCTACTGTTTGTCTCTGGATTCTCTCTCTCCCTCCTCCCTGGCCCTGCCTCTCCACATACACTTTTCTCTGACTCTGTCTCCTAAAATCTGAAGGTTCTGGGTCACTAATGTTAGAGTTTAAGAGTAATGTTAGGTAGTCCTGTCATTCACTGTTTCATTCTTGCAGAGCTCCCAAAACTAAAGAGCTTTATGCAAACAAACAACCCCCCTCAAAAAAAAAACCCAGAAAAAAAACCTCTATAAATGGAAATTAGAGTACTAATATATTATAGCTAAACATGTATCTGATAGATAAGCACTGGAACACAGAGCATTGGTAAAAGCAGAATTGAACAACAAGGTCCAATTGAGGAGGCCTGAGTAAGGCCTCCTACGTTTCCCTCCTACGTTTCCCTCCTACTAATCTGAATTTAAACCCACAAACTAATGTAAGCCTGTGAAGTAAAAGAAGATGACAAGCCTGCCCTTATAAGTCAGGCCCTCTGTGGTTACCACATAGAGGTAGACAATAGAAAAAAGTTCTGACTTCTGCTTCTAACCAATATGGAGTAACAGAGACTGAATTTACTTCCTGCCTGAAACAACTGGAGGGGAAAAAGATAAAATACATGAAACAATGGTTTTCAAGATCATGGAAATCAGACAATGAAGGTTAGTAATTCCTGGGAGGCAAGATGGAGTAAAAGGGACTGGATTTACTTCCTGCCTGAAACAAATGGGAAACAAAAAAGGATAAAATACATGAAACAACAGTTTTCAAGACCATGGACATCAAACAAAGAAGGTTAGTAATTCTTGAGAGGGAACAAAGTGAGCCCTATCATGGCCCTAGCTTATTGCCCTGAGAGAGTTTCTAGGTTACAGCACAAGGAGGAGGAAAGAGGAGGAACCCTTTGGGGTCCCCGTGCTGAGGAGATAGAACTGAGAGTCTGAGGAGAACAAAGCAGCTAGATTTCATAGGACAGAGTACAAAGTAAAAAGATATACAAAGAATACCCCAGATATCTGCATAATATTCCCCTTGAGTATATTTCAGGAGTCTGATTAGCACATATATATAAGGAAACTACTCAAGACCAAGGAAACAGTTGTCTTCAAAGATAAGAGGGAACAGTGCCTGGTACTCAACACAGGTCCAGGAATAGTACATGCTCCCATCAAACAGACTGGAAAAACTTAATTCACAGGGTATCAGAAAGAGTACTTAGGAAGGTCTTGCCTTAGTAGTAGAAAGTAAATAGTGTGGACTGATGCATTTTGCTAAACAAATCATAAAAGCAAGAGCAAAAAAGATAAAAAAAATTTTTATGTAATTTAACCACATCCCAGAAAAATACTCAACAAGGTAAAAGTTACAATGTCTTGCAGCCAATTAAAGATTAACATGGGTATATAGAGGCAGGAAGACATGACCCATGATGAGGAAGATACTTAAACCAATCTAGAGACTACACAGGTGTTAGAATAACAGAGGACATTGTTCATATATTGAAATTTTAAGTAGGGATGTGGAAGATATCAAAAATACCCAAATCAGACTTCCAGAGATGAAAATTTCAGTGTTTGGTATGAAAAATGCGCTAGATCATTAGTAGCAAATTAGACATTGATGCATAAAATACTAATACAGTCGAAGGCATAGCAGTGTATACTGTATAAAATGAGACACAAAGAGAAAAAAATGTTTTAATTGAAAAAAACATTAGTGACCTATGAGACTTCAGGTGGCCAAATAAATGAGTAATTGGAGTTTCTGAAGAAGATGGGGAGAAAAAATAATGCCCAAAAACTTTCCAAACTATAAATTTACCCCCAAGTCCAATGAAGGTACAGGCATATGAAAAAAACCCTATGCCAAGGCATATGATAACCAGATTCCTCAAATCAGTAATAAAGTAAAAATCTTAAAAATAGAAAAATAAAAACATATAAAGACAGAGATAGAAATGACATATTTCTCAGCAGGAACAATGCAGGTAGGAAGACATCTTTAAAGTTTTAAAGGAAAAAAATCTGTCAATGCAGAATGCTTTACCTTGAAAAATTATTTTAACAACGAAGACAAAATAACTTTTTCAGACATACCAATGAACTACTATGTCACCAGCATACTCACACTACCAGAAATGTTATATCCTTTAAGTCGTAAAGGATTTAAGATTTTTCTCAAAAATGATATTAGGAAAATGATGACACAAGATGTCCCAACTCTACATAAAGAAATTAAGAACACTGGAAATGGTAACAACATGGGTAAATATATGACTTTTTCCTCATCATTTAAATCTTTATAAAATATAATTGATTCTTTAAATCAAAATATCATCAAGTGTTTTGTAATGCGTACTAGAGAGTAAATATTTTCAGTTTTGTAGACGTTATAAGCTTTATTGCAATTACACATCTCTGCAGTTGTAGATTAAAGCGTTAGATAATATGTAAACAAATACGTGTGGCTATATTTCAGTTAAACTTCATTTTCAAAAACAGTTAATTTTAGTTTAGTCCTTGTTGGAAACAAAAATAATAGCATTGTTTAATGATGTTTGTAACATATATAAAAATACAGTGCTTAGTGGGGCGCCTGGGTGGCTCAGTCATTAAGCATCTGCCATCGGCTCAGGTCATGATCCCAGGGTCCTGGGATCCAGCCCCGCGTCGGGCTCTCTGCTCCACGAGAAGCCTGTTTCTCCCTCTCCCACTCTCCCTGCTTGTGTTCCCTATCTCGCTGTGTCTCTCTCTGTCAAATAAATAAATAAAATCTTAAAAAAAAAAAATACAGTGCTTAGCAACAATAGTATAAAAGCCAGAAGGAATGAAATAGATGTATACTATGGAAAGGTTTTTTCTATATATGAAGTGAGATGATATTATTTGAAAATAGATTGATAAGTTAAAAATGTATACTATGAATCCTAAAGCTACCAGTGTAACTAAAAAACAAAAAAGGTATAGCTAATAAATCTATAAAGGAGATGAAATAGAATAATAAGATATAGTTGATTAATCAAAAAGAAGGCAGAAAAGAGGAAACATAAAGAAAGTGATGGGGAAATGAAAAACCAATATGACCATATCATATGACCATTGATAGGACCATTTGTACCTTTGAAAATCAGTTAATGTAATTCACCATATTAACAGACTAAGAAAAACAGTATCATATAAATACATGCAAAAAAAAGTCTCAGCAAAGCAGAAATAGAAGGAAACTTCTTCCATGTCATAAAAAATATCTATAGCTGACAATGATGAAAGACTGGATGCTTCTTTCCTAAAATCGGGAACAAGACAGGATGTCATCTAGTACAATCAAAATCCCAGCAGGTTTTTTTTCCTCTTTTTTTTAATTAATATATAATGTTTCAGGGGTGGGTCTGTGGTTCATCAGTCTTACACAACACACAGCACTCACCACAACACATACCCTTCCCAGTGTCCATCACCCAGCTACCCCATCCCTCCCACCCCCCTCCAACTCCAGCAACCCTCAGTTTGTTTCCTGAAATTAAGAGTCTTTCATGGTTTGTCTCCCTCTCTGGTTTCATCGTGTTTCATATTTTCCTCTCTTCCCTTATGATCCTCTGCTGTGTTTCTCAAATTCCACATATCAGTGAGATCATATGATAACTGTCTTTCTCTGATTGACTTATTTTGCTTAGCGTAATACCCTCTAGTTCCATCCATGTCATTGCAAATGGCAAGATTTCATTTTGATGGCTGCATAATATTCCATTTTATTCCCACCAGCAGTGCACAGGGGTTTCAATTTCTCCACCTCCTTGCCTTTTGTTATTTTCACATCCTAAGGGGTGTGTAGTTTTATATCACTGTGAATGGATTTGTAGTTCCCTAATGATTAGTGATTTTGAGCATCTTTTGTTGGCCATTTGAATATCTTCTTTTTTAATTTACATTCAATTTAGTTAACATACAGTGTATTACCTTCTTTGGAGAAATGTCCATTCAAGTTCTTTGCCCATTTTTTAATCAGGTTGTTTGGGTTTTTTGATTGTTGAGTTTTAGGAGTTATCTATATATTCTGGATATTAATCTTTTATCAGATATGGGATTTGCAAATATTTTCTCCCATTGTGTGTGTTACCCTTTTACTCTGTTCATAATACCCTCTGAGGCACAGAAATTTTTAATTTTGATGGAAGTTCAACTTGCCTATTTGTTGTTGTTGTTGTATCTGTGACTTTGGTGTCATAGTCAAAGAAATGGCCAAACCTAATGTCATGAAGCTTTTCCCCTATCTTTTCTTCTAAGAGTTTTATAGTTTTATCTCTTACATTTAGGTGTTTGAGCTCTCTCTTTTTTAATGCATTATGTATGATTTTGATGCATGCTCCTGTTTAAAAAAAAGTACTGCTTTAGCCATACTCTAGTGCTGCTGTTTAAGATTCTGTAGCTGAAAAGTAAGGTGTTCGCTGGAATGGGACTCCATCCCATACCAGATCCATTGAATATTTGAGAAGCTATGGTGTCAGAAGCTTTATCAGCTTCAGAGTTAAAATTTTATTATTCTTGTCTAAACTAATTCATTTCCCTTTAAAGTAGCTGTGTGGCCAAAGGAATCTGGTGCTTTGGCTGATTTTGTCCCTTGATCTCTGAAACCAGAAGCAATTATAATATTATGGTTTAAATAAGTTTAGGAGTAGGGGTGAGATAAAAAGTAACATAGTCTGTCAGGTGGGGTCTGGAACAAGAGGTTGGCCTTGTTACTTCCTCCTGTTTCAGGCCAGTATCTTTACCGAACCATCTGTAGTTTTCACTGTGGTCTCTCAGTCTTAACTCTTCTCCCAAAATTCCATTGTGTGAGGAAGTGATGTGTAGGAGCATACCAGAAAGAAACTACCCCCTGAATTTTCATGTAAAGCTGCTTTTAAAAGGCTATTTAATGCTTGCACAAGAGTACAATGTAGAAATCAATCATGAGATTCAATAGATGGGATGAGAGACAGCTAAGCGTTCTGGAATCTCATCTAAGTGGTTGGGCAAAACGTGTGTGTGTGTGTGTGTGTGTGTGTGTCTTGTGATAATTTTTTCTGTTCTTTGTTCCCAGAGCTCTCAGATGTCAGATGTGACTAGCAGAGAGCTCCATTCACAAGCTCAAGAACAACTGCAACACTACCTTATGGGCAGGGCCCTAGAAGAGAGAGCCCAGCAGCACAGGGAGGCTCTGATGGCTCAGATCAGCACCAACATTGAGCAGTTAATGAGTATGTGCTCGTTCCATTTTTGTTTCCTAAAATGAAAAACCTATGCAAGATTTTGTGACATCCAAAATCTTCAGAGGGAAAATACCATTTAATGGTTTATTACCCTATCTCTTGTCCTCAGAAATTTCTAGATCCAGAACATGCCAGCACATGATATTTTCAAATAGTGCAGATCCCATAACCTTTCTGGCTGCTTCTCCCAGCCTTACTGTCCTTCATAGGTATCAACTCAGACAACAGTTACTAACTGTAAAGATGCTGAGCCCTACTAGCCAGATTCTATTGTGTAGTCTTAAAAGCTTTTGATCATATTTTAGAAGTAGACGATGACAGTAGTTACCGTGCCATTTTATAATTTTTAATGAAGTGCTTTCACAATAGTAAATTAATCTGCTCCTCACAACCACAGGTACATTTAGTGAGAGATCTCATCCATGAAGCCACAGTGTTTCAGTCCACCTGTGAAACACTTTCGGTATATATGGAGCAGAGAAGGTCAGAGTCCTCTATTTAGTGCCATTACTTCCAAGTTTTGTATTTTTCAATAGATAGGTGGCTGTAACTGAGCTTCTCATATATGGAATGGGGTTCTGCTATATGTTAAAAATTCATGTTCTTTAAATCATCTAAAAAAATCTACATCTTTTTTTATTCTTTTATTTTAAACACATTATGGGGGGTGGGCAGTTGCTGCCAGCCACACCTACAACTTGTGAATAGTTACATGCTATCTATAGCTAGCAGTGATGATAGATTCAGAGTTGGAACCCTGTCCCTGCCTACTATAGCAGAGTTCCAACTCTATAGTTTCCCACTTGTATGGTACAGAGCTCTTCTACTCACCTGTTTATTTTCTGTTTACTACAGAGGCACCAAGTCTGAAGGAGGCAGAAGGGAAAGAGCCTGAGCTCTTCCTGAGTAGATCCAGGCCTGTGGCAGCCAAGGCCAAGCAGGCCCATCTCACCACCCTGAAGCATATACAAGCACCTTGGTGGAAGAAGCTTGGGGAAGAAGCAGGAGATGAGATTGATGTCCCAAAAGATGAGTTTAGTGTAGAATTAGGAACTTTATTCATTGGTGGAACCAAACCCCCTTAGGGAGCTACCCAGAGAAATGACACAAATCCTTTATTTCAGGAGATTATGTTGGTTCTGCCTCTGGCATGCTAGTAGACTAGAACTATCCTAACTCATGGTTTTCCAGAGATTCCTCTCCAAATAAGATTTGCAAGCAGTAAGCAAAGAGTTGTCTTCTACCACTATCTCAGTTCTCTTTCCTTTTTCCACATCACCATCCCTGGCCACACATACAAATTAGTATGGCTTTTATTGTGGAACTAACCTCAGCATGGCATTCTATTGCTTATATGAAATGTGGTATTTCTTTTGTTTTTGCTGTTTTCCTACTAAACATGTTTTCTAAATAAATATTTTCAACAATTATTCTCAAAAACTTGTCAGGATTATTTCAACTTTTCATATTTATTATTTAGAATTTATATTTTTCTAATATAAGAAGGGTGTGCTTGGCCTTTATTAAGGGGAGGGAAAGAAATGGCATTTGAAGGGTACTTCACTGTTTCCCACCAAACAGGGGTTGAACTCATTTTTTATCTTGTTATTTCTTAAAAGAACTACATTTTAAAAAATCCTAGGATTCAGCGCAAGAAAAAAAAATCCTTCAGATAAAATTATGTTAAACTATGAGAATTATATAAGTCACTGGTTCCCTTTGTCTTATCTCCTTTGAATCTCAGAGCTAAATAACAATGCTTAATTTCTGTTATGATCCTAGACACCTATATATTTATTTGGTTCCAACCTAATACTTTCTGATTTTTCCTATTGAACTTTAATTGTGTTTTAATACCAGAAGCTGCTGCTTTTTTTTTTTCAGAAGCTACTTCTATTTGTGTTTGTAACAATATGGATTTTAAGTTAAAAACAATTAACAAATCATGGACTCAATACCATAAGGAACCTGGAGGGTACTTTTTGTATAAATGAGTGAAAATACCAGTATTTCTGGATGGGAAGACCAAATAGTATAACGTCCAGTCCTCCAAAATTAAGTTTAGTAAAATTCTAGTTAGTATCCTCATGTAATCATTATTCATAGTTGGGGAAGATATGTATATAATTCATCTGTGATAATCAGGCAGGTGGAAGTTCTGGTTTCACTGAGAATGTAAAAAGCTATGTGAAAATGTTGCTCCCATGTTAAAAAAAATGCCAGATAATCTACAAAAATAATTTTTCTTCAGCCTGATAGTTGAGGCCTCAAGACAGCCAAGTAAATTGAGATGGGACTCTGTCTGTGAAATGAGCTATTTCATCTTTATTTTTTTTAAAAGATTTGTCAGCACAAGCAGGGGTGCTGTAGGCAGAGGGAGAGGGAGAAGCAGACTCCCAGCTGAGCAAGGAGCCCCATGTGGGACTCAATCCCAGGACCCTGGGATCATGACCTGAGCTGAAGGCAGCCGCTTAACCGACTGAGCCACTCAGGCGTTCCAGCTATTTCATCTTTAGTAGAGCACAAGAGACAAAGGTAGCTGGATAAGAAATCAGTTAAAATTTTAACAAATTCTTAAAGGCCAAGTATGGGGTAGCATGTCAGTTTAGAATATCTAGGAGCCTCAGACAGAATTCAGACCTTCACCAAATACAGGAAAGGTTGGGAGCAGGACAGCAGGTCTGAAGAGACACCCTTCATGGTTCCGGCAAATGTGATAGGCTGCTACTGGGTGACATGATCAAAGTCCTGCCTGTTTTCCCAAACCCTTCTCTTAAAAGCCTTAGGCCGCAGGAGCAGGGGCAGTAAGCCCTCTTAACCTCAAGGCTCAGAGAAAATTACACTGCATGTGAGGAAGAAAGAAAGAAAAACTATCTGCCTCTTGGGGTGGGATAGGAAACACTCTAGCCACAGGCACTAAAGAAATCTAGCATTGCTAAGGGAGGGAGGGAAACAAAATTCCCCTTCCGAAAGACAAGAAATCATCTTAGCCCCAGAAATCCTACACAATACAAAGCAGATGTCTGCTAATGCTGGGGAGGAAACTTGGCCTGCCAAAGACCACCACAGATAATGACTGCCATGGGGTAGAAGGACAGAAACCCTGAGAAAGCCCCACTTCCAATCACAGGAAGAAGAGATCTGCTTAAGATTTAGGCTAGATCAAGACAACACAACACCCATGTCCCAACAACTAGCCTAGCACCAAGTAATAAGCAATGGCAGTTTATCACCAGCATGGAGAGAAATCTCTGTGGCAAAAGCATACAGGGACAGCTAAAAGTGGAGGGTGGGGTCAGAACACTGAAAAACCTTCAAGCTACCCAGATCCCACTCTAAGCACAAGGTAACAGCAGCTAAAAATAATTTTGAGTCTATGGTATATTGAAGATAAAAAAAAAACATGCTGGCTCCTGCAGGTGGCCATGTGGTTATGCTGGTGGGGTGGTTGGGTGAGGGAAATGGTGCCTGCCAGCTCGTTTGTTCCTGGCTAAGTCCCTCAGTGAACTCTGAGATCAGTATCTTTCCCATATACCCTGGGTGTTTTTCAAAGGCTGCTTCAATGCTGTATCTCCATGGGCTGTTTGCTGTCTCTTTAAAGGTGGGGACTCAGCTTCCTATCGCCCTCTAGGCTCTCCTAGAACTGAGCTGATTTCTTAACAGTCCAGGCTTTAAGTCTCACTGGTGGTAAGAACTCATGGAATTCAGCCCTTTCTAATTTTCAAAGCCAAATGCTAAGAGGATTTGTCTTCCCTGTGCAGTCTCCTTGGTGTGATAGTCTGTTTCTCGCCTGTGCACCCACAGTTCCCTCCCTCCTGTGGCGGACCCACAGGGTTTAGCTCCCCGCCACATCGCCACCCTTACTACCCACTTTGATGTGGCCTCTTCTCTACATTCAGTTGTGGAGTTTGTTCTGCCAGTCTTTGGGTTGTTTTCTGGGTTATTTACACTAATGTGTGTGTTACTTAGTTGTATCTGTGGGACAAGGCAAATTTAGGGTCCTCCTACTCTACCATCTTCCTCAGAAGTCTAATGTTCTGAGTTTTTATTGTGGTTTCATTAAATAGGTGATTGTTTGAATCATTGACCAGGTGACTGAACTCCCATCTCCAGCCCTCCTACACCTCCTCAGAGGTTGGGAGGTCAGGCTGATATGTGGCTCAAAGCCTCAACCCTTTAATCACATAGTTGGTCTTTCTGACATGATTCTCCCCCTATTTTGCATCCTTTTCTTAGCATAAACTCACATGTGGTCCAGTGGCCTAACAACAAAATGCTCCTATCACTCAGGAAATTCCAAGGGTTTAGAAGCCCCATCCCACAACATGGGGCAAAGAGTAAACAAATTCCTTATTATAAAATAGCCCACACTTACTGTCTGATCTAAAAAGAGTTGTACTCTTATCTGGGCATAAGTAGTATCTTCCTTAGTCTTTTTATTTTATACATGTCTGACATTAAGTAAAAAATTGGGGCACACAAAAAATCTAGGGAAGAAAATAACATTTTTCAAGAGATAAACAACTAAACCCAGATTCAGAGATGACTCAGACATTGGAACTCACAAAAAGACCTCAAAAACGATTGTTAATATGTTAAAAGATAGAACTCAAAAGTTGACAACATGCATAAACAGATGGGGAGTTTCACAGAGATTGAAACAATTTTAAAAAGATCCCAGTGGAAGTGCTAGAAAAAGGACTATATTAGCAGTTAATTCCTTTGAGAAGTTCATTAGCAGACTAGAATTGAGCAAAGAAGACAAATTTGACAATGGATCAATAAAAATTTTCCAAACAGAAACATGAAGACAAAAAAGGAAGGGGTTGGGGGAGGAAGAGAAGAGAGCCTTCAAGAAATGTGAAACAATATCAAATAGTGTAACGTGGATAACTAGAGTACCATGAATAGAAGAAAGAGAATTGAGGCTGAAATAGTTGAAGTAAAAATGGCCAAGAATTTTTTTCAAATTAATGAAACCACAAATCCAATCCTAGAGAACCCAAGCAGGATAAATAACAGAAACCTCACATTGCTTCAAATAAAAAATAAAGAGAAAATCATAAAAACAGAAAAAAGAAATGTAGAAAAAAGAAAAATGATGTGCCAAGGAACAAAGGTAAGACTTTCAATAAACTTCTTATCAGAAACCATATAAGCCAAAGACAGTGGAATGACATCTTTAGAATGCTGAAATGTGGTATTTCTTTTGTTTTTGAAAAAATTATCAACTGAGGATTCTATATACATCAAGAATATCTTTCAAAAACTGAAGGCAAAATAAAGATTTTTTTTCCAGAAAAACAAAGCTGATTATATTCATTGGCAGTGGACCTGTACTATAAGAAATGCTAAAGGAAGTTCTTCAGGCAGAAGGAGTAAGATATAAAATAGAAATTAGACCTACACAAAGAAATAATGAGGGAAATAGTAAAAACAAAAGTAAAATATGTTTTTACTTTTAATCAATGTAAAATTGTCAAATTAGTAAGAATATATTTTTTTAAAGATTTTATTTATTTTATTTGAGAGAGAGCAAGCATGGGGAGGGGGAGGGGCAGAGGGAGAAGCAGACTCCCCGCTTAGCAGGGAGTCTGACCTGGGCTTGATTCCAGGACCCTGGGATCATGATCTGAGCAGAAGGCAGAAGCTTAACCCAGGTGCCCCAGTAACAATGTATTTGTGTTGTAACATATGTAGAATTAAATTGTAGGATAGTAATAGGCCAAAAAATGTTGAAGGAAATATAATTGTTAAGGTTTTAAAACTATGAATGGAGAGAGATAATATTATTTTTAGGTAGACTATGATGAATTGTGTATTATGTATTGCAAACCTTAAAGCAGCCACAGATACAATAAAAGATGAGGTATAACTTATAGGGCAGTTAAAATAGAATCATAAAACAACTAGCAAAATAATAGATTTAAACCTAACTATATCAATAATATATTAAATGTAAATAAATCATCTAGGTTTTGACTTGAGAATCTTCTACCAAAAGGGTAGATGGGAGATGAGAAATGTTTTTTAAACTTGTCTTGGCCCCTCTAAACTCCCTTTAAATTATGCTTTTAAATTGGCCTATTCTTTCATCAGCTCATTATTTTCTTATATCCTCACCTTGTAGGATATTTTTTCCTGAAAGTTTTATTTAGATAAACTTATTTATCTAAATTCAAAAGTTTGTTAGATAAATTTTCACTCTGCCAAGTTTTTGCGGTGATAGGTTTATAAATAAATAGTTTCACTACTACATAATGTAAGTTGCCAGTTTTCCAGTCTCCTTGCAATTTTTCCAGCCTATCCCTGCTGCCTGGTCACAAAGCTAGTGCCACGTATTGTAGGTTTTTTTCATGGCAGTATCCCATATCTTGCTATCAACTTCAGTATCATTCATTACTATATCACAAACTACCCCAAAACTTAGTAATTTAAAGTAACAACCATTCCATCCAAGATTGAGTGACATATTGACCCTCCACCAAAAATCTGCATTTGAATAAAAACCTTAGGTAATTCATATTTACATTAAATTTTAAGAAGTGCTGACTTAGGCTGCTTTTAAAAATTCAATTGTTGTGGCCCACCTCTAGTTTAATTATCCTAGGGTGAGTACCAACCATCAATGTTTTTTAAAAGCCCTTTGAGTGATTCTAATTTGCAGCCAGGGTTGAGAAACTACTACTTGTTGAGTTTTGGTATAGAAAGAAGAATATCCACAATTTTCTGAAAAGGCTATTAAAATGTTCATCTATTTTCTAATGACCTGAGGCTGTATTTTCTTCAAATGCTTTGAGCAAAACAACATATCACAACAGACAGAATACAGAAGCAGATATGAGAATCCAGTTTTCTTCTCTTAAGCCGAATATTAAAGAGCTTTGGAAAAATGTAAAAAAGTGCCCCTCTTTTCTTCAAAACTTTTGTTGGGAAAACATACTTATTTTCATAAAAATATTTTTATGTTAGCATGTAATATTTTATTATTACTTTTTAATGCATCATTAAGTATTTTTAATATTTGTGTTTTAATTCTTTTTTATTATGTTTTAATTCTAATATGGTAAACATCAAGAGAAATAAATAGTAGTTTTCTGGATCCTTCTCTTACTGGTTTTTACCAAAGCTGATTGTTAAAATTTTCAGGAATATTATGAGCTAGTTGTACCATAAGAATAAATTATATATAGAGGATTCAAAGAAGATGTTGGAGTAGTAAGCACCCGGAATCTGTCCACCCACCTAGACAACAATTGCACTGGCAGAATATGTGTCATGTGACTATTTTGGAACTCCTGAGTCTATGGAAGGTTTGCAACTTCTAGGGGGAGGTTTGGAAAATAAATTGCAGTTAATTTTAGTCAATTTCAGCTCTAAGCACAAGAGTAGCTACCTTTCCCTCCACCTCTGCTCCCCACCCTGGCACCCTGGCAGGTAGCTTTGCGCATTTCTGGAGCAGCTTGCATACAATTTGTCCGAGCCAGGGTGAGCAAGAAGGACCCTGTCCAAATACTGGTGATTTGTGCTTCGATCAATGATCGCTGCAGAGATGCAGACAAAAAACTGGGTGGTCATTGTTGTACCTACCCACATTGTTGCAAGTCACTCCCCGCTGGCGAAGTGACTTACAGGGGATTTAAAGGGATGGCACCCCTTTTTACCTTCCCCTCATTTTTTTCTTCTTCCCCTTTTGGAAGCCAGACATCAAAAACTAGGACATTCAAAAGCAACTATGCACGAAAATGGCCCATCCACTTTATGGAAGCCCTCTTGAGAGCTTATAGAATGGTGCCTTATATACTTTTTTAGTCTCTCCACTATGCATTATGCACTTTGAGGTGCTCAATTAGTAACTGTTAAATACGTCAGATGTTTAACCCTAAGATGCAGCTAGCTGTTCATTCAATGAATACCTTTAAGCATTTATGATATAGAAGAGGCTGCACTGGGGCGCCTGGGGCGCTCAGCTGTCATGTTCCCAGGGGCCTGGGATCCAGCCCCTCATCGGGCTCCCTGCTCAGCGGGAAGCCTGCTTCTCCCTCTCCCACTCCCCCTGCTTGTGTTCCCTCTCTCGCTGTGTCTCTCTCTGTCAAATAAATAAATAAAATCTTAAAAAAAAAAAGAGGCTGTGCTAAATGCAAAAGACAGATACAGTATCTGGTAATGGAGCTTGTGTAGAGATAACATTAAACAAGTAAATGATTTAAAGTATAAGGATGGTTATTTTGCAGGGAGTAATGTGTACATGAGAGTCACTAACTTAGTCTAGGAGATGACCAGAAGAAGCCCCTCGAAGTGAACTGAAGAATAAACTGACCAGTTGGAGTAGAAGGGGAGTGTTCTAGGTAGAGGGAATGTAAAAATACCATCTATTCAACCAATTTATTATGAAGGAGGCACTCAGTAACAATTTGTTGAGTCTAGATTTATTTAGCACACATGGGCTTACCTTGGCATTAGGAGATCCAAGTGCCCTGGGTGTTCATGTAATACACTCTCAAGAATAAATAATAAGCAGAATAGAAAGATTAATAAAAATAAAATTAAAGTAATAAATATGGAATGAATAAGTTAGTTTCATAGAATGCCCATACATCACAAAGAAGAGAGTTGGGGCAAGCTCTTTAGAATGTACAACTCTCAGCACTACACAGGCATAAAGAGGAAGTCAATATCTTAATGGAAAAGAGTCTCCCAGGGAGCAAAGACTCAACACCTGTGTCCCCATGGGAGTCCTGTGAGGTGTCTTATTACTGGGTCTATAAATTATGCAGCCAAACCCTTCATTCATATTAATCAGTCTGTATTTCTTTTGTCTGTCGGCCTATTTGAAATGTGTGCAAGGAAAGTGAATGAGAAGGTTGGTAATCTGAGAGAAATAAGGCAGAAGACAGAGGCTGGGGCTGCATTTCCTTCAGGGATCAGAAGGGAGGCTGTTAATTGCTGTTTATACAAAACTTCTTAATAACTTGGTTTTGGTTCCAGATTGAATACACCTTCCTAAATGGTATGCTTAGTACTATAAAGTAGTAAATGGATAAAATCTCTTAATTGTTAAGAAATCTGATAAAAAAAATCAAGGGGGAGTTTATTGAGTAGGACATACCTAAGACAATTTAGAGATAGTTAGGAAGTACCTGGGCATCTGGATGGCTCAGTCGGTTAATCTTCTGCCTTCAGCTCAGATCATGATCCCAGGGTCCTGGGATCAAGTCCCGCATCGGGCCCCCTGCTCCACAGGGAGTCTGCTTCTCCCTCTGCCTGCTCTGCCTGCTACTCCCCCTGCTTGTGCTCTCTCTCTCTCTCTCTCAAATAAATAAATAAAAATCTTCAAAAAAAGGAAGTCCATAAACTTTCTTACGATATTGCTATATATGCAAAGCTTGACATTTATTAGTTATATCTGCAATGGGGGGGTGACTTTGTTAATCTTTATGATGCTTTAGTGATAGAGTCCTTGAAAGTACCTAGGAAACATCTCAGAGATGTCAGTTTGATATGTAACTTGAGTTCCAGTGGCATTTTTATGTTAACATAATTCATTAAGTACAGCTGTATCCTGAGGAAATTTTATAGTATTGGGAGTTCTCCAAGAGAGGGCCCTGCTACATCCCCTAAGATACATGATAAAAGGTTCTTCAAACTGATGGCCTGGAGAAGTCCACATCACAAAGCTTGCTTAGAGGCCTGGAATTCATTCTTAGATCCTAGATCAAAAATAAGCCACCTCAGTTCCTGCCTGGCACATGGTCTGTACTTAGTAAATATTTGTTGAATGAGTGTTGAATAAGAGCTTTGTGGTTACACCTCCTAGGAATTTTCCACACTTTGATTTCAGATGCCTTGTGCCCTTGGCTCTAGGTGCCTCAGGATGAGAAAGTCACCATTTCCCCGCATATGACTTCCTCATGTATTTGTAAATGCTCATACAATTCATATAGAAATGGGATCCGAGTTCCTGTGGCATGAATTCTGCTCCTTCTCCACAAAATACCATGACTTCATCCCCTGGAGAGAACAAGCCCACTTTGAGCCATTCCCCACCCTTTGACTACCATGTCTTTCAAGGTTTTCTGCCCGCCACCACATGTTTCATGAACTACCCAGAGCCTGCTGATTCTGTGGGGGAATACTCTTAAAGTTAGAAGAAGCCTCAGTCAATTCTTCGGGAGCCTGGACTATTCAGGGCTTTGAGTCAAATAGCTCTAGGATCTCTAGACCCTGTAAGCACAATGGGAGTTTTAACAGTCGTCACTTCCTCAGCTGTCGAAGGAGCAGCTCCCAGCCAGACAATGGCTGGGAGACAACCTGTGCCATCTCCAGGGTAAGGATGCCTGGCCTCTTTAGCTCTCCTGATCTTCCATGTGCCAGAGTTCCTGCAGGGTTCCTGCTTATTCCTGCCCACCTTTGGGCAAACTGGGACTGGTTGAAGATGCTTAGCTAGAGCTGAAAGATAGGCATTGGGACCTTGACCTCAGGTAAGAAAAGAAACTGGCAAGTTTCTACATCCTTCAGGCATCTCTGATGTCTCTAAGAACACTGGAACCAGAACACCAGCTCATTCTACACTTACAGCCCTTCAAAGACTCAACCTGCCACCCTTGCTCCCCATCTCAGAACTCGCCCAGCAGGAACAAGGAGGCACCTGCAGCTTCACAGATGGAACAGGTCCCAAATCTCAATCTCTTCCATCCTCAGAGATAGATGATATGCAAAGACCTGTGGAGACCAGAGCCTGGAGTTGGGCAAGAAAATACATATTAAGGGTTGCTGTGCATTCCAAGTTTTAAGGAGTACAGAGGATGAAACAAAAAAATCGTCAGATCTGGTCTCAGTTTTCCTAAAGCCAGCTCAGTCTCTCCAGGGTCTAGTGCCTAGTCAGGAGTGCCAACATTCCCAGGAGGAAAGTCAGGAGAACAAAAGTCCTGATTCCCATAAAGTGTCATCTCTGGTTCTGTTGCTAGGAATCAATTTGTGTGAAGTTGTGTGAAGAATGACTACAGACAATAATATGGAGACAAATGGTCTGAAATCTATGTCATGTCATATTGGCCTTCTTGGGATACAAGAACAGATCCCAAAAATTTCACAGAGGAGCAATCCCTCTGTCATCAGTATAGGTGGGACACCTGTTCCCATCTGCTGCAGATGCAGTCTGCAGGCCAGCAGGTTCTACTCAAAAAATGGACACTGAAGCATGAACAGGTATATCTGTACTTCCCAGAAGAGACACCCATCACTCATTACCTATGAGTGCCAGGAAATTCAGAGGAATTATCTTTTCTTAGGTTTTGAGTATGGGTCAGTATACTCTGTATCCTTCCATGATTTTTGCTAATGTAGGGGAATGTAATCAATAAAGACCCAGTGCTCTGCAGAGCAAGTATAAGCAGATATTTTCATACAAAATCCAAATCTCATAATTTAGACTTACTTCACCCCTAGGGAATCCTGATTAATGAGGATTTTATTTGATGACTGTATTTAAATATAACTCACCAAGACCAGCTATGTGATAGATTTGCAGATCATCAAGGAGAAGTTTCTGCTGTTGATAAAGGCTGCTGAACGCCTCCGCCCTAACCGGCTGCAGTTGGTACTCAGCAACATTCTGTTGCATAACTGGCCTCAGTTAGAAGATCTTGGAGAGGGGCACCTGGGTGGCTCAGTTGATTAAGCTACTGCCTTCGGCTCAGGTCATGATCCTGGAGTCCCAGGATCAAGTGCCATATCGGGCTCTCTGCTCAGCAGGGAGTCTGCTTCTCCCTCTGACCCTCCCCCATCTCGTGCTCTCTTTGTTTCATTAAAAAAAGAAAAAAAAAAAAAGATCTTGGAGAGACCGCAAAAGATGTTCTAAACACTGACTCATGCGTGTTGGCCTCTGGAAATGCTGTCCTGGCTCTGTGGCTCTAACTGGGCTCTTAGTTCCTGTAGCCTTGCCTTTGGACCAGCACTTGATTGCCCACTGTGGCTTTGACCCTCTTTCTCTTCAAAGGCCCCATGAAGCTCCCTTGAAAATAACCTGTCATCTAGCACTTTTATGTTTGTAAATAGTAGCTTCAGCTAGAATAAATATGAGAAAGAGAAATAGTAATAACAAAGATAATCATAATTAAACTAGAGACTTTTTTAAAGCCTTAGTTAACTGGATTATGCTAGGGTTTTTTTGTTTGTTTGTTTTACTTACTTGGAATATAGTTGACACAGAATGTTACATTAGTTTCAGGTATACAACATAGCGATTCAACAACTCTATATGTTATGCCGTGCTCACCACTAGTCACCATCTGTCACCATACAACACTATTACAATACCATTGACTATATTCCCTCTGCTGTACCTTTTATCCCCACGAATTATTCATTCCATAACTGGAAGACTGTACCTCCTACTTCCCTTCAACCATTTTGCCCACCTCCACCCATCCCTCCTCCTCTGGCAACCATCAGTTTGTTCTCTGTATTTGTGGGTCTGTTTCTGCTTTTTGTTTGTTTGTTCATTTGTTTTGTTTTTTAGATTCCACATACAAGTGAACTCATATGGTATTTATCTTTCTCTGACTTATTTCACTTAGCATGATACCCTCTAGGTCCATTCATGTTGTCACAAATGGCAAGATCACATTCTTTATGATTGATATTCCATTGTATATATATATATATGTATATATATATATATGAATTATGCTAGTTTTTAAAAATTAGCTAGAAGTACCATGTTTCTATACTCTGTGTAGATTATCTAGCATAGGAAGTATCCATTCATTGGAAATCCCAAAAGCATTTCCCTGTAAAACTGTCTGGGCTGAAAAAATATACATATTTCAAGAAAAATTAACAACTTCTCAATTTTTTCTCTATGGTAATGGGCTGTCAGGGTTTTCTACTTTTGTTTTTTAAGCCAAATTTGGTAATGTGTACACTCACACACACACACTCCTTTATTTTTAGTGATTTTAGATGTACAGAAAAAATTGAGCAGATATACAGTTTCATATACTCACCCCCTCATCTTACCATCACCCAGCAGTTTCTCCTTTTATTAACATCTTGCATTAGTGTGGTACCTTTGTTGCAACTGATAAATAAATATCAATACATTATTAACTAAAGTTCATAGTTTACATTAAAGTTCACTCTTTGTGTTATATAATTCTATCAATTTTGACAAAGGAATGTCATGTATCCACCATTATGTATCATACAGAATAGTTTCACTGCCTTAAAAAATCCCCCCTGTGCTCTACCCGTTAATTCCTTCCTGCCCCTCCAAACCCCTACCAACCATTGATCTTTTTACTATCTCTAGTTTTGCCTTTTTAAGATTGTTGTATTGTTGGATCATACAGTATATAGCCTTTTTAGACTGGCTTCTTTCACTTAGAAATACACATTTAAGTTTCCTCATGTCTTTTTGTGGCTTAATAGCTCATTTCTTTCTTTTTTTTTTTTTTTATCACTGAATGATATTCCATTGTATGTATGTACCACAGTTTATCCACTCACCTACTGAAGGACATCTTGGTTATTTCTAGGTTTGGGAAATTATAAATAAAGCTTCTATAAACATTTATGTGAAAGTTTTTCTGTAGATGTAAGTTTTCACTGATAAGAGTAAATATTAGGAGCATGTTTGCTGGATAGTATGGTATGGATAGTATGGATACTATGTTTAGCTTTACAAGAAACTGATGGGTAGTATGGATACTATGTTTAGCTTCATAAGAAACTGCCAAATTGTCTTCCAAAGTGGCAGTACCATTTTGCATTCCCACCAGCAGTGAATGAGAGTTCCTGCTGCTCCACATCCTTGCCAGCATTTGATGTTGCCAGTGTTGTGAATTTTTGTGTTTCTAATAAGTATGTGGTGAAATCTAATTGTTATTTTAATTTGCAATTCCTTAGTGATATAGGATGTTCAGCATCTTTTTATATGTTTATTTTCCATCTATATATCTTCTTTGGTGAGGTGGTTATTTAGATCTTTAGCTTACTTTTTAATTGGATTGTTTTCTTATTGTTGAGTTTTAGGAGTTCTTTGTATATTTGGGATAATAGTCCTGGTTACCAGATAGTGTTCTGCAAGTATTTTCTCCCAGTCTGTGGTTTGTCTTTTCATTCTCTTAGCAGAGCCTTTCAGAAGATTTTCATTTTAATCAAGTCCAACTTATCAGATCAACCCCCCCCCCCGCGCACACACACACACACACATACACAGCCTCCCATGAACCATGCTTTTGGTGTTGTATTTAAAAAGACATTGCCAAATCCAAAGTCATCTAGATTTTCTCTTATATTCTAAAATTTTTATAGCTTTGCACTTTACATTTAGGTCTGTAATCCATTTGAGTTAATTTTTGTGAAAGGTGTTAAGTCCTATTTATTTTTGCATATGGGTGTCTAATTGTTCCAGCACCATTTGTTGAAAAGACATTTCTCCACTGAATTGCCTTTGCTCCTTCATCAAAGCTCAGTTGGCTATATTTGTGTAGGTCTATTTTGGGGCTCTCTATTCTGTTCTGTTGATCTATTCTTTCTCCATTACCACACTGTCTTGATTACTGTAGCTTTATAGTAAGTCTTGAAGTCAGCTAGTGCCAGTCCCCCAACTTTTTCCTCTTCCTTCTTCTCCCCTCCCATGTCTCTTCCAACTTTTTCTCCTTTATTCTGTATTCTGTTGGTTATTCCAGATTTTTCTTCCCATATAAACTTTAGAATTAGTTTTTTTGATATCCACAAAATAACTTGCTGGGATTTCAGTTTGGATCATGTTGAATCTATGACCAATCTTACTGTTCTTATCCATGAACATGAAATATTTCTATTTATTTAGATGCTTTATGTCTTTCATCAGTTTTATGGTTTCTCTCATATAGATTCTGTACATGTTTTGTTAGATTTACGCATAAGTCTTTCTTTCGGTGCTAATATAAATAGCATTGTTTTTAATTTCAAATTCCAATTGTTCATTGCTAGTATATCGAAAAGCAATTGATTTTTGTACATTAACCTTTTATCCTGCAACCTTACTATAATTGCTTATTAATTCCAGGTATGGGTTTTGTTGTTGCTTTTTATTTTTTAGTTTATTAGGGATTTCTCTACATATATAATCATGTTCTGCAAACAAAGAGTTTTATTTCTTCCCAATCTGTGTATCTTGTCTTACATTAGATAGGAATTCCAGTAAAATGTTGAACAGGAGTGGTGAGAGAGGACACCCTTGCCTTGTTCCCAATATTAGGGAAAGAATATCTTGTTTTGTTTTGTTTTTTTTACCAGTAAGAATGATGTTAGCTGTGGGGTTTTTGTAGATGTCCTTTATCAGATTGAAGCAGTTCCCTCCAATTCCTAGTTTTCTGAAGGTTTTTTTGTATGAATGGCTGTTGAATTGTGTCAAATTTTTTCTTCTTTGATTGACATAATTGTGATTTTACATGTATTTTTCAAATTATTGTCCCCCAGAGAGGATTTTTAAAAATTTCTTTTATTTATTTGAGAGAGAGAGTATGAGCGAGAGGAAGCAGACTTTCCACTGAGCACAGAGCCTGATGCAGGGCTTGATCCCAGGACCCTGAGATCATGACCTGAGCCAAAGGCAGACTCTTTTTTTTTTTTTTTTAGAGAGATTTTATTTATTTATTTGATAGAGACACAGCAAGAGAGGGAGCACAAGCGGGGGGGGGGGGGTGGGAGAGGGAGAAGCAGGCCTCCCACAGAGCAGAGAGTCCAATGCGGGGCTTGATCCCAGGACTCTAGGATCATGACCTGAACTGACGGCAGACACTTAACGACTGAGCCACCCAGGTGCCCCCAAAGGCAGACTCTTAACCGACTGAGCCACCCAGGCACCCCAATTTTATATTTTTGTTTATATATTTATCCTATATTTCTCAAGAAATTTTTATCTCTTTCAGATTTTAAGATTGGCATAGTTATATATCAGATTCTTAAGAATTTAAACATTTATTCATTTAATAATTATTTATTGAACATGTACTCTGTTGAAGATATTACCTTAGGTATGGAGAATACATTAATAAATAAGGCTGTATGAAAGTTTTGGGATAAATTTGTATTTGGCGTAAGGGAAGGTGAGAATGAGGAGGAAAGAACTGGAAAAAAGAAGACCAAGAGGGAACTGGGCAATAGTAAATCAGAGAGGATGTGACATTTCCTGTCCCCCAAACTGTTCTCACTGAACTCTTAATTGAGGAATGGTCACTCTGTAAGGGACAGCTAACTGAGTGATGATAGGCTTCTGTGATTTCTGCAGTCCCTAACTGCTCTAGAGTTCGAATAATATCCAAACCCCTTACCACAAAATATCACACACCACTTCATGATCTACTCCTTGTCTACCTGTTCATATTAGTCATGTCGTTCCTCAAACAGTCCATGCACATGCTGCTCCATTTGCCTCCACTGTTCTTTTCCCTTTTATCTGATGGGTCAACTCCTAGTTATCTTTTATTATCTTGATCACTCTCTCAGGGCCTAAACTGTTTCCATTAAATTGCATTCTAAATAATTTCCAGTCTTTCAGTGCCCTTTGAAAAAAAAACTCAGTTCAGCTCTTTAACCTCCACCCAGTACTATTATTCCTTCAATTGCCTAGTGTTCACTGTAATTCTCACTGAATGACCAGTCTGTGCTGACCCAAGAATGAAAGGCAGGGCCTTAAGAAGACCTACTTACTATATAGACAATTTTCTAATCTCTTCTCCCATAAGAAAATTTCATTATGTTAAAACTGCTAGGTCTGTTCTGTTCTAAGGCTGAATGTGGAAACAAGGAAGTATGGAGAAAGACTGTTTGTGTAAGGGAGTAACTCAATAGGACTCCAGACAGATGGTTTCTATTTTCTCTAAGATAAAAGTAAATTCATCTGCTGGGAATGGGAAGAGGGTGTTAAGGGTTTGAATAACTGTTGTGGAAAATGGGAGAGGAAGCTGAATAAACACCAAAGATTTGGGAGTGTGCTGAGGATGGAGTGAAGATGGAAACTGAATGTGTAGAAGTAACCATCTCCCTGATGTCAAATTTTCTCCTGCAGCATTCTGCACTCCAAAGGTAGGAGCCAAGACTGGTGGTTGCACTGATTCAGGCTTTGCTGAGTGGGTACATTCAGGGATATAAGAATATAATGTACTGACGAAGTACTCAGCTTTGGCATTTGATAGTAACTTCAAATCCTGGCTCTGCCCCTCATTATGTGAATTTATGCAAATTACTTAATCTTTTCAAGCCTTATTGTCTTACTGTGTCCAATATAAGATGGTGATAATTATATGTACTTCACAGATTCAAAAGATACTGAGTGCTCTACTGCATACTGTTCTTGGACCTGGAGATATAGCTGAGATCAAGAAGCAAAAATTCCTGTCTTTTGGAAATAATTATTTAGTGAGGAGAGAGAAAATAAAGATAAATGAAATAAAGATGGCAAGTGCTTAGGGAAAACGTAAGCAGAGATAAGGTATAGTGCATGCAGGGAACTGCTATGAAAGGTGAGTAGCCAGCGAAGGCCTTAGTGAGCTGATGTTTGAATCTCAAATAGTTATGTAAGCATTAGGGTGAAGATACATATAGTGGGCTAGCAATAAATTCAAACTAACAGTCTTACTGTTAACAGTCTTATTGTCAAGAGTGCCAGTCAAGGGAGCTGGCTTTCCCCCCTTTCCTTAGGCCCTAAGGAGAGCATGCATGATTTCATGCATGATTTCGGTGACTATTACTGGAGCTTCTGTCTCCCATTCCAGACCTGGGCCCTCAAATCTCACCTTTTGTTAAGGCCCAGCTCAAACGCCACTTCCTCAGAGGCACTTTTCTAGTAGTATTCACTATTCTCCCACTCATGTCCTTAGAGACATCTCAGATCCTCTTTCATAAAGCCGCCAGGTTCTAGTCCGAGTTCTAATCACGAAGTCGCTATCTGTCTTTGGGTGACTCACTTTAATCCGGTTCTCATTTTTTATCAGTAAAATGAAAAAATCAGACGACCCACTTTTCGGGCTCGTAATATTTTACGATTCTAAGAGCAAAACCCATATCCCCACTCCCTTCTCACAGCTCATTCAACAATCCTTTGACACCTGGTACTCGCAGTACGGGGCTCCGCAAAAGCCCAAGCCGTAGTTTGGGTCAGTCACCATCAACAGCGCAGACGACCTGGAACCCAGCGGCCCAGCCACTTCACACTAACACCTGACCCACCGCAGAAGGCCCGCCCTCCCGGCATTTCCGGTTCTTCCGCAGATCTTCTTCCGGAACACTTGCTCACGTCTGACCCCGCCCCTCTCCACTGTTAAGAGACCATTGGCTCTTTCTTTGAGGAAGCAGAGAATTTCCTGGCGTTGATTGGTTTCCGTCATTGTTGATGGGTTAGTTACAAACAAGGCGTGCCTGGTCTCCCTGGTGACGCTCTGCCGATAGCCCGGATTGGTTCATGTCCTAATCCCATCTTCCGTCCCAACTGCGAGTGGTTGAGTCCCTTGACGGGGCGCGGCGGTGGTAGGTGTCGCGGACGGGATTCCCGAGCTGACGTGGCTTAAATTTGGAAGGGGGCAGCTGGTGCCTCCGGCCGCAGCCTCTTCCAGGTGAGTGAGGGATATTCCCCAACTCCTCCCTTCCTTGAGTGTTTTAACGGTCACCCCCTGCGCAGGGGCTGCCGAAGCGGCCACACTCGGGTCCCCTCCCTGCCCCTCCTCCTCCTCCTGATTCAGTCCGGGATCCGGCCCTACACACGCCTCCCTTCACCTACCAGGCCTAGTTCTAGTTGCTCACAAGCAAGCTGGCCCCGTCAAAGGGCTTCGGGGTCTCCCTGCGCGGCCTCGGGGCACGTATGCGCGGTCTGCCCCCTGCCCAGGACGTTTCTTCTCCGGGAGCAACGGAGAGGGCTCTCGGGTCAGTCCTGTCTGCTCGGCCTTGTTCCCTGAGTGGCCTCCTCAGGCCGCCCTAGGTACGCAGTAGCTGACGTCGGAGAGAACCTGCCCGGCCCCTGCGCTCAGGCCCTAAACAAACTTTGTGTCCGGAAAGGGAGGCGGGACCCAAAGGAATCAATGTTCCTGAAGGCGGAGATCACAGAAACAGTGGAGTTATAACACAAAAAGGGGGCCTGTCAGAGGATCCTGCTAATGAATTCCTGGTGAGATTCGGAGAGAGGAATGATCTTGGTCATACCATCAGCACTTAAATCCCAGGAATCAGAGGTGGGCAGGCAGTTAGAGGAAAGGGAACCCTGAAGAAAGTTCTGGAGAAAAAGAACTTGATTTGGTGGTGTGCAGGATATTTATGTGCTTAACGGGAGTGCTGTGTGGTGGGGAAGGGGAGGGTGAGTCCCTTGACAAATGAGGAGTATATTTGTCTGACTTATTTAAAGAGTTCCAGTTGGTCTATGGGGGAAAGGACGGTTTAAGTGTGGGACAGAGATATTTAAAGTCACTGGATAAGTACTTTCACTTTTGGCGATAGTTGGAAGCTTTCCTAGCTTTTAAAGAATCTTACAGTTCTTTGCAAGATGGCAGTGGAGTACTCTTTACAGAAAGGCTCCTAGGCCTTTCCAGAAACATGAAGTAATTAAATTTGTATGGTCAGAATGACTATGAATAGTCAAACCCAGTAAATGTTAAGCTGGAAATGGCAGGATTTGGTCATGGAATAGATGTAGGAAAAAGTTGAAGAGAACTAAAGCGTTGCAAAACATTAGACACTGATCGTTTCACAGCTTTTACTTTTCATCCCTTGACCATGGAATGAACATCTAATGCTTTCCTCTTCACTGCATTACATTTGTTTAACCACATCAGCAGTTCCCAAACATTTTTGCACACCCTATCAGTAAAACATTTTTGAGCAAGCATATTGCAAATATGTTATATTTAATTATGTATAACGGTGTGCATAGCACAGTAAACATATACAAAAACATATTTAAAAGGATGAAAAATAAATTCTTGCCTACTCTCTATGACACTCCCAACCCAATTTGGGAACTACATAAAGTTGTTTACTTATTTTACAAGAAGGCTGTTTACATTTCTAAGGACCTTCAGGCTGGATGGGGGAACCTTTTTTTTTGAGGACCCCTATTATTCTGGGATAGAACCTCCTAAAACCCATCTTTAGGAGATCATTTTTTTCCCCTTCTGTTTGACTCTTAAAGGCCTCCCCTCCTTTTCCCCCCTTTGCATTAATGGATTAATTAAAGGGATATTGATTTTACTTATTTATAAAAATAGTAAATCATTAACTTCTCTTGGTTAAAAAATATTAGGAATGAATCACTTGGAACGCATCTCATCACTGATCATTACATACCAGTCTGTTGTTAAAAACCTCTACATAAAAGGCTAGGCTCAATAATACTATATTTTTAATTAAGCATGTAAAAATAGCAGTATGTATTTTTGGTAAAATGAAATTCAATAAAAAAGGATATAATATAACAACAAAAATCTTTTTCCTCTAGCTACTGACCTTTTTCCCTATTCCCCACTTCCCAGAAGTAAAGCACTGTAGATAATTTCTTGTTTTCTTAAGAAACTTTCTGATCATACTCAAGCACTTATATATATCCTCCTCCTTTTTCTCTCCCACAAGTGGAATCATGATACACATATTGTTCTCCACCTTTCTTTTGCCACTTAATACTATATTAAGATATTTTTCTCTGTCCGTAAGTATTAAACTACCTCATTCTCTTTTTTTTTTTCAAATATCATCCCTTTTATTTTTTAAAAAAGATTTTATTTATTTGTCAGAGAGAGCGAGTACACAAGCAGGGGGAACAGGCAGGGGGAGAAGCAGGCAGGGGGAGAAGCAGGCTCCCTGTTGAGCAGGGAGCCCAATTCGGGACTCGATCCTGGGACCCTGGGATCATGACCTGAGCCGAAGGCAGACGCTTAACCTACTGAGCCACCCAGGCATCCCTAAACTACCTCATTCTTTTAAAAAACTATACAGCATTCCATGCAGAAATATAAATATGTATTTAGCGTGTCCCTTATTGGACATCGGATTGTATTGTTATTAACCATCACAGACACTGCTGTACATTCATGTACATATATCCTTGTGTCCTTGTGTGAACATATCTGTGGTATAAACGTGGGATTCTTTGGGCCATACCACTCTGAATCATTTTATTTTAGTTTATGTACTGCTCGAAAAAGAGTGCTTATAGAACTATATGTAAGTATATGGGTGCTCTCATGGCCCCAGCTCTATTTTCAGCCCCAGTGAAGAATGTTGGGTGATGAGGTTACTGAGAACATAGATTATCTTTTGTATATCTCTTCCAACCAAGAAGCTTTATGGAGCTCTGTTACTAGTCAAATTAATCTCCCTTATGTTGTAGTTTATTCATCTTAAAACTGGGGATATTGATAGTACCTCCTTGTTGGGTTTGTTTTAATAATAAAAAAGTAATGAGATTAAGTTTTTATATGTAAAGGTATTGAAACAGTACTTAGTGTATAGTGCTGTGTATATAAATTATTAGCTACCATTTACTTCTGAATTTGTTAATGAAAGTTTTTTGTGTCATGAAAATTAGCTTTACATTTTGTAATTGTAAAATTATGTCATAATATTGGATATGATTTTCCCCTGCTATATAGCACCATTTCCTCTTAGCTCAAACTGATTGAGAATCACATTGAGAATTAAGGAAAACTACTGCAGCTCAACGAAGTATGCATTAAATAAATTAGAGGAGTGGCTTGGAGATCTCACCATTTTATGTGTTGTTTCTGTGGGAAAATATGTGATATAAATTCCAAAGCAAACAGATGTGCACCCAGGCATGCACTGTCTTCAGTTATTTCCTTTATTTTTTTTATTTATTTTTTTTAAAGATTTTTATTTATTTATTTGACAGAGAGAGAGACAGTGAGAGAGGGAATACAAGCAGGGGGAGTGGGAGAGAGAGATGGAGTTTTAGTTTGAGAAAACATTCATGATTTTAATTGTGTATTTGGAAAATGAAAAAATACTTTCCCAATTGAAATTACGTAACCATAACAATGTTATCGGCTAATGGTGATGTACAAAAGATTTTATTTAGGGCATACCACCTTGGACGTGTACATATGTGCATATGTTTGCCCACACATGATAGTTTTACATTTCTCTAAAGGGCTATGGTTTTAAAATGATTAAGAACATTGCCACAATGTCTGAAATCTCAGTACTTTTCTATTTAGCCCTGAAGGTAGTAGCAGTAGGATCCAAACTCCTTAGAGCAGAAAGTGTGGGTGCAAACAGCAGGGCCATGATAGAGGAGAGTTGGGGGTTGGTTAGAGAATTTGAAGTGAAAATCATGGAAAATGGCCAGTGATTAAGGTTTTTGTAGGTAATGGTATGTGACGAGTCCAGAGGTTAAGTCCAGTAACTCCCTTATGGACAGCTCTAGCTATTAATTGATTTTTTTAAAGACCTTTTTATTGTAAAACAAAAATCAAGTACAAAAAACACACCGAAAAATATATAGTTTGATGAATTATTAGTAGGTGAGCATTCTTGTCATAACTATGAGGTCAAGAAATCTAACTTTGTTAGTCATCCGAGAAACTCCTCCATGTGCTCTCCCCTTCTTTTCATAGAAATCACTTCCTTGTGGTTTCTCTCTAGTTTTATCATCCAAATGTGAATCTTGTCCCCTCCTTCCCCCCTTTTTAACTTGGTATCTCTTAAGACTTTTCCTTACAATTTCTGTTGAAGAACTTAGACTTTTTGACCTGTGGAGTTTCCCACACTTTGAGAATTTCACTTTCATGGGCCAATTCAGCATATTCCTGTGTCCTTTGCATTTCTTGCAAATTAGCAGCTGGATCCAGAGGCTTCCCCACCTAGACTGAGGTTTGATCTCCGTCAAGGCTATAGGTGGTGGTATATTCTTTTATCAGAAGGCTCATAATGTTTGGTTTTGTTTTTTTAATGTTATCAGCTGTTGATGCTCAATGTCTACATCCATGAATTCACAAGGAGATGCAAAATAGTAGACTAAATATTCCAGTTCTACCATTTTGTTTTCATTTGTTAGCTGGAATAATTTTATAAGGAGATGGATCCCCTTATTTGGTTCCTGAATGGTAAAGTTCAAATAGAAAAGATCAGATAAATCCTTTACTTGGCTAGTTTTCAAGATACTTAGTTTAGATGATGACTAGTTTAATATTATGAACTTGTGGATTTAAATATTTTTCATGGGTTTCAATACATTGCAATTCATATTCCTCTTAGAAACTCACTTATTCCTTTGGCCTGTGAGAACCAACCCAATTTGGCTCCCAGGTCTCTTGACATGACTCTAGTTAATTTTTGATAGCTTCCTTGCTATTTTGTATGACAAGATGTTTCAGGCTCATTTTATACATTTCCTACTTCAGAACTGGAATTAGCCATTTCTCTAAGAAGCTCTGCCATTTAAAAAAATTTTTTAATGGGAAATAGTATTGCAAGACCCCAATCTAGCACTAGAGATGTTCATTGCTTCTTAGTCTGTCATTATTTTTAAGCCTTTTCAGTGGACAGAGCTAGGAAAATAGATGTACTAAAGTAAAAATACCTTGTAAGTTCATACTGATACTTTCAACTTAAATTCAAGATCAGTTTTTATCTTTAGGGTCTTAATTTCTTCTGTTTTATACCTGTATTTCCTTTTTTCATACTGAAAATCTGATCTGATAGAATTACTATGCCCATTAATTGCTCATTTACTTTAATTCCACATGACACATACAAATTGTCAAGGAATAACAGTACTGATACAACCACCACTAATTTTGGTTATTGAAAACAGTTCTAAAAGGTTTTTTTTCATATGCTATTCACATTCTTCCCAGTTTTTCTTTATAGTAGCCCTGTGTATTGTCGGAGCATATAATCATTAAATATTATGTTCTCTCCATCCCAGTCTTAGTTCTACAAGTAACTATACTTAGTGCTTACCACCAGTCTTTATGATGATGTTTCTTTTTTTCTTTTTTTGAAGATTTATTTATTTATTTGGAAGAGAGAGAGAGAGAGAGAGCATGAGAGCAAGAGAGCGCAAACAGAAGGAGAGGATGAGGGAGAAGCAGATGCCCCCCTGAGCAGGGAGTCTGATGCAGGGTTCTATCCCAGAACCCTGGGATCATGACCTGCCCCAAAGGCAGATGCTTAACTGACTGAGACACCCAGGTGCCCCATGATGATGTTTCTTTAGTCATTTTGGTTGTCTCAAGCTTTCTTTTTAATAGATGCCTTAGGAAAAGCTCATGGGAAAATTGTTCATGAATTATCTTGCTTGCTTTTAACATTCTCTGCTTTTTATATCTGAAGGTCATTTTCACTGAAAATAAAATACTTGGCTCACATTTTCTTTCCTTGAATATCTCAAATCTGTAACTCCAGTTTTTTTCTGGCAAAAACATTGCTGTTGAAAAGTCTGAGAGTAGTCTTTTCTTTCTTTCTTTTTTTTTTTTAATTTTACACGTGATCTTTTGGCCTAAATCTCAAAGGATTATTTTTAAGTCCATTAATTTAACAGGAATGTCTTGTTGATCATTCTGGGTTGATACTCTGCTACATGGTGGGCTTTTTCAATATGTACCTTCAAACTTCAGGAATTAAAATTTCAGTTAAGTATTCAATTTTGTTTTTTTGTGTTTTTTTCTGTAACTTTGCTTTGGTTTTCTTCAGGGAATTTGACTGTCACATTGATTATCATCAATCTTTATCACTTTCTCCTGATTCCTTTTTTATTGGCCTGACTTTAAAAATTAAAAAATAATAAATTATTAAGAATCATTTTAGGTTTACTATAGAAAATATGCAAAGATAGTTTAGAGTTCAGTATAATCCTGACCCAGTATTCCCTAATGTTAACATATTACATTAGCAAAGTGCATTTGTCAAAACTAAGAAACCAGTATTGATTCATAGCTAAACTCCATATTTTCTTCAAATTCCATTAGTTTTTCCATTAACTATTCCAGGATCAAATTGTAGGACATCGCATTGTACTTAGTTCGTTTCATTTTCTTTCTCTTTCTTTTTAAAAATTGAGATGATTATAGAGTCATATGCAGTTGTAATAAAATAAAACAGAGATCCCTTGTACAGTTTGTTTTGTTTCCCTCAACGGTTAACATTTTAGAAAACTATTGAATAATATCACAATGAGGATACTAACATCAATATATTCCCAGTTTTATTTGTATACTTGTCTGTGTGTGTGTGTGTGTGTGTGTAAGTTCTGTATAATTTTATTACTTGTGTACGTTCATGTATCTACCACCACAGTTAAGATATGGAGAAGTTCCAACACCACAAAGACCCCTTGTGTTGCTTTTTTATAACTTTAGCCACCTTCTACCCTCCTACCTCCAACCCCTCCCTAAGCACTGGCAACCACTAATCTGTCTTCCATTTCTAAAATTTTGTGATTCCAAAAGTATTATATAGGTATAGGACTATGTAGTATGTAACTTAGAGAAAATTGGCTTTCTTTTTTTTTTATTCAGCATGATTGGAGACTCATCTAAATTACTGGGTGTATCAGTTGTTTATTCCTTTTTATTGCTGTGTAGTATTCTGTGGTATGTATGTACCACAGTTTGTTCCATTTTCTTGTTGAAGGACTTCTTTGCTGATTATAGTTTTGGGTTCTTACAACCGAAGCTGCTATGAGCACTTATGTATAGGTTATTGTGTGAATTTAAGATTTCATTTCTATGAGATAAAATTGTTGGGTCATAAGGTAGTTGCATGTTTAGCTTATAGGTAATTCCTTTTTGATTTGTAAAATTATCCTTTATCTTAACTTTCTATTTTTCTTAAGGCATGATTTATTATGACTATTCATTTTCCTGTTTTTTTTTTTAATTTTTAGTTTCATCTTCATTTCCAAAATGATTTTTTTAAACTTTTCATTACTTCTTGAATTTCCTCTTCATTTCTGGGTTTTTCTACTGTGGGAGGTAAATTGATAAATTTGTTTCAAATCAAAGAAAACATATGCATGTGTTCAGCAAAGTGTGTAAGTAAATATGATACATATCTATCACATACCTACTGTTAGATGGTATATAAAATTTATAGTTAGCTATTAATTTTTGTTAAGAATGTTTTAATATGGAAGCAGATACCGTCATTGTTTTGAGCTTTATTGAGGTATAATTGACAAAAATGTATATATTTAAGGTGTACAATATAGTGTTTCTCTATACATATACTTGTTAAATGATTATCTCAGACAAGCTATTTAAAAAATGGAAAATGCCCATCACCTCACATAATTGCCCTTTTGTGTGTGTGGTGAGAACATTTAAGATGTACTCTCTTAGCAAATTTCAGGTATCTAATGCAGTGTTATTAACTGTAGTCACTATGCTATACATCAGATCCCCAGAATTTATTCTTCCTGCATAACTGAAAGTTTGTATCCTTTGACAAACATCTTTTTATTTCTCTTACCCACTTTTCCCTGGCAACCACCATTTTACTGTCTGCTTCTACAAGTTTGACTTTTTCAGATTCCAGCATAAGTGAGATCGTGCAGTATTTGTCTTTCTGTATCTGGCATTTATTTCACTTAGCATAATGTCCTCCAGGTTCATCCATGTTCTCATAAATGACAGGATTTCATTATTTCTTTAGGGCTGAATGATATTCCATTGTGTATGTACAATATATTTTTCTTTATCTGTTCATCTATCAATGGACACTTAGATGATTCTATATTTTAGCTATTGTGAGTAATGCTGCAATGAACATGAAATTGCAGATATCTCTTTAAGATACTGCTTTCATTTCCTTTGGATATATACCCAAAAGTGGGATTGCTGGATCATATAGTAGTTCTATTTTTAATTTTTTGAGGAACCTCAGACTGTTTTCTTTAATACCTGTATCAATTTATATTCCCACCATCAGTGTACAAGGGTTCCTTTTCTCCATATTCTGGCCAGTGCTTATTACCTGTTGTCTTTTTGATAATAGCCATTCTAACAGGTATGATGTGATATTGTGGTTTTGATTTGTGTTTAC
Source organism: Mirounga angustirostris (assembly GCF_029215605.1). NCBI lineage: Eukaryota > Metazoa > Chordata > Mammalia > Carnivora > Phocidae > Mirounga > Mirounga angustirostris. Next base: position 65,938,681 of record NW_026991709.1, on the reverse strand, counting down.
CTGATGATTTTTGGTGTTGAGCATTTTTTCACATACGTTTTGGCCATTTATATGTCTTCTTTGGAGAAATGTCTGTCCAGTTCCTTTGGTCATTTTATTTTATTTTTTTTTTTTAAGATTTTATTTATTTATTTGACAGAGAAAGACACAGCGAGAGAAGGAACACAAGCAGGAGGAGTGGGACAGGGAGAAGCAGGCTTCTTGCCGAGCAGGGAGCCCGATGCGGGGCTTGATCCCAGGACCCTGAGATCATGACTGAGCCAAAGGCAGACGCTTAATGACTGAGCCACCCAGGCGCCCCTCCTTTGGTCATTTTAAAATAAGATTTTCTTGCTATTGAGTTGTTTGAGTTTCTCATATTTTGGATATTAATCTTTATTAGATATTTGCAAATATTTTCTCCCATTCTGTAGGTTGTCTCTTTATTCTCTTTCCTTTGCTGTGCAGCTTTTTAGTTTGATGCAATCTCATTTGTCTTTTTTTGCTTTTGTTATGTGTACTTTTGAGGTTGTATCCAAGAAATTATGTCAAGACCAATGTCAAGAAGCTTTCCCCCTATGCTTTCTTCTACTAGTTTTACAGTTTGAGGTCTTGCATTCAAGTCTTTAATACAGTTTGAGTTGATTTTTTTTATGTGGTGTGAGATAAGGATCCAGTTTCATTCTTTTGCATGTGGATACCGATTTCCTCAGCACCATTTATTAAAGGGACTATCCTTTCCCCATTTTGTATTCTTGGCACCTTTTTTGATCAATTGGCTGTAAATGTATGGATTTATTTCTGGCTCTTTATACTGTTCCATTGGTCTGTATGACTGTTTTATGCAAATATCTTAATGCTTTGATTGCTGTAGCTTTATGGTATGTATTTTTTCCCATTTCATTTTATTTATTTATTTATTTATTTATTTATTTAAATTTAAATTTTTTTTAAAGATTTTATTTGTTTATTTGAGAGAGAGAATGAGAGACAGAGAGCACGAGAGGGAAGAGGGCAGAGAGAGAAGCAGACCCCCTGCTGAGCAGGGAGCCCGATGCAGGACTCGATCCCAGGACTCCAGGATCATGACCTGAGCCGAAGGCAGTCGCTCAACCAACTGAGCCACCCAGGCGCCCTCATTTTATTTATTTAAAATTTTTTTCTAAATTTAAGTTTTAGGTAGTTAACATACAGTGCAATATTAATTTCTAGAGTAGAATTCAGTGGTTCATCACTTACATACAATACCCAGTGCTCATCATAAGAAGTGCCCTCCTTAATACCCATCACGCATCTAGCTATGGTATATTTTGAAATCAAAAGTGTGATGCCTCCAGCTTTGTTCTTGCTCAAGATTGCTTTGTCCATTCTGGGTCTTTTGTGGTTCCATATGATTTAGATTTTTAAAAAATTTTTGTGGAAAAAAAAGGCTTTGGAATTTTTTAAAAATTTAATTTTATTTTATTATGTAGTCACCATACAATACATCATTAGTTTTTGATGTAGTGATCCACGATTCATTGTTTTCGTATAACACCCAGTGCTCCATGCAGTACGTGCCCTCCTTAATACCCATCACTGGGCTCAGCTATCCTCTCACTCCCCTCCCCTCTAAAACCCTCAGTTTGTTTCTCAGAGTCCATAGTCTCTCATGGTTCGTCTCCCCCTCCGATTCCCACCCCCCTCCTTTTTCCCTTCTTTCTCCTAATGTCCTCCATGCTATTCCTTATGTTCCACAAATAAGTGAAACCATATGATAATTGACTTTCTCTGCTTGACTTATTTCACTTAGCATAATCTCCTCCAGTCCCATCCATGTTGAAGTAAAAGTTGGGTATTCATCCTTTCTGATGGCTGAGTAATATTCTATTGTATATATGGACCACATCTTCTTTATCCATTCATCTGTTGAAGGGAATCTGGGCTCTTTCTACAGTTTGGCTATTGTGGACATTGTTGCTGTGAACATTGGGGTGCATATGGCCCTTCTTTTCACTACATCTGTGTCTTTGGGGTAAATACCCAGTAGTGCAATTGCTGGGTCATAGGGTAGCTCTATTTTTAAATTTTTGAGGCACCTCCACACTGTTTTCCAAAGTGGCTGTACCAACTTTCATTCCCACCAACAGTGTAAGAGGGTTCCCCTTTCTCCACAACCTCTCCAACATTTGTTGTTTCTTTCCCTGTCCATTTTTGCCATTCTAACTGGTGTAAGGTGATAGCTCAATGTGGTTTTGATTTGAATTTCCCTGATGGCTAATGATAATGAACATTTTTTCATGTGTCTGTTAGCCATTTGTATGTCTTCTTCGGAGAAGTGTCTGTTCATGTCTTCTGCCTATTTTTTTACTTGATTATTTGTTTTTTTGAGTGCTGACTTTGAGAATTTCTTTATAGATCTTGGATGCCAGCCCTTTGTCTGTAGTGTCATTTGCAGATATCTTCTCCCGTTCTGTAGGTGCCTCTTTGTTGACTGTTTCCTTTGCTGTGTAGAATCTTTTTATCTTGATGAAATCCCAGAAGTTCATTTTTGCTTTTGTTTCACTAGGCTTTGGAGAGGTATCTTTTTTTTTTTTTTAAAAGATTTTATTTATTTGACTTAGAGAGAGACAGTGAGAGAGGGAACACAAGCAGGGGGAGTGGGAGAGGGAGAAGCAGGCTTCCCGCTGAGCAGGGATCCCAATGTGGGGCTCAATCCCAGGACCCTGGGATCATGACCTGAGCCGAAGGCAGACGCTTAACGACTGAGCCATCCAGGCGCCCCTTTGGAGAGGTATCTTGAAAGAAGTTGCTGTGGCCAATGTCAGGGACGTTACTGCCTATGTTCTCCTCTAGGATTTTGATGGATTCCTGTCTCACATTGAGGTCTTTCATCCATTTTGAGTTTATCGTTGGGTATGGTGTTAGAGAATGGTTGAGTTTCATTCTTCTGCATGTGGCTGTCCAATTTTCCCAGCACCATTTATTGAAGAGACTGTCTTTTTTCCATTGCATGTTTTTTCCTGCTTTGTCAAAGATTATTTGACCATAAAATTGAGGGTCTATATCTGGGCTCTTTATTTTGTTCCATTGGTCTATATGTCTGTTTTTGTGTCAGTACCATGCTGTCTTGGTGATTACTGCTTTGTAATATAGCTTGAAATTGGGCATTGTGATGCCCCCAGCTTTGTTTTTCTTTTTCAACATTTCCTTGGCAATTTGGAGTCTTTTCTGATTCCATACAAATTTTAGGATTGTTTGTTCCAGCCCTTCGAAAAATGTCATTGGAATTTTGATCAGGATGGCGTTGAAGGTATAGATTGCTCTAGGTAGCATAGACATTTTAACAATGTTTATTCTTCCAATCCATGAGCATGGAATGTTTTTCCATCTTTTTGTGTCTTCTTCAATTTCTTTCGTGAGTGTTCTGTAATTCCTAGAGTATAGATCCTTTACCTCTTTGGTTAGGTTTATTCCGAGGTATCTATGGTTTTTGGTGCTATTGTAAATGGAATCGTTTCTCTAATTTCTCTTTCTACAGTTGCATTGTTAGTGTATAAGAAAGCAACTGATTTCTGTGCATTGGTTTTGTATCCTGCCACATTACTGAATTGCTGTATGAGATCTAGTAATTTGGAGATGGAGTCTTTTGGATTTTCCACATAAAGTATCATGTCATCTGCGAAGAGAGAGAGTTTGACTTCTTCTTTGCAAATTTGAATACCTTTTATTTCTTTTTGTTGTCTGATTGCTGTTGCTAGGACTTCTGGTATTATGTTGAACAATAGTGGCAAGAATGGGCATCGTTGTCGTGTTCCTGGTCTTAAGGGAAAGGCTCTCATCTTTTCCCCATTGAGGATGACATTTGCTGTGGGTTTTTCATAGATGGATTTTATGAACTTGAGAAATGTTCCCTCTATCCCTATACTCTGAAGAGTTTTAATCAGGAAAGAATGCTGTATTTTGTCAAATGCTTTTTGTGCATCAATTGAGAGGACCATATGGTTCTTCTCTCTCCTTTTATTAATGTGTTCTGTCACATTGAATGATTTACGAATATTGAACCATCCTTGCATCCTGGGGATAAATCCCACTGGGTCGTGGTGGGTGATCCTTTTAATGTATTGTTGGATCCTGTTAGTTAGGATTTTGTTGAGAATTTTTGAATCCATATTCATCAGGGATATCAGTCTGAAATTCTCCTTTTTGATGGGTCTTAGCCTGTTTTGGGGATTAAGGTAATGCTGGCCTCATAAATTGAGTCTGGAAGCTTTCCTTCTCTTTCTATTTTTTGAAACAGCTTCAGTAGAATAGGTGTTATTTCTTCTTTGAATGTTTGGTAGAATTCCTCAGGGAATCCATCAGGCCCTGGACTCTTGTGTTTTGGGGAGGTTTTTGATCACTGCTTCAATCTCGTTTCTGGTTACTGGCCTATTCAGGTTGTCCGTTTCTTCCTGTTTCAGTCTTGGCAGTTTATAGGTTTCCAGGAAGACAGTCATTTCTTCCAGGTTGCTTAATTTATTGGCATATAGTTGTTGATAGTAATTTCTAATAACTGTTTCTATTTCCTTGGTGTTAATCATAATATCTCCCCTTTCATTTGTAATTTTATTAATTTGGGTCCTTTCTCTTTTCTTTTGGATAAGTCTTGCCAATCTTATTAATTCTTTCAAAGAACAGCTTCTAGTTTCATTGATCTGATCTACTGTGTTTCTGGTTTCCAATTCATTGATCTCTGCTCTATTTTTAACTATTTCTCTTCTAATGCGTGGCTTAGGCATCGTTTGTTGCTTTTTCTCTAGTTCTTTAAGGTGTAAAGTTAATTGGTGAATTCGGAATTTTTCTATTTTTTTGAGTGAGGCTTGGATGGCTATGTATTACCCCCTTAGAATCGCTTTTGCCGTATCCAGTAGATTTTGGGCTGATGTGTTTTCGTTCTCATTGGTTTCCATGAATTGTTTAAGTTCTTTGATTTCTTGGTTGACCCAAACACTCTTGAGCAGAGGGGTCTTTAGCTTCCAAGTGTTTGAATTTCTTCCAAATTTTTTCTTGTGATTGAGTTCCAGTTTTAAAGCATTGTGGTCTGAGAATATGCAGGGAATTTTCTGTCTTTTGGTATTGGTTGAGATCTGATTTGTGACCCAGCATGTGGTCTATTCTGGAGAAATTTTCATGTGCACTCGAGAACAATGAGTATTCTGTTGTTTTAGGGTGGAATGTTCTATATAGATCTATGAGGTCCATCTGGTCCAGTGTGTCATTCAAAGCTCTTGTTTCTTTGTTGATTTTCTGCTTAGATGATCTGTCTGTTGCTGAGAGAGGAGTACTGAGGTCTCCTACAATTAATGTATTGTTATCAATATGACTATTTTGGTTAACAGTTGGCTTATGTAGATGGCTGCTCCCATGTTGGGGGCGTAGATGTTTACAATTGTTAGATCTTCTTGTTGGATAGACTCTTTAAGAATGATATAGTGTCCTCCTGTGTCTCTAACTACAGTCTTTAGCTTAAAATCTAATTTGCCTGATATAAGAATTGCTACCCCAGCTTTCTTTTGAGGTCCGTTGGCATGGAAGATGGATCTCCATCCCTTCACTTTCAGTCTGGATGTATCTTTAGGTTCAAAATGAGTCTCTTGTAGACAGCATATGGATGGTCCTGTCTTTTTATCCAGTCTGCAACCCTGTGCCGTTTTATGGGAGCGTTTAGGCCATTCACGTTGAGAGTGATTATTGAAAGATATGAATTTATTGTCATCATGTTGAAGACCTTGTTTCTATAGATTGTCTCTCTGTATTTCTGTTCTATATCACTCTTGGGGTCTTTCTCCTCTTATAGGACCCCACCTGCCCCCTTAATATTTCTTGGAGGGCCGGCTTAGTGGTCACATATTCTTTCAGTTTCTGCCGGTCTTGGGAGCTCTGCATCTCTCCATCCATTCTAAATGACAGCCTTGCCAGATAAAGTATTCTTGGCTGCATGTTTTTCTCGTTTAGTACCCCAGGATGTCTTGCCAGCCCTTTCTGGCTTGCCAGGCCTCTGTTGATATGTCTGACGTTACTCTGATGTTCCTCCCTCTGTACCTAAGGAATCTCTTCCCCCTAACTGCCCTTAGGATGGTTTCCTTGGTTCTAAGATTTGCGAGTTTTACTATTACATGCTGGGGTGTTGTCCTGTTTTCCTTGATCCTGGGAGGGGGTCCTCTCTGCTTCTAGGACATGAGTGTTTCATTCCCCAGATTAGGGATGTCCTCAGCCACGATTTGCTCAAATATATCTTCTAGTCCTCTCTCTCTCTCCACCCCCTCAGGGATCCCAGTAATTCTGACATTAGAACATTTCACTGTGTCACTTCTCTGATTCTATTTTGATGGATTTTGGGTTGTTTTCCCTGGCCGCCTCTTTTTCCTTCTTGTCTATTAATTGGTCTTCTAGGTCACTAATTCGTTCTTCTGCCTCGCTTACCCTAGCTGTTAGATTGTCTAGATAAGATTGGATCTCAATGATAGCATTTTTAAGTTCTGCCAGTTCAGCTTTCATTTCTGCCCTTAGAGACTATGTTGGCATTAATTGATTTCTGCATTCTAGCTATTGTCTTCACAATTGCTACCCTGAATTCCATCTCCGACATCTTTGTTATATCTGAATCCATTTGTAAATCTGTGGCAGAAGTCACAGTCTCTGAGTCTCCTATTTTGGGGGTTCCTCCTCCTAGTCATTCTTTTGAGGAGTGGTTGAGGGAATGTACGGAGTCGAAATTATTGACCACAGCCCAAGCAAAATGCACCTGTTTTTTGGGGTTTTTTTTTTTTTTTTTTTTTGCACCTGTTTTATAGGGACCTTAGGGTTGCTGGCCTCTTGTTTTCCCAGTCTGTCTTCTGAGGGAGAGGCCTGCCACACTCTTACTCAGGCAACGCTGTTTGGGCAGAGTTGCCCTGCCCCCCGTGGCAGGTGATGGGCTCAGTGAAAACCAGTTTTTTGGGGGCTTTTGTTCTCTGGTGGCTTTCCCTGGCGGCTTTCCGAGTCTCTTCTGAGAGTCAGAGCAGAAGAGGTTGTTTCCAACCCTCTGCCTCATCGCAGTCTGTTCTTCAGTGAGCTCTCCAGGCCACACTGTGTCCGTTTCTGTCTGTGCTGCTATAAACTGCAGTCCTGGGTCTGCACCCCTCAGCAGCACTCCCAGTCCTCGCCTCCAGGTTGGGGCATGTCTCTGCCCTTTGTGCTTCTAAATCCGCCAGCTGCCCCCAGTTTGCATGCGTGGCCCCGCCGCTCCAGGTTTCAGTCCAGGGGGCTGTCCTAAAGTCCTTTCCCCATTGCTACCAGTCTGCGGGTCTGTGCCCCGTGTCCGGGATGGGAGGCTTTTGCGCTCCTGTGTTATTTCACCTTCCCAGCACCAGCGCTTATGGCAGCTCCCTCCCTGTTCCGTTTCTCCTCCGATATCTGCCCATGGAATCACGGTTCCCCGCTTCATACCTCGAAACCAACCGCCTGCGATATTCTGTTTGTAGAGGTCCAGATCTATCTTCTTACATCTGAGGCTGATTTTGTGGGTGTTCAGAGTGGTCTGGTAGATATCCAGCTCAATTCCGGGGACTGGTTGGAATAGGGTCCCCTACTCCTCCGCCATCTTTTCCTCTCTCTGAGGCTTTGGAATTTTGATAGGATTGCATTGAATCTGTAGATTGCTTTGAGTGGTATGGACTTTTAATAATGTTCTTCAAGTCTGTGAACATGGATACCTTTCCATTTGTATGTTTTTTCTGAATTCCTTTTATCAATGTGTTACAATTTTCAGTGTAGAGATCTTTTACCTCCTTAGTTAAATTTATTCCTAAGTACTTTATTTTTTAAAATGCTGTTATAAGTGGGATTATTTTCTTAATTTGGGAGGGATAGTTTGTTGTTAGTATATAGAAACAATAATTTTTTTTAAGAGTTTTTTTGTTTATTTGACAGAGAGAGACACAGCAAGAGAGGGAGCACAAGCAGGGGGAGTGCAAGAGGGAGAAGCAGGCTTCCCGCCGAGGAGGGAGCCCGATGTGGGGCTCGATCCCAGGACCCTGGGATCATGACCTGAGCCGAAGGCAGACGCTTAATGACTGAGCCACCCAGGCGCCCCAGAAACAATAATTTTTGTATATTGATTTTATGTCCTGCAACTTTATTGAATTCATTTTTTAGTTGTAGTAATTTTTAAAGAAGATTTATTTATTTGAGAGAAAGAGAGAGAGAAAAGGGATAAGCAAGGGGAGGGGCAGAGGGAGAGTCCATGCTGAGCACAGAGCCTGACGCGGGCCTTGATACCACACCCCTGAGAACATGACGTGAGCTGAAATCAAGAGTTTGACACTCCTCCAACTGAGCCATCCAGATACCCCTAGTTGTAATAATTTTTTGGTGGAGTCTTTAGGGTTTCCTATATGTAAGATCATGTTTTCTGCAAACAGAGACAATTCTACTTCTTTTCGATTTGGATGCCTTTTATTTCGTTTCCTTGCCTAATTGATCTGGCTAGGACTTCTAGTACTACATTGAATAGAAGTGGTAAGAATGGGCATCCTTATATCTGATTTTAGAGGAAAAGCTTTTAGCTTTTTTGCCATTGAATATGATGTTAATTTTGGTCTTGTTGTATATGGTGTTGATTGTATTGAGGTACATTCCTTCTGTACCTAATTGGTTGACAGTTTTTATCATGCAAGGATGTTGAATTTTTAAAATGCTTTTTCTCCATCTGTTGAGATGATCATGTGACATTTATCCTTCATTCTCTTAATGTAGTGCGTCACATTTATTGATTTGTGGATGTTGAACCATCCTTGCATCTTAGGAATACATCCTACTTGACATGGTGTATGATTCTTTTCATGTGATATTGAATTGGGTATGCTAGTATTTTGTTGAGGATTTTTGGATCTATTTTTCCAGGGATACTGGCCTATAATTTTATTGTAGTGTCCTTCTCTGGATTCAGTATTCAGGTGATGTTGTCCTCATAAAATGACTTTGAAAGTGTTTCCTCTTCTTCAGTTTTTTTTAGAATAGTTTTGAGAAGGATTGGCATTAATTCTTCTTTAAACATTTTTTAGAATTCACTTTAGTGAAGCCATCAAGTTCTGGGTGATATATGGAATTGTTGAATCACCATATTGTACACCTGAAACTAATACAACACTGTATGATTGTTAACTGGAATTAAATATTTTTACATCCCCAAAAAAGAAAAGAACATAAAAGAAGAAATAAAATTACTATTAATATGCAAAAAAAAACCCAAAACAAAACACCAAGAAGTAAACTGAAAAATTCACAAATATGTGGAAATTAAGCAACATGCTCCTGAACCAATGAGTCAAAGGAAAAAACCAAAAAAGAAATAAAAAATTATATTGAGACAAATGAAAATATGACATACCTATGGAAAGTTAATGAGATGCAGCAAAAGCAGTTTTAAGAGGAAAGTTTATGGAGATAGACTCCTACATTAAGAAAAACAAAAGATCTTAAATAAACAACCTGTCTTGACACCTCAAGTAACCAGGAAAAGAACAAACTAAGGTGAAAGCAGAAGGAAGGAAATAACAAATATCAGAGCAGAAATAAAGGAGATGGAGATTAGAAAAATAATAGAAAAGACAAATAAAACTTTTTCAACAAAACTGGCTTTTGAAAAGATATAATTGACAAACCTTTAGCTAGACTAAGAAAAGAGAGAAGATTCAATGAGTAAAATTACAAATGATGAAGGAGACACTACACTGATAACGCAGAAATACAAGGAATCATAGGAGACAACCATGAATAATTATATGCAAGAAATGGATGAATTCCTAGAAACATACAACCTACCAAGACTGAATCACAAGAAACAGAACACCTGAACAAACCAATAACATAAAGAGATTGAATCAGTAACCAAAAGCCTCTCAATAAAGAAATGCCCAGAACTTGATGGCTTCACTAAGTGAATTCTAAAAAATGTTTAAAGAAGAATTAATGCCAATCCTTCCCAAACTATTCTAAAAAACTTCTCTCCCTCTCATGACAGTTTTTGACTAAAAGTCTATTTTGTCTTTTAAAAATATAGTTACCCTTGCTTTCTTTTGGTTACCATTTGCATGGGATATATTTTTCCATCCCTTCACTTTCAGCCTGTCTGTAACCTTAGGACCAAAGTGAGTCTCTTGTAGGGAGCATATAGTTGGATTTTGTTTGTTTGTTTATTTATTTTAAAGATTTTCTTTATTTATCTGAGGGAGAGTGAGTGAGAGAGAGCACTAGCAGGGGCAGCAGTAGAGGGAGAGGGAGAAGCAGGCTCCCCAGTGAGCAGGGAGCCCGATGTGGGGCTTGATCCCAGGACCCTGAGATCATGACCTGAGCTGAAGGCAGACACTTAACTGAGCCACCCAGGTGCCTGGGTATTGTTTTTTAAATCAATTCAGCCACTCCATGTCTTTTGATTAGATAATTTAATACATTTAAATTTAAAGTAGTTATTGAAGGACTTCCTATTGCCATTTTGTTAATAGGTTTCTGACTATTTTGTGGTTCCTTTGTTCATTTCTTCTCTTGCTGTCTTCCTGGGTTTTTCAACTTCTGATGTATGGCTTTTCATGTCTTATATAATTTTTAATGCCTTTTAGTCCTTTTGGTTGATTTAGTAGGTTGTAGTTCTGTTATTTTGAGCATGGCTCTTTGACATGCTTCCATTTTCTGTATGGATATTATTTTGCTCTTTTTCTTATAATAATTTTGTATGGAAATTGTGTTACTTTTCAGGTGCTCATTTTTATGTTAATGTTGCTGAATTTTTAGAAGGAGATTTATTTTGGGTAGCTTTTCTAACTTTGCAGAGCTCCCTCTCTTACATTGTTTTCCAGTGTTGGTTCAAAATATGGCCATTGGATTTCTGAGATTTCCAGACTCTTTTTCCACTATCTCCAGCTCATTCTTTATCTGGGTCTTCCTTTGTTCTCTGTTGACTCTGACTTGATGAATCTTGATTCTACTCTCAGTAGAGGCCCTGTTTGAAAGAGAGCCCCGACTCCTCAGTTTTGAGTGTTCATGGGGCCCAGACTCTTTAGCCATTTCAGACCTTGCAGGTTCCTTGCACTTAGGTGCTACTGGAGTAAGGATATACCTTCCTTTTTCAGTTGCTGTTCTTTAATTGGTGCAGCACATTTTCCAGTGAATACCCACTAGCTCTTTTGTGGTTCTCTTGGTATTCTGTTTGTCGCATTCTTATAGCTTCTGTAGGGGAGCATTATTTTACCTCTATCCCCTTAAGGTTTTTACTGGGCCTGAGAATTACATTTACATAGGACAGATTAACAGGGAAAGCATGCAGATTTATTTAGTATAAATTTTAAGTGACACTAGAGCCCTCATAAAGAAATGAAGACCAAAAGAATCAGAGTAGAACACTTAAATATTGAGTTGGACAGAGAGCAGTAAATTGTGATATTGATACAAGGCAAAGGGGTAGTTAATCATGGAGAAGTGACTAGGAAGATAAGGATTCACATACAAGATTTGTTTGTACAAATTCCTTTTGGCCTCAACTCCCCATTCCTGGAGATAAGAATGTTACTTTCCTCCTAATATAGGGAGGACATCTTCCACACGGGGTTTTATATCTTGTTTTCAGGAAGAAAAAGGGGAGGTCAGAGCATCTTTCTTGTACCTGCTGTTTTTCAAGTGCCTTTAGCCCAAGATAATCTTTATGCCAAAATGGCATAGTAGGGGTGGAACATTCTGCCACCCCTGCTTCACTTCCCTCTTCCCACATGGACAGCAACGACATGCAGATCTTGTGGCTGTTGGTGGTTTGTCTATATCCATGTTTATTTTAGAGTTTGTGGAAAACTTTGTCACAAGTTTTTGGTTTTTTGTAAAGGCTGTATATAGGTTTTTAGTTTTGTTACCTAGTTGCTTTGTCAGTTTTTATGTGGGAATTCAGGAAGATCCACAATCAGTGATGTTTCCTACTCCCATCTTCTCAGAGTCCCATCAGTTGGTTGATTTGTGTTGTGTGTGCTTGTTCCTAATGTAGTCTGAAAAATCTGAAGATAAAGTGAATCTGCTTGATAAGTTAGGTTCTGCTATGACTTTCTTTGATTAATGCAACTCTCTATGCCTAATGAAGACTCTTTAGTTTTGGTGTTCATTTCCTTCATTAATGATTATTATAGAAAATTCAATCTCTAGAGTTGAAAAGAAAGTTTAGTCTATGTAATGGTGAGTTGTGATTTTTTTTTTAAACTGACTATAGTTATGAATTTCACAGCTTGAATGAGTGGTTATATATGGTCCTATATACTTAAATGTGAGCCTATGTTGTCTTTCTAGTAGTTATATATACTAATACATGGCCGTATGTTGCCCTTCGAGGAGTGGTTTTCTTTTTCCTTTCCTGTTTCACACATCTTTTCTAAATGTTATATGCTAGTTAGGTTATCCAAGATAACCTGTTACAGAAACAAACTCTTCACCACCACTTTCTTAATTAAGGACCACGATTGCCCTAAACATTATTACTACTAGGAGTAGAAGAAAACTTTAGCAGAAATTGGTGTTATTCAAGTGCTTATTTTGTACAAGAGCTCTTATATTTCTCCCTACTGAGGCTTTTAAAGGCCAAATAACATTTTATCATTAAACATAAAATTTAGCATAATTACTTATGCTAGTGCTATGCACAGTACAGTTCTGTTTTGATTTTTCCTAACAAAGAATTAATAATTTGACTTTCAAAGAGTTTATGGACTAGCCATTGACACTGATCTGAATGAATAAATAAGTAAAAAATAAGGGATGTGTGAGTATGTGTATATGTGTGTGTGTATTTAGGTTGTCTTTTTCTTCTGTAATGAGTTTTGTTAGCTTGTATCTTTTAAGGAATTGTCCCATTTTTTCTGTTAATGAATTTATGGGCATAGAGTTATTTGTAGTTTTACAATATTTTAATGTATGTTATATTTTAATGTATGTTAGATCTATAGCGATGTCTCCTTTCTAATAATTGGTATTGATAGTTTGTGTCTTCTCTTTTTTTTTCTTGGTCAGCCTGACTAGAGCTTTATCAATTTTTTTTTTATCTTTTCAAAAAACCAATTTTTAAAAAGTTTATATTTTAATTCCACTTAGTTAACATGTAGTGTTATATTAGTTTCAGGTGTACAATATAGGGATTAAGCAATTCCTTACACCACCCAGTACTTATGACAAGTGTACTCCTTAATCCCCATCACCTAATTAACCATCATCCCCCCCCCCACCTCGCCTCTGGTACCCATCAGTTTGTTCTCTATGATTAAGAGTCTGTTTCTTTGTCTCTCTCTCTTTTTCTCCTCTTTGGTCATTTGTTTTGTTTCTTAAATTCTACATATGAGTGATATCATATGGTATTTGTCTTTCTCTGACTGACTTACTTCACTTAGCATTATACTCCCTAGCTCCATCCATGTCATTGCAAAAGGCAAGATTCCATTCTTTTTTTATGACTGAATAATAGTCTATTGTATATATATACCACATCTTCTTTATCCATTTATCAATTGATGGACACTTGGGCTGCTTTCATATCTTGGCTATTGTAAATAAACAAAGGGGTACATGAATCCCTTTGAATTAGTGTTTTTATATCCTTTGGGTAAATACCTAGTAGTATAATTGCTGGATTGTAGGGTAGTTCTATTTTTAACTTTTTGAGGAAACTCTATACTGTTTTCCAGAGTGGCTGCATCAGTATTCCATCAACAGTATAAGAAGGTTCCTTTTTCTCCACATCTTTGCCAACAACTGTTGTTTCTTGTGTTGTTGATTTTAACTATTCTGACAAGTGATATCTCATTATGGTTTTGATTTGCATTTTCTTTATGGTAAGTAATGATGAGCATCTTTTCATGTGTCTGTTGGCCATCTGTATGTCTTCTTTGGAGAAATGTCTCTTCATGTCTTCTGCCCATTTTTTAATCAGATTATTTGGTTTTTGGGTGTTGAATTTTGTAAGTTCTTTATATATTTTGGATACTAACCCTTTATTGGATATGTCATTTGCAAGTATCTTCTCCCATTCTGCAAGTTGCCATTTAGTTTTGTTGATGTTCGTTTGCTGTACAGAAATTTTTTATTTTGATGTAGTCCCAATTGTTTATTTTTGCTTGTTTTCCCTTTTCTCAGGAGACGTAGCTAGAAAAAAGTTGCTACGCCAGTGTCAAAGAGGTTACTGCCTGTGTTCTATTCTAGGATTTTTATGGTTTCAGGTCTCACATTTAAGTCTTTATTCCACTTTAAATTTATTTTTTTGTATGGTGTAAGAAGGTGGTCCAGTTCGTTTGTTTCTTTTCAAGATTTTTTTTTCCTTTCGAGATTTTATTTAAATTCAAGTCAGTTAATGTATAGTGCAGTGTTAGTTTCAGGGTTAGAATTTAGTGATTCATCACTTGCATATAACATACAAGTGCCCTCCTTAATGCCCATCATCCATTTACACACACACTGTTACAGTGTGTTATTTAAAGCCATTGTTTCCTTGTTGGTTTTCTGTTTAGATAATCTGTCCGTTGATGTAAGTGGGTTGTTAAAGTCCCCTGCTATTGTATTATTATGGATTAGTTCCTTTATGTTTGTTATTAATTGTTTTATGTATTTGGATGCTGCTAGGTGGGTGCATAAATATTTACAGTTGTTATGTCTTCTTGTTGGATTGTCTCCTTTATTATTATATACTGTCATTCATTGTCTCTTGCTATATATAGTCTTTGTTTTAAAGCCCACTTTGTCTGATATAACTATTTCCACTCCAGATTTCTTTTGACATCCATTTGCATGATAAATATTTCTTCATTCCCTCACTTTCAACCTGCATGTGTCCTTGGGTCTGAAGTAAGTCTCTTGTTGGCAGCATATAGATGGGTTTTATTTATTTATTTTATCCATTCTGCACCTTGTGTCTTTTGGTTGGAGCTAAGTTTAGTCCATTTACATTCAGAATAATTGTTGACAGATATGTATTTATTGCCATTTTATTACTTGTTTTGTGGATGTTTCTGGAGCTTTTCTCTTACCCTTTCTTGTCTTTCTCTTATGGTTTGCTGATTTTCTTTAGTGATACATTTGGATTTATTTCTCTTTATTCTTTGCACATTTATTAGTGTTTTTTGATAGGTCGTTTAAGATTGAACCCATTCTCTAAGAACCAACTTTTGGTTTTACTGATTTTCTCTATTTTTCTGTTTTCAATTTTTTTTTTAAGATTTTATTTATTTATTTGAGAGAGAGACTGAGATAGAGAGAGCATGAGAGGGGGGATGGTCAGAGGGAGAAGCAGACCCCCCGCTGAGCAGGGAGCCCGATGCGGGACTCGATCCCGGGACTCCAGGATCATGACCTGAGCCGAAGGCAGTCGCTTAACCAACTGAGCCACCCAGGCGCCCTTTCTGTTTTCAATTTTATTAGTTTCTGCTCTAATTTTAATTTCTTTTTTGTCTGCTTATATTTGTTTTAATTAGCTCTTTTTCTGACTTCATACAGAAGCAGCATAGGTTGCGGAGGTAAATCCCTTTTCCTTCTTTTCTAATATGTGAATTTAATGCTGTACATTTGAACAAATATCATATTTAAATTTTAGCAAAACCACGTGGTTTATCAGGAAACCCTCCTGAAAGAATGGGGTTCATGGGGCCGCATAAAAAGAAAAATTTTGCTGCATCATGGGTTTATTTGGCAAAGTAGGAGAGAATAACATTCTGGCTGGGGAAGGAATGTTAGAAGTTCATGTTTGTAAATGAAGTTATGATGAAAGAAAAGGGATTAAAGATAACTTTAAAAATATTTTTTGCCACTAAACAATTATATATTTTATTTAGAAAATATTAGTGGTGGTAGTTGAAGTGCAGTGCAGTTGCCACTGAAAAGAACATTGTGTGACTACACTGTACATACTCAAATGTATTTTTAAAGATATCATCATGCTATTGTCTGTGTCTAATATATATCACCTGTACAGTTTATTTCACTTATAGATGATATAGTTACCAGTACAAGGGAAGCCTGTATCCATTTTACTGATTGTTATGTTTTCTTTTCTTGCAGAAATGCTGAGCCGATTGTCAGGATTAGCAAATGTGGTTTTGCATGAATTATCAGGAGATGACACTGATCAAAATATAAGGGCTTCCCTAGACCCTGTGAGTAGCTCTATTCTGAATTAAACTGATGAGACATATATTTCATGTTCTTCTGAGGGGAAGAGTTTAAGATAGAAGGTTTTGAGCAGCCTCCATTTTGCCAGGTGGAAGAGGGGATTAAGAAAAATATTGATACTTTATAAATGATCGTTCTCCTGTAAGTTTGTAGCGTATGAGCCACAGTGATGGGAATCAAGTGCTGGATGAGATTGGAAAGATCTTTTTCATTTGTCCCTTGAGCCTTGTTTAGTGGTAGATTGTTTTACCTTCTCCTCAGGTGTATATCCTGTTCCCTAGAAAGGATTGAATGGTAAGTGGCAGAACTGGGGCACCTTTCAGGTTTGAAAATATGTTTGCTATTGTAAATTTATTTACACTTCTCTTATAGTTTATATTGTATTTTTTGATAGTCACATGAGGAATCAAAAGAAGTCCTTTAGTTTTCTGAAAGACAAGCAGTATTGCCTAATGGTTAAGAGAATTTTATTCAACTGCTGTCTTAAATTTAAATTTTGGGCTCTTCCACTTAATAGTTTGTTATCTTTGGTAAAATTAGGATAATATCATAAGTGAGATAATGTTTTGTTTGTGAAATGCTTAATATTTCCAAAATACTCAATATATTTTAATGGCTATGATGATAAGAAATCTTTCCAACCTCTGATCCAATAATAATTGAGAATGGAAATGAGATGGGCAAAAGATAAGATGAAGTTGGAATGAAGAAACTCTTTTTTGGACACTAGTATTTTTCCCCTGATGCATTGGTAACTTTTTGTCTAAATACTAGGCATTACCCCAAGAATCTGACATGGAATTTAACAATAGGACACAAGAGGATGTTCTGGAGCGCCTGGCTTATGCTGAGCAGTTGGTGGTGGAGCTAAAAGAAATCATTAGAGAGAAGGACATTCAATTGCAGCAAAAAGATGAAGTTCTACAGGTACCAGGGTTTTTCTCCTTTCTTGCCAAGCATTTGATAAAAGACGGACACAACATTCACTTAGATTTTTCTTTTCACTTAGATTATTGGAGAGTTTGATTCTTATTTTCCTAATACTGTAAGATGATGCCTCCTGAGAATTAACTTTTGTTATGTATTAGGCACGTGATGAATAAACATTTATATATTTACCGTCATTGTTCTCTGACAGGAAGAAAGAAAAGCTGCTGATAACAAAATAAAAAAACTAAAACTTCATGCTAAGGCCAAATTAACTTCTTTGAATAAACACATAGAAGAAATGAAGGCACAAGGAGGGACTGTTCTGCCTACAGAACCTCAGTCAGAGGAGCAACTCTCCAAGGTATGGTAATGGGATACACTACACATTTTCTGAGTGGAAGTGCCTCCCATGATAGCAGATATTCACTAATCACAAAAATTTATGAAGCTACAGTAGTACAGCACTAAATGCTGTCCTTTCTTATCGAGCTTGAAGTCTAGCCGGGCTCTGGGTCACACACAGAGAGAATAAAAGGCCAACAGAAAATGTAGAAATGAAATGTGACCTAGACTTTCAGAGAATTAAAAAAGGCTAACAGGATAAGTAAATACTGCAGTGAGGCATTTGGTTAGGAGAGGCACATACTTTATGGAGGGATTTCATCTTTGGTTAGAAGATTAAACTAGGTGGTGTGTAAGGTTTCTGCCAGCTCTGAATTCTTTAATTCAGTGACTTGACACAGAATATTCTGTGTCCTCATATGGCCCCATAGTAGCAGATTAGTTTCATGCATTGTAACTGAATCAACTAGATTGCCTTGGGGTCCCTGTAAGGGGTGCTTTCTAGGTTTATGACTGCCATAGCAAAATAATTTAAGGTCGGGGTTAGGAGTAAGGAAATTGGTGCCTTTTGAGAAATAGAGTATTGTCCCAATATTGTATTGTCCCAATACTCATTTTCATTAATTTCCTTTTGGTTAAATCCCAAATATTCACAAGCAGTCAGCCATTTAGTGAACAAGAATCTTCAGTTTTTTGGAGTTTGGTATAGAATACATGGAGGCTGGCATTATCCCATGTGCATACTGCAATTGGCCTAGACTTAACTCTGCATAAGAAATCTATTAATTTTTATTTTTTTAATTATACCTTGTTTTACTCTTTGATTTACTAGTATTCTTTTTTTTAATTTAAATTCTATTAGCCAACATTTAGTACATCATTAGTTTCAGATACAGAGTTCAATAATTCATCAGTTGCATATAACACCAAGTGCTCATCACATCATGTGCCCTCCTTAATGCTCATTCACTAGTATTCTTATCTCAGTGTTTTTAGTTCTTGGGAAATAAGGTTGTAATTGATTCTGCAGGCACAACACTGGGGTCACTGGTTAGTTTCCTAGTACCCTGATTAGTCTTTCCATTCTGGGTCTAATGCTCAGAAGAAATCACTTTCCCTGATTAATAGCTTTATTTAACTTCTCAAAGCTTATTTTAGAAAGCTTATTTTAGGAGCTTTCTCATTCTTCTCAAATAACTTGTTCATCTTGATTCTTTTCTTACTTCTTGGTTCTTCCTCTGGTAATTCTTTTTTCTTGTAGCTGTGGTACCAGCCTGTCTCTCCCCATGTTGCTTTGTTTCTTAACTGTCCCCCTACTATGATTTTTAAATTATATATTTTATTTTATCTTTTTTTAATTTAAATTCAATTAACCAACATATAGTACATCATTAGTTTCAGATGTACAGTTCAATAATTCATCAGTTGCATATATAACACCCAGTGCTCATCACATCACGTGCCCTCTTTAATGCCCATCACCCAGTTACCCCATCCCTCCACCCAACTCCCCTCCAGCAACCCTCAGTTTGTATCCTGTAGTTAAGAGTCTTTCATGGTTTGTCTCCCTCTCTGATGACTTCCCATTCAGTTTTCCCTCCCTTCCCCTATGATCCTCTGCCTTGTTTCTCAAATTCCACATACCAGTGAGATCATATAATAATTGTCTTTCTCTGATTGACTTATTTCGCTTAGCATAATACCCTCTAGTTCCACCCACATCATTGCAAATGGCAAGATTTCATTTTTTCGATGGCTGAGTAATATTCCATTTTGTGTGTGTGTGTGTGTGTGTGTATACACATATATATATATACATGCCACATCTTCTTTATCCATTCAGTTTTCTGTGGACATCTGGGCTCTTTCCATAGTTTGGCTATAGTGGACATTGCTGCTATAAACATTGGGGTGCAGGTGCTCCTTCAGAACACTACATTTGTATCTTTGGGGTAAATACCCAGTAGTGCAATTGCTGGGTTGTAGGGTAGCTCTATTTTCAACTTTTTGAGGAACTCCATACTGTTTTCCAGAGTGGTTGCACCAGCTTGCATTCCCACCAACAATGTAGGAGGGTTCCCCTTTCTTTGCATCCTCAACATCTGTCGTTTCCTGACTTGTTAATTTTAGATCTTGGATAATAGCCCTTTATCTGATATGTCATTTGCAAATATCTTCTCCCATTCCGTCGGTTGCCTTTTAGTGTTGGTGACTGTTTCCTTTGCTGTGCAGAAGCTTTTAACTTGATTAAGTTCCAATAGTTCATTTTTGCTTTAGTTTTCCTTGCCTTTGGAGACGTGTTTAGCAAGAAGTTGCTGCAGCTGAGGTTGAAAAAGTTGCTGTCTGTGTTTTTTAGGATTTTGATGGATTCCTGTCTCACATTTAGGTCTTTCATTCATTTTGAGTTTATCTTTGTGTATGCTGTAAGAAAATGGTCCAGTTTCATTCTTCTACATGTGGCTCTCCAATTTTCCCAACACCATTTATTCAAGGGACTGTCCTTTTTCCATTGGATATTCCTTCCTGCTTTGTTGAAGATTAGTTGACCATAGAGTTGAGGGTCCATTTCTGGGTCCTCCATTCTGTTCTGTTGATCTATGTGTCTGTTTTTGTGCCAGTACTGTATTGTCTTAATGATTACAGCTTTGTAATTTAACTTGAAGTCTAGTATTGTGATACCACCAGGTTTGGTTTTCTTTTTCAACATTCCCCTGGCTACTTGGGGTCTTTTCTGGTTCCATACAAATTTTAGGATTATTTGTTCCAGCTCTGTGAAAAATGTCAATGGTATTTTGATAGGAATTGCATTGAATGTGTAGATTGCTCTGGGTAGCATAGATATTTTAACAATATTTGTTCTTCCAATCCATGAGCATGGAATGTTTTTCCATTTCTTTGTGTCTTCCTCAATTTCTGTCATAAGTGTTCTGTAGTTTTTAGAGTACAGATGCTTTACCTCTTTGGTTAAGTTTATTCCTAGGTATCTTAATGGTTTTGTGTGCAATTGTAAATGGGATTCATTCCTTAATTTCTGTTTCTTCTGTCTCATTGTTAGTGTATAGAAATGCAACTGATTTCTGTGCATTGATTTTATATTCTCCCACTTTGTTGAATTCCTGTATGAGTTCTAGCAATTTTGGGGTGTAGTCTTTTGGGTTTTCCACAGAGTATCATATCATCTGCGTAGAGTGACAGTTTGACTTCTTTGCCAATTCGGATGCCTTTATTTCTTTTTGTTGTCTGATTGCTGAGGCTAGGACTTCTAGTACCATGTTGAACAGCAGTGGTGGTAGTGAACATCCCTGCCATGTTCCTGACCTTAGGAGAAAAGCTCTCAGTTTTTCTCCATGGAGAATGATATTCACTGTGGGCTTTTCATAGATGGCTTTTATGATATTGAGGTATGTTCCCTCTATCCCTACATTGTGAAGAGTTTTCATCAAGAAAGTATGCTGTACTTTGTCAAATGCTTTTTCTGCATCTATTGAGAGGATCATATGGTTCTTGTTCTTTCTTTTATTTATGTAGTGTATCACATTGATTTGTGGATGTTGAACCACCCTTGCAGCCCAGGACTAAATCCTACTTGGTCGTGGTGAATAATCCTTCTAATGTACTGTTGGATCCTATTGTCTAGAAATTTGGTGAGAATTTTTGCATCCATGTTCAAATGGGATATTGGTCTGAAATTCTCCTTTTTGGTGGCATTTTTAGTTTGGGGATCAAGGTAATGCTGGCCTCATAGAACGAGTTTGAAGTTTTCCTTCCATTTCTGTTTTTTGAAACAGTTTCAGAAGAATAGGTATTAGTTCTTTAAATGTTTGGTAGGATTCCCCTGGGAAGCCATCTGGCCCTGGACTCTTGTTGGGAAATTTTTATTACTGCTTCAATTTCCTTGCTTGTTATAGGTCTGTTCAGGTTTTCTATTTCTTTCTGGTTCAGTTTTGGTAGTTTATACATCTCTAG
Organism: Mirounga angustirostris; assembly: GCF_029215605.1. Classification (NCBI taxonomy): domain Eukaryota; kingdom Metazoa; phylum Chordata; class Mammalia; order Carnivora; family Phocidae; genus Mirounga; species Mirounga angustirostris. The sequence continues at coordinate 65,917,282 of NW_026991709.1, read as the reverse complement.
GAATGCATCCATTTCTTCCAGGTTGCCTAATTTGTTGGCATATAGTTGCACTTATAATTGTTTGTATTTCTCCGGTGTTGGTTGTGATCTCTCCTCTTTCATTCATGATTTTATTTATTTGGGTCCTTTCTCTTTTCTTTTTAAGTCTGGCCAGGGTTTTATCAGTCTTATTAATTCTTTCAAAGAACCAGCTCCTAGTTTCGTTGATCAGTTCTACTGTTCTTCTGGTTTGTATTTCATTGATTTCTTCCCTAAACTTTATTATTTCTCTTCTCCTGCTGGGTTTAGGCTTTATTTGCTGTTCTTTCCCCAGCTCCTTTAGGTGTAAGTTTAGGTTGTGTATTTGAGACCTTTCTTGTTTCTTGAGAAAGGCTTGTATTGCTGTATACTTTCCTCTTAAGACCACCTTTGCTGCATCCCAGAGGTTTTGAATAGTTGTGTTTTCATTTTCATTTGTTTCCATGAATTTTTTTTAATTCTTCTTGAATTTTCTGGTTGACCCATTCATTCTTTAGTAGGATGCTCTTTAGCCTCCATGTATTTGAGTTCTTTCCAAATTTCTTCTTGTGATTGAGTCCAGTTTCAAAGCATTGTGGTCTGAAAATATGCAAGGAATGATCCCAGTCTTCTGCTACTGGTTGAAATCTGATTTGTGATGCAGTGTGTAATCTATTCTGGAGAATGTTCCATGTGCACTCAAGAAGAATGTGTATTCTGCTGCTTTAGGATGAAATGTTCTGAATATATCTGTGAAGTCCATCTGGTCCAGTGTATCATTCAAAGCCCTGTTTCCTTGTTGGTCTTCTGCTTAGATGATCTGTCCATTGCAGTGAGTGGGGTGTTAAAGTCCCCTACTATTATTGTATTATTGTTGATGTGTTTCTTCAATTTTGTTATTAATTGGCTTATAATTGGCTACTCCCATGTTAGGGGCATAAATATTTACAATTGTTAGATCTTCTTGTTGGATAGTCCCTTTAATTATAATGAGTGTCCTTCCTCATCTATTACAGTCTTCAGTTTAAAATCTAATTTGTCTGATAATAAGGATTGCCACCCCAGCTTTCTTTTCATGTCCATTAGCATGATAAATGGTTTTCCACCCCCTCACTTTAAATCTGGAGGTGTCTTTGGGTCTAAAATGAATCTCTTGTAGATAGCATATGGATGGGTCTTGCTTTTTTATCCAATTTGATACCCTGTGTCTTTTGATTGAACTATTTACATTTACATTCAGAGTACCTGTTGAAAGATACGAATTTAGTGCCATTGTATTACTTGTAAAGTCACTGTTTCTGTATATTGTCTCTGTTCCTTTCTGGTCTGTGTTACTTTGGGGCTCTCTCTTCGCTTAAAGGATCCCTTGTAATATTTCTTAGAGGGCTGGTTTGGTGATCACAAATTCTTTTAGTTTCCATTTGTCCTGGAAGCTTTTTATCTCTCCTATTTTGAATGACATCCTATCTGTATAAAGTATTCTTGGCTGTATAAGTATCTGTATAAAGTATTCTGCTGCTGCTATATCATTTAGCACCCTGAATATATCATGCCAGTCCTTTCTGGCCTGCCAGGTCTCTGTGGATAGGTCTGCTGCCAGTCTAATGTTCTACCCCTGTAGATTATGGACCCCTTGTCCCGAACTGCTTTCAGGATTTTCTCTTTGTCTCTGAGATTTGCAAGTTTCACTATTATATGTCGGGGTGTTGACCTATTTTTATTGATTTTGAGGGGGGTTCTCTGTGCCTCTTGGACTTGGATACCTGTTTCTTTCCCCAGATTAGGGACGTTCTCCACTATAGTTTGCTCCAATATACCTTCTGCCCCTTTCTCTCTTTCTTCTTCCTCTAGAACCCCAATAATTTTAATATTGTTTTGCTTTATGGTATTGCTGATCTCTCAAAGCCTCCCCTCATGGTCCAGTAATTGTTTATCTCACTTTCGGTTTCTTTATTCTCCATAATTTTATCTTCTCTATCACTTATTCTCTCTTCTGCCTCATTTATCCTAGCAATAAGAGCCTCCATTGTTGATTGTATCTCATCAATACAGTTTTTTATTTCAACCTGATTAGATCTTATTTCTTTTATTTTTCCAGAAAGGGATTCTCTGGTGTCTTCTATGCTTTTTTCAAGCCCAGCTGGTATCTTTATAATTGTTCTGAATTCTAGCTCTGACATCTTGCTAATATCCATATTTATAAGGCCTGTGGCAGTGATTACTTCCTCTTGTTCTTTTTTCTGGCAGTTTTTCCTTCTGGTATTTTTGTCCAGAGAAGAATAGATGAACAAGAGAACAAAAAAGAAATAAAAAATAAAAATATCAATCATGACCTCAGCGAAATATACACTAGGCAAATCAGAAGAGATCAGAAACCAAAAAAGAAAAAAAAAAGGAGGGGGCAGAAAAAGAGAGAGTATAATCAAACAGGTAGACAGTACAGGGTGATACACTTGGTCCTGGGTGTATTTTGGTCTGTTTGTTAGAAGACACTTGATCCCAAAATTGTAAATAAAGAAAAACATATATATATATACTAAAATAAAATTGAATATAGCAAAAGGAAGTAAAAAATGAAGAATATATCTGTAAAATGTAAATGTAAAAATGAAAATTAAAAAAAGATTTAAAGAGAGTTGATAAAATAAGCTAGTTGAAAAGGGAAAATGAAAAAGAAAATTTTAAACTGAAAGACTAAAGAATTGTGAGGAAAAAACCTTGAGTTCTATATACTGTTTTCCCCCAGTGCAGGAGTTTTTCAGTTTCTGTGTGATTCGTAAACTTGGGTTTAGCCTGATGTTCCTGCTGGCCCTCTGGGGGAGGGGCCTTTTGCACTGATTCTCAGGTGTCTTTGCCTGGGCAGAATTGCACCGCCCCTTGCCTTGGGGCCGGGCTCAGTGTAAGCTGCTTTGGGTTGCTTTATGTGGCTTTTGTTCCTTTCAGGCTTTACATGCTGCTTTAGAGGGTGAAAAAAAAATGGTGGCACCCCAAACTCCAGCCCCGGAGCTGAAGATCAGGGCCCCCACTCTTCAGTGTACCCTCATGGAAAAGCAGTCAATCCCTATTGTGTGTGCCAAACTGCAGACTCCTGTGGTGCACCCCTGCACAAATCCTCCCAGGGGAGGGGGGGCGGTCCCACCAGGCTAGCTGCTTTCTGGGCCCCTGCTCAGGGAGCAGTTGCCCCATCATGCGTGCACCCGCTGCTCCTCCCTGGGGAAGAAGCAGGGTCTTTGCAGCGGTTTTGCAGCTTGCTGTACTCCTGCTTGGAGAGCAGTCGACCCACAGTGCCACGGTTATGTTTATGGAAACACCGAGTTGAGAGGCCACTCTGGGGCTTGCTAATTGTAGCTGGCTTCCCTGCTGCAATGCTTGGGAACTCTGCTGCACACACACACACCCGTTCTTTCTGTGACCCTGGGATCCTGAGACCACACTGTCCCATCTAGGATTCTGTCCCACTTTGCCACCCGAGCACCTTTCAGGCAGGGACGTCCCTCACAGGAGCAGACTTCTAAAAGTTCTGATTTTGCACTCTGCTGCTATATCACTTTCCAGTAGCTAGCTTCCTAAGGCTCCCTCCCCCTTGGTTTATCTTCCAATATATCCCAATTCACTTCTCTGCACCTCTTACCTTGCAAAAAAATAGATTTTCTATTTGTAGAATTGCAGCAATTCTTTTCTTAGATCTCAGGTTGAATTCACAGGTGTTCAGAATGATTTGATAGATATCTAGCTGAAGTCAAGAGAACAGATGAAACGAAGGTCCTCTACTCTTCTACCATCTTCCCTCCTCCTCTTAAATTATCTATTTTATACTCTGCTTTTTTTTTAACGCCTGAGACCTTAAAGAAATCAACACTTAGAGCATCATTTCCTCCCTCTGTTAAATAAGAGGGTTGAATCAAATGATTTCTATGTTTGAGCAATGAGTCATGGCAGCTTTATACTCTTGTATACCCATCACTGAGCTACATATTCTCTCAAAAGTATAGTTGAAGAGATGAGGGTAATTCTCAGATGCTTGACCAATATTATGTAGAAGAAAGTATAAAATTATTTTGTGTAGTTCTAATAAGCAGACTTGGTTCATTTGAGGGTGGTGAATTCAGTAGGGAGGGAGAGTCTGGTTCAGTCTGAGGAAGAGCTTTTGGGAAAAAAAAAAATAGACTTGAAAGATTTGGATTTCCTCTTACTGGGTCTTGTATGATGTTTTGCTCCTCACTTAACCGCTCCTGTGCTTTCCTGAATTCTGTCCTCTGGTTCTTCAAGGCAGTGGGACTAAGTTTTCTATTAAGTTTTAGTCCTGTGTGGTGCTGACTGGTTTTGTCCTCAGACTAAAAACCATAAAAAAGGGAAACTTCATGTCATTTCTTCCAAGTATTGACTCCCTTCCAGTATCTTCCTGCTTTTGGTTGCCCTCTAGCATTTTCAAGTAGCTATTTTTCTATCTTGGCTGGAGTTGATAGCTGTTAATCTGAGGGAGGATGAATCTAATAGGAACTACTTGGCCATACTAAAATGGAAAACTCCTAAGATTCCTTCCTGGTTGTTAGGTCAGGTGTTATTTCTTGCTCCCATTTATAAAACTATAATCAAATGGTTATATAGGGCAAGTTAGAACAAAAGATCGAATATGTGTTAATTATAGTTCTTTTAAATAAATGACCTTATCTCCTTCATTTTCAGCATGATAAGAGTTCTACAGAGGAAGAGACGGAAGTAGAAAAGATAAAACATAAACTCCAGGAGAAGGAGGAACTAATTAGCTGTTTGCAAGCCCAACTTTCCCAGGCACAGGCAGAGCAAACTACACAGGTAGGGGTGTTAAGTCACCTCATAGTCATTAGGTTGATGAATCACTAAGTCCCAATGGATTATTATATGACAAATGCATTTTTTAGATGGCCAACAGATAGTTATCTATGTATGTATCAGTTTACTTTATTTTCCCCTTTCCTCCTCTCAGCAACTTCCTTTCCTTCCTGCCTAAGTCTAGTAATTGGTGTTTGCCATTCTTGGTTAATATTTGTGGATACCCAGTATACTCTTTTAATATATGGTTTCACATATTTTTATTTCAAAAGAGTTTTTCTTAAATTATATAGCTTGTGGTATTTGGTCTGTTTTCTTCTCTATGGGACTTCTGTTATCTGTATGTTCCTTCTTTGATTATCTTTAATATTTGTCACTTACTCTCAATTCCTTTTTCTTTCTTCATTTTATAGTTTCTTCTTTTTGTTGTCCTTCACTTAAGGCATTCTGTTTGTGTTTGTTTACTTTTGTGTTCCCTCTTGTTTAGACTTCTTTTTCTGAAATTTTTTCTTATATATCAAATTTTCCCTAATTTCAGTCACCTCATTTCTGATTTTTCTGATTCTGATTATGCTGTTTTTCTGTGTCTTGTATAATTTTCTTTATTTGTTAACACCTTTTGAGATAGATTGCAGTTTTGATTTGTTTTTTGAACATGCCTCTGGTCTGTTATAATCACCTTTAAGCCTGTTGTTCTCCTTAGCTTTTGTTTTTATAGTAACTTTGTATGAAATTTGATCTTGATCCTTTTATATTCCTTATTTTTGTAGGCATTTAATTTTTCTAAACTTTTGGAAGGAGGCTTGGTTCAGGAAAACTTTTCTTTACTTAACAGACCTCTCTCTTTTGTTGTTTTTTTTGTATTGTGTCCAAAGATTTGGCAGCTGGATTTCTGAGATTTCTTGGTTTTCTTCCTCCTGCCCTTCACTTTGGCCTATACCAACATTGTCCAATAGTAATATAATGTAAGCCACAGGTATAATTTAAAGTTTTGTAGCAGAAACAGGTAAAATTAATTTTAACAAGTATTTCATGTAGTCCAATATAGTCAAAATATACTTGTGAGATTAATAGAATAATTATTTTTGTGTTATTTTACTTTTTCTTTTTTTTTGCACTGTCTGAAATTTGGTGTGTATTTTTACATTATATCTCAATTTGGATTATTAAATTCTCATTGGAAATACTTCTTCTCTGTTTAGATTTCATAAAATTTCCAGTTGAGAAAATAGATTCATATACTCAAGTTCCAGACATATTTAAAAGCTTTCCAATAACTGAACCGAGGGCTGAAATATCATTTTTTAATGATCTACATAAGTATCAACTGTGACTCATGCTATCTGCATAAAGTATTCAGATAAATACATTATAGTGTTACATGAGTGTGTAGGAAAAAATCATTCAAACTGAATGAATCCACTGACACTGACTAGGTAGGCAATGTGTTTATTGTAATACTAGGAACAGCATGCATTCTTGTTACTTGTATAACAATTTAAGAGTATTTGACATTATACAATAAAGTGAAATATAGTAGTATTTAATGGGAAAATAATTTATAGTTCAATTAATTACAATTAAATAATATTAATAATTAAACTCCTCATTTGCATTAGGCATATTTCAAGCCCTCTGGAGCCACATGTGGCTAGTTGATAATGAATTATACAGCATGTGTATAGACCTTTTTCTTCTGTTTCTCTTACCTCTATTCTGCATAATTTTTATTTCACTCCTATAAGTTTCTTCTTATTTCTGGTCCATGTCTTAGAAGACAGCCCTGATGAGGCAGTTTTGAAAATTCAGAGGAACTAAGTTGTTGTAGCCTTTTAGTCCTTCTTACTGTGGACCCCTTGCATTTACCCAATATTGGAGAATGGGGAACCCCTGCCAATTTAAGCTGCTGTTCTAAGATTGGCCAGCCATGCTTTCCAGTAAGAACTTGTTGGCTCTTTGGGGGTTTTCCTGTTCTCAAGGCCATTAATGTTGCTCTGTTGCTGCCTGCTTCCTCTTGCCTAGACTCTAATACCATGCAGGTCTTGTGCCTTTTGGTGGTTTGCTCTATCTGCTTGTATTTGGGGTTTTGAGGACTACCTTCCTAATTTTTTTTTTTTTACCTTCCTAATTTTATTATAAATATTGTCCATGGGGTTTTGGTTTTACTATTTAGTTGTATTGTCTGTTTCTATGTGAGGATTCAGAGAAGTTGAAAAAGTGCTGCTATTGCTTCTGTCTTCCTCTGACAAATAATTCTGATAATTACTTTTTAAAAACCTCAGCACATGCAGTTCCCTTTTGTGTTAAGTGCAAATTAGAAGGATATTGGTAGGTATTTTGGGCAGTTGAGAAAGGGAGGTCAAAGAATTAGGAGTGCTAATTCTTTTGTTTAAATAAATATTTTTTCCCTTCTATGTCTTAAGTTTGATAAGAGTTCAACAGAGATGGAAGAATTTTTAACAATGAAGCAACAGCTCCAAGAGAAGGAGGAACTTATTAGCACTCTGAAAGCCCAGCTCAGCCAGACGCAGGCAGAGCAAGCTGCTCAGGTAGGTTGGAAGGTACCTCATAAGCATTAGAATAAAGAATCATGAAAGTCTAACGGTGACAAGCCAATTCAGACAGTCACTTTCTAAAACCTTAGTATATAAAAGTATAGTAGCTAGAATGTTATAGTAGGAATTAGGAGGGTGTAGTAGAAGAAGAAATTAGAAGTGTTATTTACCTTGATGAATTTGCCATAGCCTATTTTATGGCTGTTTCTTAGTTCTACAAGCCTGAAATTTGGTTTTAATAGCACACAGAAATTCAGTCTTTTAGGAATGGACTCACATTGTTTGAAAGAGACTGGTAGATAAACCAAAAGAAATACAAATGATTAGGTCCATTCTTTCCCTATAGTAAAACCTTAATAGGAAGTTAAATTATAATCAGAAGATTACTTGTGAGCATATAATGAGAAAGTGGGATAGGTTACGTGATTCAATGTTAAATGGCACTACTATGTAATATTCCTCATATTTATTTCTGATACCAGGATCAGGCTGTTTGGACTGGCATTCTCAACTCCTTCTGTCTAGCTGTTTTTCTAAATTTCCAGTTTGACCGCCCACCTCTCTATTTTTCCTTTGAGAATGCTTTTGACTTGTGAAACTTTTTTTCCCCTGAAGCATCTTTGCATGATAGCTATTCTTTTCCATTGAATGTTTCATTTTTTGATAACTTATGGTATTAATGATGTTTCCTGTCCACGGATGGCCTGCTGCTATGTATACAGTTAAAATTGTATATCTTGAAATCCTTACTTTTACCTATTAGCTTTTATTGTGTCCTTTTTATGTATAAGCACTATCTACAATGTATGATGGAGAAATGCAAAATGTGATTTTTACTGAGTGGCTTAAAACATGGAAAGCCAATAATATAAATATATTAACAGATCCATCATAATGCAGGCCATTCAGAATAAGTGAATAGTAAGCATCAGCACAAATGGAAAGTATTTTGAGAGGTGAAGGAGGTTACCATGAGTGTGACATCCAAGGAAGGTATATAGAAAAAATTAGGATTTAGGCAAAACTGTGATGGATAGATAATAATCTCAACAAGATAGTTGAAAGTATTCCATTTGTGGGAAATGGTCTCAGCAAGATCACAGAGAGAAAAAAGAATATGGTACATTTATAGGAAAGGATCTGTAGATGCATTTGGCTAATGAAGGACGCCAGTACTTGTACACTTGCAACACAGGAGTCCAAATTCATAGTGACGCCAGAATTCAGATAATCAAAAAAATTATGTAGATTTTTTTCCTACATAGAAGGAGAGCCGAGGTCAATTCAAGGTGTCACAAATTGAGAAATCAGCAATAGTTGAAGGACCAATACAAAATGGGCAAGCTAAGACCAGGTCGGCATGCTCAATTACAGATCTTAAGGAAATAAATCAGCAGGCATTCATCTGCAGACACATACATCCTCAAAACAAAACTAAAACACTGATACTAAACAGCTCATGGTCAATTTATTTCCATTTTATTCTATTAAGAGCCAGTTACAAGTGAGGGTGATCTAGAAACCTGCAAGTAATGACGGCTAAAAATAGCTGGGGGAGGTGGTGTGGGTTTGGAAATATACCAAGTTCTTTGGTAGAAGCAGTTCTTTGAAGATAAGACTAGCCAATATCCCTGATGAATATGGATAAAGAAATTCTCAGTAAAATACTAGCAGAACGAATCCAGCAATACATTAAAAAAAAAATCATTCACCACAATCAAGTGGGATTTATTCCAGTTGTAGAGAATTTTGAATAAAAGATCTGTTAGTTTGAAGTTTGACTTATAGGGTATGATAATTTCACTGAAAGTTTTAGACCATGAGTGTGCTATTTATGTGCCTAAGATTTAAGAGAAATCTAATTTCACTTTGTAGTTTTAATATTCTAATCTCTGCAGAACTTTTGAAAGATATACCTCGCATCCAAGTATATATACCTCTTGTATATTTAAACATTTCTAATAACCATGCAAATATAATTTTTCATCAAAATTTATATTTGGGCTGATTTCTGAGTTTGATAATAGGATTTCTCTTATATTTGGAAATTCCTGTCAGGCCTCTCTTCCAACATTCTCATCCTTGACATTAAAAATTTAATTAAATTCTATTGTCTATCAGTTCTCAGTGTCCGTCTTTGGAGAATAGTGTGTGAGTTTTGTTCGTGCAATATTCGGGGAGTGTAACGTGTATAGTTTCTTTGGTGTGTGTCTTTAGTTGAGTTCCATGCAGCAGGTGGTCCGAGAGAAAGATGCCCGCTTTGAAACACAAGTTCGTCTTCATGAAGATGAGCTTCTTCAGTTAGTAACCCAGGCAGATGTGGAAACAGAGATGCAACAGGTGTGTTGCTAAAACTTAGTAGAATGACTGTCATTTGGTTAACATTTAATTAAATGATCACAGCCACTTTTTTACCTTTACATACTGCTTTCCACTTGGTCTTAGTGTGCTCCTTAATTGGCTTCTTTTTGATGATCTTGTGTTCTGTTGCATATTAATTATTTTCTATTGTCCTTACCTTGCCTTTTATGCCTCTAACCAGGTTGTTGGTACTGAAAAGCTGAATTTAATTGGCAAATGTATTTGGTAGTCAGAAATTGGTTTCTCTTCAGTTTGCCAATTGTAGCTTCATTAAAGACCTGAGCCAAAGCTTCAAATCAATGAAGCCAGTTTTAAACTTTGAAAAAATTAAAGATGAAAAGGAGTGATTTTGAAACCATAAAGTCTTTTACTAAATTGATTATTCTTAAAAAAAAAAAATAATTGAGTATATTTTGGAAATTGGCTTCATTGTTTTTATCATCTACTAACTGAAAGGTATTTGTTTTTATTTAGTGTGTACTTCAGTGTGGTAACCAAAAGTGCTCCAGTGGTATTTCATGGTTGATCCATTTAATTGTTTTTGAGTGAAAACTTCTTCCAAGTCCTAAGTAATCCTTCAGAATATACTTTTTGAAGTAGAATATTAATGTATACACGTATTACTGATTTATTTATCCAACAAATGTTTATCGAGTGCATGTCCAGTGCATGAAGCTAGAAGAGAAATGGTTCTTGCCTGCAGAGAATGTTCTTTTTGGTGAGTGAGATATACATGTACTTATGTTACTTAGGTGTAGGACATTGACTCTATAATTTTAAAAGCAGATGTATCATTTTCTCGATTATTAAAAAGACTCCCTAATTCAGGGGCTTGCTTGTGTCTCAGTTTAGCTGTTGTCAGTGTACTGGAGAAGGCATTTTTGGAGATTCTTTTTTGCTGCTGGTTGGGGAGCATGGCATGCTGGTGTCCCACTCTTTAATCTGCCATCCTCAACATTCAAAAACCTTAAGTATACAAATCTACATGATCTTTTGAAAGGTAAACAGATAATGGTGCTCATTAGTTTAGCACATTGTATCTAAAACATTTCCTTCTCAGAAATTGAGGGTGCTGCAGAGGAAACTTGAAGAGCATGAAGAAGCCTTATTGGGCCGTGCTCAGGTCGTGGGCTTGCTGCAACAGGAGCTGACAACCGCCGAACAGAAAAACCAGGTACTGCCTTGTGCGCTTTACTGCCTGCCTTGGGAGTAGAGTATTCATTTCCACTTTATTTTTATTTATTTATTTATTTATTTTGGGGTGGGGTGTGGGAAGGGGCAGAGGGAGAGAGAGAATCTTAAGCAGTCTCCTCATCCAGGGCAGAGTTTGACACGGGGCCCCATCTCACACCCCTGAGATCATGATCTGAGCCGAAACCTAAGAGTCTGACTGAGCCACCCAGGTGTCCCCATTTCCACTTTAGTTTCCAGGCAGCATGTATAAAATCATTAGGTCTTCTGAGAATTGATGCCATTTATTCATTCTTTCAACAAATACCCTGTGCTCAAGTGGTGGTGATAACAATGATGAGCAAAACGGATAACGTTCCTTCTCTGATGAAGTTTGCATTTCATATCTTTCGTTGTGGCTGTTTTTCTTTGTGCTTTTAGGTCTAGGACCCTAGTTTCTCTAGAATGTCATACTGTCCTCTAGTGAGTTTCCTTTGCTATCTCAAATGGTTCTTGTGCTTTAGGTACTATCCATTGTTTTGGTTGATTCCCTATTCTCTCTTGGCTTAAAGTAATTCACCATGCAATATTCTCCGAATCTAAAGTGATCAGACACTGATGTTCCAAAATCTTAAGGTCAACTATCTCCTCCCAGGCTGTAACCCATCCTGTTATTCCCTTTCTCAGACTGTCCTGACCTTCATTCTCATTGAGATCCCTCAATCCTTTCACTTTGTTCCTCTGGTATGTTAGCTCCTTCTTGGGCTTTCTCCTTTCCCCGTGTGCTGTTGCCCCATGTTTGACCATTTGGACTATTCTTTTATCAGCCCTTGGATTCCCCGTGTCTTTATCTTACCACATCCAAGGAGCCAAGTACTAATGTGGAATCAGTGCTACAGTCCACATTCTCTGCTTGTTCATCTGGGTGCTGCATGCTGCTGGAGGAAGTCTGTCATCTCCTTCTAAATTTTCAACTCTCCTTGAGGAGGACTTTCTTGCACAGAAGCATTTTCCCGTATCTCCCATCCTAATAAAACCTATATCCTGATCCCAAGCCCCCTGTCTCACTGTCATCACATAGTTGGGTTCAAATCTCAGTTGTGCCTCTTACTAGATAGTTACTATATAAATAGTTACAGCTATGTGACTTTTGGCGAATTTCCCTTCTTTTCTGCTCCTGTTAATACCTTTTAAGTATCTCTCTCATGGCCTCTACCATTTTTGTATTATAATTATCTGGTTAAATGTGACTGTCCCACTGAACTCTGAGTTCCATGAGGTCAGGGACTCCATTCATTCATTCAGTATGTAGTGAGCACCAGGTACTCAATATGACATGTACTGTGCTAGGTGCTAGAGAACAATGATGATAAACAAAGTCCCTTCCCTTATTGAACTTATTTTGTAATGGGAGAGACAGAAAGTAAGAGATAATGGCACAAGTAAATGTGTATGAGTATAAATTGTGAGAAGTATCAAGAAGCGAAAACAGGGTCTTATGAAATTGTAGGTTAGGTCCTGAGCGTCTAGCCCCATGCTTCACCTAGAAGAGGCATTTCACTATGCGTATTAAAATGAAAGAATGAATTTATGGCTTATGCGGCTTTGCCTTTTTTTTTAGATGCTCTCTCAGCAGTTACAGCAGATGGAAGCTGAGCATCATACTTTAAGGAACACTGTGGAAGCAGAAAGACAAGAGTCCAAGATTCTGATGGAAAAGATGCAACTTGAGGTGGCAGAGAGAAAATTATCCTTCCATAACCTGCAGGAAGAAATGCATCATCTTCTGGAACAGCTTGAGCAAGCAGGTCAAGCTCAGGCTGAACTACAGTCCCGGTACAGTGCTTTGGAACAGAAGCACAAAGCAGAAATGGAAGAGAAGATCTCTCACATTTTGAGTCTTCAAAAGACTGAGCAAGAACTACACTCTGCCTGTGATGCTCTAAAGGAGGAAAATTCAAAGCTTGTCCAAGATAAGAGTGAACAGGCAGTTCATTCAGCCCAGGCCATTCAGCAACTGAAAGGTCAGTATTTGATTGTCTTTCAAGTCCTCTTCTCTAGCACCTGAGTAGCTCCTATTTCTAAATTTCTGGGATCTGTTAATGACATGATTTGCTCAAATCAATTGAATCAGTAGAAGAATTAAGAATTCATCTCTTCTGAATTCATTGTCATTTCTCCAGTCTCTGGCTGAAGTTATAATCTGGCTTAATATTATAATTATCATTACGGTAATAAAAACTATTGATAGTGATGTGTCGTATATTAAAAAGAATGCTATGTGAAACATGACTTCCGTCTGAAGGGTTCAGTGACTGAAATGAGTAGGATTTGAATTAATTTTTGGAAAACTCAGGCTAATTTGCAGTGACGTGGATGGAACTAGAGGGTATTCTGCTAAGCGAAATAAGTCAATCAGAGAAAGACAAGTATCATATGATCTCACTGATATGAGGAATTCTTAATCTCAGGAAACAAATAGGGTTGCTGGAGTGGTGGGGGGTGGTAGGGATGGGGTGGCTGGGTGATGGACATTGGGGAGGGTATGTGCTATGGTGAGCGCTGTGAATTGTGTAACACTGATGAATCACAGACCTCTGAAACAAATAATACATTATATGTTTAAAAAAGAAAAAGAAAAAAGAAGATAGTAGGAAGGGAAAAAAATGAAGGGGGGAAATCGGAGGGGGAGACGAACCATGAGAGACTATGGACTCTGAGAAATAAACTGAGGGTTTTAGAGGGGAGGGGGTGGGGGGATGGGTTAGCCTGGTGTTGGGTATTAAAGAGGGCACATATTGCATGGAGCACTGGGTGTTATACGCAAACAAAGAATCATGGAACCCTACATCAAAAACTAATGATGTAATGTATGGTGGCTAACAAAATAAAACAAAATTAATTAAAGAAAATATAAAAATGGAAAACTCAGGCTAGATCTCGGTGCATAGGTAGGGAGACTGAATTGCATGGCGTCATCCTTACTTCTAAAGATGGATCTGAATACTTTTCTTATAGGTGATAAGTTCTTTCTAAGGAAAACTTTTATCCTGTAAGAAGGTTTAGTGAAAACTTATTTTTTAAAAAAGTGTTATTATTAAAGTAATACAGGGGCACCTGGGTGGCTCAGTTGGTTAAGCATCTGATTCTTGGTTTTGACTCAGGTTCTGATCTCATGGGTTGTGGGATCGAGTCCCACATTGGGCTCCACGCTTAGTGTGGAAACCGCTTGGGATTTTCTCTCTCCTCTCCCTCTGCCCCTCCCCCACCAGAGTGCACACACTTTCTCTCTTGCACTCTCTCTCTCTCTCTCAAATAAATAAATAAATCTTAAAAAATAAAGTAATACACGCCTCTAATTTAATTTAATTCTAAAAGAATATTTAAAGGAAAGATTTTAGACAGACTTAAGTTTAAGATCTCTACTGAGGAACTGAACATTAACCAGAAAGCCTCCAGGGGTATTACATGGAAACAGTGTGTTACATGAACACACTGTCCTCTTAACTGGACTATGTACATGTTTAGAGTTGTACTATCTTATCTCAGTGGGATTCATAATGCTTCAGTGAAGAGTGAAGAAAATAAAATTTAAAAATACTAAAGGCATTTTCAAGGGGGAAAGGAAAAATGACTTTGTGAAAAATTCTAAGCCCATTTTATTTTACCTTTTAAGGAAGTGGTTTACTGAGATGCCCTTTGGTCCTTCAGAGCATTTAAACAGTTACAAACATGTTGTCATTGGTATCATAGTTTTAATTAAGATAACTGACCTAGAGTGAATAGCATGTGGTGTATCTCTAGAAGGTAATAGCTTACCAAGTTTCAGACTTGCAGCAGAGATCGTTTCTCTTTACTTACTTTCTTTTCCTTAGATCAACTCCAGCAAAAATCCAAAGAAATTAGCCAATTTCTAAGCAGACCAACCTTGCAAAAACATGAAACAGGATCTCAGACTTCTCTCCCAGATACTGAGGATACACAGGTAATTAAGTGTATACTTCTAATGAATATGATGTTTGTCTTTGCTGTATCATACTTGGGTGCTCTAATGGTCCAGAAAGTAATATAAGCTGTCTTTTATCCAGAAAATAATATAAGTCTTTTCTGCCTGATAAGATGCTTTTCTGGAGTTGATTCCATTTGAAACGAATGATGAAAAACATTAATTTAGTGTCTCAACAATGATTAATGAGAAAATAATAGATAACAAACACCATGATCTCAGGAGCCTTTCTGATTCTAAGGTCTTAAAATTCTGTATTGAAAATAAATTATTGTTTTTGATTTTGTAATCCGTTTTCTCAGCTGAGAAGTCAATTTTGTTTTTGGTAGACTGAAATTTGATCAGCTTTAATGCACATAATTCAGTGTAACCAGACTTAAAAGTCTATTCTAGAAATCATAATCCTCCCATTAATTAATTAACAGTAAAAACTTTAATTACCAATTAGCTGTTGTTTGGCCAGTATATTCTCTTTGCCTTCTCTAAAAATCTCTATGGGAAGCTATATTATAATCACCAGAAGGCTGCTTATAGAGCATGATTATCAGAACAAGGAGAGTTAGTTTGATGATCTTAATTGGCTAGTGTCAAGCTGTGATAACTGGATTTATTCATCTCCATTATACCCTTCCAAACTGACAGACATTATGACCAGCAGAGTTCCATGGTCCCTGGGTAGTACTGTGCACTGATAAAAATTTTTGCTTCCTGGTTTCTAGAATGTAGGCTTTCTATTCTCTTCTATTCTCAAAATCACAACTTTTTTCTCCAGTGTTTAAGAACATTTTTCAGTAATTGCAAAAAAGTTGAAAGAATTTGTTACTGAACACCTATATACCCATCATCTAGATTCTGTCAACATTTTACTATATTTGCTTTATCAAATATCCATTTATCCATCCACCAATTCATCTTAATTTTTCATGTGTTTCACAGCAAGTTGTAGACATGAGTACCTTTTTCAGCATGCATATCATTGACTAAATTTTAATATTTATTAATAGTTCTTTTTCTTTGTAGTAATAAGTTTTACAGAACATGAAATGTATAAATATTAAGTGTACCGGTCATTGAGTTTTGTCAAATGCATACACCTGTGTTACTCAAATCCCTGTCAAGATATATCACTATCACCCTACAAAGTATCCTCATATCGTTTCACAGCCAATCACATCCTAACCTTCTAGGGCTGACCAGTGTTCTGTTTTTTCCACCATAGATTAATTTTGCCTGTTTTACAACATCATGTAAATGTAATCATGCAATATATATGCTCTTTTGTGTAAAGCTTCTTACACTCAGCATGTTTTGAGTTTCATCCAGATTGTTTCATATATCATAATATACTCTTTTATATTGCTGAGAAGTACTCCATTTTGTGAATATACTGGATTTTCCTTTTGCATTATTGTGCTGTAATTTCCTGTTGATGAATACCTGGGCTTTTTCATGTTTTGGCCATTATGAATTAAGCTGCTGTAAACATACTTGTACAAGTATTTGTGTGGACATATGTTTTCATTTGTTTTCAGTAAATACTAGTTGAGGAATTGCTGGGCCATAGAGTATGTATTTAGCTTTATAAGAAACGGCCAGATCATTTCCCAAAGTCGTATTATTTTATATTCCCACCTAAGATATATGAGAATTATAATTGTTCCAATCTTCTCCAAGATTTGATATTGTCAGTTTAAAAAATTTTAGCCATTCTAATGGGTGCATGGTGTTATCTCATAGTTTTAATTTTCATTTCCCTGATGACAAATGATGTTAGACATTTTTTCTTGAGATTCTTGGCCATTTGTATATATCTTCTTTTGATGGAGTGTCTTTTCAAGTCATTCCTCCACTTAAAAAATCAAGTTCTTTGTCTTTATTACCAAGTAGTAGGGATTCTTTATCTATTCTGAATGCCAATTTATTTTCAGATCTTTTTGGTGACTGTTTTCTCCCACACTATAGCTTCCCTCCTATTCATGTTCTTCATGATGTCTTTTAATTAGCAGACATTTTATAATTTTGATGCAATCTATCATTTATCACTTTTTTTATGGATATCATTTTCTGTCTCCTAACTATGAAACCTTTGCTTAATGCCAAGTCATGAAGAATTTTCTCTTGTGTCCTTCCACAAGCTTTATGGTTTTAACTTTCCCAGTTAAGTCTCTGAACCTCACATAAATTTTTGTGTGTGGTGTAAGGTAAGGGTCAAGGTTTATTTGGATTGTTGACAGTTTTTGGCTATTATAAATAAAGCTGTGAATATTCTTTTACAAATATTTTTTTTTTTTTTTAAGATTTTATTTATTTATTTGAGACAGAGAGAATGACAGAGACAGAGAGCACATGAGAGGGGGGAGGGTCAGAGGGAGAAGCAGGCTCCCTGCCGAGCAGGGAGCCCGATGCGGGACTCGATCCAGGGACTCCAGGATCATGACCTGAGCCGAAGGCAGTCGCTTAACCAACTGAGCCACCCAGGCACCCACAAATATTTTTGTAGTAGAGACCTATGCTCTCTTTACTCTCAGTAAATATCTCGCGGTGGAATGCCTGGGTCATGTAGGTATTTGGGAGGTTTTAAGATACTGCCAGACTGTTTGCAAAGTGGTTTGTACCATTTTCCATTCCCACCATCAGTGTATGAGAGTTCCAGGGGTAAGCCTCGCTTGGTAATGATATATTATCCTTCTATTTTGTTGAATTACATTTTTTGAAATTTTGTTTTAAAGCTTTGCGTCGTGTGCATGAGGAATGTTTGTCTGTTGTAGTTTTTTGTAATTTCTTTATCTGGTTTTGCAGTATGAGTAATGCTGGCCTTTTAGAATGAATTGGGAAGTATTCCTTCCTCTTCAGTTTTTTGGGGAAGATTTTGTGTAGACTGGGTATTATATTTTCCTTAAATGCTTTGTGGAAATACACCAATGAAGCCATCTAGTCCTGGAGTTATCTTTGTGGGTGCATTTTTCTCTACTAATTCCATTTGTAGCTATATGGCTCTTCAGGATATCTATTTCTTTTTTACTGAACTTTGGGGTTTTATATCTTTTAGGGAATTTGTCCATTTCATATAAAGTGTCAAATTTATAGGACTAAAGCTGTTCACAATAGTCCCTAATTATCCCTTTTGATATCTGTAGAACTATAATGATGTCAGCTCTCTTATTCCTGATATTTGTAATTTGTGTTTTCTTTCTTATACAGGTTAGACTGCCCAAAGGTTTACTAACTTTACTGATCTCAGAAAATCAGCTTTTGTTTCATTGATTCTCTTTTGTTTTCTGTTTTCTATTTTATTGATATCTACTTAATCTTTATTATGTCCTTTCTTTTGTTTACTTTGGATTTGATTTCCTCTTTTCTTAGCTTCTTAAGGTAGAGACTGAGGCCACTGGTTTGAGAACTTTTGTACTTCTAACATAGGTGTTTTGTACTATAAATCTCTCCCTACAATCTGCTTTAGCATATCCCACAAATTCTGTTATGTTTTCAGTTTCACTTAGTTCAAAATACTAATTTCCTATTTGATTTCTTCTCTGCCTCGGGTTATTTAGTTTCCAGATATTTGGGGATGATGTGCTCAGAGCTCTTTCTATTTCTGATTTTTATTTTAATTCTATTGTGGTCAGAACATACTTTGTATAACTTGAATCTTTTAGAATTGATTAAGACTTTTATGGCCCAGAATATTTTCTATTTTGTCAAATGTTCCATGTGTACTTGAAAATAATGTATAGTTTGCTGTTATTGACTGGAGTGTTCTATAAATGTCTATGATGTAAGGTTGGTTGATAGTATTATTCAAGTATACTATATTCTTGTTGCTTTTCTGCTTGTTCTCTCAATTATTGACTGGAGTATTAAGATCTCAGATTAAAGTTGTGGATTTATCTATTTCTCCTTGTTCTATCAGGTTTTACATCATGTATTTTCAAGCTGTGTTACTATGGGCTTAAACATTTAGAATTTTTAGGTCTTAATTAAGTGACCCATTTATCATTATGAAATGACCTTCTTTATCCCTGGTGACATTTGTGACATTCTTTGCTTTGAAATGTCCTTTTGTTTGATATTAATATAGCTACTGGACTTTTTTTTTTTTAAAGATTTTATTTGTTTAATTGAGAGCGAGAGCGAGAGTGAGAGCGAGAGAGCGCACAAGCAGGGCAAGGGGCAAAGGGAGAAGCTGACTGAGCCAACCAGGCACCTGGCTTTTCTTTATACTGGTGTCAAAAGATATATCTTTTTTTCATTCTGTTACTTTTAACCTATTTGTATCTTTGTATTTAAAGTGCATTGCTTGTATGCAGCACAGAATTTGAGCCTCCTTCTTACCCAGTATGTCAGTCTCTGCCTTGTAAACTGGAGTGTTCAGACCCATTTACATGAATGTTACTGATATAATTTCAAAAGTCTCTCCCCTTGCTATTTGTTTTCTATTTTACCAATTGTTTTCTTATCTTTTTTTTTTTTTTACTTTCTCTTCCTTTAAAAAACTAGGTTGAGTACTTTTTATGGTTTTGTTTTTCTCTTCTTACAGGTTATTAGCTATAATTCTTTGTTTCGTTATTCTAGTGGCCACATTATGGATTACAGTCTCTATCTTTATCATAGTTTACCTTCACATAGTATTATGCTGCTTCCTGTATAGAATAAGAACTTTATACTCACATACTTGCATTTCTTCACTTCTGGAATTTATGTTATTATTGTTTTACTCACATATATATTATAAACAAAAAATGCAAAAATATAACATATATAAACAAATTGTTATGTAAATGCTTATTTATTCAATTATTTTTTAAAGACAGTTGAATAATGAAATATTTAACTATCACTGCAGTTACCATTTCTGGTACTTTTTATTCTTTAGGGTAGATCAGGGATTGGCGGTCTGTTTCTGAAAAGGGTCAAATAGTGAATATTTTAGGCTTGTGAGCCATATAGTCTTTTTTGCAGCTCTTCAACTGCCATTATAAAGCAAGTGCAGACATAGAACAAAGGCAAACAAATGGTTGTGACTGGCTTCCAGTAAAACTTTATTTCCAAAAATAGGTAGAAGGCCTCAAAGTTGGTGAACTCTGGTGTAGTTTCGTATTCCCATCTGGTATTGTTTTCTCTCCGCCTGAAGGACTTCCTTTAACTTGCGTGTGTGTGTGTGTGCATGATTGTGCAGGTCTGCTGGTGATTTCTTAAAGCTCTTATATGTCTGAAGACATCTTTATCTCTCCATTGTTGTTGAAAGATATTTTTGCTAACTACAGAATTCTACATTGATAGTTTTTTTTTCTTTCTGTGCTTCAAGGCTGTTACCCTTCAGTCGTTTTTCTTGCATTTTTTTTTGACAAGAAATTTGCTATTATCCTTGCCTTTTTTTTTTTTTTTCCTGGCTGCTTTTAGGGTTTTATAGCTGGTTTTGAATACTTGGATTAGGCTGTACCTTAGTGTAGTTTTCTTCATGTTTCTTGTGCTTGGAGTTCATGGAGCCTTTTGAATCTTTGTGTTTATAGTTTTCATCAGTTTGGAAAATTTTCCACCATTAACTAGTCAAATAATGTTTTCTGATTCGCTCCCCTCCTTTGGGGAATCCATTCACATCTATATTGGATTACTTGAAGTTTTTCTAGAACCCACTGATGCTCTTTTAATGGTTTTGGATTTTTTTTCTTTTATTTTAGTTCATGTCTTCAAGTTCACTAATCTTTTCTTCCTTAATGTCCAATTTGTTGTTAATCCCATCTCATGTTTTATTTATCTGAAACATAATTTTCTTTTCTAGAAGTTTGCTTGGGCTTTTAAAATATATATTCTATGGTTTTATTTGATCTTTTTGCATATACAGAATGCAGTTAAAACTTTTTTAATGCCTTTATTTATTTATTTATTTATTTAAACTAGGCTCCATGGAGCCCAGTGCGGGGCTTGAATTCGCAACCCTCAGATCAAGATATTCTATGGTTTTATTTGATCTTTTTGCATATACAGAATGCAGTTAAAACTTTTTTAATGCCTTTATTTATTTATTTATTTATTTATTTATTTATTTATTTATTTATTTATTTAAACTAGGCTCCATGGAGCCCAGTGCGGGGCTTGAATTCGCAACCCTCAGATCAAGACCAGAGCTGACATCAAGAGTCAGATGCTTAACTGACTGAGTCACCCAGGCGCCCCAGCCTTATCTTTTTTTTAATTGAAATATGGTTGACACACAGTGTTACATTAGTTTCAAGTGTACAACATAGTGATTCAACAGTTCTGTACATTATGCAATGCTATTATAGTACCATGGACTATATTCCCTATGCTGTGCCTTTCATCCCTGTAACTTATTCATTCCATAACTGGGAAGCCAGTACCTCCCACTCCCCTTCACCCATTTTGTACCCCCCACGCCTCTGGCAACTATCATTTTGTTCTCTGTATTTATGGGTCTGTTTCTGCTTTTTGTTTGTTTTTTAAATGCCACCTAGAAGTGAAATCATATGGTATTTATCTTTCCTTGTCTGTAAAGTCCTTATCTTTTACTTCTAACATCTATGTCAATCCTGGGTCAGTTTCAGTTGCTTATTCTCTTCATTGTGGCTTATATTTTCCTGCTTCTGTGCATTCCTAATAATATTTGATTGGTTGCCAGACACTATGGATACTGGGTATATTTGTATTCACATAACTATTTTAATGAGATGCAGTTAAGTTACTTGAAAAAATTTGATCCTTTTGGGTCTTGCTTCTTTGATTTATTAGGCAGGTCTCCATCAGTACTCAGTCATTCCTTGCTACTGAGGCAAGACCTCACTGAATATTCTACTTGATACCTTGTGAAGTCTAAGTTTTCCACATTTAGCTGTGGGAGCAAGCACTCCTCCAGGCTCTGTGCAAGCACCAAGTATTGTTTTCTAATCTCTTCAGATAGTTTTGGATAGTTCTGATAGCATTGGGATGATTTCCTCACATTCATGTCCTGCTCTGTACCCCACCAAATACTTGTTGTGGACCCTCTGCAGATCTCCAGGGTTTTTTCTGTATGCAGCTTTCTCCTGTCTGGTGCTCTGTTCTGAACTTCACTTACCTTGATTTCCCTCCTCAACTCAAGGATTCCACTAGGCTCTGCTTAGGTTTTCCCTTCTTGGGTCACAGCCTGGAAATTGGCTTAATGCATTAAGCTTGGTCAGGTGTAGGCTCACCTCATTCTTTCCCACCTCTTAGGGTTCACTCTCCTTAGTTGCCTGATCCCTAGTATTTTGAAAATTATTGTTTCATTATTTTATCTTTTTTTTTTTGTGGTTGTTTCAGCTGGGAGGATAAGTCTGTTCCATTTTACTCTATGTTTGGCAGAAACAAAAGTCCTCTATTGGATTTTTAGCTATATCTTTTTACAAAAATACTTTTAAGTGGTTGCTCTAGGAAGTATGATATACATCTTTAACTTTTTAGTCTTCTTAGAGTAATTACTTTACAACTTCACCTAAAATGTAGAGACCTTGTCATCATAAATCCTTTCCCTATTCTTTATGTTGTAGGTGCTGTATGTATTATATTAATGAAAGTTAGAAGTCCCATAACACAGTTTTAACATTTATATTTTAAACAGTCATATGTATTTGAAAGAAATTAAAAGGAAAATGTTGACTTTTATACTTACCCATATGTTTACTATTTGTGATGCACTTTCCTATCTGATATCAGATTTCCATCTGATACCATTTTCCTTTGGCCTCTAGAATGTCCTGTGGTATCTTTGTAGTGCAGGTCTATTGGTAAAAAAATTCTCTTAGTTTTCTCTTATCTAAAAATGTCTTTATTTTGCTTTTATTCCTGAATGATATTTTGTACAGGATATATAATTCTGGATGGACAGAATTCAGGACTTTCAAGATTCTGTGTTATTATTTCCTGGCCTACATTTTTCTCCCAACAATTGGTGAAATTATTCAAATTATTGTTCCCCTCCATGTAAAGTATTGTTTTTTTTCTTGGATGATTTTAAGACCTTTCTCCTTATCTTTGTGAATACTTAGTTGTGGTTTTCTTTGTAATTTTCTCACCTAGATTTTGTTGAATTTCTTATATGTATAAACTTATGTTTGGGAAAATTTTTGTTATTATTTCTTCAAATAATTTTTTTCTCTCCATTATGTCCTTGTTCTCCTGTGGTACTCCAATTACAAATATATTGAACCTTTTATTTTCTCACAAGTTCCTGAGGCTCTGTTCACTTTTTCTTTTTTTTTTAAATTTCAGATTGGATAATTTCTGTTGATCTCTCTTCAGGTTCACCAAGACTTTCTTCTTTCACCTAGATTTTACTATTAAGCCTACCCATTGAGTATTTCATTTCAGGCATCCTATTTTTTAGTTCTAGAATTTCTGGGTAGTTCATTATTTTGCAGTTTCTTTGTACTACTAAGATTTCCTATCTTTTCTTTCCTGTCTTATGAGCATATTTTCCTTTATGTCCTGAGCATACTTATAATAGCTTCTTTAAAATTCTTTTTTTCTACTTCTAAAATCTGCATCATTTTGTGCTTGGTGTTTGTTGATTATGTTTTCTCTTGAGAATAGGTGACATTTCCTTGTTTCTTTGTGTGATGAGTGATTTTGCATTGTAACCTGAATATTGTGAATGTTTTGCTCATAAGATTCTCTTCTTTCTAAAACTCTGAAGAGTTTTGGTTACTTTTTAAAAGCCAGTAATTTGGATTCAAACCACAAACTGGCCTGTGATAGGCAGCATTCAAAACTCAGTTATTTTTGCCTTAGCTCTTCTGTTTTGAGTCAGCCCTGCAAATGCATAGTTCATTCTTCAGCCAGAGATTGGGCTAAGTTTATACGTAGAATTTAGGGCTCCCTCTTGCTGAATTTTTTCTCCTTTTTTTGATTTTGCCTCTCATAGTCTGGCAGCTGTGGTTCTCCCAAAGTCTGTCTTCTCATTTTCCAAGTTCTCATTCTGTGGCTTTTCTGTCAGTGTTTTACTTGCTCTGTGTAATGCAAACTGGGAACTTCCCTCAGGATAAAAGTCATAGAATCCTTAAACTCATCTCTTGCCATTTCTTTAAACATCAAATGAAGATTTAGGACTGAGTGAGCTATACAGACCTTCAGGGCTCAAAAATTTTGCACTTTTATGAAGAATTGTATAAATTAATCCCCTTGGAGAAGAAAAACATATAAAATGACATACAGTTAAGGATGTGTCATAATTAGATGTATGCCTCACTAGGAAAACCAAACCAATATGGATGCATAAATGAAGCACAAGATAATTTTTATTATCCTTGAAAAAAAACAAAAACAGTTATGGCTCTTCTTCCTTTTTTAAAGGTTACATGTTAACTTTTGTTCCTGTCCTTCTATGGGAATCTCTGTTCATGTTTAGTCTCCTATCCAAGAGTGACCTTATTATCAAGTGGCATTAATCAAACTTTGTAATATTACTTATGGACCTGAAAATCTTTTTTCTTATGCAATAGACTTGAGA